>NC_134266.1:18850372-19536622 GCF_031893055.1 Leptodactylus fuscus
GATATTCTACAACATATGATTGTTTAGCGGTACAACCTCTGGAATTTTATATTACAGGGGTATTCCAATACCCCCATATTGATGGCCTAGCCTTAGCAGTATTAGATTGTTTGGACTCTCAGCATCCTCACCTATCAGGTAACAGAAGAAGCTTCGGCCTTCTGGCCACCGCTGTGGCTACTGACTGTGATGTGAAGGCCATCAGTCCTGTGGCCATTCTGCTATGCAATATATGACGCTGTGACAAATATACAATAAAGTGTCTGCAAGGATCCCCGCAGCCCTACAGTCAGATGGCCCTATAACTTACTATGTGGCAACGACAGAAAAACAAAAGAAAAAAAATGTGTTGAAATTTACAAGTGATGCAGCTGCAAAGCGGCAGGGGCAGGTCTGCTACATCTCTGGCGCCATCTACTGGTGTCGCTGTAGGTTTACCAGGCTCTGATACATTCATTAGTTCAATCACTGCCATTATATGGCAAAAACACAATAGCTGTGGCATATGAAGATACAGGGGCCTGTATATCACATGTGTATCCAGGGTGCACTTACAGGGGAGGTATACCAAATGTGCAACTGATACAGGGGCGGTATACTATAAGTCTATCCTGTGCAGGAACCACAATAACTGCATCATGCGATAATACCAGGGTGGTATACCATATGTGCAACTGATACAGGGGCGGTATACCATAAATCTATCCTGTGCAGGGGCCACAATAGCTGCAGCATGCGATAATACAGGGGTGGTATACCATATGTCTAAAGTGCAGGGCCTGCAATAGCTGCAGCATGCGATAATACTGGGGTGGTATACCATATGTGCAACTGATACAGAGGCGGTATACCATATGTCTCTCCTGTGCAGGGGCCACAATAGCTGCAGCATATGATAATACAGGGGCTGTATACCATATGTCTAAAGTGCAGGGCCTGCAATAGCTGCAGCATGCGATAATACAGGGGTGGTATACCATATGTGCAACTGATGCAGGGCCAACAATTTCTGCAGAATATCAAAATACAAGGGAAATATACTGCATGTGTATCCTGTGCAGGGCCTACAATAGCTGCAGCATATGATGATACAAGTGTATATATACCACATGTGTATCCTGTGCAGGGGCCACAACAGCAGCAGCATGTGATGATACATATGCACATCTTGAGCAGGGACCACAATAGCTGCAACGTGCAATAAGTCAGCAATAAATAATGAATGATCTAAGAATGAAGTTTCAGAATCCTATTACAAAATGGAACTAAACTAGAGTCACCATTCAGGACTGTTACCTAGTAGTGATGGGCCAACCTCACAAGATTCATTTTGCAAATATTTGCAAGATTTCACAGGATAATTTATTTTGGATCAAACTATAATAATTGTAGAGCTGGAAAGGTATGTAAAAAAAAAAAATTAAATAAATAATAATAATACAATATTTTAATTAATTAATTAGGAGCAATTAAATTAATTAACATGGTAAATAAAATAATTAAATAACAAATACATTTTCTAACCATTCCTGGACTCCGCTGCGCAATTCTTCTTCGGCTGTTCTCCATCTTCTTTGGCTCCTTGGTCAACTGCTGAGACCTGAGCCGATATCATCACGCTTTGTCACGACGACATTGACATGACTTCTGAGACCCAATCACAAGACTCCTAGGTGATGTGGGAGCTGAAGAAGATGATGGACGACCCTTGAAGAAGACTGGAACGCTGGAGGATGCTGATGTCTGGAAAGGTCAACAACTATTTTTCGTGTTCTAAAACAGACAGCAAAATGACATTTAACAATTCCCAAAAACTTCGGTAGAAACCCAAATTTTGGAAAATTTGCAACTAACCCGGCTTGTTAGGAACCTGTTCGCCCAATGCTATTGCCTAATGGAGAAGAACAAAAGATCAGCCAAGAAAATCAACAGCAGGTAAGTATCAGCCAAAGTTCCCGACTATATATCTCGGAGAAGTGGAGGCCATCTGCTGCGGGAATAAGAGATAATAGAAGTCAGGAAATATCTGCACAATTATCTCCTCCAGTAGAAGGATTAGCGCTAGTGCCGATGCAGCTGGGTGTATGCAGAGCCTCCGCGACTCTCTGCTATAAAATATACCTGTTATGTACGGCTTATTAAACAGATATTTTATCCCGGACGGCTGGGATTGTGACGCCGCGTACTGTTACCTGTGTATTATTAGATGTTCTGCACACAGTGCTAAGGCTACACTTTACTGTAATGGCTGCAAATGTGCAATACTCAGTCACTTCGGTTTATTAGACGGTACGTTTTATGTTGTATCGGATTATCTAAGCCTCTGGGTCTTAAACAAAGCCTTCTATCAATACTAGAGATGGACGAAACCAGATTGGTAAGGTTCATCCCTCTAATTGAAAGTGTTCAGCATGAACTAGAAGTAAGTGGAGGTCCAAGGGAGGTGAAGAATAATAACCCTTAGGCTGCATTCACACAGAGTAACGCCAGGCGTCATTTGTGTGTAATTTGTGTGTCTTTTACGGCCGTCATAAAACGTTTACATAGAGTTCTATAGGAAAAGACGCCCGTAATTTACTGCCGTCATTTACAGCCGTCATTACAATGACGGCCGTAAATGACGGCCGTAAATGACGGCGTCTTTTCCTATAGAACTCTATGTAAACGTTTTATGACGGCCGTAAAAGACACACAAATTACACACAAATGACGCCTGGCGTTACTCTGTGTGAATGCAGCCTTATACTCACCTTGCCTCATCTCTCCTGGGCATCTTCTGGTCACCCAGCATCTTCTTCTGGCCTCTTCCAGTCTCTGGCTGACATCATACACCCCGGGAATCAATCCTCAGTATAAGTGCAGCATCCCAGAGTGACACTGCTTATATTGTCTTGTGTCTTATGCGCCTCTGGTTGTATATTGTATGTATTATGTATATTTTATGTTTTGCAGCTTCCCTATTATGTTCTCCTAATGGTTCTTCCCTACTGTTGGTCACCCCTTTACTTTTATATAGCTTAGTCCAGCCTTGGCCAATCACAGGCCACTGGGAGGGGTTTTGGAGATAAAAGTCACCGGAGAACGGTTAGGATAAGCAGTCTAGTCTACGCCCTGCCAGTTCTAGTCAGCCCCTGAGGGAGAGGGTTACAGCCCAATTCGGTGCAGACGCAGCCCTGAGACAGGGAAGAAGAGTCTGTCTTCTGACCTGACAGTGCGTTAGGAGGAGAGAAGGAGTCCTGTTGTTCAGTACTGTATTCCAGGATCTATCTAACCAGGTATTTGGGCCCAGTTGCAGTATAGGTAATCTTGATTAGATCAGTGACGGTCTGACATCTGGCATCCTCACCAATAAGAAGTTAAACACAATATCAGGCGCCAAAACTAGTACAGATCTACTCCATCCACTACATAGCGGCTGTACTGAACTATTGCACCTCTGTTGCCATTAAAGTGTATAGGTGCCAGCATCAGTGCGGGGGCCCAGTGTCAGACCCCCACCATTCTGATACTGTTGACCTATCTTGAAAATAGGTCATCAGTATCAATAATGACCCCCAGCCTGGAAAGCCTATTTAACCCCAACATGCTTGTTATCCACAGCCCTCGCCCTTCTCTGTAGCCCTAGTCATCTCTAGTGATGACCTATCCACAGGGTGTGTCGGGGTTCAACACCCGATCATCTGTTCTAGCAGTCTGGGGGTAAATGGGTGGTGCATGCAGCGTGTCTCCTAGACTGCAAGGATGTACTGCAAACCCTCCCCCCCCCAAAAAAAAAATACACTATTTCCCCCACTTAATCTAAAATAAAGACTAGGGCATGAGGATAACCCTTATCTGGGCTGGAGCTCAAACCAAATACCAAACAAACAACTTTGAACATCCGAACACAAGGGGTGAGCCCGGGCCCCTAACTTCCGGGAGGCCCGTCCAACTTCCCGTCCACCCCCTTATTTTCTCTGCACCACTGCACTCCAGCTGTGACTTTGAAGGAAGAGCCAAGGATTAGCTGTATGAAGAAAGAAAATTGTGACAATCCAGAATTACGAAAAACCAAAACGAGCCACCGATGGAAACCGACCAGCCATTAATACCAATATCATATTCCCATTTATTTATTTAATAATAATAATAATAATAATACATTTTATTTATATAGCGCCAACATATTCCGCAGCGCTGATTTATTTATTTTTAATAGGGAAGGGAGGGCGGGAAAACGTTCCTGTCAAGGAGGCAGCCGGAAACAGGAATGGCTGCCTCCGCAACTGGCATATAAAGGGGAGGGTCATACCACTCATGGGAACACCCCCTTCCACGTAGGGGGAAAAGGAAGGAAATGACCTGGACTGTACCAATAACTGCGTAAGAGGAAGTTAATGGAAACCCCCAAAAAAGGACGGCCCTATTATAATTAGATTCACCGTTGCAGTCCCTGGAATCCTCCTGATATAGTCCGGTGCCTACAATACAAGCAAAAGAACCATCGCAGTGGACGGGGCGGCATGGCATGCTACATGAGCCATTATTTATTCTGCTTGTATATGATATATCATGTAAGTCATACCCAGTATCCAGGATCGTGCACAGTATGCCTTAACACAAGTACGTCTTGGCGCGGCGCTCTCCGGGGCCGGTGTATTTTTTATATTTCCATGACAACCTTTGCAGGAGAGGAAGATAAAGATGCCTCTGTAATGTATTCAGTATTGCTTTGTACACCGGCTGAGCAAAGGTGACATGATTTCCCAATCACATAATGAGCATAGGACTTAGTCACAGAGCAGACCTCCACCGCCGCGCCTGCCAAATGTTCCCGCCAGCCGCGATTCCCTCTCATTATCTTCTGCTGTGTTTCAGCAATATTCTAAATTGAATTGGAAAGTCAGATTCAGGCGTCTGTAGATGCAGATACAAAGTACCTCTATGTACCCCAGTGTAGGTCACGCCGAATCCCCCTGGAGTAGAAGACTGACCTGCCTAACCTTTCTCTGCTCGTACATGTTAGATGCCTCCCTTATTACCGCACAACACCAAAAACTATGTACGTCTGAGAAATACGAAGATACAGCGGCAGGAATAATCACAAGACCTGCGCAGGGTGAAGAAGATTCAGACTTGGTAGGTTGAAAATAGAGTATGTGCAATAAGGAGAAGTGGCCAACTTTCGGGACAACGTTCAATGGGGTTCAGACATATTTGACCCATCAGACGGCACCCTTTTAAAAAGTGTCACCCGACTAGTTCTAGGTGAACTTTGTGAGATTTGTATTGTGAATATTTGCGGGGAAAATTTTTTTCAGACTGGTCAAAAACAGGGTAAGGTCAAGGCGCCCATGTGGCTTAAGCGCTACGGTTTGGTCAAAAAGGTGGCGTGTTACAGTCATGGCAAGGTGGATGGGGCTCTAGCGAATCCCATCCACCCCTTCCAGAGAAATACACGCCTCGGCCAGTTCTTTGTAAGGTGTCACCCCCATGTTGGCAATGTCATCCACGTGCCACCCCGGCACCAGTCATGTTTCTGTGGCTCCATTCATTGGGGCCAATGAGCACGGCCTCAAAACTGGGCACGAATACAATCTGTCCTTAGTTTTGCAGCAAAATATTATTCAGGGAAAAACACTGAACTAGCACATGGTCGTCTGCATGGGTCCTTAGGCCCGTAGATCAGCTGTTCGGAACCGCTTCGATACTGGGAGCTATGATTGCAGCTTATGGCCTTGAAGAGGTGATCCATGTTGGGACTAGATTTTGCCCCCCCCCCCAACGATCAGATATTTATGGCCTGTTCTAGGGAAATTTCTGACCAACCCCTTTTAGAACTATATGACGGTATATATACATAGGCATCATGTGGCACTGAACGGCATGTTATTTCACAGTGTGTAGTGACGATTTATGGCATGGTTAGCAACTATCTAGAAATGTTATTGGCTACTGTATGCCTGTTATTTGTATACTATGCACTATGGTATGAGCATTAGGAATGAGCGATCGGGAAAGATCTGATCCCGATCGTCGATCGAGCAAATTTCACGACCGCGATTGGCTGGAAAATGATCAAAAATCAGATTTTGAAATCTCAAGATCGGCTCAACCCCACTGTATATATAATATACAATCAGGGTTGAGCAATCGGGATCGGGAAAGATCGGATCCTGATCAGCGATTGAGCAAATTTCACGATCGGGGTCGGCTGGAAAATGATCGGGAATCGGATTTTAAAATCGATCCTGAAATCTCAAGATCGGCTCAACCCTAATGAGCATATACCAAACGGGGCGTACAAGCAGAATATATGACATAGGACACTTCCAACGCCAAAGATACTTAGTGTTCCCAGCTCCATCCAGTAGGAAATCTCATGCGTGGGCTCCGCACCCATTCCCATTACTTTGCAGTTGCGTTCATTCCTCCATACGCCATGTAGCCATATAATTTTCTCTAAACACAAATTAGCGCTTTCTGACAATGTAAATGAAGGGTTTACATAAAACACATAAATGGAAATGATTCATTTTTTTCGGTCTTTTCCTCTGTAATTTACATACCGTGGATCCTTCGGCTGGTAATTACATGTACGGCGGTAATAAGTGAGCATTCAGTGACAGTCCGGGTAAACACAAGTGTCACGAGTCTCCGGTAATTGATGCTAAGAACGCATTCTATTAATTAAGACGTTCGCCATCTGAATTCCACCGCAAGATTTACCGTCCACCTCCATGAGAGATCTGACATGACATGTTTTCCCACAGTCATTAGCACTTTTGTTTTGCCTTTAGGTTTAGTTCTGGGCCGATACTGACTCGGGGGGGAAAAATAGAACATAATGGAGGCCGATGAGATTGCGCCCTTGTTGTCTGCAGTGTACTGGAAGCTACGGAGTTAATGCAGCGTACGGTGAATCTCATTATAGATCATGTATGTCATCATGTAAATTAGAGATGATTAAGTCCCACCCCAAAATGGATAAGGCTCACCACTTTTGGGTAGAATGTTCACAAGCCACGCCCCTTTTCAATATGCTCGGAATGTTTACAAAAAATAACAAAATTTTCAGGAAGTTTGGAATAGTTGGCAATTCTATAAATGTTCCCTAGCAAATAAACAGCTGCTGGTATTGAGACATTGTGGCTACAGAGTATATGGGAGTCAAGGGGCCACACGGTGGCTCAGTGGTTAGCACTGTAGCCTTGCAGCGCTGGAGTCCTGGTGTTCAAATCCCGCCAAGGGCATAAAACCATCTGCAAGGAGTTTGTATGTTCTCCCCGTGTTTGAATGGATTTCCATCCCATATTCCAAAAGAAAAAAAAAAAAAAGACATACTGATAGGGAAAAATGTACATTGTGAGCTCTATGTGGGGCTCACAATCTACATTGGGAGTCAGTTGTTCGTGTGACCCTGACCGGATCCTGGAACCCCTCATGAAGATGGCACAGCAAAGAATTAGAATGGAAACTTCAATGCAAATAGCGTCAGTAAGCTTGATGGTTACAGAATAATACACAATGCACCTAATATATGGTGGCTGGGATGGTCAAGGCCAACATGGAAATTGCTGGTCTGGATAAATGATCTCCAATAGGCACAATGCTTGTCGGTTAAAGAGGGAGATTCATAAAGACTGGTGGTTTCCATGTCCGTCATGATAACAATTCTGATAGAACTGTGACATCACTGTGTGTATTATCTCCAGTGGCGTAACTACCACCATAGCAGCAGAGGCAGCTGCCACAGGGCCCGGGACATTAGGGGCCCGGTGACAGCTGCCACCGCTGCTATCATTATACTCGGGGGTCTTTTCGGACCCCAGAGTATAATGATTGGCAGCCCGGGAGAGGTAAGAAACATATAAAACACTGTCACTTACCTCTCCACGATCCGTGCAGGCTTCGGCCTAGTCGTCTGACGCCTCATGACCCCGGCCTGCGTCCCGGGTCATGTGACATCTGACGTCATTGAAGATGGACTACAGCAGAGGCCGACAGAGTAGGAGCCGAGAGATAGGTGAGTAACAGAGGATTTTTATGTTTTTCTCCCCCTGGATCTCTGATTATTATACTCTGGGGTCTGAAAAGATATATACAGTATAATAATTGTTTATGGGTGTCCACAGTGGGACATAATACTGTGTGCAGGGGCCACTATGGGGCATAATACTGTGTGCAGGGGCCACTATGGGACATAATACTGTGTGCAGGGGCCACTATGGGGCATAATACTGGGTGCAGGGGCCACTATGGGACATAATACTGTGTGCAGGGGCCACTATGGGGGAATAATACTGTGTGCAGGGGCCACTATGGGACATAATACTGTGTGCAGGGGCCACTATGGGGGATAATACTGTGTGGAGGGGCCACTATGGGGAATAATACTGTGCGCAGGGGCCACTATGGGGTATAATACTGTGTGCAGGGGCCACTATGGGGCATAATACTGTGTGCAGGGACCATTATGGGGATAATACTGTGTGCAGGGGCCACTATGAGGGATAATACTGTGTGCAGTGGCCGCTATGGGGTATAATACTGTGTGCAGGGACCACTATGGGACATAATACTGTGTGCAGGGGCCACTATGAGGTATAATACTGTGTGCAGGGGCCACTATGGGACATAATACTGTGTGCAGGGGCCACTATGGGGGATAATACTGTGTGGAGGGGCCACTATGGGGAATAATACTGTGCGCAGGGGCCACTATGGGGAATAATACTGTGTGCAGGGACCATTATGGGGATAATACTGTGTGCAGGGGCCACTATGGGGTATAATACTGTGTGCAGGGACCACTATGGGACATAATACTGTGTGCAGGGACCACTATGGGACATAATACTGTGTGCAGGGACCACTATGGGACATAATACTGTGTGTAATATCTCTGTACTGTGACATCACTGTGTGTATTATCCCTGTACTGTGACATACTGTTTTGGTCAAAAGTATTGGCCCCCCTGCAATTCTGTCAGATAATACTCATTGTCTTCCAGACAATGATTACAAGCACAAACTCTTTGGTAATATCTTCATTTATTTTGCTTGCAATGAAAAAAACACAAAAGAGAATGAAAAAAAAGTCAAATCATTGATCATTTTACACAAAACTCCAAAAATGGGCCAGACAAAAGTATTGGCGCCCTCAGCCTAATATTTGGTAGCACAACCTTTAGACACAATAACTGCGCACAACCGCTTCCGGTAACCAGCAATGAGTTTCTTACAAGGCTCTGCTGGAATCTTAGACCCTTCTTCTTTGGCAAACTGCTCCAGGTCCCCCCTGAGATGTGAGGGGGGCCTTCTCCAAACTGCCACCAAGAGATCTCCCCTCCCCCACAGGTGTTCTATGGGATTCAGGGCTGGACTCATTGCTGCCACTTTACAAGTCTCCAGGGCTTTCTCTCACCGCCATTTTCTAGTACTGACCTGAAGTGTGTTTTGGGTCATTGTCCTGCTGGAAGACCCCTGACCTCTGAGGGAGACCCAAGGGCAGATCCAGGGCCGGGCGAGCCGGGCAACCGCCCGGGGCCCCGTGCTCAGCGGGGCCCCACGGCGCGGCCCGGACTTAACAAAATGGTCCCGGTCGGCATGTCCCACGCCGCACGTTTTATTCCCTCTTTCTAGTCTTCAACAGTTGGGAGGTACAGGTTAGAAGTACGAGACCGCCCAGTAAGTAGGTCCCCGCCAAAGTCAATTGCCCAGGACCTCGCAAACCTGGATCCGCCACTGGGGAGACCCAGCTTTCTCACACTGGGCCCTACATTATGCTGCACAATGTGTTGGTCGTCTTCAGACTTCATAATGCCATGCACACGGTCAAGCAGTCCAGTGCCAGAGGCAGCAAAGCAACCCCAAACCATCAGGGACCCTCCGCCATGTCTGACTGTAGGGGCGTCTTCTTTTCTTTGAAGGCCTCTTTTTTTCCCTGTAAACTCTATGTTGATGCCTTTTCCTACTTTTGTCTCATCTGACCAGAGAACATTCTTCCAAAACTTTTTTGGCTTTCTCAGGTAAGATTTGGCAAACTCCAGCCTGGCTTTTTTCTGTCTCTGGGTAAGAAGTGGGGTCTTCCTGGGTCTCCTACCATACAGTCCCTTCTCATTCAGATGCTGACGGATAGTACGGGGTGACACTGTTGTACCCTCGGACTGCAGGGCAGCTTGAACTTGTTTGGATGTTAGTCGAGGTTCTTTATCCGCCATCCGCACAATCTTGCGTTGAAATCTCTCGTCAATGTTTCTTTTCCGTCCACATCTAGGGAGGTTAGCCACAGTGCCATGGGCTTTACACTTCTTGATGACACTGCACACGGTAGACACAGGAACATTCAGGTCTTTGGAGATGGACTTGTAGCCTTGAGATTGCTCATGCTTCCTCACAATTTTGCTTTTCAAGTGCTCAGACAGTTCTTTGGTCTTCTTTCTTTTCTCCATGCTCAATGTGGTCACACAAGGACACAGGACAGAGGTTCAGTCAACTTTAATCCATTTCAACTGGCTGCAAGTGTGATTTAGTTATTGCCACCACCTGTTAGGTGCCTCAGGTAAGTAACAGGTGCTGTTAATTACACAAATTAGAGAAGCATCACATGATTTTTCAAACAGTGCCAATACTTTTGTCCCTCCCCCCCCCCTTTTTATGTTTGGTGTGGAATTATATCCAATTTGGCTTTTTGTGGTTTTCCATTGAAGACAAATTAAATGAAGATAATAATACCAAAGAATTTGTGATTGCAATCATTTTCTGGAAGAACATGAGTATTATCTGACAGAATTGCAGGGGTACCAATACTTTTGGCCAACACTGTATCAGCCCTTAGTGGCTGCCTCGATAAAGGGGTTCAAACTGGGAGCAACCTTATCTTTCCTTTCTTTTCCTTTCTCACTCTTTTTCTCTGTATCTTCAAAAATCCTGTAACCAAGAAACTAGCACTATGAATTAGCAACTATAAATCGAATGGAAGACCCTGTGGAGTATTTTGTTCCTTTTGTATCTATTGTTAAAGCATGGACAATGACTCTGTCCTGTGCACATGTACCTGTTACCATCCCCCCAGGACACCATGCGGCATGGAGGAAAACCTACATGGAAGTGTGGACTTCTTTGTTCAAGGAGATGATTTTTGGAGTCTATTGCTGATGTGTGAAGATGCTACAGCTGACTGGTATTTCTTTCTATTACTGTGGACACGTGGGACTCTGTTACAGCCTGGGAACCTACCATCACCCACCTACCCCAGGAGTTATGGAAGCTTGGCAAGAGAGCAGCACCATGTATACCTGGATGGCTTCAGACTTCTTTGGGCAGTAGAACACAGTGGTAAGGAGGAAGGAGGAGGAGGAGGGCTTGTGATGAAGGACATTTGAGGCATTTTTTTTGTGGTTAATGGACAATAGCGCTGATGCAAGATACCGAACTATCAGCTGTGAGCAGGAGATCTCACCACCTACCAAAGGAACTGCCATATGTTATCATGATAGTTGCATATGTCCCCCACCTCTGCAAAAATGTTTTTCTGCCTGTTATATCCACATGCTGTGACCCCTCCTCGTGTCCTCCAACCACGGTCGGGCTGTATTATTATTAACAACACTCCACACAGAGAACTAAATGATCCTGCAGTGTGTCTGTGTTTCTTTCGTTTTTGTTGCTATGATTCCTAGGATTTCTCTATGTGCCATGAGCTTGTATGTGTTTCTCTCTTGTTATATACTACTGTACCATCTATGAAACTGTATCACTGAAATTTCCCCATTGTGGGACTATTAAAGGAATATCTTATCTTATATAACAATGCAGCAGCACTTACCATTACTCACATACCATAGCTTTACACTGTGACATTTGTTGTAGATCTGCAGTAATGGCTATCGTTACTTGTTCCTCTGCATTTTACCTGAATTCTAACAGCCATTAAATTGCAATCCTCCGGTTCTTTGGCAGAAGAAAACTGTATTAGTTATTGCTGTAATTAAAAACTGCATACAGCGCTATGTAAACCCGCCTAATAATCGTGTACAGAAAATACAAGAAAAAATGTACAAGCATAAAATTAAAATACAAAACAAAACAAAACAAAAAAAACAGACTTCAATGATTAAATAAATATAAGTGATTCATGTGATTTCATGTCTGAAAGCTGCTAATACAAAGGAGATAAGATAAAGCAGAAATACTGATCTATAACTACAATGTATTACTGCTCCTATGTGATCATTCTCTACATTACAGCATCTGCCATCTAGTGTCCAAACAGCAGAATGCAGTTTAGTGCTAATACTGTATTACAATGCAAATGAAATCAAGTTACTCATAAGAGTCAAAGACTGCGGTTGGAAATATTGCATCATATGGTTACGCTCGACTGGAATGGTTAGGAAAATTTCAGAAAATATAGATGGTGACCAGATCTTACGTGGACCAAATGGAAGGTCCCAGAACAGGTCAATAAAGGAAAAACCTCACCAGTTTGAGCCAAGTACTAGCAAAAAGAGGTAACAGATTGGAGGCTGCTTTCACAAGTAATGTATAGATGCAGGGGTATGTGTGACGTGTCCCAGGAGCTGTGTGCTATGGGGGCGCCATTCTGCTGTGACTAGTGTATTTGGATACAGGGTTAGGGCAATATATCAAGTTTTTGTGTGAGGCGCAGGCAAGCCTAGCAATGACTCTGCAAAATGGTACAAGAACACTGTTAAATGTTTCAGGTAGAAATGAGTGAAGCGGTTCATACGGAACAAGGATTTTTTTATACAAATTTTCCAAAAACTTCAGATTTGGGCTAACCCAAAACTCTGGGGGTTCATCACTTAGGAAAAACTATTCTACTCTAGGGTCTCTTCAGAATCTGTAGTAAAATAAGCTTAGGCATAACAGTTTTAGGCTGAGGCCCCATGTTGTGTAAATGAGGCGTTAGGGCCGTGGCGGAAACACCGCTGCAAAAAACTGCTGAATCAACTACCAGTTGGTCCTGCATCTTTTAAAGGGATTGTGTAGGATGGCAATGCCAGGGGGTGGTCATGCACGATCCGATGTCATGTTCGGTCCCACCTTCTTCTTCTTTCTTCTTCCAGCGACGTCCTCCTGTCCTGGCTCTTCTCCGCCTTCATCTTCTTTTCTTCCGGAGTGAAGACGTTCGCGAGCGTACTGCGCATGCTCGTGTAGTTCTAAGGGATACTTAGAACTACAACAAAAATGGCGCTGGCGCGTAGGGAGTGTTGTAATGGTCACGGTAGCTGTAGTGGGGGTCCAGACTGCAGGGCACCTCTCATAGGACACACAGCAAGTCAATTTTCAAAAGAAGTATATCAAAAGACACAGTCCTTTGTTAACCCAAAGTTTTTTTTACTGAGGACTCTGATAAAGTGCAGCAATACCTCACAGTGATACAGTCTCATGTACAATACAGCGGGTGCATGTGAGGAGGACTACCATATAGTGCCGCCATACCTCACAGTGATACAGTCTCATGTACAATACAGCGGGTGCATGTGAGGAGGACTACCATATAGTGCCGCCATACCGCACAGTGATACAGTCTCATGTACAATACAGCGGGTGCATGTGAGGAGGACTACCATATAGTGCCGCCATACCTCACAGTGATACAGTCTCATGTACAATACAGCGGGTGCATGTGAGGAGGACTACCATATAGTGCCGCCATACCGCACAGTGATACAGTCTCATGTACAATACAGCGGGTGCATGTGAGGAGGACTACCATATAGTGCCGCCATACCTCACAGTGATACAGTCTCATGTACAATACAGCGGGTGCATGTGAGGAGGACTACCATATAGTGCCGCCATACCTCACAGTGATACAGTCTCATGTACAATACAGCGGGTGCATGTGAGGAGGACTACCATATAGTGCCGCCATACCTCACAGTGATACAGTCTCATGTACAATACAGAGGGTGCATGTGAGGAGGACTACCATATAGTGCCGCCATACCTCACAGTGATACAGTCTCATGTACAATACAGAGGGTGCATGTGAGGAGGACTACTATATAGTGCCGCCATACCTCCCAGTGATAGTCTCATATACAATACAGCAGGTGCATGTGATGCAGGACTACCATGTAGTGCCGCCATACCTCACAGTGATACAGTCTCATGTACAATACAGCGGGTGCATGTGAGGAGGACTACCATATAGTGCCGCCATACCTCACAGTGATACAGTCTCATGTACAATACAGCGGGTGCATGTGAGGAGGACTACCATATAGTGCCGCCATACCTCACAGTGATACAGTCTCATGTACAATACAGCGGGTGCATGTGAGGAGGACTACCATATAGTGCCGCCATACCTCACAGTGATACAGTCTCATGTACAATACAGAGGGTGCATGTGAGGAGGACTACCATATAGTGCCGCCATACCGCACAGTGATACAGTCTCATGTACAATACAGCGGGTGCATGTGAGGAGGACTACCATATAGTGCCGCCATACCTCACAGTGATACAGTCTCATGTACAATACAGCGGGTGCATGTGAGGAGGACTACCATATAGTGCCGCCATACCGCACAGTGATACAGTCTCATGTACAATACAGCGGGTGCATGTGAGGAGGACTACCATATAGTGCCGCCATACCTCACAGTGATACAGTCTCATGTACAATACAGCGGGTGCATGTGAGGAGGACTACCATATAGTGCCGCCATACCTCACAGTGATACAGTCTCATGTACAATACAGCGGGTGCATGTGAGGAGGACTACCATATAGTGCCGCCATACCTCACAGTGATACAGTCTCATGTACAATACAGAGGGTGCATGTGAGGAGGACTACCATATAGTGCCGCCATACCTCACAGTGATACAGTCTCATGTACAATACAGAGGGTGCATGTGAGGAGGACTACTATATAGTGCCGCCATACCTCCCAGTGATAGTCTCATATACAATACAGCAGGTGCATGTGATGCAGGACTACCATGTAGTGCCGCCATACCTCACAGTGATACAGTCTCATGTACAATACAGCGGGTGCATGTGAGGAGGACTACCATATAGTGCCGCCATACCTCACAGTGATACAGTCTCATGTACAATACAGCGGGTGCATGTGAGGAGGACTACCATATAGTGCCGCCATACCTCACAGTGATACAGTCTCATGTACAATACAGCGGGTGCATGTGAGGAGGACTACCATATAGTGCCGCCATACCTCACAGTGATACAGTCTCATGTACAATACAGCGGGTGCATGTGAGGAGGACTACCATATAGTGCCGCCATACCTCACAGTGATACAGTCTCATGTACAATACAGAGGGTGCATGTGAGGAGGACTACCATATAGTGCCGCCATACCGCACAGTGATACAGTCTCATGTACAATACAGAGGGTGCATGTGATGCAGGATTCCCTTGTAAGCTGACAGGTAATGGCTGATGCTGACACAACTTTCCTCAGATTTGGTATTTAGAGTATTGAGGAGACACAGTCCAGGTTATAGATACAGAAGAGGGATCTTCACCGGTTGGCTCCCGGCGGGTGACCGATTTGGGGTATATGTAGTTACTCACGGTTACTAGGCTGCGATATCCGATAGCCGGACGCAGACCTAATACACGTGGCCTGGAAACCACGGAGCACTGGACATGACAGGAGGCCCTCTTTAGGTCCAGGAATGCAGAAAGGCTCCTTTCTAGCTGCTCCTTTCTGTCAGGTTCTCTCCTTCTTGGAAGCAGTAGCAGTATGGCTGTTATCCCCTCTGTATGGACTGGTGAATGGTCCTAGGAGACTCTGCACTTTACATGGGCTGTGAGATTCACCATGTAGCTCCGAGGTTTGGCAGGAGGACCAGTAGGTGCTGTTACCTCACACACTACACTCTCTACAACATGGCTGCTCTGGTATCCTTTCCCCTGCTAAAAAGGAAGGCGGGGCTAAAGTCTCCACCCACAGCTTACTAGAAGCTTCTGTGCAGAAGCTCATGCTGTGTATGGAGTGATTGGAATCCTATATCATATGCACCTACATAGAGTGAACCATAGGTGGCAGCAGAATAGTATATGGCAATAAACACAATGTATGCACACAGGAAATACAGATTATACAATAGATAGTGATACTCAGTATTAGTACATTGTGAGAAACATTACATTACACAGTATACAACAACTACTCCTATAATGGCAGGAAGGAGTGTACTGGGACATTACATATACATAGACATCAACATTTAAAAAAAAAACCAAAAAAAAAACAAAACATTGCTGTCGATTTTTTTTTTTTGTTGTTGTTTGATGGGCACAAAAACATAGTATACCATACTTTTGCGTCCATCCAAAAAAATGGACAGCAACGTTTTTTGTTTTTGTTTTTTTTAACATTGATGTCTATATAAATGAATGGCCCTCTGTTTGTGGCCAGTTTTTGCCTCTGATTTTTGCATCTGTTAAACAGATGTAAAAAACGTGATGGACGCTCCTAGGCACCTATCTATAAAACATAATATAGAACATGATCAAGGCCACTAGGAACCTATCTATAAAACATAGTGTAGCACACTGTCAGGGCTCCTAGGAACCTATCTATAAAACATGGTGTATAACACTGTCAGGGCTCCTAGGAACCTATCTATATACCATAGTGTAGAACACTGTCAGGGCTCCTAGGAACCTATCTATAATACATAGTGTATAACACTGTCAGGGCTCCTAGGAACCTATCTATAATACATAGTGTATAACACTGTCAGGGCTCCTAGGAACCTATCTATAAAACATAAGAAGTAAGTAAGAAGTAAGATAATCCTTTAATAGTCCCACCTTGGGGAAATTTCAGCGTGTTACAGCAGCATAGTAATACAGATACAGGATAATACAGAGTAATATGTTACAGACGTAGACACAGATAAGCTGAGAAGAGAAGATATACTAGGAGTCCATGGCAGCTAAGGAAAAACAGAAGAGAAAGAGGAAGACCTCATGGTCATCCTCATAATCATTAGTTCTCTGTGCGGAGAGCTCTTCGTTTGGTCTGATGTACATTATACAGCCTGGTCGCGGTTGGAAGGAAGGACCTGCGATAGCGCTCCTTCTCACACTTGGGGTGAAGCAGACGGTCGCTTACAGTGCTGCCAAGTCCCATCAGGGTCCCATACATGGGGTGGGATTTGTTCCCCCGCATGGAGGTCACCACAGACAGTATCCTTCTGTCACCCACCACCTGTACTGGGTCCAAGGGGCTCCCCAGGACAGAGCTGGCCCTCCTGATCAGCCTGTCAAGTCTATTTCTGTCCCTGGTTGATATACTGCTCCCCCAGCAGGCCACACCGAAAAAGATGGCTGAGGCAACCACAGAGTTGAAGAAGGCCCTAAGAAGTGTCCCCTGGACTCCGAAGGCCCTCAGCCTCCTGAGCAGGTAGAGTCTGCTGTGGCCCTTTCTGTGCAGCGCCTCCAGGTGATCAGCCCAGTCTAGTTTATTATTGAGGAGCACGCCCAGGTACTTATAGGTCCTGACTATCTCAATACATGTTCCTTGGATCTCCACCGGGGTCGGAGCACCTCTCCGTTTACTAAAGTCCACCACCATCTCCTTGGTCTTCCCAGCATTAATCCTGAGCTGGTTCTGCTGGCACCATTCAACAAAATCCCGGTTTAAGTCTCTGTATTCCCTATCATCGCCATCAGTGATAAGGCCGACTATAGCAGAGTCATCGGAGTACTTCTGTAAGTAACAGCTGGATGAGTTGTGCCTGAAGTCAGCAGTGTACAGTGTGAAGAGGAATGGGGCAAGAACTGTACCTTGAGGTGCCCCCGTACTACAGATCACAGTGTCAGACACACAGTCCTGGGCTCTCACATACTGAGGGCGGTTTGTCAGGTAGTCTAGGATCCAGTTGGACAGGTGATGGTCCACACCACCAAGGTTCAGCTTCTCCCTCAGTAGCCCTGGCTGAATGGTGTTGAACGCACTGGAGAAATCAAAGAACATTATTCTCACAGTGTTCCCGGGTTTCTCCAGGTGAGAGAGAGCTCTGTGAAGAAGGTGGATGATGGCGTCATCTACCCCAATGCCTGGCCAGTAGGCAAACTGGAGGGGGTCCAGAGCGGAGCTCACTAGGGGGCGTAGGTGTGTCAGGACCAGTCTCTCTAGGACCTTCATTAGGTGTGATGTCAGTGCTACAGGTCGGTAGTCATTGTAGCCCATCGGGTTGGGTTTCTTTGGGACTGGTACCACGCAAGATGTTTTCCACAGTTGAGGTACCACCCCCAGCTTCAGGCTCATATTGTACATGTGCGTTATAATACCACACAGCTGGTCACTGCACATTTTAAGAACTCTTGCGCTTTTACCATCAGGTCCCCCCGCTTTGTTCGCTCTAATATTCTTCATTTCCTTACACACCTGAGACTCCTGCAGGATCAGATAGTCAGATTGCAGTTGACCGCAGGTCGGTGGGGGTTGGGTCTTGGTGTGTGAGGGGAGGGCGGTTAGCTGACATGCTGGTGGAGGGAGCATTTGCTTGGAGTCGAATCTATTGAAGAATAGATTAAGCTCGTTAAGCCACTTCCTGTCCCCTACTGTTCGGTGCCTTGTCTTTTCCTTGTGTCCTGAAATTGCCTTAAGGCTGTCCCACACCTCAGAGATTCTACCCTCCCCCATCTGTAGCTCCATCTTCCGTCTGTAGTTGGCTTTCCCTTCCCTGATCAATTGTCTCAGCTGTTTCTGAACCGCCCCCAGGCCATCTTTGTCCCCAGACCTAAAAATTCTCTTTTTTTGCTTGAGGAGAGTTTTAATCTCAGAGTTAATCCATGGTTTGTTATTGGAGAAACACCTCACCTTCCTAGTTGGTACCGTGCTGTCCACACAGAAATTAATGTAGTCCGTTATGCAATGTGTGAGTCCCTCAATGTCCTCTGGAAATGAGTCTTGAAACACTTCCCATAAAGTTATATCAAAGCAGTCCCTTAGAGACTCGACACTTCCCTCTGACCAAATCTTCACGGTACGGGTAACCGCCGGTTCTCTGCGCACCAGTGGAATGTATGTGGGTCGCAGATGTACCAGGTTGTGATCTGATCTGCCTAGGGGTGGTAGGGCAGATGAGTTATATGCATCCCTTACATTGGCAAAGAGCAAGTCCAGCGTCTTGTTGTCTCTTGTATGGCAGGTTACATACTGTGTGAAGCCTGGTAGAGTGGATGCTGAGACATGTTTGAAGTCTCCAGACACTAGGAGCAGAGCATGGGGGTGAGATGATTGCAGCTCACTCACAACAGCATGGAGGACTTCACAGGCAGCGTCAGCTTTAGCAGAGGGGGGGACATAGGCAGCTAGTACAATAACATGTGATAGTTCCCTTGGCAGGTAAAAAGGTCTCATGCCCACGGCTAGCAGTTCAATATCCTTTCCACACAATTGTTTCTTAACCACAATATGTCCTGGATTACACCATCTCTCATTGACAAATATTGCAATTCCTCCGCCTATTCGCTTACCGCTCTCCAGTGTTCTGTCCGCCCGAAGAAGTTTGAAGCCCTCCACGGAGGCAAGTATGTCCGGAGTGATTTCAGTAAGCCAAGTCTCTGTAAACAGCATCATACTGCACTCACGAAACTCCTGTTGATGTCTGGTCAGTGCTGTCAGTTCATCCATCTTATTCACAATTGATCTCACATTCCCCATAATGATGGACGGGATCACATGCTTTTTGCGTTTTCTTCCTTCGCGTCTCAGTATGCCGGCTCGTTTTCCGCGTTTTCTGCGTTTTCTAAGTCTCCTTATTAGTTCGTGGGGGATGGCAAGAGCATGCTTGTCCAGCTTGTCCTGCAGCATGCTTCTAAGGTGTAATAGTGTCTCCTTAGTGTAAACCAGTCTTCCTTGTCTGTGTGGAGGCATGCTTCAGACAAAAAGGCTCAAAAAGGATTTCTTTATAAGAGTTTCTGCATCAAATTCCAGCCCATGGTAAGTTCTTATACTAATACTCCTTATAGTAATAGAAAAAAGTGAACAAAAAAGGACGGGATAGAGAAAGATCAGTTTAGTTTCAGCAGCTGTAAACACATGCAGCCACACTCTAGGCAGGCGCAGAGTGTATAACACTGTCAGGGCTCCTAGGAACCTATCTATAAAACATAGTGTATAACACTGTCAGGGCTCCTAGGAACCTATCTATAAAACATAGTGTATAACACTGTCAGGGCTCCTAGGAACCTATCTATAAAACATAGTGTATAACACTGTCAGGGCTCCTAGGAACCTATCTATAAAACATAGTGTATAACACTGTCAGGGCTCCTAGGAACCTATCTATAATACATAGTGTATAACACTGTCAGGGCTCCTAGGAACCTATCTATAATACATAGTGTATAACACTGTCAGGGCTCCTAGGAACCTATCTATAACACATAGTGTATAACACTGTCAGGGCTCCTAGTAACCTATCTATAATACATAGTGTATAACACTGTCAGGGCTCCTAGGAACCTATCTATAAAACATAGTGTAGTACACTGTCAGGACTCCTAGGAACCTACAGTGGGACAAAAAAGTATTTAGTCAGTCACCAATAGTGCAAGTTCCACCACTTAAAAAGATGAGAGGCGTCTGTAATTTACATCATAGGTAGACCTCAACTATGAGAGACAAAATGAGAAAACAAATCCAGAAAATCACATTGTCTGATTTTGTAAGAATTTATTTGCAAATTATGGTGGAAAATAAGTATTTGGTCAGTAACAAAATTTCATCTCAATACTTTGTTATATATCCTTTGCTGGCAATGACAGAGGTCAAACGTTTTCTGTAAGTCTTCACAAGGTTGGCACACACTGTTGTTGGTATGTTGGCCCATTCCTCCATGCAGATCTCCTCTAGAGCAGTGATGTTTTGGGGCTGTCGCTTGGCAACACGGACTTTCAACTCCCTCTAAAGGTTTTCTATAGGGTTGAGATCTGGAGACTGGCTAGGCCACTCCAGGACCTTGAAATGCTTCTTACAAAGCCACTCCTTTGTTGCCCTGGCGGTGTGCTTTGGATCATTGTTATGTTGAAAGACCCAGCCACGTTTCATCTTCAATGCCCTTGCTGATGGAAGGAGGTTTGCACTCAAAATCTCACGATACATGGCCCCATTCATTCTTTCATGTACCCGGATCAGTCGTCCTGGCCCCTTTGCAGAGAAACAGCCCCAAAGCATGATGTTTCCACCCCCATGCTTTACAGTAGGTATGGTGTTTGATGGATGCAACTCAGTATTCTTTTTCCTCCAAACACGGAAAGTTGTGTTTCTACCAAACAGTTCCAGTTTGGTTTCATCAGACCATAGGACATTCTCCCAATACTCTTCTGGATCATCCAAATGCTCTCTAGCAAACTTCAGACGGGCCCGGACATGTACTGGCTTAAGCAGTGGGACACGTCTGGCACTGCAGGATCTGAGTCCCTGGCGGCATAGTGTGTTACTGATGGTAGGCTTTGTTACATTGGTCCCAGCTCTCTGCAGTTCATTCACTAGGTCCCCCCACGTGGTTCTGGGATTTTTGCTCACCGTTCTTGTGATCATTTTGACCCCATGGGGTGAGATTTTGTGTGGAGCCCCAGATCGAGGGAGATTATCAGTGGTCTTGTATGTCTTCCATTTTCTAATTATTGCTCCCACTGTTGATTTCTTCAATCCAAGCTGGTTGCCTATTGCAGATTCAGTCTTCCCAGCCTGGTGCAGGGCTACAATTTTGTGTCTGGTGTCCTTTGAAAGCTCTTTGGTCTTCACCATAGTGGAGTTTGGAGTCTGACTGTTTGAGGGTGTGCACAGGTGTCTTTTTATAGTGATAACAAGTTTAAACAGGTGCCATTACTACAGGTAATGAGTGGAGGAAAGAGGAGACTCTTAAAGAAGAAGTTACAGGTCTGTGAGAGCCAGAAATCTTGATTGCTTGTAGGTGACCAAATACTTATTTTCCACCATAATTTGCAAATAAATTCTTACAAAATCAGACAATGTGATTTTCTGGATTTGTTTTCTCATTTTGTCTCTCATAGTTGAGGTCTACCTATGATGTAAATTACAGACGCCTCTCATCTTTTTAAGAGGTGGAACTTGCACTATTGGTGACCAAAGTGAACAAAAAAGGACGGGATAGAGAAAGATCAGTTTAGTTTCAGCAGCTGTAAACACATGCAGCCACACTCTAGGCAGGCGCAGAGTGTATAACACTGTCAGGGCTCCTAGGAACCTATCTATAAAACATAGTGTATAACACTGTCAGGGCTCCTAGGAACCTATCTATAAAACATAGTGTATAACACTGTCAGGGCTCCTAGGAACCTATCTATAATACATAGTGTATAACACTGTCAGGGCTCCTAGGAACCTATCTATAAAACATAGTGTAGAACACTGTCAGGACTCCTAGGAACCTATCTATAAAACATAGTGTAGAACACTGTCAGGGCTTCTAGGAACCTATCTATAATACATAGTGTGTGACACTGTCAGGGCTCCTATAAAACATAATAAACATAATAACCTCTTTTGGAACATCTTGAGGCACCAGAGTTTTCTCTCCATCTCCTCAGTAACGTCCGGTGCTCTTCTGTGATGTCATGACACATGTCAGGCCCTTGTAACCACTCATGGTCTCATCACAGACCTCAGTGATGACACAGGGCACATGACATCACCAGGCGAGCACTGGACACCGCAAGGAGGCCTAAGAGGAATAATGGAAGGTGAGTATGAATGTTTTTTATTTTTGTCACCTCCTCTGGGCCTCCACCTATTATACTTTGTGGTCTGAAGAGACTCTAGAGTATAATGCAACGTTCATTTAAGTTCACCCGAAACGAATCTCCATTTATTCGATTTCATAAAAAGATTGGCAATTTGGAATATTCGGGTTGAACCTTGCTCGATATGAGTCAGTTCATCCATTTCTACTGCTAAGACAAAACTTTCATCTTCCTGAAGAACTTTTACCAAAAATTCATTATGAAAAAAACTTGGCAAACAAGAAGCAAAATTCTGTATTGTCATGAAGATAAGAGGACCTCGGTACTTGGCAATTCACAGAAAATCTTCCTTCTAAACACTTTCCTTGTCAAAAGGAACCTGATGAGATGGAGAATGGTGAGATAATAGAGCGACAGACAGGATAAGTAAAGTGATTCATCCATGTTCATTGGAAAGTAAAATTAGCCATTTTTTGTTCATGATTCATCTAATTTCGGATGTTTTATATCACAAGTCTTATCTGTAAGCGTCACCGGAAACTTTTGGATTGTCCAAATAATGCCCGAAAAACAACATGTAATTAAAAGAACCAAAAGGCACAAAAAGATAGAAGAATCCTTCCAAAAGTTCTTCACTAATAGACGCCGATTGTAAATCGTTGTAGAATTTTTAGCCACTGAAAATAGACTTTTTCATGGGATTGCAAAGAATTGGCGGCGCGTGGCTCTACGGGCATGACGTAACGTCATTTCGATACAAAGTGAATGGGCGGTTGCGGTTAACATTTGCTAAATCTGTAGTTTTTCTGGTCTAGTTTCGAGGTTGCATACTAAACGTCCCAGATCTTATCAGATTCTTATATCAAGTTCCGTTTGGCCCGTCTCCTTTCCATCTGCGTTATTGTGTTTACTGACTGTCTCCAAGCATTCACATTTCCAGAAAATTCTGTATTTCCTTCCTTGCGATACACAATATTTTAATCACAGTTTTTTTTTTTTTGATGGGGTCAATTTAACCCGGTATATCAAATCCCAGTACACAAAGCCAGGGACGTGAAATTTATCCTGTCTTCTAGTTCAGACCCATAACTATGAAGCTTGGGGCACCTCCAGGACATATGGGACCAATCAGCACTAGCTTCTCCATATTTAGGCTACCTTAAAATCGCTTTTATATAAAGAGACTGTGTAGCCTGTGAATGAAAAGATATTGTATAATCCTATCTGATAATCTTTAGGATTCTTAGCTAAGATTGGTTCCGCTCTACTTCACTTAAAACATCATGAATGTCCAATTTCCATAACATTTTTGCCTTAAGTGGTCACTAACTTTTTGACCACTTAGACTCATTTAACAGTGTGTGTAATTCTGAACCTAAATGTAATGTATTTTAAATAAAAAATGTCGCTGTTTTCTGCTTGAAAATTCTCTCTAAGCTTTCTGCCACTAGGTGTCTCCCTTCTATTTAATTTGCTGTGCACTGCCTGTTACTAGGGAAATCCTGTCCATAGATAGCATTGAAAATGCAAGATGGGTTCACAGTGAGTGCAGAAAGGAGGGCTTGGGCTTTCTTTGCACAGTGAATGTTATGACCAGGTCTTCGCTATTTCAGCCTGTTAGGTTCAGGTGTGGAGTGTCTGAATAGCATTCTGCAAGTAAATTGTCCGATGCGCAGTAGGTGAACATTCACACTGAACATGTGGTCCCTGCGGTTGCACTCTTGCATGGATTGTGCAATGAGCTGCACTGCTGATCATTACTGTAGTGTGCATTGGCCTCTGATGGGGTTAAGTTTCTCTGCTGTGCTAGGACTCTATACAGGTTGTGGGCGGTTCTGAGTTCTCTTATCCAATTGGCCTTCTGAATACTCTGGCTTCCAGCTATTTAAACTCCACTTTGCATGCTGTCAATTGCCGGTCTTAATCTTCAGTTCCTGTGTCCCAGACATGGTCTATCTGTCTGAAGCCTGCTATCCCATCTGCATCTGAGTCCTGGCCCATTCAGCTTCCTTTGCTGCCTGTTCACACTATCCACATTTTGCTAAGTGTTGAGCTCCCTTCTCCAAACATAGTTGTTCCGGGTGCAGTGAACCCTAGCCTTATTTTCTTTTTAGATGTTTGGACTTTTTGTAGGGTTTTTGGTGTGTGATACTAAGTTCTACTTATAGTGTGTAAGGTAGGTTGTAGCAGTATCACACACTAGTTATTCCAGACTGCTCATACTCCTGATTTTTGTTTTTTCTTTTGTATTTTCTCTTGGATGTGACTCAGAGGTTATCAGTCAGGGGCCAGTCCATGGTCAGAGATCCCCAGACCATAACAGTGACTGGAGAGGGGAAGATTCCACACAGCTTCTATACTGCACAGAAGATTCTCACAGGTCAAAGTGAGTATCTTTATTTCTAAATAGCTGCTTGTGTTATTTTTGATGGGATATTAGTTGTAGACAGTAAGCAACTTTCCTTATTGTGCTCAGATTTCTCTTTTTCTGTGTCAGAAATTTTTATAGTTGCATCATAACCTGGATTTGCAGTCCGGTGTCCCTGGATCTCCTTGAGCTTTTCTCAGCTATTTCTTTGCTATTTTACAGTTATTACTGGCAGAATTCTATGTAAAGGAACCATTTACTACCAGTAGTAATAATAATGGATAAGGGGAAGTGGAGAGGACTGTATACGTCCCCCTGCCTTATATAGAAAAGCAGCAGCTTTACAAAATGTGCAGCAGCCATAATGGAGCTATCAGTATCATAAAAACAGATAAGACACCATGTATGAAGATTTATACAGTCACATACTAGACTGCCCAGCAAGACTTTATAGATATACTATTTTTTTTTTTTAAAAAAACCTCATGTATCTGTAATGTCCCGGTGCTGCTTGTCCAATTCCCTTTAATAGTCCTTGCAGACCGAGATGGTATGGACATTTGCATATAAGGTAAAGCATTTCCTCCCCCTTCATTCCTTCTATTTTTCCAGAGCCAGCACACAGGGGGTCTATTAATGTGCCATCTTGTGGATGTTTTTGTGTACTACACCTGCCTATACTTTGCCATTGTAATTTGAGTTGTCAGTGTGAAGGTTTGTCCATTATGATCAGGTGACCTTCAGGACTAATCAAGCTCCCTTGATTGGCCTGGAGGAGGAGTTGAGTTACAGCCCCCTCTAGGGGGGTTGGGGACCTTTTGTCTGGCCCTTTGTGTAGAGACAGCTGGAGAACAGCACATGGAGAGCTGAAAATGGCAGCCAACTCTCAGAGAACTGCAAGAAGAGATGGCTTTTCCTCTGTAAAAAGCACTAAAGTTGACGGACCTGTTTATCCACATATCTGGGACGTCTACACGTATCTCTCTATCCAAGTAAGTCTTTGGGACAAATCTATATTTAAGAAGCCCATAGCTAGTCTGGCAGAAATTGAGGGTCTCCCGTTGCTGACAAATTGTATTCGCTCTTCTACATACGTGTACCCAGTTTGTTGAGAACTAACCCCCTGGATACAGGCCATCTTTACAAGTATATACAAGTTTACTACCCAAGCAACTACTAATTAATCTATCCAAAGCATTCTGCCTCCATCATCTGCTAACTGGACACTACCTACAAAGATCGCTGTATTGTATGTGAAGAATTACTCCATATGTACATTTATATTACTTTGTCCTTCTAGTAAAAAGAGCAACGACTACGCCCGAAGCCTGGTTGTCTGTTGTCATTGTCAGATATCAGAGTGGGGGTGGGTAGTCGGGGACATCAAAAAGGAGATTGCGTGCACATTTGGGACCCAGGGACCCCCTGAAAGCCGGCCACATCTGATATATTACCCGTGATACCAGCCCTGGCCTTCCTGAGTGTTACATATCCTCTAAAAAAAAAAAAAAAAAAAATTCACCAGACTTTTATCTTGACCTGTCAACTACGGATTGTGAGACCAGTTTACTTCCATATCATCATCAGCATGTCCAAATTTTTTGGCTTCATCCAAGTCCCAAGTATAAAGACTGTCCATTTTAATTCAGAGTCACTGGTAGAATCTGACACCTGGAGGGAACATAAGGGGATGAAAACTGAGCTAAAAATTATGAAACCTATTAATACATTTTATGACTACAGAGAACATGATACAGGTTTCATGAAACATTAAAATTATAATCTTTTTTTTCTCCCAGATAATGATAATGATGTTCTTGAGACTGTTCACACCTTGAGCACTAAAAGAACTGAAGCTAAGATTAGTCACTTTCAAAGGGTTTGGAGGCTTGAGACGTGGGCAAAGATAGATGGGGAGAAACTAAAAAAAAACATTACGACAATTTGTGGAAATATACAGTGTTGTGTAAATGTTTTAGGCAGGTGTGGTAAAATGCTCCAGAGTAAGAATAGTTCAGAAATAGAAGGGTTAAGAGTCTATATCAGTCAATTATCAAAAAGAAGCGAATGCAGAAAAGAGAAATGTAAATCCCATCAATATCTGTTGTGATCTTTGCCCTTCGGAGGAGGAGTCCTGGAAGTGATGATCTGGCCCCTGCAGAGCCCTGATCTGATCATCATCCAGTCTATCTGGGATGACATGAAGAGACAGTTTCAGAATTGTTTTTACTTAGGTATTTACTTAAAGGGATCCTATCAGTCAGACACAATTATTTGTAGGTACCATGTAGAAATAGCCTTAAGAAAGGCTATTCTTCTCCTACTTTTCGTTGTCTTCTCCGCGCCGCCGTTCCCGCTTTTTATCGGTATGTAAATTAGCTCTCTTGCAGCACTGGGGGGCAGGGCCCAGCGCTCAGACAGCACTGGGGGCATCCCCAATGCTGCGAGAGAACTCTCTCCAGCGCCGCCTCCTTTTCTTCTGCAGCATCATCTTCAGCCTCTTCTTCCAGCGGTGGCTTGTAACTTCTAAGGCCTCGGGCAGAGCAGACTGCGCATGCCCACAGGCCACGAGAAAATGGCCGCTTGCACAGTATTGAAAGAGGCCATTTTCTCGTTGCCTGTGGGCATCCGCAGTCTGCTCTGCCCGAGGCCTTAGAAGTTACAAGCCACCGCCAGAAGAAGAGGCTGAAGATGACGCTGCTGAAGAAGAGGAGCACTGGAGAGAGTTCTCTCGCAGCATTGGGGACGCCTCCAGTGCTGTCTGAGTGCTGGGGCCCGCCCCCAGGGCTGCGAGAGAGCTAATTTACATACCGAGAAAAACTGGGATTGTAGGCAAACGGCAGCGCGGAGAAGACGACAAAAGGTAGGAGACGAATAGCCTTTCTTAAGGCTATTCCAACATGGTACCTACAAAAAATTGTGTCTGATAGGATCCCTTTAAAAAGACACGTCAGGAGAGTTGACAGATCCCTTTAAATATAGCACAGTATTGTGTTGCGATGTACCATACCCTTGGTATCTACAGGCTTACACGCTATTCAATATTTGCAGCCCAATAACAATGTCAGGGTCTTCTCCAACAACCTCACCTCTTCCCGTCGCATTGCTGACATATAACCCCGTGTCTTGCATACTTCTCTTTTTTTTTTTTCCGCCTACAACTATTTTTGTACTCGGGTTTACTTAGCATGCACTTACGTAGTAACAGTGTACACTTATGGGGGCTATTATGTTTTTGTAAGTCACTGCGGGGGTGCCGCTGGATAGAACTCAAGCCCGTTGTGACTGGCAGGTTTCTCTATTGTAACGCCCGGAACCAGCATTTGGTTTTTGCAAAATCCTCCACAGTTGAGTGACGCCTAAAATGTCATCGGATTGGAAAGAATGCGAATGTTAAACAAGATAAAGCGGCGATGATGGAGCAGAGCCCAATATGCTACGCTGTTTGTTACCTAAATAATTTATTGGCATCCTGGATATGATTCATGATGCGAAGTAACGCGCAGCTCCACAGTCACTCATCATTCATTGGCAGGGAGGGGCGGCCGCCGAGATTAACATGTGGAATGAATTGCGCTCAACACATAAATAATCACCATCATATTTTATCCCAAAATATTCTGCAGTTGCTGCAGAAAAACAAGAATCCGAAGGGAATTTCAATTAATAAAGTGATTTACTTTGGGTCGTATATTCTCATTTGTGATATTGATGGGAAGAAGAACCATCCAGAAGAAAGTCAGCTTGGAACATTAACCCTTCCCAGACCACGCGTTGAATCGTATTTTTCAAGGGTATATGGACATGGACCTTGATGGCCCAGCTTTGTGCAGTCAGGAGTAGCCCATAGATGGTGGTTACACTGGTCAAGGTGACTTTGGGCCCCAAAGTTGGACTCTAATAAATCCAAGTGATGAGGTGGTCAGACTGATGTGACAGTCCCATTACCTCCCATTGGTTTCTGAATGATGTGTCGGGGTTCCCTTGGTGTTGGGTGTGGATAAAGGCATAGGAGACAGGAATCAGCTAGTGACAAAGCAACATGGCGCTTTACACACTTGGACAGGAGTGGCTATTACTCTTGATTAAGGATGGGTGCCCATGTCACTGCTTGTAGCCAAGCCTCAATGGTGGCCCCGGGGGTGTGATGTCACAGAAGAGTGCCATAGTGTCCCCAGGAAGACACAGATCGCTGGACGCCCAAAAGGCCAAAATAGGTGAGGGAAGGTGAGTATAACAGTTTAGTTTCCTCACCTTCTCTGGGACCCCACCTATTATACTCTAGGGTGTGAGGAGACCCCAGACTATAATAATTTACCAGTGGCGACCAATTTAGTTCTTACAAGACGAATCCGAAATGGGTCAGTTTGGTTAAAAACCAAGCAATTTGGAATATTCGGTTGAATACGAATCATGGCAAACAATGCTCTTCATCCCTTCCTCAATCCTCTGACTCTTACCACCATGGCAATCTGTGGCAACTCCAGGGACCTAGTCCTCCTTTCCACCCAGGGTACGTTTCAGCCATGGATACCTAAGTTTCCGCCCTGTATGCAGAAAGGAACGTCACACTTAGGCTAGTGAACTTTCTTTATTATTCACACTCGTGATAGTAGAGTTAGAGTAAGTTTCCGCCCTAGTACAGCAGCTTACACAGCAAGTTCAGATAAGGCCCGCTTCACATCTGAATTCGGGTTTCCGTTTGGGAAATTTGCTTGGAGACCCTCCAAATGGAAACCCGCAGAGCCCGTTGACTATAATGGGGTGCTTGTGTTTTTCGCACAAAACATGCAGAGAGAGAAGTGCTGCTTGTAGGACTTTTCTCTCCACTTGTTTCAGGCAGAGACCACATGGACACCAATATTAGTCTATGGGCTCCGTGGGTTTCGCAAGTAACCGGTTTTTAATGCATTTACGTTTACGTTTGGGGGGTCCCCAAGCAGATGTGAATAGGACCTAATCTTAGTTCTATAAGTCTGGGGTCAGTGATATCGGATTACCTGTCAGACACTATCTACCACTAGCTAGCCTGAAGAGCTCAAAGTGTTTTGCCAAAATTTCAGACAACCCTTTAACTGGTATCATTGTAGGACCTACAGAAAGGGGAGCCATGCTGATGATTTCAGGAACCAGGACAACCTAGGCTGGGCCCCTTCCCTGCATGGGCCACCTCTATGGCAATCACACCATTGTGAGTTATATCTATGGTCAATTGTTAATAGATAGCCACACAGGGTAAGTTCACACTGGGTTTTTGGGAGGCCGCCTCAGGTTCCGGTCCAAAAGAAGGGTAGCCACTAGAGATGAGCGAGTACTGTTTGGATCAGCCGATCCGAACAGCACGCTCGCATAGAAATGAATGGACGGAGCCGGCACGCGGGGGGTTAAGCGGCCGGCCGCCGTCAAAGCGGAAGTACCAGGTGCATCCATTCATTTCTATGGAGCGTGCTGTTCAGATCGGCTGAACCGAACAGTACTCGCTCATCTCTAGTTATTATATGTATTCCCATGCCTTGGATAGATGGGCATATAATCAATACGATAGATAAGTCTATAGGGAGCAGCTGTCTGATACCCTTATGGTAAAGGGTGATATTGAACGGTCTTTCACGCCATATTGTGGTCCTTGTGTCCTCACCACCAGACAAGCGCACTTACTAATAACGCCAAAGAGCATACAATAATAGGAATGGACTGTATTTTGTGCTTTCAGTGTATGTGTCACATATTGATGTCCCCTTAACAAGCTCCAGATTCTCAGTGCAATTTGGCCGGAGTTCTGTAGAGGGGTCATTCCAACACCGGAAAACAACAAGTCATCAGTCTCAGACCCCGATCTAGTAGAGACCTGCACATGTTTACTTGCAGGTGGAAGAAGAAAATGAAATGGAAGCTTAGCAAAATACAAGTAACAGTGCAAATAAGCTTAAAAAACCTCTGCCTTGGGGCAACATGGTGGCTCAGTGGTTAGCACTGCAGTCTTGCAGCGCTGGAGTTCTGGGTTCGAATCCCGCCAGGATCAACATCTGCAAGGAGTTTGTATGTTCTCCCCGTGTTTGTGTGGATTTCCTCCCATTCTACAAAGACATACTGATAGGGGAAAAAAATGTACATTGTGATCCCTATATGGGGCTCATAATTTGCATTAAAAAAAAACAAACAAAAAAAACAAACCATCTGCCTTATTGTGTATACAGCTCTTGTGCAGGTCTATGTGTCTCCATGGTTGCAGACTACAAGCAAAGCCTGTGTGGTCAGATCCTGCAGTGTTGCTCCATCTTCTTTGTCACCTCTCCTATTGTCCGTCAATACAGACCAAAATACAACATGTCAGCCGAAACAAAACTGACATGTGAATAGATGTATAGACATTCATGGGTATTAAAACGGCTGTGTGAATAAGGGCCAATGGCTAGTCTGCTCCAGCCAGTAGAGTTATCAGCATGTAATGATCACATTTTGCCAGCAGATGGCAGTCCGCATTACATACAGATTATCTCCAATAACCAGAGAGAGAGTATGGGTAAATTCACACTGAGTTTTTATGCGGGTGGATTTGGGGGCAGAATCTTCCATAAAATACACCTGCCAACTCTCCCATTCATTTCAATGTGAGTCAGGATCAGATTTTCTCTTCTAGCTGATTTTTCTGCTATCTTTAGACAGATTTTGCCTTGCACACCCCATTCAAATAAATAGGAGTTTTTTTAAAAAAAATTCCCACCTGCCTAAAACTTTTGCACAATACTATATGTGCCATGTGAATATCGTCCATTTTTCACAGTCACCTTATACCTGATGGGCCTCACAAACATTGAGCATACATAGGACATGACTTTTGATGGTGACGTGAAACTTGAATTGAATGTATTGCTGCTGTGCAACGTCTGTTAAAATAATGTAAGTCACGCGGCCGTGGTCGTGACTTATATGACAGCCACGTTGAGACTACACACATTTTCTATTTTGGCTTTTGCGCCCTTTAATAATGTACGGTCTCATTACTAGAACACAATGAGAGGCCGACTGGTTTATGCCGACAAAAGATTTTTGCGGTCGAGTAGTGGAAAATTCAAACTTGTCCCTTATATCCAGCCATTCCAAAAAGATGTCAACACCGTGTGCTGGAAAAAATTAGGCAAAAAGTAAGCTATAGTCATGGCTTCAGTCAGTGTGAAGAGAAAGCACATGATCCACCACATGCTGCAGGATTTATCCGATTCTACCTGCTGCCTAAGGCAAAAATTAAAATGGCGCGCTGAGGCGTCTTTAACACTGTGGGGGCGGCGGCAGGAGCCGGAAGTGAGTGCAGGTCGTGGCTCAGATGCAGACAGCATACCTCCCAACCGTCCCGATTTCCGTGGGACATTCACGATTTCGGTGACATGTCCCGCGGTCCCAGTTGGAGGGAGGTATGTCCCGATTTCAACTCAGATCTGCGTCCAGAGAACGCAGATCTGAGTTGAACACATACACGGCTGAAGCAAGGAGCTGTCACAGGTCAGCTCCTTGCTTCGCCGATGCACGCCGCCTACTGGCTGTGTAGATGGGATATGACGTCATCACATTGCGGCTACAACTGTGTCAGCGAGAGAGCGGCGCGCAGAGAGAGCAGCGGGGGAGCAAGGAGAAGGTAAGTGTAAGGTGTACACTGAGGTGGAACGTGAAACTGGGGGCAAATGAAGGAGAGGGCGGCATGAAACTGGGGGCAGAGATGGAGAGGACATGAATCTGGGGCAGAGATGGGTGAACATGAATCTGGGGGCAGAGATGGAGGGGACATGAAACTGGGGGCAGAGATGGAGGGGACATGAAACTGGGGGCAGAGATGGAGGGGACATGAATCTGGGGGCAGAGATGGGGGGACATGAATCTGGGGGCAGAAATGGAGGAGACATGAATCTGGGGCAGAGATGGAGGGACATGAAACTGGGGGCAGAGATGGAGGGGACATGAATCTGGGGGCAGAGATGGGGGGACATGAATCTGGGGGCAGAAATGGAGGGGACATGAATCTGGGGGCAGAGATGGAGGGGACATGAAACTGGGGGCAGAGATGGAGGGGGGACATGAAACTGGGACAGATGAAGGGTGTATATGAAACTGTGGGAGAGATAGAGGGGGGACATATAATTTACGGGTGACTGTAGGAGGATTATACTGTATGCGGGCACATGAAAAATTAATGAGTGGGCGGAGTCAACACAAAAGTGGGTGGGGCCAAACTTGCCACGGCATGCTACGCGCGCTGCACATTTTGTGCCTCTTTCGGTTCTTCAAAAGTTGGAAGTTATGCAGACAGTTCTGCAGCTTGGCATTTGACTAGTTCGCCACCGCCCCGTCAAGGACTCTCATCTGCCGCCTGAGGCGACATACTCATCTCAGCAATATGGCCCTGACCAGATTTTCGCTACGTTAAAAAAAGTTAAAGGATAAAAAAAAAGACAACTCAAGACCTAATAAGAAACAGAACGAAATGTACGAGAACCATCTGCAATCAATCCATATTTTCATAGGAAAGTGTGAAGACGTCGTAAGACTGAGCCCCTTCCTCTATTCTACACAATTGAGGAATTTCATGTGTTCTGTAGCTTCGTTCCATTAGACGGCCAAGTGTGTCACTTCTCAATGCGTATAAAGGAAGAGTCACGAGTCTATACAAACTTTCCATCATCGCGCCGCGCAGAGCGACAGATCTTCTCCTTCAAGTTAATTCTGTTTATGTAATGCGAATCTCGCTGCTATAACAAGCGTCTTGGATGACGCGTCTCTTGCACAATTTGTGATCTTTTGCTGAAGGTCTCCGGGTTTCTGCAGTAGTAAAGGCTGAAGCATCAGGACATAGTTTTCATTTTATTGTACTCACTATTGCCGTCTCGTCTTACTGCGAGCGACTGTCAGTCACTTCATCCAACTATTCCGAGAGCTTCAGACGTAGATTCTGGAAAGCCACGGGATCCAGTACGTCTCGGCCATGGGTGACTGATTTCTTTCATTTTTCCTTTCATACACAAACACTAGTTTTCGTTGTGTCCTGGCTACAAGTTCCCTGTCCTGCTAGTCAATGTTCCCCGGGTTGTGGTGTATTCATGTGAAGAAGGTCGGACAAGCCAAGTGACCTATAGTGGACTTTTAGAGATGAGATTCTTACCAATATTTGATCAAAAATCAAAAAATATATGATTGTAAAAAAACATCGCTATCTCAACCACTTCACGACTGGGCCATTTTCCACGATCAGACACATTTTCAGATTTTTTTTTGGTTAATGCTGTCACATTTTTTTATTGAGAGAGAATTTTTTATTTTAGGTTTTTTTTTTGTATTTTGTTTGAAATATCTGGTAAAATATACTCGAGTATAAGCCGAATTTTTCAGCACAGTTTTTGTACCAAAAAAGCCCCCCTCGGCTTATACTCGAGTCATCAAAAAAAAAATTATTATTATTATTATTTTTTTTTTTTTTAGGAGGGGGGGGGGGGGGTCTATGACCAGCTGCAATGTCAATGTATAGAATCTCCCATAAAATAGTGGAAAAAAAGAAGCTTAAAAAAAAAAAAAAAAAAAATTACAGTTGTAAATCCCTCCTTTCCCTAGAATACATATAAAAGTAGAAAATGTCTGTGACACACATACACATTAGGTCTCCCTGTGTCTGACAGTGCCCGGTCTACTGTATATAGGGGATCTGCAGGGCTCCTGTTCTGTCGGGAAGGGGTTAATAGGAGCACTGCAGATCCCCTATAGTCAGTCAGGCTGAATTCCAAGTGGGGGAAAAAACAGTCCTCAAGGTCAGGGAAGGGGCAGACAGACAACCAAAACACCCCCTCCCCTTCCCCAGCACCCACCAACTACTGCACCCAAAAACTACAACCATTTTAATTTTTGAAATTTTCCAGTAGCTGCTGCATTTCCCCCCTTCGGCTTATACTCAAGTCAATAAGTTTTCCCAGTTTTTTGTGGTAAAATTAGGGGCCTCGGCTTATATTCGGGTCGGCTTATACTCGAGTATATACGGTAGTTACATTTTTACTGCTTTTTTTCTTTCTTTTTTTTAAATAGGGATAGAAACGTGTAATGTGGATGTGGTTGTAACATTATTTTTTATTTGCTTTATTTTTAAATGAGTTATTTTTATGGACAGATTTTGCCCCTCATAATGTCTTAATAGGTATTTAGGGTAGATTTTCACATTTTATATATTATCTCCAGTTATAAGAGGAATAAGGCCCCCTAGTATATCCTATAGAGCCGATATGGATCTTCTAGGACCCAGTAGCTCCGCAGTTCCCGAAAAGTTTGTTAGATGTCCATCGGTCCATGAGAAAGCCATATCAAGCTAGCAGAAGTTCTTATGGGCATACGTATAGCTCCTGCTTAGGCGGTGGAGTGACCAGGCGGCTAGGCTTGAGGTAGGCCAAAAGTAGGGAAAAAGGATCAAGCTCCAGCACAGAAAGAAGGTGTCGCAGAACCCATACTGGAGATGGAGCCTGTTCCAGTTAAGGGTAAGTTCACACAGAGTTTTTTGGAGCGGAACCTGAAGCGGAGGCCGTCTCAGGTTCTGGTCCAAAAGACCGGTCGCCGGGACTGAAAGCTGGTGCACTGCATCAGCGTCCATCCGCGCACTCCGCTCCGGATTAGGTCCAATGAATGAGTGTCTTCAGGCCGAATCGCGAGGTGACTCGGCCTGAACAATGAGCACCTCGCTTCTTTTTTTCCGGGAACCAGAAGAAACCGCTCCTGGAAAAAGCTCCTGAGCAGCTCCCATTGATTTCAATGGGAGCCGTCTTTTTGGTCAGGATTTTGAGGCGATTATGGCCAAAAAATCCTGACTAATAAACTTCGTGTGAACTTACCCAAAAGGTTGACAGTATCCACAGGGGAAAGTAGCCATCTTGGACACTAGAGGCTATAGTTGCACAGGTATATGCTGTTTCTGGCTACCACTGGGGGACAAGGCTGTCAACATTACTTCTATGTTCTGTGTGACGGAGAAGGAGACTGCCCTTGCACAGGTTAGCCGTCTAAAGTCCGGTTGACCCAGTATTGAAAAAAAAAAATTCATACCTCTTTTGGACCTCCGCTTGCCTCTGGTGATCTTCTCGTGATGTCATGCACCTGGGATCACCATTGAGGCCTGTGATGGATGTCTGGCCACAGCAGTGTTCATGGGTGCAGGACATCACCAGAAGAGTGTCAGATGCAACGAGGAGACCAAATATAGTTGAAGGAAGGTGAGATTAAATGTTATATTTTACACCTCCCCTGGGACCCGAGCCAGAGTATAATAATTACATTTACGGTTCTATCCAAACTTTTTCGACCCGAAACGAATCAGGAACCTGAACCACCCCAAACCTGAAAAGAAACCAACCTTGGGAGGTTCGTCCATCTCTAGTCACAACCCAGTTGTCATTGTTGTGTCCTAAACTGCAAATGTTAAAAAACATATGATTCTGGAAAAAAGAAAAATCACCTGATTTGGGAAACGTTCTACCTAAGCCCCAGCGTTTCTGCACCTATAACTGACATGCTGCGACTTACAAAAATCCGAGCAGTTTTGAAATCGCAACAGTTCCGTTGCAGATTTTTTTCTGCAATGTGTGGATGAGAATAGATGAGGTGTTTTTTAAGGAAGCTTTTCGACAAACTCACTTCCCTTATGGAAATTGAGCCGGGCGTGGTGACTGGAGCCTCAGGAAGAATTGTCTCTTCTTTTGATTTATTTGCCAAGGAATAAAAATTATAAAACATCTTTTCTAAGAACTTGCACTTGTGCTATTGCTCTGCTGTTCTTCTTGGAAACATATTAATAAATAGATGACACCTACAGAGCTTGACATAATTGGATTCCATCAGAATGGAGGGTCCATGTCGCGTAGACTGAGGGCTTAGTCACACAACAGCCGTGTGATGAACGTTTTAAAACCCATGAATGTCTATGGGTCTATTCACATGTCTGTTTTTTGATGGACCGTTTTTTCACGAATGTATAAAAAACTGATAAGGTCTAACTTTGTCCATCTTGAGGATATACAATAAACATGTGAATAGACCCATAGACATTTGTGGGGTTTAAAATGGTCGTGTGAATAATCCTACTAATCCTATCCTACTATTATAAAAACGTTTGTGGGTTTGTGTGTTTGGATGTTTGTTCCTCAATCACGCGACAACGGCTGCACGCAATTACCTGACATTTGGTACATACATAGCTTGGACCCTGGAATGAAACATAGGCTACGTATTATGACGGTAAGTAGCCACACCGCGCAACCGCTTACGCCAAAATGCTGTTCCCGGTAGGCTGAAGGACCTGAGGTGACGTCATCACAGGCCCTTTGGCCATTCTCTGATTGGATTGCGGCGCTATGTGGGCAGAGTCAGGGACATTGTCCGCGCGGCAGCAAATGGAGTCTATACCACCCGGCAGAGAGAAGGCCACATGCAGCCGTGCTTTGCAAGACCAGCCACGTACATCAGATGTGCCGCTCTGTGACTCCAGCGGCTGACAGTAGTGATCGGCCTCTGCCCGGTGTGCGGCGGGAGACAGTCCGGATTGTGGGGACCATGGCGCATGTATGAGACAATGCGCACGGTATCGGATGCGCACATTCGGTAAGTACGCAGGGTCAGTCTGCAATGTTACCTTAGCTGCTGGAGGGGGGCCATGCAGGAGTGGGGGGGGGGAAATGTCAGGGCGGTGCACGGGGAGCTTGGGGGGGCAGGGGAGGGTCGCATGATGGTGGTGGGGGGGTCGGGGTCTGTATCTGGGGGGGGAACTAGAGGAAGGGGGGAGGCACAGGGGGGATCACAAGGGGCAGGGAAGAGGGACTGTTGACGGTATGGAGAGCAGCAGTGGGTTGCACGCGGGGGGGCTGCAGAGGAAGCATTTAGCGGGAAATGCTAGTCCCTGAATAAGCCCTTCAATGGACCGACATGTCTGATTTCTGTTAGGTCCATGAAAAACAAAAGAGCTGTGTGCACTAGATCTGAATCTACATGAAGAGGCCAACAAGTGCACCTGCCACAACCAAGATGGAAGGAACCGGAGGATGGGAGTAGTTGTGGCGGATGACGTGACACCAGTTAGGCCGAGCTCACTCAACCACTCTCCCCAGCTCTGGGCCCTAGGCCTAGGCCGGACACCGTTTACTATACCAAGTTCTAAAAACGCACATGCAATGATCATGCCTCTGCTTAGAAATGAAGGGGTTAACCTGGTTCATATGATTTTATTTTGCTGCATTCGCTTCTTATTGGCGTCCTGTTGATGAAATTCGGGAGTAATGTATTTGTTATGATTGAAACCACATTCTACAGCCGTCGGTGTCCAAGACGACTTCTAGAGCTTATAATTTAAGTGCCTTGTGGCTCGGTATTAACCCTATCAGCGCCCGCTCTATGTATTATTCCCATTGATCTGGTATTTAGAGAATAGAAATTGATTTAGTTTCTGCACGCAAAGCGATTCTTCGTTCCCACGCCGAGCCATACCCGTGAGTCACACACAACTCGCCGTCACGTGAACTAATCCGAACGCTGCATTATTCCAGCCAGAGAGATATACAGTATATTCCTAGCTTATGGATGTCAGGGGTTGTAATAGGAAAGTCCCAATATACATTCAACCAATATGTCGTCCAACAACTATTCCATTATTCCCTGCACAGTCTTGCACTCTTGGCTCACTGAGTAAGATGCATGTCAGATGAACCTTCCAAACTCGACATCTAATGTGTTTTAGGGGTCTCCTGACTCTCTATCAATTGTAGATGTTGGGGGAATAAGGATGGGACAGGAGTCTGTCACCAGGATCCGACATATCAACCCAACTCCATTTGAAACAAAGGTTCAGGTCACCTGAATCAACAGTGTCTTCCCCTTGTGAATCGCAGCCTCCATTGCTGAGATATTGCAGTTTTTTTCAATTTGTAAATAAACTCTTTGGAGCAACCTGGTCTCTTAAACAGTAGATAAGGGTATAGAATGAAAAAACCCTTTCAGGTCGGGGCCCCACAGGACGTAAACGCCGCGATTTGACCGCAGCGGAGACGCTGTGGGAAAAATTGTGGCGTTTTACAGTGCAAGCAAAGTGGGGATGGGATTCATGCGAATCCCATCCCCACTTTGCGGAAAAGATCGCAGCGCGGTCACACTGCGATTTGCAAAGCCATTGCGGCTTTGCAAATCAAAGCATGTCAATTATATCTACGGAAACGCCGGCGGCTTTCCCTTAGATATAATGTTAAGAGAAAGTCCGCAGAGGAAAACTCTGTGAACTTTTTCTTAAAAGCACTGCGGAAAGAACTGCAATGCGATCACGCAGCAGTTCTTCCCGCAGCGCTTTATCACCCGTGGGGCCTTAGCCTTAAGGCCAGGGAAAAACCGCAGCGGCAATGGCAGACATTTCCTCTGTGGTCTTTCTGCATCAATTACACCTATAGGAAAACCGCCAGCTTTTCTGTAGGTATGTACGTTAGTCATAAATACTGTGCATCATAAATTATTTATTAATCTTGTCTATTTTCTGATATATATATATATATACCGTATTTTTCGGACTATAAGACGCACTTTTTTCCCCCCAAATTTCGGAGGAAAATGAGGGTGCGTCTTATAGTCTGAATGTGGGTTTGCAGCATGGCCGCGCTACTGCCACCGCTGGTTTTCTTCAGCGGCAGTAGCGCGGCAATCCGCAGGCCCCGGCAGCTAAGACAGTCCCCGGCATCTGCTGTAATAGACCGGCGGATGCCGGGGAGTGTCTTAGCTGCCGGGGCCTGCAGATTGCCGCGCTACTGCCACCGCTGGTTTTCTTCAGCGGCAGGAGTGTGACAATACTGCAGGCCCCGGCAGCTAAGACGCTCCCCGGCATCCGCCGGTCTATTACAGCAGATGCCGGGGACTGTCTTAGCTGCCGGGGCCTGCGGATTGCCGCGCTACTGCCGCTGAAGAAAACCAGCGGTGGCAGTAGCACGGCCATGCTGCAAACCCACTGCTCCTCCGCAGGTCCCGACAGTTAGTTAGCCCCCCCGGGCCTCATACCTTTAGTGATGCAGGCCAGCTCCTGCACGGCGAGGCCGCAGGAGCCGACCTGTTCCGATGACAGCCGGGAGCCTAATGAAGGCTCCCAGGCCTGTCATAGATATATATTACTATCGCGGCTGGTCTATGACCCTCCGCGATAGTAATGTATAGAATCTCCCATAGACGGCAATACACTTGTATTGCCGTCTATGGGACTTGCAATCAAATGATTGCAGGTTCAAGCCCCCTAGGCGGGGGATATTAAAATAGTAAAAAAAAAAAAAAAAAACCACTTAAAAAAAATATAATAAAAAATAAAATAAATAAAAGTTCACCTCCTTTCCCTAGAATACATATAAAAGTATAACATTACTGTGAAACATATACATTAGGTATCCCTGTGTCTGAAAATGCCCGGTCTACACCTGGCCCCACAAAAAAAACGCCCTATACATCCCCGTACAGCTGCAGGGTCACCTGTCAATGTGGCCTTGCAGCTGTTCCAAAACTACAACTCCCATATATTAAATATTTTACCATTTTTTGCCTGAAAATTTTTTTTCCCTATTTTTCTCCTCTAAAACCTGGGTGCGTCTTATAGTCCAGTGCGTCTTATAGTCCGAAAAATACGGTATATATATATATATATATATATATATATATATATATATATATATATATATATATATATATATAATTTATTTTCTGTTATTATTTTCTTATTTATTATTTTTCTTTTCTTTCTGGTGCACCATAAATTTTGTGGTAAATGTAGATAGAAATGTTTCAGACGTATATTGATAAATATGCCTATTATTTCATACTATGTACCCCTGTTGTGACCAATCTTAGGGAAATATATACGGCAAGACACAACGTCCTCTGTATATCTTGCAGTAGCGTAGTGTGATACAGTCACCCATTAAGGAACATAACATCATTTGCTAATTCTTTCTATCTTCCCTTTATGTCTCTTTAGTTTACTGTGTAGTCTCAGGAATTTGCAGAGACAAGTCCGGGAGCTACAGGGTGACTGTGATGGATTGTAGATATAATATTGCATGACTGGATGTCGAGCCTTCCAATAGATTAATAATGAAATATAATAAATAGCATTTCATGTGACAGGACGTTCTGCTAGACATATTGCACTCTAGGGGTTACTGGAAAGTTCATTATGTCGCTCAGTTCTCGCTGCTTGTAAGTGTTAGGTATTCTCATGACTATTACGGGTCGTTCACCCGGCCGAAAATGTTGAGGAATATGAGGCCGACATCCCCCATAGATTCCTCTTCAGTCTCTGGCTCTTTGGCTTTCCGTATCTTATTAGCAACATATCATAGGATTGTTTTTTGCAGGAGGAAGACGTCTAAGGGTAAATTCATACAGGGTTTTTTGGTACGGAACCAAACAGGCTCCGGACCAAACACCAGGTAGCCGCGACTGAAAGCCTGTGCACTGCACCGGCATCCAGTCGCGTTCTCCACTCCGGATTAGGCCCAATGAATGGGCCTAGTTGGGAGGAGGGAGTGTCTTGAAACGGCCTGAAGAATGAGCATCTCGCTTCTTTTTCCGGGAGCCGGAATACGGCCTCAAAATCCTGACCAAAATACTCCATGTGAACTTACCCAGAACTTCCCTCTTCCCTTGTATTTCTTATTGACTTTGCAGCCACTCCTGGCTTTGTCTCCAAAAAAATGCAGCAAAATCTGCAACAACCCCCCCCCCCCAGCTTTTCCACAACCTGCAGTTTAGCAAGGTGCTACTTTTTATTGTGCACTCTGTACCCTCTTGGTAAATCCTCAGACAGGTGAAATTTGCAGTTAAAAAGCTATGGCATACATGGAAATGCTGCAAAATATACAGTCCTATGAAAAAGTTTGGGCACCCCTATTAATCTTAATCATTTTTAGTTCTAAATATTTTGGTATTTGCAACAGCCATTTCAGTTTGATATATCTAATAACTGATGGACACAGTAATATTTCAGGATTGAAATGAGGTTTATTGTACTAACAGAAAATGTGCAATATGCATTAAACCAAAATTTGACCGGTGCAAAAGTATGGGCACCTCAACAGAAAAGTGACATTAATATTTAGTACATCCTCCTTTTGCAAAGATAACAGCCTCTAGTCGCTTCCTGTAGCTTTTAATCAGTTCCTGGATCCTGGATGAAGGTATTTTGGACAAACAATTCAAGTTCAGTTAAGTTAGATGGTCGCCGAGCATGGACAGCCCGCTTCAAATCATCCCACAGATGTTCAATGATATTCAGGTCTGGGGACTGGGATGGCCATTCCAGAACATTGTAATTGTTCCTCTGCATGAATGCCTGAGGATTTGGAGCGGTGTTTTGGATCATTGTCTTGCTGAAATATCCATCCCCGGCGTAACTTCAACTTCGTCACTGATTCTTGAACATTATTCTCAAGAATCTGCTGATACTGAGTGGAATCCATGCGACTGTCAACTTTAACAAGATTCCCGATGCCGGCATTGGCCACACAGCCCCAAAGCATGATGGAACCTCCACCAAATTTTACAGTGGGTAGCATGTGTTTTTCTTGGAATGCTGTTTCTTTTTGGACGCCATGCATAACGCCTTTTTTTATAACCAAACAACTCAATTTTTGTTTCCAAAATGAAGCTGCCTTGTCCAAATGTGCTTTTTCATACCTCAGGCAACTCTATTTGTGGCGTACGTGCAGAAACGGCTTCTTTCTCATCACTCTCCCATACAGCTTCTATTTGTGCAAAGTGCGCTGTATAGTTGACCGATGCACAGTGACACCATCTGCAGCAAGATGATGCTGCAGCTCTTTGGAGGTGGTCTGTGGATTGTCCTTGACTGTTCTCACCATTCTTCTTCTCTGCCTTTCTGATATTTTTCTTGGCCTGCCACTTCTGGGCTTAACAAGAACTGTCCCTGTGGTCTTCCATTTCCTTACTATGTTCCTCACAGTGGAAACTGACAGGTTAAATCTCTGAGACAACTTTTTGTATCCTTCCCCTGAACAACTATGTTGAACAATCTTTGTTTTCAGATCATTTGAGAGTTGTTTTGAGTAGCCCATGATGCCACTCTTCAGAGGAGATTCAAATAGGAGATCAACTTGCAATTGGCCACCTTAAATACCTTTTCTTATGATTGGATACATCTGGCTATGAAGTTCAAAGCTCACTGAGGTTACAAAACCAATTTTGTGCTTCAGTAAGTCAGTAAAAAGTAGTTAGGGGAATTCAAATCAATAAAATGATAAGGGTGCCCATACTTTTGCACCGGTCAAATTTTGGTTTAATGCATATTGCACATTTTCTGTTAGTACAATAAACCTCATTTCAATCCTGAAATATTACTGTGTCCATCAGTTATTAGATATATCAAACTGAAATGGCTGTTGCAAACACCAAAATATTTAGAACAAAAAATGATTAAGATTAATAGGGGTGTCCAAACTTTTTCATAGGACTGTAAAATCTGCACCAAAGCTCAATTTATTTTGCAGATTTTTGCAGCCTGTGGTTGACAATTGTTTCTATTTCATTCAAGCTGCTTCTATTGTAAATGCTGCAATTCTGTAGCCAAACATCTGCGGCATATACAGTACGTACCCTAAGGGCTAGTTCACACGTAGTTTTTTGGTCCGGATTTTGACGCGAGAAGCCACGTCAGAATCCGTACCAAAATGCGCCTGCCACGGCTAGCCGTGACTGTCGCGGCTTCTGACAGGCGCAGCCTTCCGCTCCAGACTAGAGCCAAATGAATGGGCCTAGTCTGGAAGGATTGTCTTAACGCGGATGCCCATGACTTCAATGACTCCCAGTGACTTCAATGGGAGCTGCTTGCGACATGAGCCATCTTGCCGTGGATTCAGCGACTGATTCAGCCGTGGCGTTCGCGGCACAAGACGCGCTGCTGTTTAGGCCCATTCATTCGGGACTAATCAGGAACGGGATGCCGCAACAGAATGCTGATGCAGCATCGGCATCTCACGCGGCTAGCCACGCGGAATGCTCACACGGAAGAAAAGGTTTTCACAACCTTTTCCTCCATGTGAACATACCCTAAGTGTTTCATAAAACCAGAACCACTACAGAACCACTACCACCCGTAACCAGTACAAACATTCGGGTGGCTGCCGGTTAATTTTGCAAAGATGTATCAGTACATACTGCAGATTTAAAGGGGTTGTCTATGAATTTCAGGACCTGGGGTGGCTGGGGAAGGAGAAAATCACCAGTTCCTTAACTGTGGCTGCTGGTTGGCCTTAGTGGTCATTAGCGGTGCAGATATAGCGCTATAATTTTGACGGTCTGACTATCTGTATGCAATGCACAATTTCAAACTTTGTAAAATGCAAATTTTTCATAATTTCCTCCAAACTTCCTATTTTTTCATAATTAAACACAAAACATATCAACCAAAATTTACTACTAACATGAAGTACAATGTGTTACGAAAAAACAATCTCAAAATCACTTCGGTAAGTTAAAGCATTTCAAAGTTATTGCCACATAAAGTGACACATGTCAGTTTTGAAAAATCGAGTTTGGTCAGGAAGTCAAAAAGTGCCATCGGAGGGAAGGGGTTAAAATAAGAAAAAGGCAAAAAAGGCCTAAAAATAAAGCCCTAAGTACCACCAAAAACAATGCAAAAATTATTTGAATAACCCGGATAAAAAATCTTCTCACAATCACAGACCGTATGGAAAAAAACAAAACAAAAATGATTTCGATCATGGCCAGGGAATAACCTGCTCCGTTATTTTTGGCTTGTATGTCAGTAGCAGCGGTGGAGTGAATATCAATATGGGGGAGGGGGGGGGTTGCAGGATATGCCGCTTCCTAATATATCCAGTGGTCCTAACATGGAGGTTTACTGTCATTGGAACATCCTGTAGATATACATCTTGTGGGATTTCCCAGAGGGTGAACCCAATGATTGATACCATCGAAACAAAAACATTACCGTCATGCATGTAAGCCTCAAAGCGACCTACAGCTCAGGACTAGAAGCATGTCCATAGGATTCATTACGAATGCAAACACCATATAGCGTTACCTGATCGCCCTGGAAAGATAACGCCCCGGGCAAGTGTTTATTCAGTAAAGCTGATCTTTTTGACAGATTGGAGAAGAATTCTAAATAATGAAGTTTGTCAGGGTTTTCCTCTTCTTTCCAGGAATGTCAATGTATCAAAGTGATTTGTTCAGTAATCTAATGCTCAAGGTGTGCACGAACCATACAGGTAGACCATGCAACTGCTAGAGGTCACATGGATAGAGGGCAAAGACCCGAAATGGCCACAACCCCTATAAGTCACGAGAAGTAATTCAATGTATCTATAAACTTCCTTAAAGGGATTTTCCCAGGTATAGAACTGTATTTAAATTTGTAGACAATTAAAACGGAACACATTTTAAAAATATAAATAATTTAAAAATTTGCAGAGTTTTAAAGATTTTCTTTTATTTCAATTTTAATGATGACAGTTTTTTTGGTCTTGATTAGTTGCCAATGGATACGAAAATAAATGTCAGAAACCCAGCCATGATGTCCTTATTTGTGGTCAGATTGTCAGGAGGACAATACATGTATGAGAAGATAACCCGGACACAATAAGGATATCATGGCTGGTTATCAGGAGGACACTACATGTATGAGAAGATAACCCGGACACAATAAGGATATCATGGCTGGTTATCAGGAGGACACTACATGTATGAGAAGATAACCTGACTACAATAAGGATATCATGGCTGGTTATCAGGAGGACACTACATGTATGAGAAAATAACCTGACCACAATAAGGACATCATGGCTGGTTATCAGGAGGACACTACATGTATGAGAAAATAACCTGACCACAATAAGGACATCATGGCTGGTTATCAGGAGGACACTACATGTATGAGAAAATAACCTGACCACAATAAGGACATCATGGCTGGTTATCAGGAGGACACTACATGTATGAGAAGATAACCCGACCACAATAAGGACTGTAAGCTGATGGCTGGTCAGGTAATAGAGGGGGTGTACATCTCACCTAGACTACTAAGGTGGGTGAGATCAGAAAACTCCAGGAGTGTTTATTCTCAGCAGACAACTTTCGTCTGCTGAGCATTTTGGTAAATGCTCAGTACTGGGCTGGATTTTTAGGAATGACAGGTAGGTTGGTAGTGGGACCTGTCATTCCACCTCCCTCCAGTCCACACTTTGGGGATGTTCAGGCAGCGACTCAGCTGCAGAGAGTCTCCTCGTCAAGGAGACTTAAGAAGTCAGCTCCAGCAGAAACACTTTGGCAGAATTTGGCTGGAGAGCTGACAGAGAGGTCATATTTTTCGAGCTGTGTCCTGAATGATTCTACTGGCTTTTGGATGTCTGTTAGTCTAGGTGAGGTAACCTATTCTATGTTTAGTTAGAGCCTAGCCGGGCAGGTATTTATTTTTGTATTGCTTCCTTTTGTTGCTGCACTACCTTTTTGAGTGAAAATAAACTCTACCTTTGTTTTAGACTAAAAGAAACTGGACTTGTGTGTCTATGCCACCCCACCTAGCAACCCCAGACCCTGACAGGACTTTATGGCTGGTTATCAGGAGGGGACACTACATGTATGAGAAGATAACCCGACCACAATAAGGACTTCATGGCTGGTTATCAGGAGGACACTACATGTATGAGAAGATAACCCGACCACAATAAGGACTTCATGGCTGGTTATCAGGAGGACACTACATGTATGAGAAGATAACCCGACCACAATAAGGACTTCATGGCTGGTTATCAGGAGGACACTACATGTATGAGAAGATAACCTGACCACAATAAGGACATCATGGCTGGTTATCAGGAGGGACACTACATGTATGAGAAGATAACCTGACCACAATAAGGACATCATGGCTGGTTATCAGGAGAACATTACATATATGAGAAGATAATCTGACCACAATAAGGACATTGTGACTGGGTTTCTTTGAAAATTCCAGCATTCATGCACTTATCTAGAGATGGGTGAACCTCTGAAGATTCATTTTGTTTCAGGTTCGGACATTTCGACCCTCTGATTCTTTTTGGTCTAAACTTGTTTGGATAGAGCCAAAAGTGAAATTATCATACTCGGGTCTCAGAGGGAGGCCCTGGGAAGGTGATGAACCCTAAAAGTTTTGTTTCTGATGAAAATGAATCTTTTGGAACCTTCGGGATGAATTTGGTTTGTTCCAAACCAATTTGTCCATCTCTAGTTGTACCTATTGCCAAAACTGTCTTGTTTTGTTTTTTTTTACATTGGGTTGAATGAAGACGGACACCAGACTGAGGGGACTCCATCTGAATCTCTCACTTAATGTCCGTTGCTCCTGTGATGGATGAGAGCAACAGACATTAGAAACCGGTAGTATTGACCTTGCCTTACAAGGTGGACATTGATGGACAAGGGCATAGCAAGAATTCCACTTTGCTAGTGGCTCTTTGCTCTGGTTCATCCTGAAATAAGTAGATCACATAGAGATCCGCTGTAATCTGGAGGAGAACCTGGGAGCAAGTGCTCGATTTTATTGGAGCGCCACCACAGGGGAAGTGAAGAATTACACAATTCCTGTTAAATTCAATTGGTTGTCTATGTAAAGTTGGGTCCACCATAGCAAGACTTGCTCTGTAATCGATCTACATGATAGATGCCGGTCCTTCTATTAATGCAGAATTCCCCCATAAAGTATTTATCATTTTGATTTTTAAAAAATGTAAAAAATTGAAAACATTTTTAAGAATTAATTATTTTTCTGGGTGCAGATTTTATGCTGCATTTTTCACAAAAATGAATCAAAATCTCCAATATGAGAGTTATTTTGTCTCCAGTTGCGTAATTTGGAATTGACAGAATAAAGATGAACAACATGTGGCCTTCTTGTGAAGTTATAATCTATCCCAGCTCCCAATTGTGTAACCATGAGCAAAATATAGTCATATGCAATTGAGATTTCAATTCACTTGACGACTTTTTCCATAATGGTTTGTAGAACTTATTAATTGAAAAATGTAAAAAAAAATAAAACAAACAAAACAAACATCCCATTCTTTAGAGCTCGCTCTGCTCAAAATGGGCCGAAAGTGAATATTTCATAATACATTTCATCTAGAAAAGTTCTGGCAAAGGGATCAGTTCTGACAGGACTATGGAAGGGAAGGATTGCAGTATCCGGTCTATATCCCGAATGTTAAAATCACAACCACTTGGCCTCCTTTGTCTTCTTTTATGGACTCCGAAGACTTTCTCAACTTCTACTACTGTTCCTGTTCATCCTGACTATGACTTTACCCTGTTACAAAGTCCAAAACGTCCTTGTGAGGCTTAAGGGTGAAGGCCAGGGGGTCATTAACCCCATACCTAGTCTCCAACAGTCTAGATGTTTGTAGACTTCATGACCAGGCAATTTTCTGATCATGAACTTGACTGCATTTTTGCAAGGCTCCATATTTCGGCCGCCTTAGACTTACACACTAGCGTCAGGATCCATGGGCCCACCAGGTACAATAATTTTCCAATAAATCCGCAACAGCCCCTAACAAATACAGTATAATACCCTTCAAATGTGGGTGACTTCTGATGGACCACTATGTTGTTACAGTCTAGGCCCAACGGAGGATCCTGTGGTATTCTGGTCGTCTAATCCGGCACTGGGCCACAGAATGACTCCATGTACCAGTATACAGTACAGTGTCCATGATCACAATATGGCCTTATGGCTTTTTCCTATGTCGGATATTTATGGCATATCCTGTGGATATCTCATAAATATCTGATAGATGTGGGTTCCCCATGTTTCTCAAGAACAAGAGTCCCTCATGGAGAAATGGCTGTACATTTATGGGTTCCCTCCAGGAGTATCTTGTATGGGAGTTCAGAAAATAGCTGGGCAGGTTTTCTCAACAATTTTTGGAAGTCCCATACAAATGAATGGAGAGAAATAAACATATGCGGACACCTCCCCATTCACCGCGACTGTGAGAGCGGGCTTGAGGAACCCTTGTTCTTGAACAGTTTGACACCCACATTATGATATATCATGTGAATATCCCATAAATGTCTGAGATATTTAGTACTGTTGCAGCAACCCAGTGGAGGAGACCAGAGCGCGAGAGTACAGATGACACTGGCTGTGCCACCTGCTAGGCCAGGGACGCTCCTCACATACTCCAATCCCACTCCAGGGCTGTACACAGCCGAGGGGGGTCCTGCAGCACTAGCTGATGGTGGTGATAGTGATCTTGTTATCCCCGGGGCACTCCTAGTTGTAGAGAGGACCTCTCTATTCTGAGCCGGTGTGGCGTTGTTCAGGAAAGCCCTGATGGTGATGCAAGCAACGACTCAGGAATCCAGTGTTGCAGGGTAAACCAAAGAACTCTTTTATTAACAGCATCAACAGTTTCACCAGCAGCTTGCAAATGGAGATAGATACAGTTCAGTTCCCAGTGCCTTGGACATAGGAGGATTGCCAGGGAAAACACGGACTCTGCAGAAATACACTTCCACTACTCCTCTTCTCGTACCACTCCCAGCATCAGTAGATAGGGGTTGTAACGGGGCATTGAGTCCTGATAGGGACCTGGGTACCTGGAAACTAGGCCCAAATTAACTGCTTCTGTCAGGGACCTCTGTTGCTCCTACTGAAATGGATGGCAGAAGTTTCTCCCTGTCTCAGGGGCTGTCTCCGGATGAACCTGGGACAAGAAGAATTCCTTCTAGGGGCTGAACTGGTGACCCCTGGAATCCTGACTGAGTTCTCCCTTTGCACAGCACAGCAGGACATGTGCAGGATGGCTGTTCACCTAGGCTGCAGACACTATACTGAGATTTGAAACATCTACAGGAGACTATAGTCTCTTTACAACCCCAACCAGTGGCTTGTGATTGGCCAGGGATGAACCAAGGCACTATTTGAACGGACTAGGGGAAAATATCAAGAAAGTAATATATCACATTACATTTAACACAGAACACATCAGACAGGACAAACCTGACAATCTGCAGGTACAAGGAACAAACACCAAAAATAGCAGCTCACTCCGGGATGCTGAACAGTGCAAAAATAGTAGACCGAAGTGGAGAAATGCTGCACAGTAAGAATGCTTTAAAAAAAAAAAATAGAAGGGTTAATATTTTATTTTTGTCAATTAATAAAATGATGTGAATGAAGAAAAGAGAAATGTAAATCCCATCAATATTTGGTGTGAACGTTACTCTTTGGAGGAGGAGTCCTGGAAGAGATGATATGGCCCCCGTAGAGCCCTGATCTCAACATCATCCAGTCTGTCTGGGATGACATGAAGAGACAGAAGGATTGGACAAGCCTATATCCACAGAAGATCTGTGCTTAGTTCTCCAAGATGGCGGCGGGTACAACCTTTCTTCCCCGAATTCTGCCAAAAACTCTCTGTAGGTACCGAGAGGAACTGATGGAAGGCAAAGGGCAAAAGTCACACCGAATATTGATTGAATTTACATTCCTCTTTTCTTCATTCACTTCATTGTGTTAATTGACAAAAATAAACTATTAACCCTTCTATTTCTGAAAGCATTCAGAGTTATAGAACTGTTAAAAATGACTGTTTAACTGTCTTTGTTCCCATAGCAACCATTCACAACACAGATTTCATTTTGTATTATGGTCTGTTGTAAATGGTTGCTATGGTCAACACCGTTTTTGTTGTAGATCGTTTTCATACACACGTGGACAAAATTGTTGGTCGCCCTCGTTTAATGAAAGAAAACCCCACAGTGATCACAGAAATAACTTGAATCTGACAAAAGTGATAATTAATAGAGATGAGCGAACACCAAAATGTTCGAGGTTCGAAATCCGATTCGAACAGCCGCTCACTGTTCGAGTGTTCGAACGGGTTTCGAACCCCATTATAGTCTATGGGGAACATAAACTCGTTAAGGGGGAAACCCAAATCCGTGTCTGGAGGGTCACCAAGTCCACTATGACACCCCAGGAAATGATACCAACACCCTGGAATGACACTGGGACAGCAGGGGAAGCATGTCTGGGGGCATAAAAGTCACTTTATTTCATGGAAATCCCTGTCAGTTTGCGATTTTCGCAAGCTAACTTTTCCCCATAGAAATGCATTGGCCAGCGCTGATTGGCCAGAGTACGGAACTCGACCAATCAGCGCTGGCTCTGCTGGAGGAGGCGGAGTCTAAGATCGCTCCACACCAGTCTCCATTCTGGTCCGACCTTAGACTCCGCCTCCTCCAGCCGAGCCAGCGCTGATTGGCCGAATTCCGTACTCTGGCCAATCAGCGCTGGCCAATGCATTCTATTGGCGTGATGAAGCAGTGCTGAATGTGTGTGCTTAGCTCAACTACACCGGTGGAGTAGTTGAGCTAAGCACACAGATTCAGCTCTGCTTCAATCAGCGCTGGCCAATGCATTCTATTAGCGTGATGAAGCAGAGTGTGCACAAAGGTTCAAGTGCACCCTCAGCTCTGATGTAGCAGAGCCAAGGGTGCACAAGGGTTCAAGCGCACCCTTGGCTCTGATGTAGCAGAGCTGAGGGTGCACTTGAACCCTTGTGCACACTCAGCTCTGCTACATCAGAGCCGAGTGTGCGCTTGAACCGTTGTGCACACTCTGCTTCATCACGCTAATAGAATGCATTGGCCAGCGCTGATTGAAGCAGAGCTGAATCTGTGTGCTTAGCTCAACTACTCCACCGGTGTAGTTGAGCTAAGCATACACATTCAGCACTGCTTCATCACGCCAATAGAATGCATTGGCCAGCGCTGATTGGCCAGAGTACGGAATTCGGCCAGTCAGCGCTGGCTCGGCTGGAGGAGGCGGAGATAAGGTCGGACCAGAATGGAGACTGGTGTGGAGCGATCTTAGACTCTGCCTCGTCCAGCAGAGCCAGCGCTGATTGGCCGAATTCCGTACTCTGTGGCCAATCAGCGCTGGCCAATGCATTCCTATGGGAAAAAGTTTATCTCACAAAAAACACAATTACACACCCGATAGAGCCCCAAAAAGTTATTTTTAATAACATTCCCCCCTAAATAAAGGTTATCCCTAGCTATCCCTGCCTGTACAGCTATCCCTGTCTCATAGTCACAAAGTTCACATTCTCATATGACCCGGATTTGAAATCCACTATTCGTCTAAAATGGAGGTCACCTGATTTCGGCAGCCAATGAATTTTTCCGATTTTTTTCAATGCCCCCGTTGTCATAGTTCCTGTCCCACCTCCCCTGCGCTGTTATTGGTGCAAAAAAGGTGCCAGGGAAGGTGGGAGGGGAATCGAGTTTTGGCGCACTTTACCACGCGGTGTTCGATTCGATTCAAACATGGCGAACAGCGTGATATCCCATCGAACATGTGTTCGATAGAACACTGTTCGCTCATCTCTAATAATTAATAAAAATTCTATGAAAATGAACAAATGAAATTCAGAATTTGCTTTTCGCTTCAACAGAATTTTTTAAACAATAAACCTCATGACACAGGCCTGCACATAAATGATGGTTCCCGAAACTTAATATTTTGTTGCACCTTTTGAGGCAATCGCTGCAATCCAATGATTCCTGTAACTGTCAATGAGACTTCTGCCCCTCTCAGCAGGTATTTTGGCCCCTTCTCATGAGCAAACTACTCCAGTTGTCTCGGGAGTGAAGGCGGTTTTTTCCAGACGACATGTTTCAGCTCCTTCCAAAGATGCTCCATAGGATTTAGGTCGGGGCTCATATAAGGCCACTTCAGAATAGTCCAATGTTTTCCTCTTAGCCATTCTCGGGTGTTTTTAGCTGTGTGTTTTGGATCATTATCCTGTTACAAGACCTGAGATTGAGACCAAGCTTTCTGACACTGGGCAGCACATCTCTCTCTAGAATCCCTTGATAGTCTTGAGATTTCATTGTACCCTGCACAGATTCAAGACACCCTGTGCCAGATGCAGCAAAGCAGCCCCAGAACATAACAGAGCCTCCTCCATGTGTCACAGTCGGGACAGTGTTCTTTTCTAGATAGGCTTCATTTTTCCATCTGTGATCATAGAGCTGATGTGCCTTCCCAAAAGTTTGATTTTTTTCTCATCTGTCCATAGGACATTCTCCTAGAAATTTTGTGGCTTGTCAGCATGAAGTTTGGCAAATTCCAGTCTGTTTTTTTTTATATTTTGTTTTCAATAATGGTGTCCTCCTTGGTCATCTCCCATATAGTCCGTTTTGGCTCAAACAACGAAGGATGTTCCTTGAACACTGATGTTCCTTGAGCTTGAAGTTCAACTTTAATCTCTTTAGACGTTTTTCTGAGCTCTTTTGTTACCATTCGTATTATCTGTCTCTTTGATTTGTTATTAATTGTCCTGCTGCGGCCATGTCCAGGGAGGTCGGCTACAGTCCCATGGATCTGAAATTTCAGAATAATATGTGCAGCTGTAATCACAGGAACATCAAGCTGCTTGGATATGGTCTTATAACCTTTACCTTTAACATTCTTGTCTGTAATTTTCTTTCTAAGCTCCTGAGACCGATCTTTCCTTGGCTTCCTCTGGTCCATGTTGAGTGTGGTCCACACCATGTCACCAAACAGCACAAAACAAGGGGTACCAACAATTTTGTCCACGTGTGTAAGTCTCCCCCGTACCTTAGTTTTTCTGGAGTGTTCCTTTAATAAACCCGGCTTATTCCATTACCTATTCATGACATCAAGTTCTTCTGTGTTCAGTGATGGCAATGTGATAGCAGATTAGATATTATTAGACATTGTGTCTGCACATGAGTAGTCAGCGTGGTATACATGAATCACCCACATCTTTTATTGAGTGCTTACATTAGAGTTTCCAACTTTCCATAGGATATATTATAACCTGTAATAGAACGCCAAATGTCAAGTATTTATTTATGGCGGGAGCTTAGGAGTCTGCCATTTTGGGGTGAATCACAGGCCTCCAGAGTGACATCCGAGACTGGCGACCCATTGCCATTGCCTATTTTAGGCTCCCAGGCTTGTCTGGCATAGACTTGTATTACAGACTGCTCTATTTAGCCTGTAATACAAGTGCAGCAATTCTACAATACATTGTATAAGTGATCAGACCCCTGGGGTTCAAGATGTTTGCAGTTGATTGCCTTGAGTTTTTGCCTTTTTTCAAAACTGTTTCCTAAGTCTTAGGCCCGGTTCACATCTGTATTTGCGTCATTACGTTCTCTTATCCACGTGAAATATGCAGAGAGAAAAGTCACTTTTCTTTCCGCATTTTTTGTGCAGAAACCACACGAACCCCATTATAGTCAATGGGATCCGCAAATTTCCTTAAGTAACCTCGCTTTTTTATATGGATTAGCTTTCCGTTCAGGGGTCTGCAAGCGTATTCCCTGAACACATATGTGAACCGGACCTAAGTTGTGCATTCACATCAAGGACACTCCAACCACCATCAGGCTCAGGAAGGTTTACCACTACATCAACCCCTGTGACCCCTACTACTGTTACTCCCAGTCTCCAGGTCTTCCTCCACCTGCGTTGCTGCATTAGTGATCACTTTAAGATGGGAAAATCCCAAGGCATTAGACCTGGCAGGTTCTATAGTCTGTACTTATATCATCCTGGAGACTTAGTAAGTCTATAGGATTATATCTCAGATCCATACAAGTGAAACAAAGTGTTGTGGGATAGTACAGGACTGCAGAATGAGCTATTGCTCTGTTTCCCTTGCTGTATATGGGGCGAATGTTTATAGAGTCTGGAGTGAGTCATCTTTCCACTTAACTGGAATGTGCACCCTGTCTGGAGGCGATATTCACATGTGTATCAATCCTTCTTCAATCTCCGCTGCTGTATAATTCTAGGAATTCTCTACAGACTTACCAGCTCCTGGAAATGAACATATTTATTGCTAATATTTTACTATGTGATAGGGAAAGGTTGCACGTACCACCACTCTGACATGTAGACAACTCCTCTCTTCACCTCCCAGGCCAACACTTCTCTTGTAAAAGCAATTGATTTATAAAGCCATGGCCATTATATTACATGCAGTGATGTTCCTGGGCCTCAAAATCTATAATGGGGCCCGCACTTATTGCAGCAACTCAGATAGAGGAGACCAGAGGATTGGAGTTGCTGTGCCACCTACTAGGCCGAGCACACTCCAGCAACCGCTCCAGGGCCGGACACAGTCAAGGGTTGTCCTGCAGCTCTACCGGATGGTAGTAGTAATAGTCGTTTTCCCCCAGTGCGCTTCTAGTTGGAGAGGGGACCTTTCCTCTCTGAGCCGGTGTGGTGTTAGTTGGAAGGGCCCTGATATAATGCAGGCACAACTCAGGAGTCCAGATGTGCAGTGAAACAAGGTAACAGTTTATTAACTCAGCTGGAGGATATAGAACAGCAGCTTGCAGATGGGGGTAGTAGTCCACTATCCAATCCTGCTGCCTTGGTCATAGGAGGTTGCCCAGGGATGTTCAGGCTCTATAATATAGTTCTCCACTACTCCTCCTCTCATTCCACTCCCAATCTAGGTGGCTGGGGATGATGATTTATGGGGACTTGACAGGGCTCAGGGTACCTGGATACTAGGCCTCAACTTGTACCTCCTGTCAGGGTCCTCTCCTGTTGCTCATGGCTCGGCACAGATAAAGTCCAAAAGATTAGACAGCAGCAATGGACTACCGAACGTATTGGCAAGCGGTGTACAGTGAAAGCACATGGATCCCTGTAGACTATAATAGGGTCCGTGTGCTTTCCACACGGTCTCCGCGTGAGTCATGCAGAGAGGAAAGTAGATCGTGAACTACTTTTTTGTCCGCATGTTCCATGCGGAGACCGTGTGGAAAGCACACGGACCCCATTATAGTCTATGGGATCCTTTCACTGTACACCGCTTGCCAATGCGTTCAGTAGTCCATTCGGGGATTACCGACGAAGATGTGATCAAGGCCTCAGTCATAGCATAGTCAAACTGATGCATACACACCCTAAAATACTCTACCCCCAAATTAATACCACTTCCATTTTTCAATTACATGAAACACATGTTATACAATTCACTTAGTTGAATTGGTGATAACCTGCAAAAAAACGTGACTGACAGAAAATGATTAATAATAATAATAATAATAATAATAATAATAATAATAATAATAATAATAATAATATAAATAATAATAAATATTATTAATAATAAATAAATCATGAAAAAATTAATTATAAATACAAAAATAAACCAAAATAAATCACATACCAATGAGTTCCAACAGCCAATGATATACCATAATAACAAAAGAACACATTAACAAACATATGCCAGAAAACTTGTGCACAATGTTCCTCCAGTATGTTAATGTTGGTGGATCCCAATAATATTGATAAACTTAGATATATGGGGACCAACCATCCCCCAACTATAGATGTTGGGGAAACAGGGAATAAAAATTCGATATCCCGGATCCTTACGTATAAACTGCTGCCATATGTGACAGGTAGCAGCCAGACTCACCAGATTCATCCATATTAACCCTTTCCACGTCCTTTCTTCTTCTTACACTTCTCAATAAATTATTTCTTATGAGATTAGTATCAGTAAAAGGTGGAACGTTGCCAGACCGATTTCATAATGAATTCAAGAGAATGTTCTTAGAAATCCCATTATGAAAGGTTTTCTCCACATTTGACATATTGCAAAAGGGGTTAATAAAAATACATGACATCATTGCATCCTGATGATCAACGTAGTGAAGTTATGAGATATAACGCCTGGACATGAAACAGCTTGTGTGTTACTATCTGAATGGGAGGTGTATGGGAGACTCCCAGGCAGGTGGTTGCTGCAAGTACAATGACTTTTGGTAGAGAATAGGGTTGAGCGATCGGGATTGGAAAAGATCGGATTCCGATTGGCGATTGAGTAAATTTCACAATCATGATCGGGTTCCGATCCCGCATAAAAAAGATCGGGGATGGAATTCCGATCCTAATCGCTCAACTTACTTGCACAGAACCGCTGCCACTCCCCATAGTTCTCAGTCCTCTTCTTTCTCATTCATACGCATCCCGCCTGACCCTAGGCTAGTGTCCCCGCCCTGTATCCGCCCACATTCTCTTAAGCCACAAGCCCCGCCTTCTCCCAGCATCAGTAACACTAACCTAGGGAGGCGGGGGCGCGTACGGCGCTCTGCCGACATGTGAATGACAGAGGAGAGGACCGAGAACAAAGGGGAGCGGCAATGGTTCTGTGCAGGTAAGCGATCAGCCGGGGGGACTAAGTAGCCGGAGGATTTTTTAATCACTACACAGCATGGAGTCCAAAAATTGAAGTGTTCAATTTTTGGATGCCACACTGTGTAGTGAATAGGATCGTCTTTAAAAATCCAATTTTCAATCATTACAAAATCCCATTGACTTGCATTAGGATCGGAATTGGGATCGGCATCGGGTTCGGATGGAAAATGATCGGAAATCGGATTTTAAAAAACGATCCTGAAATCTCAAGATTGGCAAGATTGAACAGTAGTAGAGAAGTCAATGACTCTGGATACAAAATGAACAACTGGGCAGTAAAAGATTGTTTGTATTAGAAAGGTTTTACACGACCGACGGCGCATGCCAAGAGTGTTCTGATTGTTAACGGAAGACTTTAAGATGACAATCAGATATTTTCCAAGTTCCTTCTGTCTTACACAGTAGTGCCCATTGAAAAATCAGAACAACAACTAAGTGTAAAAACTGTAAAAACAATGGTTACATGTAGAGTGCAACAGACCCCAGTGACTATGATAAGGTCCATTGGGTGTCCGTTGTTTTAACACTAAAACCAGCAGAGGAAAATTGATTGAAAATCCATTGATTTTCAGGTGGACAACAGAGACTCCGGTACAGATATGAACAAAGCTTTACATTGATTTCATTGGATAGCTTCCATCTGTTTTCATGGATCTGGATAAGACTTGCTCTATAATTATCGGAACAGAATAGGTCATCGAAACACCCACAATATGCACACTTGGACCTCAAAGGGGTTGTCCTGTTTCAGCAAATAAATGCTGCTGTTTGTAGAATAAAAAGTTCCACAATTTTCCAATATATTTTCTTTTTTCCTCCTATCAGTATGTCTTTTTGTAGAATGGGAGGAAATCCACACAAAAAAAACAGGGAGAACATACAAACTCCTCGCAGATGTTGTTTCTGGAGGGATTTGAACCCAGGACGCCAGCGCTGTAAGGCTGCAGTGCTAACCACTGGACCATCGTGTTGCCCCGATTTTCCAATATATTTTCTGTATCAATTCTTCACATTTTTTTCAGATCTCTTCTGGTTGTGATTTATTATTTACTTCCAGTGGATAAAAATCTGTCCATGGTCAAGTGATATACAGTCCATGGTCAAGTGATGGACACTCAGGTGTACATCTCGTTACAGTCACAGCCCAATAATAAGCTGTGCATCTGTGTATCCATCACATGACCATGGACTGTATATCACATGACCATGGACTGTATATCACATGACCATGGACTGTATATCACATGACCATAGACTGTATATCACATGACCATGGACTGTATATCACATGACCATAAACTGTATATCACATGACCATGGACTGTATATAACATGATAATGGACTGTGTATCACATGACCAGGGACTGTATATCACATGACCATGGACTGTATATCACATGACCATGGACTGCATATCACATGACCATGGACTGTATATCACATGACCAGGGACTGTATATCACATGACCATGGACTGCATATCACATGACCATGGACTGTATATCACATGACCAGGGACTGTATATCACATGACCATGGACTGTATATCACATGACCATGGACTGCATATCACATGACCATGGACTGTATATCACATGACCAGGGACTGTATATCACATGACCATAGACTGTATATCACATGACCAGGAACTGTGTATCACATGACCAGGGACTGTATATCACATGACCATGGACTGTATATCACATGACCATGGACTGCATATCACATGACCATGGACTGTATATCACATGACCATGGACTATATATCACTTGACCAGGGACTGTATATCACATGACCATGGACTGTATATCACATGACCATGGACTGCATATCACATGACTATGGACTGTATATCACATGACCATGGACTGTATATCACATGACCATGGACTGTATATCACATGACCAGGGACTGCATATCACATGACCACGGACTGTATATCACATGACCATGGACTGCATATCACATGACCATGGACTGCATATCACATGACCAGGGACTGTATATCACATGACCATGGACTATATATCACTTGACCAGGGACTGTATATCACATGACCATGGACTGTATATCACATGACCATGGACTGCATATCACATGACTATGGACTGTATATCACATGACCATGGACTGATTTTTATCCACTGGAAGTAAACAAAGAATGACAACAAGCAGAGCTCTAGATTACTGTGAGGGATTGATAAAGAAAGTATATTAAAAAATTGTAGAACTTACAACATTGATTTGCTGAATCTGGACAATCCCTTTAATGGTGGTTTGTCTTGTTCTGTCTATCTGGACATCATACTGTATGGCTATCATCTTCCAACATCCACTAACCTCAATGACTGATCATTTGAAGTTTAAAGAAAAGTATATTGAAGCTGACAGGGGCCAAAAGAAGTCAGTGACTCTGGATTCCAACCAGATCCCAAATGGACAAAAACAGGACTGGGCAATAAATAATGACAGTACTAGTAAGACCTTCATGGTGGTTCATCACGTTCTGCCTCTCTGAAGATCGTCTTCCAACATCTTCAACTCGCTTTCAATGACTGATAAAGTGAAATTTGAAGACAAGCATATTGAAGCTGACAGGAGCCAAAAGGACACAATGATCTGCTAGCATTACTTCTCTTTTCATGTTTGCTGCTGGACTGAATGTTGTTTCAGTAGTGAGGGGGCCCGGTAATGGCGACAATCAGTAATATTGATTTAGGAGAGAGGGGGCCCAGTAATGGTAACAATCAGTAGTATTGATTCAGTAGGTGAGTATGGTTGGCAGCGTTTAGCAATCCTAGGACTTCTAGGACTCTTGTGAGCGGGTGTTACTCTGAAATAGGCACCAGTACCAGAGAAGAAATGGGAAGTCCAAGGAGCGGTAATACCGAGAATTGTACTACTGCTACTTACTGTTGCGTGGGACCTGGGGCATTATATTATGTGGGATCTGCGGAAACCATATTGTGTGAGACTTGGGAAGCATTGTACTGTGAAGTACCTGGAGGACATTATATTGAGTGGGACCTGGGGGCACAATACTGTGTGGGACCTGGTGGTCACTATATTCTATGAGACATGGGGGGGGGGAGGCTGTATATTGTATGGGACCTGGGGGCACTATATTGTGTGGAACCTAGGGGACACCATGTTTAATTGTAATTTGGGGTCACTACACTTTGTGGGAACTAGAGGGCACTATACTGTGGGAACTAGAGGGCACTATACTGTGGGAACTAGAGGGCACTATACTGTGTGGGATCTGGGGACAGTATACTGTGTGGGAGCTAGGAGGCATGGTCTATGTATGTTGTAAAATATACAATATACTGTTTTGGACCTGGGGGCACTTCATTTTCTGTGACCTGGGGCACTATATTGTGTGGAACCTGTGGGGTACTAAACTATGGGGGTGCACTTCGGGAACACTATACAGTAGTGTATGTATGGAAGTCCCCCCCCCCCCCCATAGCATGCTCCCCCCAAAATAATCCCCATCACGCATACACACCAATGATATGCCTCTTTCCCACAACATGGCACTACCACCTACAATATGCCAACACCACCCACCCCAGTACCCCTCCTCTGCACAATCTTGTGTATGCGTCAGTAGAAGATTATTGTAGGGTTATAAACAGGGACAGAAGTGGGACTGCCCTTGTAAGGACGGGAGTCTGATTTCCATGGGGGTGATAGGGTATATTTAGAGTATTTGTCCCTCCTGAATCCCGACACTGACTCCCACAATTGATATGGTCCCACTACCAATTTCCAAATGGACAAACCAAATGGCAAAGTTGTTGCATTTTTCATGATCGTGGTGTTTTCTGGACTTGAGTGTTTTACTTTTTAACTGATAAAATATAATGGAATTAACCAACCTGTGACTTCCATAGATAATATCCTGAGACATTAGATATCAGGTAAGCAGGAAAACCCATTACAATTTCTTCTCGGCCTCCCCTGTAATAAACCAGATCTACGAAGTGATGAGGATCATCAGTGCGGCCAGATGTGTAGTGCTGTAAATGTGATAAATGTATTTACTAGGATTGTATTTCCAGAAGATGTTCCGGTAGATGGTTATTCCTAGGCGGTGCTTTCTTCCATCCAGAACATCATTACATCTGCTATTATTTCCCAGATGTTTTGTCCTCCGAAGTCGTCACAATTTATTATATCCATAGAATTACCCCGATGCATCGATAGGAAAAACAGCAGATAAAAAACCCCATAACCTATATGTGTATTACATATATAATGGTAGAATTGCGTGGATTCTTGGGTACTGTATGGGCACACACTTACATGCAAATAGTCATAGTGCCCTCATTATAAGGCATATATATAAGGGCACTATGTGCTGGTCATATACAGTATATACTCGAGTATAAGCCAAATTTTTCAGCACGGTTTTTGTGCTGAAAAAGCCCCCCTCGGCTTATACTCAAGCAAAAAAGAAAAAAAAAAATTCTTTGGGGGGGGGGGGGGTGTCTATGACCAGCCGCGATAGTAATGTACAGAATCTCCCATAAAATAGTGAAAAAAAAAGCTTTAAAAAAAATATATATAAAAAAAATAAAGTAAATTAAAGTTCTAAATCCCTCCTTTCCCTAGAATACATATAAAAGTAGAGAATGACTGTGACACACATACACATTAGGTATCCCTGTGTCTGACAGTGCCCGGTCTATTGAATATAGGGGATCTGTAATGCTCCTGTTCCATCAGGAAGGGGTTAATAGGAGCACTGCAGATACCCTATATTCAGCCAGGCTGAATTCCAAGTGGGGAAAAAAAAACCCAGTCCTCAAGCTCAGGGAAGGGGCAGACAGACGACCAAAACACCCCCTCCCCTTCCCCAGCAACTACTGCACCCAAAAACTCCAACCATTTTTGAAATTTTCCAGTAGCTGCTGCATTTGCCCCCCTCGGCTTATACTCGAGTCAATAAGTTTTCCCAGTTTTTTTGTGGTAAAATTAGGGGCCTCGGCTTATATTCGGGTCGGCTTATACTGGAGTATATACGGTACTGCTCCTAAATGGGGTCGTAAATTTTATTTTTTAATGAGACCAAGGTATGTAAAAAAAAATACAACCTCACTTATCCCCGATGCTCCAGTGCCTCCCAATCCGGGCCTACAGCTCCATTGTTGTCTTCTGGCTGAAATTCACAGAGCCCATGAGCACTGGGGCCTTCCTGTAGGGTCCACTGGGTTTTCTGGACAGGTGAGTAAAAATGATCTGCAGCTGCTTATTGCAATAACACAATAAGTAGCTTCTGATTTAAAAAAAAAAATGCTGCCCCCCCCCCTCCCAGTTTATTTCAGAAGGTGACCTGAGGCCATTGCCTCATGGAAGGTGTGCCCCTATGGCTGCTACTTAGTTCGGACAATGTGTGTCACCTAAAATATCTTGACATGTCACATTGGACACACTTGTCATAGGTTTGGCATCGCAGTCTTATTTGATTTATTCTGACCTTATGCTCTTCCTCCCCCTCTCCTCTCCATAGACTTCTATTGCACGATTCAATCAGGGGCAGAAAGAGACAAATAAGTCATGAATCAGGCCCTTTTCTTATATAAAGTATGCTACAAAATAATGTCATCTTCACCTAAATTATTGATTTATTAGATAAAATAAGATAAAAACTTAGTTATACTCTGTGCTAGTAACATAAAACTGTGAAAACAGACATTTCCCCTCCTTTTCCCGGAAATAAAAAAAAAAATCTGCAAAAATGAATATAACATAACAATTAGCATCTATTTATCACATAAAAAGAAGCAAGAATTATTTGGATAATCTGGAACAAAAAAAAAGAAAAATTATAGCCCTCAAAAACACAAGAGTCAAAAACTCAAAAATGTGTCCGGTCCTGAACCAGGAAAAATAGACTGGGCCTGAATTGGTTAACAGTATATGAAGAAATGAGTTAACTGTGCTTAAAGGGGTTGTCCAGTTCTGGTCCTGAAAGTCGGAGAAGGTGAAAAAACAAAAAAACACCCATACTCACTAGAGATGAGCGAGTAGTACTCGATCGAGTAGGTATTCGATCGAATACTACGGTATTCGAAATATTCGTACTCGATCGAGTACCACTCGCTATTCGAATGTAAAAGTTCGATGCAGAACCAGCATTGATTGGCCGAATGCTATACAGTCAACCAATCAACGCTGGTTCTTCTCCTACCTTTAGAAGTCTTCTCCGTGCAGCTTCTCCGCGGCATCTTCTGGCTCTTCATTCACTCTGCCAGGCATTGGGCCTGGGCAGAGCCGACTGTGCATGTCTGCTTGTAGTGCAGGCATGCGCAGTCGGCTCTGCCCAGGCCCGATGCCTGGCAGAGTGAATGAAGAGCCGGAAGACGTCGCGGGGACGCTGCACGGAGAAGACTGCACGGAGGATCCAGCCCGACCCTCACTCGTGGACTTGGTAAGTATAATTTGATCGAACATTGCCTACCCCTGAAACGAGCATTTTCCCCCCATAGACTATAATAGGGTTCGATATTCGATTCGAGTAGTCAAATATTGAGGGGCTACTCGAAACGAATATCAAACCTCGAACATTTTACTGTTCGCTCATCTCTAATACTCACCAGTCGCTGGTGCTCCGTCATTGTCCAGTACATTGGCACCTGGGGGCTTATTCTGGTGGAATTCCTCGACACGTGATCTGTAAGCCAATAAGTGGGCTCAGTGGTCAAGGAAAAGGTCCCAGGACATCACTGGTGATGTATGCGAGAGACGTCCGGGTCCTTTCCTATGAGCACTGAGGTCACTGATTGGTCACATGTGGTGAGGACTTCCATTGGAACAAGCCCCGGGAACAGGTATATATATATATATATATATATATATATATATATATATATATATATATTAATGTTTCACCTTCCCTGGCCTCCTGGCCCAGGACAGTGATTCCTTGTCAATCCCTTTAAATTTTGGACCTAAAGATTATATGTTCATAAAAAGTGGACATTCACTTATAATCCCACAATCCATCCAGTTGCTATCTCCCATCTTCTTTTCCCTTGAACAGGAGTTACCCCTAAGATGAGGCCATGGCCCGATGTCACGTACTCCTCGGACTCTTACGTCCATAACCTGGATGACGCTTTGTGCCTGTCACCTGTCAGTAGCATAAAATAACACAAGTAGTAGCAACAGTATCATCAAACATAGAGCGATAACACGGCCTCCTCACCGCGCTCCGCCAACTATATAAATAGTCCTTCTTATTACATGCGAGGAATCAATCACCAATGTTTAGGATGACTGACCCAAAAATAGTGTTTGGATACAGAAGTATGACGTAGGTGTTGTCTGAGGAGCTGGCAATGTTCAACTGTAGTCACTGACTAAGATAACAAGGAAAATATCACATTGGAGAAACATATCCATCATCGCCTCCAGATTGCTGAGACCTCTGTACAACGTGCCTAGCGACAAAACAAATAGTGCGAAAGTTTGACATCACGGATACACAATGGTATGTTCACACATATCACATTTGATATGGATTGCCATGTAGTTTCCGAATCAAGATCCATGTGAAATCTGACAACAGTCCATGTCATGCACATGAATTGACTTCTACAGCTTTGTTCAAATGTATGGGGTAGGTCTTTAGGGTTAGGGATCAAATACAGTGTTGTAATGGGCCACCAGAGTACTAGACGATCCTTTGGTGGTCCCAGGTTCTAACACAACAATGGTCCAGCAGAAGACAACCAAATCTGAAGAGGTCTATTTCCAAGGGGTGCTGGAGGGTGCGCCCCAGAATCAACTGGTGGGACCAAGAAACCTCAGTCTGAGTCTCAGTCGGGTGGTCCCCAAGCGGACTCCTTGAACAGAATATCAAATGGAATACTGAACGCAGATGTAAACCGGGCCTCATGAATAATTGCTACCACTTATGCCAATGGTCGCCATGTTGGATTCCTAAACTTTAGTCTAGACCACTGGGGTCATCCTTTATGTTTCAGAAGTCATTCTAGAACATTACCAAGCATGGTTGTTGGTCTGTATCTTTCAGGTGCCAGGCTATGAGGACTTCCTAATGAATAATTATTACAAGTAATGCCAATGGTGGCCCTCTTGGATTCAGTTACTCTTGTGTAGACCACTGGGGTCACCCTCTACATTGCAGAAGTCCCTGTCACACATGACAGCTGCTCCATATTATTTGGGTGCCACGTGGAGGAAGACTATGATGGCCTCCTAATAATCATTATAAGTGATGCCAATGGTGGCCATGCTGGATTCTTGTACTCTTGTGTAGACCACTAGGGTCACCAGTTATGTTGTAGACCTCACTGTATGACCCAATATTCTGCCCCCTATGTGCTGCTGGTTCACATTACTTGAACGTCACGTGGAGTAAAGCTATGACAACTATAGAAAAGGGGGCGTATAACGGGAGGGATATCCTTATGTTTACTCTTGGATTCTGTTTTTGGATTTGTTTTGTAACCATTATGACTTTTCCTCCTTGAGAACCGCAGTCTGTTTTCTCGCTGCCTTCATTTATGTGTTTCTGAATAAATACATGGTAAACGTTGGCTGTAAAACCATAGTAACCTACACAATGAGGTCCAAGGTTTATCTATCAAGATTATGGATTCTGTGAAAGAAGCAGATATAGCCAAAAATCCCTGTGATAAATAGTAGGAGGGCTCCGAGGGGTCCTGGAAGGTCCTGGGTGCGTCATGACTGCACATGTGGGAGATATCTTCGCTTCCTGGGAACGTTTTCTGATTGATTATTAATAACGCTGAATATGGCTGACATGACTTTTCTATGAATAACATCTTAAGGTCTTGTGTTAGACAACGCCCTACTTTACTACAACATCTTTAGACTCTTATAGACTATTATTGAAGGGTAATACTATGGGATTTATAAGTTAAAGGAAGGGATTGCTCATAACTAGAGATGAATGAGTAGTGAAATATTCAAGATTCGTTTCGAGTAGAGCCTCAATATTCGACTACTCAATCAAATTTCAAATCCCATTATAGTCTATGGGGTCCGTGCGCTTTAACTGCACAGCGCTCGCAGTTGCGCTGATATTCCACTCGGAGGGGGGGGGTGTCCTCCAGAAGACTCCTTCTGGACGGGAGGCAAGTGCTAATGTGAACTGGTCCTTACTCGCCCTGCAGAACCAGCATTGATTGGCCAAATGTTATACAGTGTATGTATAGCATTCGGCCAATCAATGCTGTTTCTGCAGCAGGCTCGTCCTAGCCGGTCGGGAGAGCTGGCAGCTTGCTGTTACGAGAGAGCTTACTTTTTCTCATAGGAATGCATTGACCAGCGTTGATTGGCCAGTGTACAGCATTCGGCCAATCAACGCTGGTTCTGCCGGAGGCTCGTCCGTGAGGAGGCGGAGTCTAAGATCAAACCACAATGGAGATTGCTGTGGTCCGATCTTACAGCATTCGGCCAATCAACGCTGGTTCTGCCGGAGGCTCGTCCGTGAGGAGGCGGAGTCTAAGATCGGACCACAATGGAGACTGCTGTGGTATGATCTTAGACTCCGCCTCCTCACAGATGAGCCTCCGGCAGAACCAGCCTTCATTGGCCGAATGCTGTACACTGGCCAATCAACACTGGTCAATGCATTCCTATTGTTAGGAGTATTTTGTGTCGTGGGTATTGGTGCACACCTTCTGACTTGCTCGCACGCACTGTTGGTAGGCAGCTTGATTTCCTGGTTCATTAGTCTGTCCTCCCATTTGCACCTGGGAGGAGTGGTCTCTACTCTGTATTTAAACCCATGCCTCCCATGGTTCTGTGCTGAGTGTCGCTTTTACAGAGCTAGGCCTTAGCAGGAGGAGTAGGTGGTTATCTTGGATAGAGGAAGTTCCGTGGTTGGTTTTTGGGAGGTTTGGGTGAACAAGTTGGTTTGTGTGTTTTCCCTTCTGTGTTCACCAATCCTCCCTCCGTGTATAATTGACTGTGTGAGTGAATTGCCTTATCCTTTGATTTCTACTCAGTTTCCCTGTGTTTGTTTCCTAGTGTACGGTTCCTTCCCATATTGGTTTGGGGAATTCTTTCCTACATGTTTCCTGTGTGCTGCTTGTGTTGTTAGTCAGTGCACACCCTTGTCAGTCCCTGTCAGTAGCAGCTTCACTTGTTCGTTAGGGGTGACCCCCTTTAGTCTCCAGTCCCTAGAGATCTTATAGGGCATTCCTTCTCCCACTTCCCTCTAGGCCTACGGTGTCAGTGAGAGAGGAGCTGTCGGGGTCAGGTTTAGCCTGAGAACAGCCGACCTACACCCGTGAGGCAGGGACCGGGTTAGCTAGTGGGAGTAGTGCAGGGCGAGATTCCCTACTGCTATCCCTTAGCCCCGTTGCAGCTACCTGGACTGACATAACAGTACACTCAGCCGGTAAAAAAAAAAAAAAAAAAAAAAAAGGAAAGGTTCGTTTGCATTATGACGGACCTGAAACAGTTGTACCAGGCGGTGCAGCAGATCTCCACTGAGATGGAGGGGATCAAGCTACGAATGGATGCCATCCAAGCGTCTGGCGTATCTCAAGTACAGCAGTTGGCTCAACACACAGCCTCTCAGGTGGAGGGCATACAGAGGCAGGTGAGTAGCGCCCCTGTGGGTCGGCCTCTGGAGCCAAAGGTCAGCTTACCTGAACCCTTCCGAGGTAAGAGGTCAGATTTTTTCCGATTTCAAAAGGACTGTCTTTTGTATTTCCGGCTACGGCCGTTTTCCTCCGGTTCTGAGGTACAGAGAGTTGGGATTATTATTACTTTATTGAGAGATGATCCCCTCATCTGGGCACATTCGTTACCAGCCGACTCAGCTTGCTTACTAACTGTAGAGGCGTTTTTCTCCACAATGGGGTTACTGTATGACGACCCAGACAGGGTACGCACGGCTGAGTATAACCTACGACGTGTGGTGCAAGGGGATCACGCTATAGAGAAATATTGCACAGAGTTTCGTAGGTGGGCAGCAGAAGTACACTGGAATGACCCCGCTCTACTTAGTCAGTTTGAGACAGGGCTCTCGGACCAGGTTAAAGACCATCTAGTTTCTCACCCTGTTCCGGGAGATCTAGATGAGGCCATGCAGCTGGCAATTAGAGTTGGACGGCGCCTCCGGGAGCGTGGAGACAAGAGTCCTGGGGGGGTTAGCCCTCCTCAATTCTCTGTTTTTGGAGAGGACCCGGGGGACCAACCCATGCAGATTGGGGCCACTGTGCGAAGTGCTAGACCCAAGAGTGAAGGGTCCCGCACAGTACGCTGTTTTGTGTGTGGAGGAATGGGACATTTAGCAAGGGTGTGCCCCTCCAGAGAATGGTTCGCCAAGGAGGGTAATAACCCCAGGTCTATTGAGAGTAAGGGAAGAAAACCTACTAAGGAGGGAGGTGTGCATATTTCCTGTACTCAGACTGCCGGGTTGACCCTTGATGGATGGGTAAATGGGCAGAAGTGCCGGATTTTGGTTGATTGTGGTTCGGCAGTCAACCTTATTGACTCAGAGTTTTGCGAGCAACTAAGGGTGAGTCCTTTGGTCTTGAAGTCTCAGATACCGGTGTGGGCTATTGATAAGACCCCTCTACAGCAATCTGTCATCTCCAAACAGGTGGAGGGTCTGGAGTTTATTGTGGGTGGCCACAGGGAAGAGATTGACTTGTTCTTGTTGTCTAAATTACCAGCACAAGTAGTGTTGGGGTGGCCCTGGCTGAAGCAGCATAACCCTATTATCAACTGGGAGACCGAGACAGTAGTTTCTTGGGGGCATGGGTGTAATGGTCGATGTCTGCCCATATCCGTGATGTCTTTGTCTATAGACAATTTGCCTCAAGAAATATGTGAGTTCAGGGAGGTCTTTGAGGAAAGGGCAGCCAAGACATTACCACCACATCGCACCTATGATTGCTCGATTAAATTTATACCTAATGCAGTGTTACCCAAGACAAGGTTGTACAATCTCACTATTCCGGAGAGGGAGGCGCTCAAAGAGTATATTGAGGGGAGTCTAGAGGTGGGGCATATTCGCCCATCTAAGTCCCCAGTAGCAGTGGGGTTTTTCTTTGTAAAGAAGAAAGATGGAGGGTTGCGCCCTTGTTTGGATTTTAGGGAGATTAATAAAATCACGGTGCGGAATCCCTATCCCATCCCGTTGATCTCGGATCTTTTCAGCCAGATTACGGGAGCTCGCTGGTTTAGTAAAATAGATTTACGTGGGGCGTATAACTTGCTGAGAATCAAGAAGGGGGATGAGTGGAAAACAGCGTTTAACACACCCCTAGGACACTTTGAGAATCTGGTGATGCCTTTCGGTCTAACCAATGCGCCCGCGTTTTTTCAGAATTTTATTAATGATGTACTAAGTGCCGTCATAGGGAGGGGGGTTGTGGTCTATCTGGACGATATACTCATTTACACCCCGGATTTGGAGACTCATTGGGAGAGAGTGAGAGAGGTTTTAAATCTCCTGAGGGTTAACCAATTAAGTGCTAAGCTGGAGAAATGTGTGTTCGCGGTCAATAAATTATGTTTCCTTGGCTATATCCTATCGGACAAGGGGTTCGAGATGGATCCTGAGAAGGTCAGGGCAGTCTTGGAGTGGCCGCGACCTGAGAACCTAAAGGCGGTCCAACGGTTCTTGGGATTCTCCAACTATTATCGCCAGTTTATTAAGGGATTTTCTGAGGTTGTGAAACCCATCTCGGACTTGACTAAGAAGGGGGCTGACTGTGCTAAGTGGTCGCCAGAGGCGCTAGCCGCGTTTGAAGAATTGAAGAAGCGATTCTCCTCCGCTCCCATTTTGAGACAGCCGGATGAGAGGTTGGCCTTCCGAGTGGAGGTGGATGCCTCCTCGGTGGGGGTGGGTGCAGTACTTTCTCAGGAGTTCGAGGAGGGTACGCATCCCTGTGCCTTCTTTTCTAAGAAATTCTCTGCCTCTGAACGGAATTATGACATCGGAGATAGAGAACTACTGGCAATAAAACTAGCGTTCGAACATTGGCGTCATTTCCTGGAGGGGGCCAGAAGGCCAGTCCAGGTATTTACCGATCACAAGAATTTGGTTTATCTTGGGTCGGCGAAGAGATTAAATGCACGGCAGGCCAGATGGGCTCTATTTTTTGCGCGGTTCCATTTTACCGTGACTTATGTGCCGGGTTCAAAGAATGTTAAGGCTGATGCTTTATCCCGGTATATGTCGACTGAGGAGGAACGAGAGGCGCCGGCCACTATTCTTGGGGATGGAGTGGTGGTAGCAGTATTGGGCACGAAATTGGAGAAAGCCTTGATCGAAGCGCAACACGCTGCACCTTCCAAGATACCTAGAAACAAGCTGTTTGTCCCAACTACTCTCCGACAAAGTCTACTGAGGGAGTGTCACGAGTCGGTTCTTGCTGGTCACCCGGGGGTTTCAGAGACCATGAGATTGGTGTCTAGGAATTTTTGGTGGCCAGGGTGGAGTAAGGATGTCTTGCAGTTTGTTCAAAATTGTTCGGTCTGTGCAAGAGCCAAGGCGTCGCATACCCGTCCCCACGGTCTTCTACATCCGTTAGAACCTCCTAAGGCACCTTGGACTCATCTGTCTATGGATTTCATCACGGGCCTTCCAGTGTCTAAGGGTTTCACGGTCATTTGGGTAGTCGTTGACCGCTTCACGAAAATGTGCCATTTGATCCCGTTTTCCAGGCTGCCATGTGCCAAGACACTATCAGGGTCATTTATTAAAGAAATTGTAAGGTTGCATGGTCTTCCTGAGGAGATCGTTTCGGACAGGGGTCCGCAATTTGTGGCTAAATTCTGGCGGGCTTTTTGCAGCAGGTTGGGAGTTACACTGTCGTTTTCCTCCGGGTTTCACCCGGAGTCTAACGGGCAAACAGAGAGGAAGAATCAGGATGTGGAACAGTTTTTGAGGTGTTTTGTTCGAGAGAACCAGAATAATTGGGCTGACTTTCTTCCCCTGGCAGAATTTTCCTTAAACAACCATGATTCCAACGCCACAGGTACCACACCTTTTTTTTGCTCCGGTGGTAGACATCCTGTTTTCGGAGTATTTTCTTCCATTTCGTCCCCAGTTCCGGAGGAGGAGCTATTTTCTAAAAAGCTGCAAGGGGTATGGTCCCGTATCCGAGAGAATCTGGTGCGGGCGTCGCACCAGGCTAAGGTCCAGGCGGATAGGAAGAGAGGAGAGTTGCAGTTCTTCCCTGGTGAGATGGTTTGGTTGTCCACCAAGAATATCAGGTTGAAGGTTCCTAGCAAGAAGCTGAGTCCCAGGTTTGTGGGTCCTTTTAAGATCATCAAGATGGTAAATGAAGTGGCGGCGCAGCTGCAACTACCTAAAAGGTGGAAGATAAACCGGGTGTTCCATGTCTCCTTGTTAAAGAAGGCCAAGAAGGGAACGTCTCCAGTTAAAGTTCCACCAGTTTCTGAGTCCGGGGAGTATGAGATATCCCGAGTTCTGGATAGCAAATATGTTCGGGGGAAGCTACGGTATCTGGTGGCATGGAAGGGATACGGTCCTGAAGATAATTCTTGGGTTCTGGAGTCGGATATGTCAGCCCCCAGACTCGTGGAGAAATTCCACAAGGAGTTCCCGAAGAAGGATGCTCCTAGAGAATCCGGAGTCTTCTCCTTGAGGGGAGGATCCTGTTAGGAGTATTTTGTGTCGTGGGTATTGGTGCACACCTTCTGACTTGCTCGCACGCACTGTTGGTAGGCAGCTTGATTTCCTGGTTGATTAGTCTGTCCTCCCATTTGCACCTGGGAGGAGTGGTCTCTACTCTGTATTTAAACCCATGCCTCCCATGGTTCTGTGCTGAGTGTCGCTTTTACAGAGCTAGGCCTTAGCAGGAGGAGTAGGTGGTTATCTTGGATAGAGGAAGTTCCGTGGTTGGTTTTTGGGAGGTTTTGGGTGAACAAGTTGGTTTGTGTGTTTTCCCTTCTGTGTTCACCAATCCTCCCTCCGTGTATAATTGACTGTGTGAGTGAATTGCCTTATCCTTTGATTTCTACTCAGTTTCCCTGTGTTTGTTTCCTAGTGTACGGTTCCTTCCCATATTGGTTTGGGGAATTCTTTCCTACATGTTTCCTGTGTGCTGCTTGTGTTGTTAGTCAGCGCACACCCTTGTCAGTCCCTGTCAGTAGCAGCTTCACTTGTTCGTTAGGGGTGACCCCCTTTAGTCTCCAGTCCCTAGAGATCTTATAGGGCATTCCTTCTCCCACTTCCCTCTAGGCCTACGGTGTCAGTGAGAGAGGAGCTGTCGGGGTCAGGTTTAGCCTGAGAACAGCCGACCTACACCCGTGAGGCAGGGACCGGGTTAGCTAGTGGGAGTAGTGCAGGGCGAGATTCCCTACTGCTATCCCTTAGCCCCGTTGCAGCTACCTGGACTGACATAACACCTATGAGAAAAAGTCCGCTCCCGCATAACAGCAAGGATGAGCCTGCTGCAGAACCAGCATTGATTTGCCGAATACTATACAGTGTATAGCATTTGGCAAATCAACGCTGGTTCTGAATCGAATCTTTACTGCGAATAGAGATAGTATTCAAACGAGTACGAGTATTTCAAATACAGTAGTATTCGTTCGAATACCTACTCGATCGAGTACTACTCGCGCATCTCTACTCATAACAGATCCAGTTTGTTACGTTTTCCAAAACTTTTGGGTTCAACTGAATTGAGGAGAAGGAAAATATAAGAACTTCCTATATTTTTGTCATTCCTTTTGCAGCCACTCCTGGCTTTGGCTCAAAAAAATTGCAGCAAAATCTGCAAAAAAAAGCTGCATTTCCGCAACGTGGGGCCTCAGCCTTCATGTGTTATAGGTGTGTGCATCGTTCACATGGCTTATATAATAGCAGATTTGCCGGAATATATCTGCCGCCAGATTCAACACTCTTTATAATAGGTACAGCAAAGGCTGAAAATATCAGATCCAAACAGGGGTAACGTTCACATAAAATTTCCAAATTCACAAAAGTGTTGAAAAAGAAAAACACAAAGGCAGACACCCGTGTCATCTGTAAGGGCGTGGAGCACTTAAAGTCTATATGACTGGAACTATGGAAAAAACAAGGCTTATGAGTGGTCCTCATTGTCTCCTCTTAAAAATACAGCTTTATCCATGGAGAATAACAGCTGCAAATAAAATTTCCACTTTCACTGATCTTTTGCTTCATGTGGTTTACTATGACGCCTCAATGCAACAAGCGGGAATTTCCAAAGATCTTACCAAGGCATGTTACACCACACCAAGCGACTGCAAATCTCCAGGACTTTTTTGTGCCAGGGCTGTACTGCTGAAATATAATACAGAATCATATTCATGCTTTGATAAAAGATGCAACAATGTTGTGACAAGATCATATCACATGTAAACCCTCTTAGAATTCTAGTCCACTATCCCGTTACCAAGAGTTTGCACAATCTTAGTGCAATACAACTAGTTATATCTTACAATAAATTCCCATACATTGCAAATTTTGCAATTTCCTTGTTGCAGGTGATTTTTAGATGCTGTCTTGTGCAATAAGTCACTACTATGTGAACGTGTATATAACAAAATAATGGAGGCAAACATAAAGGAATCCTGACATGTTGAACAGAGCATAATATCTGCATGCAGAATGTTATAGAGCAGAACTGTTCAGAATGATGTACTGTGTATATATATATATATATATATATATATATATATATATATATATATATATACAGTCCTATGAAAAAGTTTGGGCACCCCTATTAATCTTAATCATTTTTTGTTCTAAATATTTTGGTGTTTGCAACAGCCATTTCAGTTTGATATATCTAATAACTGATGGACACAGTAATATTTCAGGATTGAAATGAGGTTTATTGTACTAACAGAAAATGTGCAATATGCATTAAACTAAAATTTGACCGGTGCAAAAGTATGGGCACCCTTATCATTTTATTGATTTGAATTCCCCTAACTACTTTTTACTGACTTACTGAAGCACAAAATTGGTTTTTTAACCTCAGTGAGCTTTGAACTTCATAGCCAGATGTATCCAATCATAAGAAAAGGTATTTAAGGTGGCCAATTGCAAGTTGATCTCCTATTTGAATCTCCTCTGAAGAGTGGCATCATGGGCTACTCAAAACAACTCTCAAATGATCTGAAAACAAAGATTGTTCAACATAGTTGTTCAGGGGAAGGATACAAAACGTTGTCTCAGAGATTTAACCTGTCAGTTTCCACTGTGAGGAACATAGTAAGGAAATGGAAGACCACAGGGACAGTTCTTGTTAAGCCCAGAAGTGGCAGGCCAAGAAAAATATCAGAAAGGCAAAGAAGAAGAATGGTGAGAACAGTCAAGGACAATCCACAGACCACCTCCAAAGAGCTGCAGCATCATCTTGCTGCAGATGGTGTCACTGTGCATCGGTCAACTATACAGCGCACTTTGCACAAATAGAAGCTGTATGGGAGAGTGATGAGAAAGAAGCCGTTTCTGCACGTACGCCACAAATAGAGTTGCCTGAGGTATGAAAAAGCACATTTGGACAAGGCAGCTTCATTTTGGAAACAAAAATTGAGTTGTTTGGTTATAAAAAAGGCGTTATGCATGGCGTCCAAAAAGAAACAGCATTCCAAGAAAAACACTTGCTACCCACTGTAAAATTTGGTGGAGGTTCCATCATGCTTTGGGGCTGTGTGGCCAATGCCGGCACCGGGAATCTTGTTAAAGTTGAGGGTCGCATGGATTCCACTCAATATCAGCAGATTCTTGAGAATAATGTTCTAGAATCAGTGACGAAGGTGATGTTACGCTGGGGATGGATATTTCAGCAAGATAATGATCCAAAACACCGCTCCAAATCGACTCAGGCATTCATGCAGAGGAACAAGTACAATGTTCTGGAATGGCCATCCCAGTCCCCAGACCTGAATATCATTGAACATCTGTGGGATGATCTGAAGCGGGCTGTCCATGCTCGGCGACCATCTAACTTAACTGAACTTGAATTGTTTGTCCAAAATACCTTTATCCAGGATCCAGGAACTGATTAAAAGCTACAGGAAGCGACTAGAGGCTGTTATCTTTGCAAAAGGAGGATCTACTAAATATTAATGTCACTTTTCTGTTGAGGTGCCCATACTTTTGCACCGGTCAAATTTTGGTTTAATGCATATTGCACATTTTCTGTTAGTACAATAAACCTCATTTCAATCCTGAAATATTACTGTGTCCATCAGTTATTAGATATATCAAACTGAAATGGCTGTTATAAACACCAAAATATTTAGAACTAAAAAAGATTAAGATTAATAGGGGTGCCCAAACTTTTTCATAGGACTGTATATATATATAGCTATACTTGTACTGTTTATGTGCTTAGGAGTCCAGAGGTTGGTCCTACTTAAAGATTGACAGCTAACCCTACGTTAATAGTTATACACGGAAGATAATCTATCACGGTGTAGGACTGCGCACTGGACACCTAAGTAAGGGAAGAACAAAAATATGTGAAAATTTACAAGGTTTGTCTAGCAGTTCAATTTTTTGTTGAACTTGCGACTAAGCATCATGACGTTGGTATGTACTACTAGACTGCTGAGATCCTATCACAAGCCTCATTGGTTCTCTGGGCTGCTGATGTCATTTAGGAAGCCAAAAGAGGACAGGGACCTCAGAAGTCTTGAAAGTGTTCTACACTATGTTTTATAGATACATTCCTAGGAGCCCTGACAGTGTTCTACACTATGTATTATAAATAGGTTCCTAGGAGCCCTGACAGTGTCATACACTATGTATTATAAATAGGTTCCTAGGAGCCCTGACAGTGTTCTACACTATGTATTATAAATAGGTTCCTAGGAGTCCTGACAGTGTTATACACTATGTTTTATAGATAGGTTCCTAGGAGCCCTGACAGTGTTATACACTATGTTTTATAGATAGGTTCCTAGGAGTCCTGACAGTGTTATACACTATGTTTTATAGACAGGTTCCTAGGAGTCCTGACAGTATTATACACTATGTTTTATAGATAGGTTCCTAGGAGCCCTGACAGTGTTCTACACTATGTTTTATAGATAGGTTCCTAGGAGCCCTGACAGTGTTATACACTATGTGTTATAAATAGGTTCCTAGGAGTCCTGACAGTTTTCTACACTATGTTTTATAGATAGGGTCCTAGGAGCCCTGACAGTATTATACACTATGTTTTATAGACAGGTTCCTAGGAGTCCTGACAGTGTTCTACACTATGTTTTATAGATAGGTTCCTAGGAGCCCTGACAGTGTCATACACTATGTTTTATAGATAGGTTCCTAGGAGCCCTGACAGTGCTCTACACTATGTTTTATAGATAGGGTCCTAGGAGCCCTGACAGTGTTATACACTATGTTTTATAGATAGGTTCCTAGGAGCCCTGACAGTGTTCTACACTATGTTTTATAGATAGGTTCCTAGGAGCCCTTACAGTGTTATACACTATGTTTTATAGATAGGTTCCTAGGAGCCCTTACAGTGTTATACAGTATGTTTTATAGATAGGTTCCTAGGAGCCCTGACAGTGTTATACACTATGTTTTATAGATAGGTTCCTAGGAGTCCTGACAGTGTTCTACACTATGTTTTATAGATAGGTTCCTAGGAGCCCTGACAGTGTTATACACTATGTTTTATAGATAGGTTCCTTGGAGTCCTGACAGTGTCATACACTATGTTTTATAGATAGGTTCCTAGGAGCCCTGACAGTGTTATACATTATCTTTTATAGATAGGTTCCTTGGAGCCCTGACAGTGTCATACACTATGTTTTATAGACAGGTTCCTAGGAGTCCTGACAGTGTTATACACTATGTTTTATAGATAGGTTCCTAGGAGCCCTGACAGTGTTCTACACTATGTTTTATAGATAGGTTCCTAGGAGCCCTGACAGTGTCATACACTATGTTTTATAGATAGGTTCCTAGGAGCCCTGACAGTGTTATACATTATCTTTTATAGATAGGTTCCTTGGAGCCCTGACAGTGTCATACACTATGTTTTATAGACAGGTTCCTAGGAGTCCTGACAGTGTTATACACTATGTTTTATAGATAGGTTCCTAGGAGCCCTGACAGTGTTCTACACTATGTTTTATAGATAGGTTCCTAGGAGCCCTGATAGTGTTATACACTATGTGTTATAAATAGGTTCCTAGGAGTCCTGACAGTTTTCTACACTATGTTTTATAGATAGGTTCCTAGGAGTCCTGACAGTGCTCTACACTATGTATTATAGATAGGTTCCTAGGAGTCCTGACAGTGTTATACACTATGTGTTATAGATAGGTTCCTAGGAGTCCTGACAGTGTTCTACACTATGTGCTATAGATAGGTTCCTATGAGCCGTGACAGTGTTCTACACTATGTTTTATAGATACATACATAGTCCTATTCATAGTTCCAGTAGGAACTAATGTGAAATGATCTGTACTGAGGACATTGCACTGGGAATCTGAGATCCCAGCTTAGAGTACCCTTGTGGGACATGTATTAAGTTAAAATGAAACCCCACAAACACAGTAAAAACAAAATAAAGAAACAAATCCAAGGTCATCTTAAAATCCTTCATTTATAAAAATTGAAGTTTTATTTGTAAATGCGGGAAAACATAATAAGAACCAATATGAATCCGGTATCGCCGTAATCATAATGACCTAGTGGACAGAGCTGCCATGTCCTTATTAATGCAGACTGCATGATGTAATAACAAAATGCAAAAATAGAATTGTGAGTTATTTCACATGAATCCCCCAAAACATAAATAAAAACTAATCAAAAAATTATACAGTGTGTATGTACCCCCAAATAATGGCAAGTAGAAGTACAACTCGTCATGCAAATAATAAGCCATCACATAGCTATGTGGACAGAAAAATAAAAAACAGTTATGAATTTTGGAATGGGGGGGGGGCTCTCTTTACCAGGACCATAGCCTTCAGTAATGGTTGTACCTGGTATTACAGATCAGAGCAGCTCAATCCCATTCAAATAAACCTAGCACTGTTTACTAATCTGTTATTTTTTCCGATTGTAGATTGTGGTGTTATCTTCCATTGTAGTCCTGTCTGTGATATAAATATACTGTATATAAATATGATATCTGACATAATATCCTACTAATATTACAAAGGTGAAAGTATGTGTGTTTGTATGTTTGTATGTTTTTTCCTCAATAACACCTACATGGGCAAACGTATTTGTCTGAAAATGCGCACATACATACCTTGGGTCCCAGATTGAACAATAGGCTACATGGAATTCCCGTACACCACCGCAATTCACTCCCGTGCCCGGTGCTTCTCACGGTTCAATTTGCTGCAGGACCTGGCACGCTGTAGGACCTGGGATGACATCATCCCAGCCCTTTCAGCAGCTCACCTGATTGGGTGCTGCTTCTCTATGTGGGCGGAGTTATCGTCCGGCCGCCGTCCACACCAACATGGCCTCACCACGGGACCGCAGTACTCTGCTGCAGCCAGACAGGGGGTCGCGAGCGCCACGCTCTGGAACGCTGGTTCGGCCACCTGTCCCGCAGCGTCTGCCATCTCTGGACACTACAAGTCGGAACCGGAACATCGGTGCACGGGAAGCCCACGGTGTGGTGAGGACGGGGCCACAGGTTGATAGGGGGAAAGGGGACACACGGTCAGCAGGGTCTGGTGGGGGGAAAAGGGGTCACGGAGTAGGTAAGACGGGGGAAGGGGGCATAGGGTTAGGGGGGAAGGGGGCACGTTCCTGTGGGGCAAAGTGGCACAGGGTAGTAGGAAGGAGTGACCACATGGGGAAGCGGGTAGGGAGAAAGGGGGGTGGCAGGCGCCAGGAGGGGGAGAAGGTAAACAGTTCCAGCGGGCCGCAGGGTGTGCCCCGAGGGTCCATGGACCCACAGGTGTAAGAAGGACCCGCTGCGGACACAAGGCAAAGGAATAAGCCTGCGCACCGCTCCATGTGGGTCCCGCAGGGGGTTGGAGTTCTGCGGACAAAGTCGCGGGTAAAAGCTAGTATTATATAAATGAGGTGACTTTAAGTCTATTTCAAACGCCAGCAGGTGTGATATAATGGGATGTTATATAATAATGATTGATTTCAATAACATAAACTCCTTAGGGCCAAAACATCGATGAACTGGTTAATAATGGTACAGGTGTATGAGCCTTACACAACCATAGCCTGGGGCCCACATAAAGGATCAGTCTTACAATTATATTAAAACCATTACCTAACAAGCTTCACACTGACACGGCTGTCACACATCAGGATGAACACGTGTCATACATATGAAGTCAACCAAAATGAATGAAATCCAGAATTCAAGTGATTCTCCACTTGTTCTAACCAAGCCGACTTTAGATCTAAAATCCAGTGCTGATTTATTTCTTACCATGTTTGTTTTTTATAATTCGGTCCTCCATTTTTCCGATACTGGGCTGCCCCCTTCCCTCCACAGCCTTAGAAATAAATTATAATATTTTGGACACCTACAGTCGCCACTAGAGGGAGCTTGTCGCAAGTCATCCACACATTTGCTCGCAGTGCTGCAGGTTTGGTGCAATGTGTCCTGTAATCTATCCTACATTATATACACATCCTCGATAGAGATTTTGCACAAGAATACTCGCAGCTTCTCTCTGTAACTTTCCATTACCCACAGGTTAATATAGTGTGACCTTGTTCTATGATACACAGGCTTGAATTACAGCTTTTACAACTTTTTGTTTGGGGTGGAAGAGTTCATATTGTCTTTTATGTCTCTGCACGCTCCGCTAGCTGGATGTCATCGCACATTCTTGGTGACAACACCATCATTTTCTTCTCCAGTCTTGTGTAGCTCTTCCTTGCACTCACCTATCCTTGACTTTCTGTATTCTTCATTGCATTTGCTGCGAAGGAAAACAATCGAGCTTATTCCATATTTGCTTTCTGCAGCCGACCATTACTCCTTCAAATTAAAGCGATCTGCACTTATAGCTTTTACCCAAAATCTGACACATAGAATTAATGAGACGTGTTGCAAAATACAATGGAATCCCTTTAATCCAAGGTTTTATAATGTGGAAGGTCTGTTCCCAGCGAAGAACGGCAATATCAGGGTCCGTGCACACAGTGAAGTCACGTGTACCGACCCAGTGCTATGCCATATGGAGAGTCATGAGGTTCTGGGCAACAAAATACACACAAAATACAGATCCATGTGCTTGTTTTTATGGTTTAGCATTGTATGGGCATTAGACTTGTTGAAACTATTACTGCTCATATTAATCGCATCTTATTATTACTATTTTCCGTGGCTTATATAGTGCCAACATATCTGCAGCACTGTTAATACGTGTAAGGCTGGTCTCCAGTTGGATGGTGTCCTGTACAGAACAGTCCCTTTAACCCCTTGCAGTCACAATTATTTTGAGCTATTTCCCATTTTCCAAAAACCATGACTTTTTAAATTTTTATAGGTCATATAGAGTTATATGAGGGTTTATTATATGCAAGACAAATTGTACTTCATAAGGGTGACACGTCTATCTATCTCATATCTATCTATCTATCTATCTATCTATCTCCTATCTATCTATCTATCTATCTATCTATCTATCTATCTCCTATCTATCTATCTCCTATCTATCTATCTATCTATCTATCTATCTATCTATCTCCTATCTATCTATCTATCTATCTATCTCCTATCTATCTATCTATCTATCTATCTATCTATCTATCTATCTCCTATCTATCTATCTATCTATCTATCTATCTATCTCCTACCTATCTATCTATCTATCTATCTATCTATCTATCTATCATCTATCTCATATCTATCTATCTATCTATCTATCTATCTATCTATCTCTCTCCTATCTATCTATCTATCTATCTATCTATCTCCTATCTATCTATCTATCTATCTATCTATCTATCTATCTATCTATCTATCATCTATCTCATATCTATCTATCTCTCTCATATCTATCTATCTATCTATCTATCTATCTATCTCTCTCATATCTATCTATCTATCTATCTATCTATCTATCTATCTATCTCCTATCTATCTATCTATCTATCTCAAGACAAATTGTACTTCATAAGGGTGACACGTCTATCTATCTCATATCTATCTATCTATCTATCTATCTATCTATCTCCTATCTATCTATCTATCTATCTATCTATCTATCTATCTATCTCCTATCTATCTATCTCCTATCTATCTATCTATCTATCTATCTATCTATCTCCTATCTATCTATCTATCTATCTATCTCCTATCTATCTATCTATCTATCTATCTATCTATCTATCTATCTATCTATCTATCATCTATCTCATATCTATCTATCTCTCTCATATCTATCTATCTATCTATCTATCTATCTATCTCTCTCATATCTATCTATCTATCTATCTATCTATCTATCTATCTCCTATCTATCTATCTATCTATCTCCTATCTATCTATCTATCTATCTATCTATCTATCTATCTATCTCCTATCTATCTATCTATCTATCTATCTATCTATCTATCTATCTATCTATCTATCATCTATCTCATATCTATCTATCTCTCTCATATCTATCTATCTATCTATCTATCTATCTATCTATCTATCTCTCATATCTATCTATCTATCTATCTATCTATCTATCTCCTATCTATCTATCTATCTATCTATCTATCTATCTATCTATCTATCTCCTATCTATCTATCTATCTATCTATCTATCTATCTATCTATCTCCTATCTATCTATCTATCTCCTATCTATCTATCTATCTATCTATCTATCTATCTATCTATCTATCTCCTATCTATCTATCTATCTATCTATCTATCTATCTCCTATCTATCTATCTATCTATCTATCTATCTATCATCTATCTCATATCTATCTATCTCTCTCATATCTATCTATCTATCTATCTATCTATCTATCTATCTATCTATCTATCTTTCTTTCTTTCTTTCTATCTATCTATCTATCTATCTATCTATCTCCTATCTATCTATGTGTCTATCTATCAATCAATCTATCTATGATCTATCTATCTATCTATCTATCTATCATCTATCTATCTATCTATCTATCTATCTATCTATCTATCTATCTATCATCTATCTATCTATCTATCTATCTATCTATCTATCTATCATCTATCTATCTATCTCCTATCTATCTATCTATCTATCTATCTATCTATCTATCTATCTCCTATCTATCTATCTATCTATCTATCTATCTATCTCCTATCTATCTATCTATCTATCTATCTATCTATCTATCTCCTATCTATCTATCTATCTATCTATCTATCTATCTATCTATCCATACATCTATCTATCTTTCTTTATGCCTTAACGTGTGGATATTCCATAAATGTCTAACAGGGGAGGTCCATAGTAGAACTTCTAATGGGGTCAGACTCTACCATGACCAATTTAAAGGGATTCTACCACTAAAACAGTTTTTTGTGTGTGCTTAAGACGTCGGAATAGCCTTTAGAAAGGCTATTCTTCTCTTACCTTTAAACGTGGTCTCCGGCCCGCCGTTCCGTAGAAATACCGTTTTTTTTACCGGTATGCAAATGCGTTCTCTCGCAGCAGTGGGGGCGGGCCTCAGCGCTCAAACAGCACAGGGGGCGTCCCCACTGCTGCCAGAGAGCTCTCTCCAGCGAAGCCTCCATCTTCAGCTGCAACCGCCTTTTCTGTCTTCTGTCTCGGTCCAACCTCCGAGGAGCGCAGTACGCTCCTGTATTGAACTACAAGAGAAAGAGCGGCCTCCCAAAAATGGCCACTGATTTTGGCCTGAATATTGTATGGTAAAAGATTTCAATGTTGCCCTGCAACTCCTTCACCAATGAATAGTCTCCAAAATTGTCATGTAGCTGTAGTCTAGGAATGTATCATCAGAGAAAGACCTATTTTAAAACCAAGTTTTTATTTATTTATTTTAAATTTCCATATCAAAAAAGTACGACATGCTGCAATTTTCACTCTGGCCACTAAACTTAATAATATGCTGCTACTTGCCAAAGTCTTTCTTTGCAGAGGTGACAGGAATAGATAACACTGCAAATCGCCCATCATTACATCACTACTAACAATAGATGATGTCACAACTTATCTCCTTCCCCTCCCCGCACAGACCATCTCTACAAAGTGCTCCCATAGACCTCAATGAGTCCTCTACAGCCTCTTCCTGCCTCTGGCCGTGACATTGTTGTAAAGCATATCACTAAATGCAGATAACAGAGCAGAGGATAGGCTCAGGCAAGATGGCCGCTTCCATAATCATGTACAGGAAATTGAATAAAATCCTAAAATCAGAAAATAAAACCACATTAGAAAAATTTGATAGATTTCACTATCTGGTTTTAATAAACAATTCAATTTTTTTAAAAAAATTGGCAATACATTCCTTTTAAGGAGAAAAATAGCTTAAGAGTTAAATGCGTTTCTACTATTTCATCAATAGGTGGCAGCAGAGAATAAGTGGTCTATGGATTGTCCTGGCTAATGCCTTACATAATACTAAGGACGCTGGAGAATCCATATTTAGTGATGAGAGTCTGCAGACGGGGTATGAGAAAGCGCTGAACGTAAGATTTTGTTTTGGTGCAGACTTCCAAGCAGTCTCTCCGTGCATGGCTCTTATATTATTATATGTGTTGCAATCCTGCAGCGAAGACACAAGAGACCTTGTAACGATCACTGCAAATATATAGCCAGCCCAGGAATACTGTAGGCTGTTACCCTCTGCCCGGCAGTGGCGGATCCAGGGTTTGCGGGGCCCTGGGCAATTGACTTTGGCGGGGCCCTACGCGCAGCGCGCCGCAGCAAATTAGGCCCTGCCTACTTTTATGTTGACTCCGCCCATTCTCATTAATTTTTCATGTGATTCCACACAGTATAATCCTCCTACAGTCACCCGTAAATTATATGTCCCCCCTCCATCTCTCCCCATTTTCATATACACCCTTCATCTACCCTTAGTTTCATGTCCCCCCCTCTATCTCTGTCCCCAGTTTCATGCCATTCTCCCCCTTTATCTGCCCACAGTTTCATGTCCCCCCGTCTCTGCCCCAGTGTCATGCCATTCTCCCCCATTCATCTGCCCCAGTGTCATGCCATTCTCCCCCCCTTCATCTGCCCCAGTGTCATGCCGTTCTCCCCCCTTCATTTGCCCCAGTGTCATGCTGTTCTCCCCCCTCCATCCACCCCAGTGTCATGCTATTCTCCCCCCTTCATCTGCCTCAGTGTCATGCCATTCTCCCCCCTTCATCTGCCTCAATGTCATGCCGTTCTCCCCCCTCCATCTGCCCCAGTGTCATGCCGTTCTCCCCCCCCTTCATTTGCCACAGTGTCTTGCTAGTCTCCCCCCTTCATCTGCCTCAGTGTCATGCCGTTCTCCCCCCTTCATTTGCCACAGTGTCATGCTGTTCTCTCCCCCTTCATCTGCCTCAGTGTCATGCCGTTCTCCCCCCTTCATCTGCCCCAGTGTCATGCCGTTCTCCCCCCTTCATCTGCCCCAGTGTCATGCCATTCTCCCCCCTTCATCTGCCCCAGTGTCATGCTGTTCTCTCCCCCTTCATCTGCCCCAGTGTCATGCCGTTCTCCCCCCTTCATCTGCCCCAGTGTCATGCTGTTCTCCCTCCCTCCATCTGCCCCAGTGTCATGCCGTTCTCCCCCCTCCATCTGCCCCAGTGTCATGCCGTTCTCCCCCCTTCATCTGCCCCAGTGTCATGCTGTTCTCCCCCCTCCATCTGCCCCAGTGTTGTGCCGTTCTCCCCCTCCATCTGCCCCAGTGTTGTGCCGTTCTCCCCCTCCATCTGCCCCAGTGTCATGCCGTTCTCCCCCCTTCATCTGCACCAGTGTCATGCTGTTCTCCCCCCCTCCATCTGCCCCAGTGTCATGCCGTTCTCCCCCCTCCATCTACCCCAGTGTCATGCTGCCCCCCCCTCCATCTGCCCCAGTGTCATTCTGTTCTCCCCCCCTCCATCTGCCCCAGTGTCATGCTGTTCTCCCCCCCTCCATCTGCCCCAGGCTCATGCTGTTCCCCCCTCCCCTTCATTTGCCCCCCAGTTTCTTTGGGCCCCCTCCATCTTTGTCCCCAGTTTCATGCCGTTCTCTCCCCACCCCCTTCATCTTCCCCAGTGTCATGCCATTCCCTCCCTCTACTTCATTTGCTCCCCAGTTTCATGGGCCCCCTTCATTATGTTCCACCTTAATATTTAATACAAAACAAACACTTACACTCACCTTCTATCACTCACCTTCCATCGTTCCCCCGACGCTCCTCTCTCTCACTCCAGTCACATACGCGATGTGACCTCAGCTCCTGCTTAGCTGCGGCCCGGCTTGCGTGTGTAAGCGTGATGACGTCATCGCGCCTACACACGCAAGCCGGGCCGGAGCTTTAAAGCAGGAGCTGAGCTCACAGCTCCTGCTTTAATCGCGTATGTATTCCAGCTCATCGGCGGACGGACGCCGATGAGCTGAAATCGTGACAGGCAAGTGCCGGGGGGCCCCCAGAGGCTCTGTGGGCCCCGGCACTTGCCCGACTATGCCGAGGCTGACCGGGACCATTTTGTTAGGGCCGGGCCGCGGGGCCCCGCTAAGCGCGGGGCCCCGGGTGGTTGCCCGGCTCGCCCGGCCCTAGATCCGCCCCTGCTGCCCGGTTCTAGGGTTAAAGGTCACTAATGCTTTAATATCTTGCAGAAGGCTCTGTATCTAATGTCAGCGTCCATGGCTATAGGTGAGGATGAAGGATACCTAGATACAATAGTATAACACACCTATCTTCTACATGCACTATATAGAACATGATGCAAAGAAGAGGTAGTAATAATATTTCTACAACATTCCTGATACATACCTCCAAACCGTCTTGGATTGAGAGTCCTTTCCCACGGTCCCAGTCGGCGGGAGAGGACGCAGGTGAGTTTAATATAGTGGTGAAGCAGGAGCGGACAGCCCCCGCCTCACCACTGTGTCACGGTGTGCTCTGTGAGCTGCAGGCGCAATGTGTTGATGTCACTCACATCGTGCCTGCAGATCCCAGGACAAGAGACTGTGCAGCAAGGGAGCAAGGAGAGGGGAGTATCAGTGTTTCTTATGTTAAACTTTGGCACATGAAGAGGGACATTAAACTGTGGGGGCAGATGAAGAGGGACATTAAACTGGGCGGATAATGAGAAGACGGACATTAAACTAGGAGGAGCAAATGAGAGGGACATTAAACTTTGGGGGCAGATAGAGAGTGAATTAAACTGTGGGGGCAGATGAAGAAGGACATTAGATTATAGGGGCAGATGAAGGAGGACATTAAACTGTGGGGGCAGATAAAGAAGGACACTAAACTGGGGGCAGATGAAGAAAGATATTAAACTGGGGTCAGATGGAGGAGGACATTAAACTGGGGGCAGCTGAAGGGGGGCATTAATGGGGAGGGGGAGATTGTGAGTAATAACCATTCTAATGGTTCATACGGTCAATATTTGTGAAGATTGCAGTGAAAATTTAATTTTCAGATGAACCTGGAAGTTCTAATATTATATTGTAGGATCTCTGGAGGCCCAGGGGAGGTGTTAAAAATAAAAAACACTAATACTCACCATGGCAAACCTTTGACTTGCCCCCCCTCCAAGTCATAGCGCTCCCTTTCCTGGCTTCCCACACAGTATAATGCCCCATTTATACGCACTATAATGTCCCAAAGTGGCCTTCAGACAGTATAATACCGCACAGCTGTCCCTGCATACAGTATAGTATCCCATAGCAGACCCCCCCCCCACAGTATAATGCCCCACAGTGGGCCCTTCCACACAGTCGACAAAATATTATTATACTGTAGGGACTTTTCAGACTCCAGAGTATCATGAATGGAGGCCCGGGGGGGTTATACAGTGTTACTCACTTTTTCTGGGCTCCTGTGCGACTCCTTGCTGTTTTCGGCCCGCTTCAGTGACGTCACAGATGTGGGTTACACTAGAGTCATTATGCATCGCGATGCTGGCGTGACCCACGTGACATCTGTGGCATTAAGAAAGAGGACTGAAGCCAGCATGGAGTTCCACCGTAGCGCAGGAGAGATGAGTAACATTAGTTTTTATGTTCACCCACCTCCCCTGGGCCTCTGATCATTATACTTTGGAGTCTGAAGAGACCCCAGAGTATAATAATAGCAGTATTTGTTGGGGTTCGCCAATGGCCGTACTTACCAATCCCCGCTCCTGCTCCCATCGCTTCCACTTCTGCCTTCTAGGGGGCCCCGTTCATCCCACATCATGTCACTGAGAAACATGGTGCACTCTAGAGGGCAGAAGGAGATGGCTATGATCAGGAGTGGAGATGGTCAGTAAATAGGGCCCATTACCTGCGTGTAGAACGCCGATGTCACAATTCATTGAGGTTGGCCTACCCCATATGACCCCCCTCCCCCCCAAGGCCCAATCACAGAGCTCAACTGTCCGCTGGGGACTCTAAGGGACCCCAGAGTATAACAGTGATTTTTATGTGACGTACTCCAAAAATTTCCGCTTCGATCATAACTTTTGGAAAATTCATAATAAACCTGAGTCCTTATGAGTCACTTACAACCTAGCTCGCTTATCTCTATATAATATGTTATTATTTCTGACTCTTGAGGTATTTGATAGGACTTTGTGAGGAATGTTTTGCCGTCAGCAGGTCCATGTTGTGCTCGCGGCCAGTACATCGTGCTCATTGCATTATCCTGACCGCACCAGGCCATTAGGTAGACGTTTTATGCTAAGAATCCTGTGATCGCCGCCAAAGGTTTACGTCATGAATAATATGTTCTCCGCATAAAACACTTTGCGAATGAGACTTTTACACCCATCTTGTTTACTTGTTTGTTCCCTATTGTGGATTAAATTCTGCTCGCAACTAAACGTAACGTGACGTCTAATGATCTGTTCTTGGAAAATAACATTGTAAGGAACGGCCAAATATATCCCAACGATAGTACAAGGCGTTTTGTAACGGGCTTTGTATAAACACTAATACGACATTATGTAAACCAGTCGTTCAGAAAAAAGATGGCTACGGGGAGATCTAATAACAATGTACAAACGGGACGGCACAAAGAACTTTCTAATGGTCTTTTTACTCCTAGACCGACAAGGGGACGTCCTCTACGTCTACGGGAGAGAACAGCATAGAAGGGGATTCTTTCCTATAAGACCAGTGAGCTATGGATCTGGTGATGGAGGACTCATCGTACAATTCAAGAGGGGTCTGGATGCCTTTCTTGAAAGGAAAAATATTACAGCTTATGGGTGTTGGGTTTTGGTACAGACAAGGGTTTTATACTGATTGCTGGATTTGGAAAATAAATGTCCCCCTGACATGGGGCAATTGCAGACCTTTCCTTCACCCCTCATATTGAATCACTCGCACGCTCATGTCACCTCCACCTCAAAAACATCTCCAGAATACGCCCTTTCCTTACCAGAGATACACTAAAGACACTTATTGTCTCTCTGATTCATTCTCGCCTTGACTACTGTAACTCCTTACTAATCGGTCTTCCCGTCGCTAAACTCTCCCCTCTACAATCTATTCTGAATGCAGCGGCCAGGCTCATCTATCAGGCTAGACGCTACAGCGAGGCCTCCGGTCTGTGCCAGTCGCTACATTGGCTGCCTATTCATTATAGAATACAATATAAAGTTATCCCCCTCCCCCACAAGGCTCTCCATAATGCTGCACCTCCATACATTTCCTCCCTCATCTCTGTCTACCGCCCAACCCGTGTTCTCCGTTCACTCAATGACCTAACACTTACATCCTCTATTATCAGAACCTCCCACGCTCGTATACAAGACTCCTCCCGAGCTGCACCACTTCTCTGGAATGCTCTATACAATTTGTATAGATTGCAATAATGTCACATGAATATACTACTGATGGACGCTTAACGGCATTGTGGCTACTAGGACTATGAGTATACGGCTACTGGGCAGGATATCGAAGCTGTCAGGCGCTAAATGTCTGAGATTTGCTGGACAGAACTTAATTTTTGTAAACAGTCCTGACAAATTTGGGCAGGTCCCGGCCCCAAATAAAGACAAAAATCTGCCTCAAAGTGGGGGATCTTACTTATTTTAGTGGCAGGTCCAGGGACCTTCCTATTTTATCAACTTCAGCATTGGTAGGTAAGTGCACCTAACGTTGTCTGGTGTCCCCCGAGTAAGCCCAGTTTGATCTTGAGTTTAAGATAAGTCAGCAAGAAATTCTTCAGCCCGTAAAACCCATAAAAACATAGAAACGATGTGGTGGAGCATTTCTTACTAGATCACTTTATATAGGATATTCTATAGGTGCGCTAACAGGTTTCCTATAATTACTCACATACCCAAATAATAGCCTAATATCACATTACCAGTCCCCATCCCCCATTCTTCCCAGTCCTGTGCAGGGCTCAGCGTATAAGCAATGACATTATGTGAACAGACATTCTCCATTTCTAGCAGCTGAGTTCACACGATTCCCATAGGTGACAGGTACGGTATATAGCATACATAAGCCGTAATCTTGTGACCGTAACATTCAGGACTGCTCACTGAGCCAGACAAATCTGCTCTGAATTGAACCTAAGAAAGTGCAGAAAACCACCCAGCTAGTCAAGAGACATTCCCATATCTGCCAGGGGGATTTGTAAGGTTCATACCGGTCAGGCATGCTGGGAGATGTAGTTAGACAGTCACAGGTCTAAGCCATGCCTAGCTACACTATACAGTGTCAAAAAGTATTTGCCCCCTTATGGATTTCTGTTATTTCTGCTTACATTTTCCAGATTATCAAACAAATTTCAATGTCAGACAAATCTGAGTGACTACAGAGTGATGGAAATATAAAGAAAAACAAAAAACTTGATAGTCTTCAGTAGTTGATACCTTTTTAATGGCTAACTAATAATGATGACAGATTACAACGTTTCGGAACTCTCGGCTCCTTTCTCAAGTAAATATAAAAACCATTTCTGAAGGATGCATATTTATATACAACAGGACACATAGGGATAGAATTCTAGGAGGAAGGGGGGGAGAGGGTTATTAGTTATTGGTAGAAACAATCTAAACAATTCCAGGTTCTTATCAGTTCACAAGGTCTCAGTTCAGTGATTTCTGTAAGATGCCATAAACCCATGTGACAGATTTAACCCCTTCTCCAGTATTTGAAGCAGGGTCATAAGTTTATACTCATAAATCCGTCGCTCTTTCCTTGATTTAAAATTCCCTCTTAAAACCAAAATTTTCATGTCATCGGTGATATTATGATCCTCATTGCAGAAATTTTTTGATACGGGAAGGTCCAGTCTTCGTTCTCTAATTGTATGGCGATGTGAATTCATCCGCATTCTAAGCTGCTGTCCGGTCTCTCCAACATACAGATTTCCAGTAGGACATTTGGTGCATATTATTAAATACACTACATTAGGTGTGTTACAGGTGAACGTACCTGGGATTTTATATTCCCTGTTAGAGTTTGGTGTCTCTATCCTGTCAGTGGTCAGTATGTGGGGGCAGGTTTTGCACCTAACGTGTCTGCATGGAAATGTTCCTGTGTTAGTTGGAGGTGACAGAGAGCTGCTGACAACCATATTCCTGAGGTTTGGTGGCTGTCTGTAGCACAGGAGAGGGGGGTCTGGAAATATGGATTTTAGACGGTGGTCTTTTTGCAGTAGCGGATGTAGTTTGCGTGTGATTCCTCTCAGCGTCTCCAGGTGGGGGTTATATGTGACGACCAGGGGCACCCGATTGTTTTCCAGTTTGGTATTGTATTTTAATAAATCCTATCTTGGTATTCTGGTGGCCCTGGTGATTTGGTTATCAATTATTCTTGGATGGTAACGAGAACAAACATTTGAAGGGTATGAAGGGTAAAAAAGCTATCCAAACCAACCTGGCCCTATGTGATAAAGTAATTGCCCCCTAAACCCAATAACAGGCAATGCATCTGTCACGTCTTTAAAGAGGAGTTTTGGCCCCCTCTTCTCTGCCCAGACATTCTCCTTTAGATTTCATGGTTCCATCAATTGCAGCAAGTCATCCAGGTCCTGAAGCAGATTTGCTGGTGTGTACCCGGGGGCCGGAGATATAGGTGACATTAATTTTGGCACTTCACTGTCAGAAGGACGAGCCTTTCAGCCTGGCATTATTATTGGGCTGCGAGGAACAACTTCCCCCGATGATACTCTTCCATAGCCTGGTAAAGTTGACACTGAATACAGCGCACGGTCAGCTTTCTAGTTGTATGTAATACCCCTGATTCTCTTTGGTTGGACCCACGTATCATAAATGCCTCGATCTGGTGCAGTATTACAGTACCTGCAAAGTGGATGGGGTTCTGGCTAGCAGGACTTTTCTCTCCGTTGATTTTAGGCGCAAATTATAGTCTATGGGGCCCGTGGGTTTCCATGGGTGACCACTTTTTAGGAGGATAGGGTTTCCATTTCTCGGAAATGATTGACAACAAGCAGTGATCTAGGAAACTGTGATGAATTGATACAGAAAGTATATTGGAAAATTGTACAACTTTTTTTATAATCCGAACAATAACATTGGCCTCTCAATATTGGTCTGAAAGTGGACAACCCCTTTAAAATCCCTCTTTGTCCTGACAGCGGTGAATGGGTCAGACAGCTCAGATTATGTTGCATACCTACAAAGTCTCCATATAATGGGTGGGCTGGGCAGAGGCTTCCTGTGTTATTAAGTATGTGACCCTTTAACACATGAATGAGCCCCAGCCTTAAATAGAAATATCTCATTAGTTGGTTAAATGATCTTATTGAGCTTTTCCCGTGGGACCCCTCCCCTCTACCGCTACTCCCACATAATACTATAGATGCTTACCTAATATTTTCCTGTAACTATGGGAGATCCCTTCATACACAACTATATTACGTTACAGTGGAAAATAATATTCTCCGTAATGTATGGAAAAGTAACCCATTGTAAGTCAGGTGACGAAACGTTAATGACGTGCTCCGCTCGGAGAAATCTTTCAATATAAGCTATTAATCTGGTATTTTTATGACATGAGTGCCCTGGATAAACCATTAGAGCTATGATAGGCAACCTCTGGTTTCTAAAAATATTCCCAGAATGCCATTCCAGTTTTCTTTCGTGGAAACACAGGCACGTATATTTACACTGCAACAGACTCGCTCTACGTATAGCTGTAGGATATGCCATAAAGGTCAACCTATGGCACGGCCATCTTTCCAAAGAATCAGCTCAGTTCTGATGGTGTCCAGTAGGATTGGGTCAGACAGTGTCCCACCACTCTCAATCCTTGTAGGTCAGGGACCCTCCTCTGTTATTGTATTAGTGGACTTGGTGGGGGTCGATCGCGGTGGGATGGTGGCTAGTTCATGAGTAGGAATTCATGAGTTCTCAGTCTTAAAGGAGTTCTGCCATTACAAACACTTATCCCCTATTCATAGGTTCCTCCAGTGATCAGGAGACCAGGCGATCGAAAGTTGCCCTGCATCCTCCCTATGTGAACAGTCCTTTATTCAGTTCTGGGGGCTTCCAAGTCTGTAGAAGACTGTAGTCCTAATAGCCCCGTAGAAGTGAATGAAGCACTGGTTAAGCAAGCTCATTGCTACTTCATTCCCAGGGAGGACGTAGGCGGACTATCGTATGAATTAGAGGTGCATCTATGCTTTTAACAAAGAAGATCATCTGAAAGGGAACTCTCAGTGGGGAGGTGGGTTTGGGGGTAGCAGTCAGTCTCTTCCTCTCTGGACAAGGAGGAGGACATGACTTAGCTCTTCCAGCTAGGAGAATCTGGAGAAGTGTGGAGATTGTGAGTCCCTGGATAAGTTGGCTTCCAAAATCTTAGTGTTGTGCAGCAGTCAGGAGATGGGAATTATCCCTGCTCGTTTTGTGAACATTGCAATATCTGTGACGGTAAAAATATAACTACATCCCTTCCTATTACCTGAGGTTGGACAGGCAATCCTTTTTTGGATCTGCACCCCAGGGCATTGCAGACATTTTGTAGTTTTGGTGGACTCAGCACTGCGTAAAAGAGAAAGACTTCTTTGGCAAGGGAGACACAGACTGCCCCCTGGCAAACTCCTTAGGACTGTATATCCAGTATCTGGAAGTTGTTTGATTATGCTGTGTTCTTCAGTAAAATCTGTGAGTTACCTTGCTTGCAAACCCTTTGTCATAGACATTGTGTTATACCATCCTGATGAAGGGACCTTTATAGTAGTCCCGAAAGCTCGATATGTCATCAAAAAACTTTTTGAGTTAGCCATTAAAAAAGGTATCAACTACTGAGGACTTCTCTCAAAAAAATTTCTTTCATTTCACAGACCATGGACAGAGAAGCTTGATACTACCAGGATCCTGGAGGAAGACTCCTACCACCATCGCTGAACCAGCCTTGGAGGAGCATCGGAGGATTTGATCAAGATCCTTGCCACCGTGAACATATATCTCAACCAGTGACTACTCCAAACCACTTGGACTTCCTCCCAATGGGCTGCTGCATGAGGCAGGATGACATCAACCTTGCTCTGGAGGCATCATACCTACCTCTTACATCTACAGTAGATGTAGCCCAAGATTTTGAAATGTAAAAATAATATGACCCGAGTCTATTTGTTCCATCCATGATCACGCCAGTTAATTGCTTCGCTGATCACTTTACATTTTAAGCGTAACCTCGGTGAAGTCAGCAAGTTGCCGGGGAGATGACTCTAAACAGACATCAATGATTCCTATGTCTTGTGCCCTTTTAGACATTGTCGTAAATGATTGGCATATTTGGTGCATATTTTATTTTTGTGACTACATTTATCCTCGGTTGTAGCCGATACAACTAACGGGACGCTGCCTCCAATTTAGCTTAATAATTATCTTTGAGAGTCTTTTGTGAAGTTATTTTCGGCTACTTGTTGTACCCTCAGAGGGTTTTTATGAGTATCACCAATCGACTTATTAGCCTGAGAATATACAATGCAAACTATATGCTGGATTTCAGTTGGGGTATTCAGCAATGTCTTCGCATGCAAACCACAGTGGCAAACAACACCTGAAATTGTGTACTTTTTGCTTCCTTTCTGGTCTTCTAGTTCTTTGTCTACTTTTGGCCATTATGATTTATATTTTGCAATTATTAACCTTTGCGTGCTATATCTGCAGTTTGTAATTCAATCTGAACTGCAAGCTGCTATACACGGCACACAGTGCGTACAGGAGAATCTGCTCTGCAGATTCTCAGTTTCTCACTTCTCCTAGCCATGCAGAATATATATGGAGAAGTACTGACCTGTACTGAGGTGAGAAAGGTGCTTTGGACGAGAAAGTCCTAAAAGCCTTAATTTTTCATCCTGCAATATTGGGAAGAAAACAATGGATACCTGACGGACCCCTTGGAGTCTGTTGTTGTCTGTCTTGGATTCACCGTTTTAATTTAATACGTTCTTCTGTTCTTATGATGGGCAAGAAGAACAGATTAAATAACACAGATGTGAACATACCCTAACTGTAATGGAATTGCTAAGACAGCAATTCCCCAGTAACTGTTTGAACCCTGGGACGGGACACAAGAGACAGTGAGCCCTAAGCTGAAGCCACCAACTGACCCTTCCTATTGCCAGGCCCTATCCTACGTAATAGGCGGCAACCACGAAGACAGTCCCTCCCTGTATAGGTGAGACACAAAACACAGACAAGACGAACAACAACAAAGGGAGGTCAGCTAGCCAGGGGTCAGTAACAGTCGAGTGATGCAGTGCCAAATCGGAGTCCAAAGAATAGTCAGTGAGGAAAGCCAAAGGTCAAGGATAAGAAAGCAAGCAAATAGTGACAGTAAGGAGCGAGTATGTTCTCGTAATCCGAGTCTTAGTAGGTAGATGCCACTGTTCAGTAAATGTTGTTGGCAGGGGGTAACTTGACATCATTGGAACACCCCTTTAATCCCTCTATTCTGTACACCCTATATATCTCCTTCTTTCCAATAAAGGGAATAGATACAGACATCGGGTACCATAATTTAAGGTGATACTGGTTTCTTTTCTTTTTTTCAGACAGTTCATTTTTTACATGTTCGCCCTGACATAGAACAAAAGGTCGCGCTTAAGCTTATCTGAAAAATGAACTGTTAGTCCAAATATAACCCTATAGTATTGAAGTCTGCGCTAACAGAGAGGGGATGTTCTGAATTAACAGCAAAATCAGGTGACAGAGCAAAGCCAGAATGTTCCGGAACAAATACAAATGTCATATCGCCGTTTCTTGTATTCATGTAGCAGGGATTAACTCGTGACAGTGTATTAGCTACGTGTTTACATAGGACTGCTGGCAAACCTACTGTTCTATCTCAGCAGTGTCCTTAGACTATGCAAGGGATTTAGGGACTTAACACAGGACATCATCTGAAGATCAACGGAGGTCTCATACCCGGGAACCCTGCAGATCAGCTATTTGATTGTAGCTTCCACTTGATGTCACATTATGGCCTGTTCAAAGCTTAGTCCCTTTCAAGTGAATGGTCTGCGCTGCGATACCCATGCGAAGCACAGCCACTATACAATGTATGTCAACACTGATCGAGGCGTCTTGGTGTCCGAAGGATAGGTCCTCAACTATTAAGAATGGAAAACCCCTTCAGGCTAAGGACCCACAGCCAAAAAATTCTGCGGAAAAGACAACGTTTTTTTAGATATTTTTCTCCCTAAGTATAAAACTGTCCAACTTCTCTAAACCTTTCCATCCACTGATATCAGAAGATGGAAAATTTTTACAGCTGCCCATTTCCATTTGGGTAAATCTAATATGGTGACCATATATGGTTCCCATAAGAGTAATCTAATCACATAATAGATGGTCGCTCTGAGCTTGCCAAAACTGAAGAGGCTTTGGCTCATCGAAGGGACTCCAGCGTGAAGAACCCCTCTCTACGACATCCATAGGACCTAAGATAAATCCATATATTAGGACTATCTCCAGGTCTTAGTTACATTCGTGCAGGCTCCTTCACGACTCTACAAAGACTGAATTTTTTCTTTCTTTCTTGTGATAAGAACTTTCCCGTAAGTGCTCTCTCTTCTGTGACAATGCCGTGTTGATATCATCTTGCATTTTGTGTACTTGGCTGATCTCATGTAACGTTGGTGGTTGCGCATGGATGAGGATATTTATCTAGCTTGAGGACACATACAAGACTTCACTGAGCATATATGGCTCTGCAATTAAAATGTGTTTATGGCCAGACCATAAATCAGAAACGCGCATTCGAAGAGCGAGCAGTGGAAGAATAACACATGACGCAGGATCTGCCGGAATAGATTATTGCTTCGAGGTTTGGCTGTAAACAGAAAGAGGCATTATTAGGGTTGGATGATGTATATATCTGTTATTGTATAGTAGATGGAGGATGGGATTTGGCATTTGGAAGAGCCAAAAATTATTAATGAACTATGTCCCTGAACTCGCTCCGACTCCGATCTCACATCACTAGGCCTTGCCAGGGTAAAGATTTAGTTCACAGCCTTAAGCTTGTATCTCAATATTCTTCAAAAGCTGCTGAGATCCCGAATTTTGGATTGAGATTTGAGAGGTGGACAGTGTGGGGGTCATCATTTCCAGAGAAACCTGATGGAATGGAAGATACTTGTAATAGGATTCTGAGTTTCGGCTTATTGAATTTGACAAATTTTTTGGCAAGCGCTCAACACGCTGATCATTCAATGAGAGTCGAAGGGGGTGAGCTTCGATGTGACCTCGAAAAGCCATTAAGTATAGACTTCCATCACTGGTGAAGTCATCTTGTGTTTAACCTCAGACAATTCTAGGAACGATTTACAACAAGAAATTACTGCGTGTTCTTAGCAGAGAGAGGAGAACAGGCGAAAGTAGTTGGTCCCGTTGATCTGTATCTGCTCTACGTTCCTCCAAGTGTCCATGTTTTCAATTTAGAGAATTACAGTACAAGATTGTCAAGAAGTCTTTACGTACATAATGTTCAATTTCATAGCGCTTAGTCATCTTTAATATCTTATTACCATGAAATCTAAACTGAACAACCTGAGGCTTTCCGAATTTATAAGACAGGATAATTCGATTACTGTATAGACGAGGAACATGCATTGTTACAACAAGATGCTGATTTAACAATAGAACTGATAGACGAAATAATTGGTGAACAATAAGTTGGCGCACAACATTACCTATATCGTTTTAGGGATCTGCGATTTTTTCAGGGCTTTGGAGTCTGAGTCTTGGAGTCATAGGCAGGACCAACCTTGGCTGGAATCAAAAAGGAGGAAGAAATTTACCCACTCCAAATCTAGAACATGATATCACTGAGGAGGCAGAGAGGTAACAGAAGGTGAGTATGAATGCTGTTTTTTTCTTTTTTTTACACCTACCCTGGGCCTCCACCTATTAGACTCTCAGGTTGGAAGAGACCTGAGGATATTAATGTCACTTTCCCTTTGACATAACTTTGCATGTTTTTGCCTTAGAGAGCTAGAAATTGGATAGATAGGTTCATAGGTGCCCTAAGAGTATTCTACACTATGTATTATAGTAAGGTTCCTAGGAGCCCTGACAGTGTCATACACTATGTTTTATAGATAGGTTCCTAGGAGCCCTGACAGTGTTATACACTATGTTTTATAGATAGGTTCCTAGGAGTCCTGACAGTGTTATAAACTATGTTTTATAGATAGGTTTCTAGGAGCCCTGACAGTGTTATACACTATGTTTTATAGATAGGTTCCTAGGAGTCCTGACGGTGTTATACACTATGTTTTATAGATAGGTTCCTAGGTGCTTGACCCGATCTCTCAACTTATCTGCTCAGATCCGCTGCCGCTGTGTAGTGAATAGGATCGTTTTTAAAATCCGATCTTTGATCATTAAAAAAATCCCATTGACTTGTATTAGGATCGGAATCAGGTTCGAATGGAAAATTATCGTAAATAGGATTTTAAAAACGATCCTGAAATCTCAAGATCGGCTCAACCCTATCAAAGACTGTTCCGCATCCGTCTCCATTCACTTTGACCATTGCTATTGATTCCTGAGCACAGCAAATCCTACCAACGTTGCAGTCATATTGATGCATCATGGTAGGAACCCTGTAAAGAATTTATCACAAACTCCAGACCTAAGATGGCCATACACGACTAACTGTTGAACTAACTGACGCTGGCTTCACACTAGCGCCCGGACTCCATTCTGAGCTTTCCGTCTTCTGCATGCAGAAGACGGAAAGCTGTTAGACCGGGTCCGCCCGTGAGCGCCGGTGAGCGTTTTATGCTCTCCGCCACGAAACCGTTTTTTTTAAAAACCGGACACAGAGTACTGCACGTCTGACTCTGTGTCCGGTTTAAAAAAAACGGTTTCGCGGCGGAGAGCAGAAAACACTCACTGGTGCTCACGGTCGGACACCTTTCAAACCCATTCAAATGAATGTGTTTGGAAGAGTCCTGCAGCTTTCCATCTCCTGCTCTGTTTTGTGCAGGAAACGGAAACCTGTATGAACGGAGACCGGGCGCAGATGTGAATGAGCCCTGAATGCCCGCTCTCTCAGTTATCTAAACATTGTTTTTAAAATCCGATTTCCAATCATTTTCCATTTGAACCCGATCCCAATGCAAGTCAATGGGATTTTTTAATAATTGAAGATCGGATTTTAAAAACGATCCTATTCACTACACAGCATGGAGTCTAAAAATTGAACTCTTTAATTGTTAGACTCCACGCTGTGTAGTGATTAAAAAAAATCCTTTGGATACTTAGTGTCCCCCCTGGTGTCCACTTACCTGCACAGATCCGCTGCTGCTATTCTCACTCCTCTTCTCGCCTCGTTGCCCCTGCCTCCCAGGTTAGGGTTACTGACCTAGGAAGAAGGCATGGCTTGTGGCTTAGGAGAGTGTGGGCGGGTACTGGGAGGGGAACACTCACTTCTCCCCGTCCTGTACTTGCCCACAGTCTCCTAAGCCACAAGCCCCGCCTTCTTCCTAGGTCTGTAACCCTAACCTGGGAGGTGGGGGCAGCAAAGCGAGAAGAGGAGCGAGAACAGCGGGGAACGGGCCAGCGATCTGTGCAGGTAAGTGTTAGCAACTAGAGATGTTATCTAGTCTCCCATTAGAATGAATGGACGCAGCGGGCGTGCAGGGGGTTAAGCGGTCGGACGCCGGCACAGGCTGCATCCATTCATTCCTCTGAGACCTAGCTAACATTGTTACCTTTTCCCACAATGCTTGGCCAGTAGCAAAGCATTGTGGGAAATAACCTCCGACCTCGATCCCGCCTAAAAAGATCGGGATCGGAATTCCGATCGCGATCGTGAAATTTACTCAATCGCCGATCGGAATCTGATCTTTTCCGATCCTGATCGCTCAGCCCTATTCAAGACCCCTTCCTAAGGTATTGAAAACTGCTGCATTTGAGTAGCTTTTATGCAGCTGATATGGCGGCAGTCTACCGTTCACATTAGAGCCACGATGGTGATCTTAGGCGGCGAGATTAGTTGTTTTTTTTTTACTCCTTTTTAATAAAAGATGTGATTACCATCAGCAGGCAATGAAGCATCTGCGATCTATACAAGCCGCCTGGAATGGCTTTACAGAAAATAATATGCGCAATAAACCGTCTTCTAAATGTGGCATCTACAAACCCTAGAGGGGCGCGTTTACTTACCCGCGTCGCACATTAAGTGCTATACCGTCTGTATAATCTTTACATATACACACAATGACTACAACACTGCAAACATTGAGAAGATAGATCCAGTCTGCACTGACACGAGAAACGAGACCCCGAGCCCTTTACTCCCCTGTGTATAACATTATAATATCCAGCAATAAGTGAGTTTAGTTACAATCCGACGTCTCCGTTAAGATTTACGTAATAGCTACATTCACCATATGTGGCGTCCTTAGGGAGAATGGGAATTATCTCATGAAGACAGAAATTTCTTAGAAAGACGTGCGTTTTCATGTAAATGAAGGCAGGGCCGCCGGCTACACTGGGCGCTATCACTTACATTTTTAATAGGAGGAAGGCTTGATGGAAAAACCTGCGACTACAAATTACCTCGATGCTTTACTGCTCAGCTGAAAAATATCCTCTTACTTTCCATATGGTTTTCAAGTATATTGTGGAAGAACTGTGTGGGTTATATACGCGTGCTTAGCATTAGGCATCAGCAATGTCGTATTATCGCCGTTCTACATCCTTCTAATAGGTTTTGATATATTTTACTATATGTCAATGATATGTCCAAATCTAGTCCTGCATAAGCAATGCCGCCCCTGCTACCTCTTGTGTCACCCCCTCTACCTCATAGATTGTAAGCTCTTGCGAGCAGGGCCCTCAGTCCCATTGTGTGAAATGACTTTCTTTGTAATGTATCTTTCTGTCTGTATTTGAACCCTACAAATTGTACAGCGCTGCGGAATATGTTGGCGCTATATAAATAAAATTTATTATTATTATTAGTCCTGCAGATAGATAGAGAAATGGGGCTACACTTGGGTTCCTTTTCCCATACTATTAAGGAATTGAGATTGTGAGACAGTGATAGGTGTAAAGCGCTGCGGAATATGATGGCGTTATACAAGTAAGCTAAATAAATAGTGTGAACCTAGCGTAAGGAGAGAACCTGCCAAAACCTAATCTTACCATTAACTCCTTCACTATCCTAGACTCCTATTTAGCCTAGAAGACCAGGGAATTTATGATTAACCCTTTAACTAACCAAAACAAAAGAAATTTCTGAATTCCGGGAAAAGCGGGGTCTCTGCTTAGCTTGTCGCCCCTAGGGCAGCATTTTCTGTACACCTGACCCTGCATCAGATCTAATCTCTGGATTATCCTGAATGCAGGTGAACCAATGCACATTTTTTTAAAACCGAAATATAGATATAAAGACTGATAAGTGAAGCGATGGAGCATGCACAATGGAGTGATATAACAGCATGAGCCGTCATGTATAGGCCTGCTATATGAAGATAAATGCCTTCCTCTGCACACACCATATACTCAAGGTGAACTTCCGCTATTCTGAGGCTTTACAGGATTCATCTCTGCACAATGAGTAGTGTATATATATGTACAGATATACCGCGCTATATTACAGGTCCCTGGTGCAGCGCTCCGGGCCACAAATAGCAAGCGGACGATCTATTTGTATATATCATGTTGTGAAGGATCTTGTCATTAGCATTGGTAAAGAACTACAAATTCCAGCAAGCCCAGTGTAAGCGCGGCTAGATATAGGGGTAACAATCTTGGGGTCATCTAAACTTTCAACTGGGATTGTATGAAAGTGTTGTTGTCCAAAATGGCGGACAAAGTAGCGCAACATCTGGGTCAGTCTGGACCACCAAAGGATCCTGAAGTGGGTCCAATCTCTGGCACAATAATGGCCCCCGGAGATCGAGGAGAGATCCTACTTGAAGACTAGTAGAGGGTTGATGGAGTGTGAGTCCCCAGATCGCTTTATCTATTGGGCCCAAGAAATCTGAGACTGTGCAGAATGTTACCTATTATAATGCTATGCTCCATGACAAAAACCCCATAGACCCCGTTATAGTCTGCGGGGTGCTGCTTGTGTCATGAAATGTATCTGGAGTTTTGGTCATTCTGCTCTTATAAGAGTATAGTAAACAAAAGTCTTATGAGGGCGCTATAGGGTTGTTCATATATGGTAGGGGTGTGAGGGGTAAGAGCAGTGCTCCAGGGAGCTGAAGACCCGCCCCTAGTGCACCAACTGACTTACTTGCATAAAACTTCAAAGTTCTTATTCTCCATGTCTACAAGTCATATAAAACAAAGATCCAATCTCCGTAACATGGCGGTAACAGTTGAATATGCTTGGAGGAGGCGGTAGACTTCCCTTATTATCTTCGTCAGACTCCACTTTTGGTTATGACTAGGGTTGAGCCGATTTTGACTTTTCAGGATCGATTTTGAAATCCGATTTCCGATAATTTTTCATTCGAACCCGATCTCGATCCCAATTCCGATCCCAATGCAAGTCAATGGGATTTTCTTACTAATTGGAGATAGGATTTTAAAAACAATCCTATTCACTATACAGCATGGAATCTAACAAGTGAACGGTTTAATTGTTAGAATCCACGCTGTGTAGTGATTTTTTTTAAATCACTAATCATTTTTTTTTAATCCTCTGGCTACTTAGTCCCCCCTGGTGTCCACTTACCTGCAGAGATGGCTGGTCCGGTGCCCGGTGTTCTCATTCTTCTTCGCCTTGCTGCCCCCGCCTCCCAGGTTAGGAGAGTGTGGGCGGGTATTGGGAGGGGGACGTCGTGTCTCCCAGCCCTGCACCCACCCACACTCTCCTAAGTCACAAGCCCCGCCTTCTTCCTAGCTCTTTAACACTAACCTGGGAGGCGGGGTCAGCGAGGCAAAGAAGAACGAGAACACCGGGCACCAGACCAGCCATCTCTGCAGGTAAGTAGCTAATAGAGATGTTAGCTAGTCTCCCATTAGAATGAATGGACGCAGCCGGCGCGCAGGGGGTTAAGGCTGTGTGCCGGCTGCTTCCATTCATTCCTATGGAACCGCAGCGGAGCCTTCACACTGAGTATACACTCCGCTCAGAAAGAAGTGTGAATGCTAACGTTGTTAGCTTTTCCCACAATGCTTGGCCAGTAGTAAAGCATTGTGGGAAATAATCACCGATCTCGATCCCACCTAAAAAGATCGTGTTCGGAATTCCGATCGCGATCGTGAAATTTTCTCGATCGCCAATCGGAATCCGATCTTTTCCGAACACGATCGCTCAACCCTAGTTATGACCCAAAAAACTGCATCCAAAACTGTCACAAAATCTGCACATGTGATTACGGCCTTATACGTATATTGCTGTTATTTATTTGGCTGACATATTCCGAAATGCTTTACAGATTGCAAAATTAGCCTGAAAGTCATCAGTGCCGGGGTCCTAATTTTCTTTTTGCCTGGGGCCCCATTTTCTACGCTGCGTAACTAGAATGACAGATGATAAGTGATATTTCCAGATGAGACGTCAAGTCCTTGCTTTGTAGCAGATGAAGTTGTACGAAGAACACACAAGGAACACACAAGGATAAAGCAACATGCTGTCGAAATCCAATCCAAGCTAGAAATCCCCTCTAACCATTCTAGTAACTATGCATATAATAGGCCGCGGCGCGCACACTGTGTACCGATCTGATCCGGCCGCGCTTTATTCTCCGCTATTGGCTAATTGTATGTATTTTGGGACTTTGTATCAGTTCTCAGAAATCCTGCAGCTCCACACATGGAATCACGCTACTGTAATTGAATCTGCATGTCCCTGACAGAGGGGAGAGAGCGGCGGTGTGCGGTGATCGACGAAAGCTGGGCTCTCCCCTACTGCCATTAAAAGACTCAGGCCTTTTAAGGGTAAAACACCCGGCACGCTGAGCTTTTATTACATCCTTTAAAAGGTTTTCGAGCTCTCTCCATCGTCTCTACGGACTCGGCCGCTTCACACCACGTCTACAGAAAATACCAAAGAAAATGTTATTACAGATCCCAGACACAATGTTACATAATGGCGCTCACGTCTTATTATTTGGGATTCCGACTCTGTTTTTAGGAGCTCTACATCTAGCCATGCGGATGCCTGCTTTGTGAATAAGAAACAAACTACAGTAAAACATACTTGCCAACTTTTGATAAAAGACAAACAGATCAGGCCCAGAAGAAATCCTAGAACTCGCTGCGTTCGGACTAGTCCACCAATGTCCTGAGATGAGAGTCATCAGACCCAAACAAAGGCAAAATAACATCCCCCCTCCGAGAGAGATTTACCCTGGGGTGGGATTGGGGCAGGGGATTCCTTCCTGACCTCAGTTGCAGCAAGTAGATATCTCCCTGGACCACAGCTGTCCTGCTGAATATTGCTTTATATAGTTATAAGCTCCATAGAGCTGACCCTGTAAGGATAGAAAGAAACATCCTCGTCCTAAGAGCTTACATTCGAATATGAAATACACATCCTGCCCCTGAGGGCTTACACTCTAATATACAATCGATGCCCCTAAGAGCTTACACTCTAATATACAATACATGTCCTGTTCCTAAGAGCTGACACTCTATTATACATGTCCAGCCCCAAGAGCTTACACTCTAACATACAATACACATCCTGTCCCTAAGAGCTTACACTCAACAACAAGATACAACAAGATACAAATAAGCTTTATTAGCATTACCAAAGAATAAAACATTTGGTGTTGCCAAAGCAAAAAGAAAGTTGGGGGTGGTGGAGGGGGATGGGTACGGGGTTCGTGGGTTGGGGGTTTGAGTGTCTTTAGGGTCTCCTTGTTCTTGTTTGGGGCGTTGGGGTGTCGGTGGGTATGGGGTAGACAGGTGATGGGGGGCTTAGAGGTGTTTAATAGTCCATGGGGGGTGGGTGGTACAGTCCGTGGGGTCTTTTGGGTGGTGGGTGGGGGGTGTAATAGTCCATGTCTATTATACAACACACGTCCTGCCCTAAGAGCTGACACTGTAATATACAATACATATCCTGTCCCCAAGAGCTTACACTCTATTATACAATACACGTCCAGCCCCAAGAGCTTACACTCCAATATACAATACACATCCTGTCCCCAAGAGCTTACACTCTATTATACAACACACATCCTGCCCTAAGAGCCTACAGAATGATACCCAATAGATATTTTGCATTGTAATATATAACTAGTGTTGGGCAAACCTCGTGAGATTTGTCTGGTGAATATTCATGGGGCTCAGTCCGAACTGCTACTATAATACTCTGGGATGGCTTCACACCCCCCGAATATAATAAGCAGAGGCCTAGGAGAGATGAGAAAACATATAAAACTGCCATACTCCCCTCTTCTGGGCTCCGTGGCGGCATCTGAACTGGGTCCCTTCCTCTTTGAGCCTCCTCTGACCTCCTGAATTGTCCCCTGGGGTCATTGATGTCATTCAGGAGGCCTAAAGAGATCCAAAAAGGATGGGGCCTGCACTAGACGCCTTGACAGAGCCCAGAAGAGGTGACTATGACTTACTTATGGTTACTTATGTTCACTCACCTCCCCCGGCCCTCCCCTCAAGAGGGTAATAGTGGTTTGTGGGTGGCGAACCCCAAATATTTCAGTTCAGCCAACCTCAAAATCTGTCTTATTACAAATCAATCCATTCATCCCTATATGTAACCATATAACTTAGATACCTTGTTCAGCTAATCCCCGTTATACACATGCACCCTCATCTGAACAGAATGTACATGCATTGTCAATGGGGAAGAGATTAAAGGAACACTCCGGCTACCAATGGTGCAATGCATTTTGCCAACTACAGGGCCTGAGGGTCAGTGCACAACAAGGGATTCTGTCTTTGATGCTCTTTATGTGTCAGATTTACCCGGAGTGATCCTTTATAATGTTATCACACTGATGTGCAGATATGGGGTTGGTCACTAGATGGCGGTAGTGACAAGTATGTAATTTTCCTATGTTGTTTAATAGATAGTACTATAGAAATTGCAAATCTATCAGCGCCATGTTACACCCCAAATACTGATTTTGACACTGGAGATCCCTTTGTTTATTCTGTGGTGTTCTATAGCTTTCACTTATATCCCATTAATGATACCATGATGTACAGACACAGGAATCCATCCGTCCCGTCATGTCACGGACAGGCTGCTCTGTTTGCTAATAGATATTATGCAATTGTTGGGTAAGAAGTGATGCAATGTGACAACACTACATCCAATGTCCTTATCTATATATAGCCTTTCCCAAGTGAACATACCCCAATAGGGCATATGAAGGTTATAATATGTGCATACCTCCCAATTTTTGCGCGCCGCAGCAAATTTAGCTCCACCCACTTTTATGTTGACTCCGCCCATTCTCATTCATTTTCCATGTGCCCCCACACAGTATAATCTTCCTACAGTCACCTGTAAATTATATGTCCCCCCTCTATCTCTCCCCCAGTTTCATATACACCCTTCATCTGCCCCCAGTTTCATGTCCCTCCTCCATCTCTGCCCACAGTTTCATGTCCCCCATCTCTACCCCCAGATTCATGTCCCTCCATCTCTGCCCCCAGATTCATGTCCCCCTTCATCTGCCCCCAGTTTCATGTCCCCCCTCCATCTCTGCCCCCAGTTTCATGTCCCCTCCATTTCTGTCCCAGATTCATGTCCCCCATCTCTGCCCCCAGATTCAGGACCCCTCCATCTCTGCCCCAGTTTCATGTCCCCTCCATCTCTGCCCCAGTTTCATGTCCCCTCCATCTCTGCCCCCAGATTCATGTCTCCCCATCCCTGCCCCAGTTTCATGTCCCCTCCATCTCTGTCCCAGTTTCATGCCCCCTCCTTCTCTGCCCCAGTTTCATGTCCCCCCATCTCTGCCCCCAGATTCATGTCCCCATCTCTGCCCCCAGATTCATGTCCCCCATCTCTGCACCCAGATTAATGTTCCCCCATCTCTGCCCCAGATTCATGTCCCCCCATCTCTGCTCCCAGATTCATGTCCCCCCATCTCTGCCCCCAGATTCATGTCCCCCCATCTCTGCCCCCAGATTCATGTCCCCCCATCTCTGCCCCAGAATAATGTCCCCCCATCTCTTCCCCCAGATTCATGCCCTCCATCTCTGCCCTAGTTTCATGTCCCCTCCATCTCTGCCCCAGTTTCATGTCCCCCATCTCTGCCCCCAGATTCATGTCCCCCCATCTCTGCCCCCAGATTAATGTTCCCCCATCTCTGCCCCAGATTAATGTCCCCCCATCTCTGCTCCTAGATTCATGTCCCCTCCATCTCTGCCCCCAGATTCATGTCTCCACATCTCTGCCCCCAGATTCATGTCTCCACATCTCTGCCCCCAGATTAATGTTCCCCCATCTCTGCCCCAGATTCATGTCCCCCATCTCTGCCCCCAGTTTCATGTCCCCTCCATCTCTGTCCCCAGATTCATGTCCCCTCCATCTCTGCCCCCAGATTCATGTCCCTCCATCTCTGCCCCCAGATTCATGTCCCTCCATCTCTGCCCCCAGATTCATGTCCCTCCATCTCTGCCCCCAGTTTCAAGTCCCCTCCATCTCTGTCCCAGATTCATGTCCCCCATCTCTGCCCCAGATTCATGTCCCCCCATCTCTGCCCCCAGATTAATGTTCCCCCATCTCTGCCCCCAGATTCTTTTTTTTTTTTTTCTTATGGTAGAGTTGGAAGGGACCTCAAGGGCCATCGGGTCCAACCCCCTGCGAGTGCAGGTTTTCCTAAATCATCCCAGCTATATGTTTATCCAGATTCCGCTTGACGATTTCCATTGATGGAGCGCCCACCACCTCCCGTGGCAGCCTATTCCACTCTCTCACTACCCTCACTGTCAGAAAGTTTTTCCTAATGTCTAATCTGTATCTCTTTCCCTTTAGTTTCATCCCATTGCTTCTTGTACTTCCTTGTGCTAATGAGAATAGGGGAGATCCCTCTGCACTGTGACTACCTTTCAGATATTTGTAGACTGCTATTAAATCTCCCCTCAGCCTTCTCTTCTGCAAACTAAACAATCCCAGTTCTTTTAGCCACTCCTCATAGGACATGGTTTGCAGACCTTCCACCATTTTGGTTGCTCTTCTCTGGACTTGCTCCATGTCCCTCCATCTCTGCCCCCAGATTCATGTCCCTCCATCTCTGCCCCCAGATTCATGTCCCTCCATCTCTACCCCCAGTTTCATGTCCCCTCCATCTCTGTCCCAGATTCATGTCCCCCATCTCTGCCCCAGATTCATGTCCCCCCATCTCTGCCCCCAGATTAATGTTCCCCCATCTCTGCCCCCAGATCCATGTCCCCTCATCTCTGCCCCCAGATTCATGTCCCCCCATCTCTGCCCCCAGATTAATGTTCCCCCATCTCTGCCCCAGATCCATGTCCCCTCATTTCTGCCCCCAGATTCATGTCCCCCCATCTCTGCCCCCAGATTAATGTTCCCCCATCTCTGCCCCAGATCCATGTCCCCTCATCTCTGCCCCCAGATTCATGTTCCCTCATCTCTGCCCCCAGATTCATGTCCCCCATCTCTGCTCCCAGTTTCATGTCCCCCCATCTCTGTCCCCAGCTTCATGTCCCCACATCTCTGCCCCAGAATCATGTCCCCCCCATCTCTGCCCCCAGTGTCATACCGTCCTCTCCTTCATCTGCCCCCAGTTTCATGTTCCACCTCAATGTCTACACACAAAAACCACTTACACTCACCTTTTTCTCGCACCCCCGCCGCTCTCTCCGCAGGCTCGCTAACACAGTTGTAGGTGCGATGTGACGTCATCACATCGCGCCTAAACAGCCACTAGCCGGAGTGCAGCGGCAAAGCAAGGAGCTGAGCTGTGACAGCTCCTTGCTTTTGTCGCGTATGTATTCAACTCAGATCTGCATCCTCCAGACGCAGATCTAAGTTGAAATCGGGACTTACCTCCCTCCAACCGGGACCGCGGGACACGTCACAGAAATCGTGAATGTCCCGCGGAAATCGGGACGGTTGGGAGGTATGTCCGGGGCTAGGGGTCCAATATATGGTCTTCTAAACAAAGAAAGAATTGTGGCCCCAGAGGGTAACACCTTTGTAGATTTTATTCCATCCCTTAGGACTGGTTTAATCTGAAATTGTGGCCCTCAGACCGGGGTTGGCAACAGGATGTAAGTTCCTGGACAGTCGGTAACAGAAGGCGAGGACAGGAGGGGTACCAAGATAGCAGAGGTAGGCAAAGGTATGGGCAATATCATGGGCATGGACCACAAGACCCCAGAGTGAACCCCCCATCACAGGCATTAGTCCTCTCCAGTTGGCACGCAAGGTCAACTCCTTATATCACCTCCATGTGGCCTCCCCACATCTATGTTTCTTCCAACCAGACATGATATCCAAGGCCGAACTTCCCTCGTATTCCTAAACGCGTCACCAGAAGTGGCACAACAAAGAATACAACAAATCTAATCTAATAAAACACTAACAATTTCTTGTTGAGAACTGGAAAACAACCCATTTTAGACACAGCTTGAAACACTCAACAAATTGTCCTGACACGAGGTTGGGCCGAGACCACAGCGTCTGGTGCGCAATGTCCTCATAGCTAACAGAACACATTAAAAATCACCAAAAATAGATGTACGACAACAGTCTCCAACGTGTCCGCAGGGGTCAACGTCACCACCTTACAAATCTGTACAAATAGGGACATTTTTCTGGTGTTCGTTAAAAAGATGGAAGTGTCCCTCAGAAGTGGAGGAGCTTGCGTAGATCATCGCGATTTCACATTTTACTCAGATCCGTATTCTGGCTCGTGGACCTAGATCAAATATAATCTTTACGTCTTATCGAAGTTTTCAGACATTATAGTTCACGCTTCTTCATGTTTCCAAAATTTAGATCCAAAAGGGACAGTCATGGATTCCAGGTATTCGCTCTTATCTTGCTGAGTTCTCAATAGTCCCCAAAACCAGCTGGACCTCCGGGGTTTAGCTACGGCATCTTTTTATTATTACTAGTTATGTGTCCGGTTTAAAGGGAAACATAACCGATCTAACAAGTGAAAGTATCACTTTCACAGAGCAGGGTCAGGCCACCAGAGAACCAGAAGAGCCTCCAGGAGGTCGATGTCCTGACAGGATAATAGATCCCAGCCACAGAAGATTGAGCAGTAAATAAATCCATTCGGAGCCGACTTCGAAGAAGATCCCTGACTGCTACGGTATGGGGATAATAATCATACACATTAGGGAGACTGTGTGCCTACATAGGCAGTACGGAGACTTACAAGTCATTCCTGCTCCACTAGGGATTCTGGGTAAAAAATATGCAAATCTATTCTCCAGGATGTAATTAGGAGAACAGTGCACTCTGTATGCCGCCCTCTAAAGGTCAGCCTCCTTAACATCATGCATGACTCAGTTAATAAGTCTACTATCATGATGCGGATTTAATTGCCAAATTAGAATTTCTATTCCAAAAGCAACAGATTCCCTGCTATGGACAGCGCTGTTTCAGTCTTTTGGACCTCATCAGCATAGCGCAGGGATACTAATTTGGCAGAGTGAGAGACTATAGACCAGGGTCAGGGGATAATCGTACACATTAGGGAGAGTGTGTGCCTACATAGGCAGTACGGCAGTACGATTTCCCCCTAACCCTGGTCTATAGTCTCTCACTCTGCCAAATCAGTATCCCTGCGCTATGCTGAGGAGGTCCAAAAGACCGAAACAGCGCTGTCCATAGCTGGGAATCTGTTCCTTTTGGAATAGAAATACTAATTTGGCAATTAAATACGCATCATGTAGTAGACTTATTAACTGAGTCATACATGATGTTAAGGAGGCTGACCTCTAGATGGCGGCATACAGAGGCACAGTTCTCCTAATTACATCCTGGAGAATAGATTTGCATATTTGCTACGGTATGTACAATTTTTGGTCATTTTGAGTTATGAACATGACCAGTATGGACTAAGGGGATTCAAGCGAACATTTTTTAAGCCCAACCTGAAACCTGACACTGATACAAAGGTCTCACTCTTCCAAATGTTGGGTGAAGTTATGGAGAATAGGAACTTGGAGTAAGTGGTGGTTTCTGGCTCCAAGGAGGCAAGGGGCTGTGGTTGCCACTGTAAAGGTGACCTTAAGAATACCCATGTACATTTTCCCCTTCTCTCAAAGTTTTGTAAAATAAGAGATAAAATAATCCTTAGTCCCATCATGGAAAAATTGTAGCTACAAGAGGTGCAGTCTTCAAGTCTGACAACCTTTCTTCAAACTCCCCCCACCTTGACCTCTGTATGTTTATCTCTATGATGTTCGTACCCCTCCTGCTTTTACTACTGCTTGGTCGACTTGCTACTGACTTGGCCAGAATGTGCTTCTTCCTGCAGCCTCCTCCTTGGTACATAAGTATTTCATGGAGGGCCTTAGGCAACATTTTAGGCTCCCGATGACATTGAAGATATGTATAATCCTTCAGTGGTACTGAATAATCCCTTTTCAACCTGAAAATCCTAAATTGTCACCTTAGGCTAAAAAATCCAGAAGAAATGTAATGTACCGTAAATGCAGACAGCAGTGTGGACGTGATCGTAGACACGTTTTGCACGTGGCAGAAGACAGGAGACATTTTTACGCAATTTGTCGTTTTATGGAGATGCGCTTCGATCACCCGTGACAAAATATTTTGCTTCCCAGTTTGCTTTCGATCCCACATCTTCTGTATAAAACTGTAATATCTTGTGTATACACGGGAAGGGCTGAACAATGTAAACTTGTTTGCGTGATGAATGGGGTGATGAATGGAGTCCATTGTGCAACTGGCTTTGGTTTTTGGTTTGGTCTAGTGTTTGTTTCGGACTAAGTTCTCCTTATTTTTTAGGATTGACTGACGGCAGAAAAAGACCACATGGTCCGTCTCGTCCGCCCTTCTATTGATTCCCTTTTATCTTGTGATGGACGTGTTTATCCCAGGCTTGTTCACATTCACTTACTGCAGATTTCCCAACCACATCGACTGGAATTTTGTTTGTTCCAAGACCCAACTACTCTTTCAGTGAAAAGATTAGGGAACAATGTGGCTACAGAAAAGACAGACGAACACTAAGACATAAACAGGTGACTGAAGGAGTTGACTTAAGACATGAACGTCTGTCCTAGTAGGGACTGCAGGGAGTCAAACTTAACCATAAACTTACCACGGTGAACTACCGACCAAAAACCAAAACCTCAACTTTTTAAGGAAAGAGACCAGACACGATATTGTGGCTACAGCTTTAATGAACTAACAACAACCATCTTCACCATCAGGGCCGGCTCCAGGTTCTTATGGGCCCTTGGGCGACAGAGCCTCAGTGGGCCCCCTTGTGGAGGAGGCGGGGGAGTCGGGACACTGCGCGTCGCAGATGAAGCGAGTGACGTCACGCAGAAGTGTGGCGTCACCAATGCCATACCTCCCAACTTTCTGCGTGCCGCAGCAAATTTAGCTCTGCCCACTTTTATGTTGACTCCGCCCATTCTCAATCGTTTTTCGTGTGCTCCCACACAGTATAATCCTCCTACAGTCACCCATAAATTATATGCCCCCCCCCTCCATCTCTCCCCCAGTTTCATATACACCCTTCCTCTGCCCCCAGTTTTATGTCACCCCTCCATCTCTATCCCCAGTTTCATGCCGTTCTCCCCCCTTCATCTGCCCACAGTTTCATGTCCCCCCGTCTCTGCCCCAGTGTCATGCCGTTCCTCCCCCTTCATCTGCCCCAGTGTCATGCCATTCTCCTCCCTCATCTGCCCCAGTGTCATGCCATTCTCCCCCCCCTCATCTGCCCCAGTGTCATGCCGTCCCCCCCTTCATCTGCCCCAGTGTCATGCCATTCTTCCCCCCCTCATTTGCCCCAGTGTCATGCCGTTCCCCCCTTCATCTGCCCCAGTGTAATGCCATTCCCCCCCATCTGCCCCAGTGTCATGCCGTTCTCCCCTCCTTTCATCTGCCCCAGTGTCATGCCGTTCTCCCCCCCCCCATCTGCCCCAGTGTCATGCCGTTCTCCCCCCCCTCATCTGCCCCAGTGTAACTTAAAAGAACTGGTAAAGAGAAACATCAAAGGGTTGTATAAAAACAGAAAAAATGGGGAGGGACAGCGGGTGTTCCTCTTACGGTTTATAGATAGAAGGTAACCGCTTATCCCACAGCAACCACTAAATACCATTGCTGCCCCATGAACATGGTGATACAAATATCTGCTGCAAGTTTCTGAGGCTGTGATGTCAATGTAAAGTCCCCTAAAAAGACTTGTTCAGTCTTACACTTACATTTCAGAATTAAAGGAGTTGTCCAGGATAAAAAAAATAATTTTACTCTGGAAGATGGGAAAGGTAAACCCCCCAAAAAAACATACTCACCTGTCCCTCATGTTCCAGAGTCCAAGGCTGCTGTCTGGTCCTGTGGTGCCCAAGGGCTTTTTTGGTGGAAGCCAACATGACCACTGAGGCCCTTGGTGCCAATGTTATTTTCTTATAGTTCATTAGTACTGTTGACCAAACCTTATGAGATTTGTCTCGCTTAGATTTGAGGTTTGCCTGGCAGTCTCATTGAACCATAATTGCTATTATAAGCCCAGGACCAGGGGTAGCGAGTAAACATAACAAGCAGAGTTACTCACCTCTTGAAGGCTCTGTCACAGGTTCCCATCTTCTTTGGACATCTTCCAGCCTCTCAATGACATCTTTGACCCTAGAGGACCGCTGAGGTGTATGATTGCGGCTCATGAGTGACAAATTCCCCAAGGTTTGGTTCAGCCAAACCTGAAATTTTTGGAAAATTCATACTGAAACCAAATTTTTTTTTGCAAGGATTACAGAGGAAGGACCCTGTCATTTGGACTGCGATGTCATGTTCTAGTTGTAGGCCACCTCTATTAATGATATCTAATGTGGGGCATAGACCCATGGAACATTAGATGGTGCTGGTCCTACCATCATGGAGTCTGAAGGAGGCATAGCCATGGAAGATTGAAAACACTAATCCTCGGCATGCACCTGGTTCTTGGCAAGCAGTTACTTTTGAAGCGGGAGTTCTCACCAGTTCAGGACGGTAGACTTGAAGAGAGTCCTAGCTCGGTGGAGTATATGACTACACCTCGGTTCTCGGTGAGAAAGCAGTTGGGTTCGACATGAGAATACAGTCTCCACAAGAACAACAAGCATTTTTTATAAGGAAGAATGAGGCTCCTTACACCCAGTAGACCGCAGAAGACGAGAGGTAAGAAGCATCTTCGTTGGTTCTTCTCACCCTGTCCAAACTGCTCCAAGTTGACTAACTTTCTCTGAGCCACAGTGAAGACCGTTGAAACCCCAACCTGGTTGCTGTATCCATCTTCATACTTCTGCACATTATAGATGTAACCTTTATGGTAAATCTAAAGACAAATCGAGGTCCTACCCAACAGCAGAACATGGTACTCTAGTAGTAGAACAGTAGCAAAGGTGTCTTAATCTTCGTGTAACCTGTAATCTGTATGGTAACAAGACTGATATCTGCCCTAGGTTCTGCCTGTTGGAATTGGGAGAGGCTCAACCTTGTATTAATCTTCTTATCTTATTCTCAAGGAAATGACTCTATAGATTTCCTTGTAAGTATCACTAGCACACATTTCCTTTCCTAATTCACAAGGTGATAGATTCTTCCAAGTATCGCTCTTCTCCAGCAATCGCCTCTATCTTGTTTTTACACTCTTACGTGCTACCTCCCATTAGTGTCTACTCTACAGAATTGACTTTAGAATAATGTTTCCTCTCCTACCTTACCTCATTTCCTTCCCAAAAGCTTTGTATTTGTTTATACAACGTATATTAGCCGGCAGCTACAGATGCAACGCACTGTTAAAGCTTGCTCTCCAAACATTCCAGCTTATCAATGACGCCATGACAGACCTCCGAAACCCTGAAAGAGCAAGACAGAGTGTCTATTAAGACGGACAGCTAAAGAAATTGCTTTTCAAGAAAAATATTTCCAGAATATTTGAGATTTACTGGCAAATTAATTATTTTTTTTATCCCCATTTTTTTTTTTAGTTTTTTTTTTTTTTTTTATAAATTTCAAAATAAAATTTAAAGCCTATTAAAAATACAGAAATGCAACATTTATTGCTTCATTTGTTACTGAAAAAATAAAGCAAATTAGCAAATAGTCTTAACCACTTCAAGAAGGGGCCAATTTCCATGGTTCAGGGTTTTTTTTTTGTACATGCAGTTTCGAGGGCTTTAACATTTTTTTATTTTTTATTTGTGTTATTATAATAATTTTTGGTGGGTTTTTTTGGGGTGACACATAGGGCTTTATTTTTATGTTGCATGTTTTTTTTATATTGGGGAAAATGTTAAAAATTAAGGAGAAAAACTTTAGCACACATTTCATTTTGGGGGGCAATAACAGTATTTTTTTTTTTTTCTCCGGGGTGACCTGTGACTGAGGCTCATACATTTATTTTTATTAGTTTATTTGTATTCGTTTATATTAATACTTTGTAATTATTGATTATTTTTAATTATGCAATTATTACATTATTATTATTATTATTATTATTATTATTATTATATTTTTATTATTATTATTATATTTATTATTATTATTGTTGTTGTTGTTGTTATTATATTTATTATTATTACTATTATTATTATTACATTTATTATTATTATTATTACTATTATTATTAATAATAATAAAAATAGTAATAATAATAAATATAATAATAATAATAATAATAATAATAATAATAATAATAATAATAATAATAATTAGTCCCCTAGGAGCTCTTACAGTCTGTGGTCCCCGGCAGATCACATGGCCACCAAGTCAGAGGGGAGCCTTCTCATGGTGGCTCCCATTGCAGTATACACAGCACTCATTGAAAGCTATGTATACAGGGATTGGGAAAGCAGGGTCAGTAATACACCACCCCTGCCTTCTCTAAAGAATCTGTAGTCATATCTTGCAAGATTGGCGTTACCGGCAGGTTATGTTCTCAATATGTCTGTTGGAAGTGGGGTGTCACTCAAATGTTGGCCCTGTGTCTCCTACACTGGCATTGCTGAACAAAATTTGGGATAGTGGGAAGACCCTTGTGGGTGTGACTGGCTGCACCAATCCTACACCAATAAACTTGCAGAGTTCTATACATTGACGGTCTTCGAAAGATTGGGAATGAAGGGGATAGTCTTGGTGACTTGATTCGGTACAACTAAGGGTCTAATTTCCCTGCTCTATCAACATTTGCTGTCTGCTCAATTGTTGAACATCCTTGATAGATCCCACAGTCGATGGATTGGGGATGTAGGATCTATAACTGGAGACAAATGGCAGGACATATTGGAATTCACCCCCTGGCCCTATCCATTGTTCTTTGTATACATTGTTCTTTGTATACTCTGATGCCTATATTTAACTTGTGGCTATTGAAACCTACAGTTGGCCACTGTATCTGATCAAGGGATAGATGGGTTTTTTTTTTGTGTAGTCTGATCCTGTAGTCATCCTCCCTTCCATTAGTCCCATATTTATTCCTAATCTATCGAAATTCCTATGAGACAGAAGTATGGTGTAGATGGAAGGAAATGTCGCTGCAGAATCTGACTACACAGGGATTCCTTGTAGTTTGTGGCTGTGGAAACACATAGGTCTGCATTGGAGTTGTCGATGTGAAACGGTAGGAGGTTTGTGATGAGGACGATTTCATTTTTTATGTTATAGGCATGGAAGCCATATATATATAAAAAAAAACGTTGCAAAAGTATTCCTCCCCTTTAACATGATTTCATAATCCCAGACATTAGAAACTAATCCATGTTTACTTAGAAGAAATTAGCCTAATTGCTGTAAAAGCTTTACCACTCGATTCGGTACAAGGATGTTAGACTATTTAGCTTGTTATGTATAATATTGTAATTCTGGGAATTGGCCCTGGGAGAATGGACTATAAATAGAGAAACGCAACAATTACAAGTTTTGTTCGTTGAGCCAGGGATTACACTGTGCATTGCTTCCTCTAGCACTGCACAACAATCCGATTTTTAAGACGATTTTAACCAATGCGCCGGCTGAGCTCGCAGTGTATTTCTGGTCGGAACAAATTAAAGGGGCTTTCCGGAGATGCCTAAAAATAGCAAAATTATAAACTCGGTGCTTCAATCGTCACTATTCCTGCATTGACAGTGCCCAGTCTCCAAAATGGGAGCCAGGCTCAAAATTTATGGTCCAGGAAGCTCAACTATAGGAAGGTTCTTGGTGAGGTCTTCGCACCTCGCTGGCATACCATGCCTGATGAAGAGGCCTAGTAGTCTCGAAAGCTTGCAATCTGTCATTATCTTAGCCATTAAAAAGGTATCAACTACTGAAGACTCAATCTTTATATTTCGGAGAGAAAGAGTGACACTTGGTCAACTTAGGGCTGATCTTGGAGGTGTTCAACGTATGTGTTCGCACAGGAGACATCACCTTTCATTACTGAAATGGAAATGCTCCAAATGCTCCAATGATCTTTTTTAGCCTAGGCACCCAAAACTTCACAAGTATTGCTTGACCTCTTTGCATCAATGTTATTTGCTCCTCTATTGGGCACTATATACAAAGGCTCCTGGTCCCCAATGCAAAATCTATACCTGGTCCTGCAACAGTAATATTTATAGTACTGGTCTCTACATATTGGGAAGAATGACTTAGGGTTCCCTATGGCTCCAAGGCCCAGGTACGACCACAACCTCTCAATTCATGCCTCTAACTATATAGTACCATCCAATATAAGGTTGGATAGACTATAGGCCTTAGGCCTATGGCAAACCCAAATATATGAAGTCTATTCAGTAGTACATGGAGCCCCTATTGGAACTATACACTGCCTGTATGTCACTGTAAACTACGAGGGAAGACACACAGAGCCACACAGGGGTACAACACGGGTCAATAGATTTCTATGGGTGATGTATTAAGGATTTGTCAATGACGTGTGAGCTCGTAAACTTACAAAAACCTCTTTTTTAAGAAGCAATTTCAAGGACCTCAATACTTCCAACCTGCTTCTCTTCTACGTGACAGAGTACATGTATCCAAAGAACTGGTTATCATAAAACTTACCTAGGATCTAAGCCATCTGGGCCCTGTAAAATCTGCATCATAGACCAAAGGTGGTCAAATAGACTAATGTCACCCATACCCGCCATTCTCATCGGGACTGGTCAACCATCTATTACGCACGTTCAGTTGGCGTTTGTTCTCAATAGGCTAAGGGAAGGAAGTAAGGGCAGTTTTTTTAAGGAGGTAACCCTCTGGTAGAGGTGTCTGGTATTGTCTTACTCTACTCTTCCCATTCAGACCACATTCATATATGGCCTAAACAAGCAATCCTATGTATGTATGTATTTCATGAGATTAGCCTGAAATTTTTAGAATCTGAATTGCTATTATTATACTTTGGGGTCTCATCAGACGCTATGGTAAAATAATCAGAGGCCTTGGGGAGATCTTGGAATAAACATCTCACGTTCACCTTACCTTACCTGTCCGGGATTCGGCCTTGGTGTTGGATCTTCTTTCCCAGCATCTTTCCCAGCCTCCTGGGATTGGGCCTCATATTGTATGGGATGACCTCATGGCCAAAGCATCTTGATGTTTACATTTCCCACATGACCAGTGAGGCCCAATCACGGACCTCAGCGGTCCCATGGGGCACTAATATTACCCAGGAGGTCAGTAGAAGTCAGAAGATGCTAGGAGAGGACATCATATGCAATAGTTAAGCCCTGGAGTGGTGAGGAGTAGAGATGAGCGAGTAGTATTCGATCGAGTAGGTATTCGATCGAATACTACGGTATTCAAAATACTCGTACTTGATCGAGTACCACTCGCTATTCTAATGGAAAAGTTTGATTCAGAACCAGCATTGATTGGCCAAATGCTATACAGTCGGCCAATCAACGCTGGTTCTTCTCTTACCTTTAGAAGTCTTCTCCGTGGCGTCTTCCGGCTCTGAATTCACTCTGCCAGGCATCGGGCCTGGGCAGAGCCGACTGCGCATGCCCGCTTGTAGTGCGGACATGCGCAGTCAGCTCTGCCCAGGTCCGATGCCTGGCAGAGTGAATTCAGAGCTGGAAGATGCCGTGGGGACGCTGTACGGAGAAGACTTCTCGGAGGATCCAGCCCGACCCTCACTCGTGGACTTGGTAAGTGTAATTTGATCGAATGTTGCCTACCCCTGAAACGAGCATTTTCCCCCCATAGACTATAATGGGGTTCGATATTCGATTCGAGTAGTCGAATATTGAGGGGCTACTCGAAACGAATATCAAACCTCGAACATTTTACTGTTCGCTCATCTCTAGTGAGGAGTATGTAAACACAATCCCAAATTGAAGGCAAGAAAGTACAGCGATGGTCTGTATATCTACCAAAATCACTTTACTTCTATGTCTGACACATTTCTATCCTTGTTTTATAGAAGGTACAACCTGTCAAGGATCCACAAAAACCTGAAGCTTGACCGTACAGTATCAATGAGCCACATGCTATGCTCTTCTCCATTGTAGAAGGGTTATACTGTTGAATTTGGGGGCTGGTGACTTTCCCGAGGCTGATCATGATGTTACATAGCGCCTGTATTACGGTAAAATGTATTTGATGGAGATTGCTCTAAATTGCTAACTTTATACCAAATTATTCTGGTTATTCCGATGCAACCTCCGAAAGGCTTGCCTTTGTAATCACAGATAATGGGAATATAAGACCCACTGTACGACAAAGGCTTAAAATCCACGGAAGAGAAGGAGATTCTGATGACGTAAATACAATACTATAAAACGCTTGTAAAACTAATGTATTACCCAGAGTCATGATTATCCAAGAGACAGTAATCCCTGGGCTAAACAGACCATTCCCTTCTCAGAAAATGCAGCTTTTCTGTCTAATATGGAGGCATCAGAGAGGGATTACATTTGCTGATTCTCGGTAACATCAACATGTTCACTTTGGGGTATTTTATATGTGCTTATAATGTAATCCAGATTTGTGTAAAACCGGTATATTATACATATATTCTGTTTGAACATTAGAATAGATTTTGCTTTGACCTACTAGTAACTTAGGAGTTAAAGGAGCCTACTGGCTAAACATGTTGTTAGGCCTAGGCCCAGTGCAGACCTTCGGGGAGGTCCATGACACTTTTCTTTGACTTCCCGTGTCATACTCTTCCTCCCAGGTTCTTCACAAGGTATGACGTGTTCTATTAAAGGGGTTTTCCAGGAATTCATAACTCATACTTAACGTTTTTGGGGGTCCGACACCTAGGGACACTGCAGATCAGCAGTTTGAAGCAGTAGTGGTCAGCTTCATGGGCCATGTGACGTTATGACCATCGGTCAATTGGATTCTTTGCATCTCTATCCCATTGTAGTGAATGGGATGAGCCAATGCCAAAAGGCAAAGTTATTAACTTATAAGAAGTCTTAGGTGGTTCCAGTGGGTGACACCTCTGTAGTCTTAGTCACAGTACTGGGTGGTTATTCCATGCTCAACCATTCCTACAAAGTATCATTGACGAGTAACGATGGATGAATCCCAGAAGTCTTATTTTATCCTGTGTTTGGAGGAAGCGAACCTCCATCTTGGTTCAAAATTATTCAGATAGAATGGAAAGGGAAATTATTCCATGGGTTCTGTGAGCCTATGTCACCTTTGGAGGCCAACCACAAGTATCGGAGCAAGATGTCACAGAAGAACACCAAACGTGAAATAGAGACCTAATATTTTACCAGTGGAGGCCTTTTTAGTTAGTCCAAAACAAATTCTAAATTGTTCGCTTTTATTAAAAATAGAATTTGAAATATTCGGGTTGAATCTGGTTCATCTCTGTTGAGAAGCTTTGTCCTCCAGCCAGGCCCCCTCCTGTCTCCCAAAGGGCATCTGAAATCCCACATAGAAACAATTCAGGTCACTTCTGTCCAAAGTCCTCGGGGCTTCTTGTATCTTTGCACATATGCACTACCCTCACAATACACAGGGTGCCGAGAGCACACAAAGATATAAGAAGCCCCGAGGACTTCAGGCAGGAGGGATTCAGAAGATAGGAGGGGGTCCAGATGCTGGAAGGAGCTTCTCAATCCTGTTAGGACCTAAGTGGCATACAACCTTTGAAGAACATTGGAGTCAATAAGAGTCAAATGTCTACAGAAAGGAGTGCCTTGGCTTAAATCTTCTAAAGATGTTATATTAAAGAAAGACTGGCCAACTCCTTTACCTTACGTGACCTTCTTACATATATTTAGGACATATTACATAGTATTGACTATAATTCACATTTATGAACAACTTCTATTAATGACCAAAATTAATTGTATCATAAGATGTTCAGTCATCAATATATCTGCATCTACCATCTATTATCATCAAACTGCCAAATGCCCCATTAGACCACCTGAGGGCAATGTCTTTCTTCACAGATTGGAAAAGAAAGAGAAAACAGCAGGATGCACAAAGCTGAGGAGAGCAGAGATGTCTAAGGATGGCTAGAGATGCAAAGAATAACCAAGTACAACAGGATTAGTCCTCAGTGGGCAAGCTGTGCTTTGGTCTCTAAATGAAAGACAATAAGGAGCCATATTGTAGTCAAGGATCCTGTGTCTACGCAACCTGACCTAATGGATAGGATCTGTTGACTCTTGAGATGTCTTGTGTGTTTGCTATTTCCTTTACACATTAGATAACATCTCTCTCAAACTGGGAACCTGAACCATAAGGTGTGAAAAATGGTTCTCTCATGTTTGCCTCATCTTGACCACCTAGAGCTTTCATTCCGGTGACCATTATTGTAGACCATTTGTAGTAACAGCAGGTCCACCAGGCTGTTTGGCTTGGCAGATTTATAACCATTGACTAATATAAATGGTATTTACAATGTCCCAGGGTTTGGCAGTATGGAGATGGTGTGGGAGGAGGCCAAAGATAATACCACTTCTCAGGTCACAATGGCTTTGGTGTCAAATGCTCCAACAGGTCCTGAGGCTACACAATGGTAAGGGGGTTGCACTTAAGGATTTCCCAAGGCCCTCCCTGGTGAGCATCTCCTAAGTGGTGGTGTTTCAGGGTAGCCTTGATGGTGGGTGTGAATGACGGTTCTTCACTTACATCAAGCAGTATCCCCATAGTTGGGGACTTCATAAACTTCACCCCTTCCTCTAGTCCTCGGACATTTTGCAACATGGGACAATCAGGGGACAATCCCTGGGCCCTAGTCCACATTTTTCTTTCCAACATTTTTCCACACCTGCCTAAAATTTTTGTATAGAACTGTATATTTTATGGAAAAGAGTACATTCAGTTTCTTGATAATGGTTCCCTCTTAAGTGTAAGTCGGGGGAAGCTAAACTAAGTAATATTTTATTATTCTATTATACTGAACTAATTCTTCAAATAACAGCAATAGAGAGCTATCCCCGAGTTGTTGGCCGGATGCCGAGTTCTCAGAAAAACATCTAGTGGCAATGATCGGATCTGTAGTTTCAAAACTAGAACACGTGGAAGCTTTCAGATATTTCATGGAAACATCGGTGCCTATGGCAAAAACTTCAAGACTGGCTTAAAAAAAAAAGAGCAAAAGAACCTTGTATCCTGAAGGCTAGTAGCCTTGTAGTGCTCGCGAGGGCTAAAGGTGAGCAAAGAACCCCGCTGGGTATTTGGAGACTCCCAATGAATCATTGTAGCCAAACATCTACAGGGAGAGCTCTGAAGGTGGAAAAGGAAAACAGGAAGGACTTCTCCAGTTAGGACTTCTCCAGTCAGTGAGCGCCTGTCAACAACACAAATATTAAGTAAGAAAAACAGTAAATTTTTTTTAGTCATAGTAGTAATTCTCTTTATTAATATTTTAATCATAAGTAATAGCAGGATTTATTAATATGTAGAGATGAGCGAACACTATTCGAAACAGCCGTTTCGAATAGCACGCTCCCATAGAAATGAATGGACGTAGCCGGCACGCAGGGGGTTAAGCGACCAGCCGCCGGCAAAGTCTGCATGCTGGCCGCTTCCATTCATTTCTATGGGAGCGTGCTATTCGAAATGGCTGTTCCGAATAGTGTTCGCTCATCTCTATTAATATATTATTACATTGTGTTATTATTACTATTTGATGTAGTGCCAATGCACAGACACAGGAGTACTGATATTATTATTATTGTTATTATTATCATTATTATTATTTAGAGATGAGCGAGTAGTATTCGATCGAGTAGGTATTCGAAATACTCGTACTCGTTCGAATACTATCGCTATTCGCAGTAAAGATTCGATTCAGAACCAGCATTGATTGGCCAAATGCTATACAGTGTATAGCATTCAGCAAATCAACGCTGGTTCTGCAGCAGGCTCTTCTTTGCTAGTCGGGAGAGCTGGTAGCTTGTGGGTATGCGGGAGCTGACATTTTCTCATAGGAATGCATTGACCAGCGTTGATTGGCCAGGGTACAGCATTCGGCCAATCAACTCTGGTTCTGCCGGAGGCTCGTCTGTGAGGACTGCTGTGGTCCGATCTTAGACTCCGCCTCCTCACAGACGAGCCTCCGGCAGAACCAGCGTTGATTGGCCGAATGCTGTACACTGGCCAATCAAGGCTGGTCAATGCATTCCTATGAGAAAAAGTAAGCTCCCTCGTAACAGCAAGCTGCCAGCTCTTCTGACTAGCAAGGACGAGCCTGCTGCAGAACCAGCATTGGTTTGCAGAATGCTATACACTGCATAGCATTCGGCCAATCAACGCTGGCTCTGAATTGAATATTTACTGCGAATAGGAGTAGTATTCGATCAAGTACGAGTATTTCGAATACCATAGTATTCTATTGAATACCTACTCGATCAAATACTACTCGCTCATCTCTACTAATCAGCTTCAGTCTGTGCACCGGAAGTGTCTGATAACTGTCTGCTCTATGTGTATGTATAGCAGAGACGAGTCATCAGCACTGCAGCCTCTGCTATACATACACATAGAGCAGACAGTGCACAAACGGAAGCTCATTAGCACGTGAATAAAAACGGACTTATACAAAATCTATTGAGGCAATTTACATACTATATTTAGGTGTGGAATCGCCTGTCTAAAGGCTATGCAAGGATGTGCTTATCTAAAAATGATATTTCCCAATGATAGAGCCCCATTAATGGGGTTATATTCCTAAGGTAAGCAGTGGTGTTACTTTTTATTATAATTTTATTATTATTTTATTTAAAATAGCAATGATAGTTTTACTAGTTATTTTTAAATTATTATTATTATTATTGTTATGTTTAGTAGTAGTATTGCTGATAGTTATTTTTTATATTAATATGAGTAGTAGTGATGGTAGTTTTATTATCATTATTATTATTATTATTATTATTATTATTAGTATAGTAGTAGTAGCGATCAGGGTTGAGCGATCGGGATCGGAAAAGATCGGATTCCAATCAGCTATCGAGTAAATTTCACGATCGCGATCAGAATTCCGATCCTGATCTTTTTAGGCGGGATCGAGGTCAGAGATTATTTCCCACAATGCTTTGCTACTGGCCAAGCATTGTGGGAAAAGCTAACAATGTTAGCTAGGTACCATAGGAATGAATGGATGTAGCCGGCACACAGCCTGTGCCGGTGTCCAGCTACTTAAACCCCTGCATGCCAGCTGCGTCCATCCATTCTAATGGGAGACTCGCGAACATCTCTAGTAGCTAACACTTACCTGCACAGAAGCGCTGCAGCTGGTCTGTTCCCCGCTGTTCTCGCTCCTCTTCTCGCCTCGCTGCCCCCGCCTCCCAGGTTAGTGTTACAGACCTAAGAAGAAGGCGGGGCTTGTGGCTTAAGAGAGTGTGGCCGGATACTGGGAGGGGAGCACTCACGTCACCCCACCCTGTATCCGCCCACACTTTCCTAAGCCACAATCCCCGCCTTCTTCTTAGGTCTGTAACAGTAACCTGAGAGGTGAAAACAAGAGCGAGAACAGCGGGGACCGGACCAGCGGCAACGCTTCTGTTCAGGTAAGTGGACACCAGGGGGGACTAAGTAGCCAGAGGATATTTTTTTTTATCACTACACAGCGTGAAGTCTAACAATTAAAGTGTTCGATTTTTGGGCTCCACGCTGTGTAGTGAATAGGATTGTTTTTAAAATCCGATTTTAGATTATTAAAAAAATCCCATTGACTTGCATTGAGATCGAAATTGGGATGGGGTTCGAATGGAAAATGATCAGAAATCGGATTTTAAAAACGATCCTGAAATCTCAAGATCGGCTCAACCCTAATAGTGATAGTTGTAGTGCTGCTAGTTATTTTTATATTATTATTATTATTATTTATTTATTTTTATTTTCCACCTCCCCTGACCTCTTGATGGATCGCTCCAATTCCTCTACAACGCTTTTAACCCCTTAGCGACCCTTGACGTAACTGTACGTCATGGGTCGCATGGGGATGTATGGAGCGAGCTCACACGCTGAGCTCGCTCCATACACGGCAGATGCCGGCTGTATCATACAGCCAGGACCTGCCAATAACAGCAGCGGTCGGTGCCCGAGCCGATCGCAGCTGTTAACCCTTTACACACTGCGGTCAAACGTGACCGCAGTGTGTAAACGGCGCCGGCGGCATGGGCGCCGCCATGTTTTGCCGATCGCCGCCCTCCTGAACGTCACATGAGGGCGGTGATCGGTTGCTATGACAGCCGGAAGCCTATTGAAGGCTTCCAGGCTTGTCTCTGCACTAGATCTATTAGGCGATGCCAGAGGCAGCGTCTAATAGAAGTGCTGGGATTCTGCTATTCACTGCAGTACTGTAGTATTGCAGTGAATAGTATGAGCGATCAGACTCCCTAGGTTTCAAGGTACCTAAGGGGTCTGATCATAAATGTAACAGAAGAAAAAAAAAAGTTTTTAAAAGTATTAAAAAAATAAAAAAAATATAAAAGTTCAAATCACCCCCCTTTCCCTAGATCAGCTATAAAAGTAATTAAAGAACATTAAACATAAACATATTAGGTATCCCTGCGCTCCAAAATGCCTGAACTATTAGAATATTAAAACATTTATCCCGTACTGCGAACGGCGTAGCGGCAAAAAAAATAAAAATAGCCAAAAAGCGTTTTTTTCAACACTTTGCCTCCTATAAAAAATTGAATAAAAAGTGATCAAACCATCAGATCTTTCCCCAAATGGTATCAATAGAAACGTCATCTTGTCCCGCATAAAAAGACACCACAACCAGCTCCATACATGGAAATATGAAAAAGTTACAGGTGTTAGAACATGATGACACAAATTTTTTTTTCTATTTTGCAAAGTTTATCATTTTTTTAAAAGTATCAAAAAATTTCAAATACTATATAAATTTGGTATCACCGCGTTTGTACTGACACGTAGAACACAGGTAACATGTCATTTGTACCAAACAGTGAATGCTGTAAAAATTAAACCCATAAGAAAATGGCGCAAATGCATTTTTTCTCCAATTGCGCCTCATTCTGAATTTTTTTCCAGCTTCCCAGTACATTGCACAGCATATTGAATGATGCCATTACAAAGTACAATTTGTCCCGCAAACAATAAGCTATCATGTGACTCTGTGAACTGAAAAATGAAAAATTTATGGCTCTTGAAATGTGAGGAGGGAAAAACGAAAATGCGAAACCAAAAAATGGCCTGGTCCTTAAGGGGTTAATGTCATGTCCACATACACAGATAAATAAAGATGTTTTAAAAATATTATTAAAATAATTGTCCACCTAGAACACGCTACAATTACACCCAAGTCTTAACCACTTGACCAATCCTCTGTCCCTCCAGTTCTAACATTTTCACAGTCCTCTGCCAGTCTCTACTCCATACACAGACATGTGACCATTGCAGCCAATCACCTGCAGGGATTAGATGTTAGAACATTCTAAGCTCTTCTCTAAGTAACTTTCTTGGCAGAACAACCCTTCTAACACTTTAATAAAAATATTCATCTATATTTAAAAAAAAAAAAGAAAAAAAACTTTATTCTGCAATTTTCACTATGGCCACTAAGCCTAATAATAGACTGCCATGTGCCAAAAAATAATAACAAATAAAAACAAATTAGAAAAAGAGAGATATCTCAAAATCTGCTTTTAATCAATAAACAGTTGTGATTGTTTTCAAGGGTCATCTGCTATTTTTACAAAATTGATGGCTCAAATTTATCTTCCATTTTATCTGCTGCTCAAAAACTGCCTGCAGCAAGCAAGGTGAACATATGATTACTGTAACATCCTGTTCCTCCAGTGACCCTTAACCCATAGTAAAGACTACTGTGTCTTGATCCAGGGGTCAGCATGTAGAAAAGCCATAGATCACCTACAAGGCCTGCGCAGAGCTCCTTGTCTTGAAGATTGCTCCAAGGCATATTTGGTGTTGGGCTAAGATGCACAACTACTGGATAACTATTGCTCTATTTTTCTTCCTTCATTATGGTCTCCTGATAAATGTGCTGACCTATAGGCATGCCATGTCTTTGTCAAGTATCTTTGTATACAAATGCTTTCTATGAGGATAGGTGTCAATTTCTTAAAAAATAGAGAATTTTTGAGCAATTGACGTCAAAACTGTGTCCACGCACGTGTGCTGATCTGTCCATGGTGAGTTACAAGCATGGTGTTCAGCACTTTTTATTGCAGAATATTGTGATTTATAGTCGATACTTTATAGCAGTGATGGCGAACCTTTTAGAGACCGAGTGCCCAAACTGCAACCCAAAACCCACAAAATTTTCGCGGAGTGCCAACACGACAATATAGACTTAATACTATGCGGATCCACAATTGCGGACAGTTACTGACCAAAAATTACAGTCATGTGGGGCTTTACAGAGCTTTCAATAATACAAACAACGTTGTACTGAAATGTAAAGGTCTCGGCATTTGGTACTTTGAACAATTAATTTTCACTATTTACATCGCACAGGATCTGTTTTATAGTGAGCGTGTAATATTCTTACATCCTGTACTAATATCACGTCTGCTATAAAACAGATACTGTGTGATATAAATAGTGAGGGGACCCCAGACAGTATTATATGCTCTGCAGTGGGCCCACCACACAATATTATATTCTCCACAGTACCACAGTAGCCCCCCAGTGTTATATGCTCCGCAGTAGGTGTCCCCCCCCCCCCACAGGATTATATGCTCCACAGTGGCATCCACACACAGTATTGTGTGCTTATAAATAGCCCCCCCCCCAGTATTATATGCTCTTTAGTACACCCCCCAGTATTATAAGCCACCCCAGTATTATAAGCCCCCTCAGTATTATACACTCCCCCCAGTATTATACACTCCCCCCAGTATTATAAGCCCCCTCAGTATTATACACTCCCCCCAGTATTATACACTCCCCCCAGTATTATAAGCCCCCTCAGTATTATACACTCCCCCCAGTATTATACACTCCCCCCAGTATTATACACCCCACCCAGTATTATAAGCCCCCCCAGTATTATACACTCCCCCCCAGTATCATACACCCCACCAAGTATTATAAGCGCTCCCCCCAACATCATATACACAGTGAGCCACTCTCATACTCACCCCTGAAGAGCCGCCGGCATCCACCTTCTTGTCACTGGTGGCGCTGATGACGTCATCGCGCCCGCGTCGGGGCAGAGGTCAAACTCTGCAGCCAGTGTAGGCCGCGGTCGCGCGATCCGCGGCCTACCCTGACAGCTTTCAGCTGTATGTGCATTTGCACATACAACTGAAGGCAGTGATCACTCATCAACGGGGAATCCTGTACCGGATTCCCTGTTGGTGAGCGATCCGGGCGACCGCACGCGTGCCAGCATGGAGGGCTCTGCGTGCCCTCTCTGGCACGCGTGCGATAGGTTCGCCATCACTGCTTTATAGTATATTTTTATTATTGTATTACCATATTGTACTGGGGTGAACAAAGAATGGACAGATGTAGCAGAGCTGGGAGACCAGAGGCCATAAACCTAAAGACCTTTCTCCACATTGACAAACTATAAATCAGATGACAATCCACTACGGGATCTAAGCCAAGGGTGGAGACATTTCAAAGCCCACGGTGCAGAAGTGCCAAAAACGGGGTGCCAAAAACTCACTTTGATGCCATTGTATGTTCTGTACTTTCCTGTAGAGGAAACTTCACCAACTTTTTGCATCCCTCAATAGATGCTCCTCCACTGATTCTCAGGCGAGTTGTTTCCGAACAATCATTCAACACATTTATGCTCTGTTTAGTCAAGTGGGAGGTTTCTGGCGTTCTGCTCCAGCCTAGGACCACCCACCTGACAGTAGAGATAATAATATTGGTGAACTAATAGAATTGATGGCCTAGAAAAAAAATTCCAATGGTGACAAAATCAGTGGTACGCCACCTATTGGAGGATAGGATGAGATGTATTTGGTGGAGGTGATGAAAGGTCTTCTTTAAATGGGTTATACTCACCCCTGAAACGACTAAGACGCTGTCCAGGCCCTCATAATCTCCCGCCTAGATTACTGCAACACCCTTCTCCATGGACTCCCAGCAAACACTCTCACCCCAGTCCACCTTAAACTGCGCTGCCCGTTTAATTCACCTCTCCCCCCGATCCTCATCGGCTGCTCCCCTCTGCCAGTCCCTCCACTGGCTACCTATAGCCCAGCGAATTGAGTTCAAGCTACTAACGCTAACATACAAAGCCATCCACAACCTGTCCCCTCCATATATCTCTGACCTCATCTCCTGCTACCTGCCCACACGTAACCTCAGATCCTCCAATGACCTCCTACTCCGCTCTGCCCTCATCCGCTCCTCACACAACCGTCTCCAAGATTTCTCCCGTGCATCCCCCATACTCTGGAACTCCTTACCAAGACACATAAGACTGACCCCCACAATCACAGGATTCAAGAAGGCCCTGAAGACTCACCTATTCAGGAAGGCCTACAACCTCCAATAACACTATCACCGCACTGCCATCTGTACAGTCTCCCCCTCTCCTTCTGTCTCTACCCCGTTCCCCCATAGATTGTAAGCCCTCGCGGGCAGGGCCCTCTACCCCGCTGTGCCAATCGGTCACTGTTAGTATTATATCTACCTGTATATTCTGTGTATTGTATGTAACCTCCAAATGTAAAGTACCATGGCATTAATATAATAATGTACAGCACCATGGAATTAATATAATAATGTAAAGCACCATGGAATTAATATAATAATGTATAGCACCATGGAATTAATATAATAATGTACAGCAGCATGTAATTAATATAATAATGTAAAGCACCATAGAATTAATATAATAATGTCCAGCACCATGGAATTAATATAATAATGTCCAGCACCATGAAATTAATATAATAATGTAAAGCACCATGGAATTAATATAATAATGTACAGAGCACCATGGAATTAATATAATAATGTACAGCACCATGGAATTAATATAATAATGTACAGCACCATGGAATTAATATAATAATGTAAAGCACCATGGAATTAATATAATAATGTACAGCACCATGGAATTAATATAATGATGTACAGCACCATGGAATTAATATAATAATGTACAGCACCATGGAATTAATATAATAATGTACAGCACCATGGAATTAATATAATAATGTACAGCACCATGGAATTAATATAATAATGTACAGCACCATGGAATTAATATAATAATGTACAGCACCATGGAATTAATATAATAATGTACATCACCATGGAATTAATATAATAATGTACAGCACCATGGAATTATTATAATAATGTACAGCAGCATGGAATTAATATAATAATGTACAGCAGCATGGAATTAATATAATAATGTACAGCAGCATGGAATTAATATAATAATGTACAGCAGCATGGAATTAATATAATAATGTACAGCAGCATGGAATTAATATAGTAATGTACAGCACTATAGAATTAATATAATAATGTAAAGCACCATGGAATTAATATAATAATGTAAAGCACCATGGAATTAATATAATAATGTAAAGCACCATGGAATTAATATAATAATGTACAGCAGCATGGAATTAATATAATAATGTACAGCAGCATGGAATTAATATAATAATGTACAGCACCATGGAATTAATATAATAATGTACAGCACCATGGAATTAATATAATAATGTACAGCACCATGGAATTAATATAATAATGTACAGCACCATGGAATTAATATAATAATGTACAGCACCATGGAATTAATATAATAATGTACAGCACCATGGAATTATTATAATAATGTACAGCAGTATGGAATTAATATAATAATGTACAGCAGCATGGAATTAATATAATAATGTACAGCAGCATGGAATTAATATAATAATGTAAAGCACCATGGAATTAATATAATAATGTACAGCAGCATGGAATTAATATAATAATGTACAGCACCATGGAATTAATATAATAATGTACAGCACCATGGAATTAATATAATAATGTACAGCACCATGGAATTAATATAATAATGTACAGCACCATGGAATTATTATAATAATGTACAGCAGCATGGAATTAATATAATAATGTACAGCACCATGGAATTAATATAATAATGTACAGCACCATGGAATTATTATAATAATGTACAGCAGCATGGAATTAATATAATAATGTACAGTAGCATGGAATTAATATAATAATGTACAGCAGCATGGAATTAATATAATAATGTACAGCAGCATGGAATTAATATAATAATGTAAAGCACCATGGAATTAATATAATAATGTAAAGCACCATGGAATTAATATAATAATGTACAGCACCATGGAATTAATATAATAATGTAAAGCACCATGGAATTAATATAATAATGTACAGCAGCATGGAATTAATATAATAATGTACAGCACCATGGAATTAATATAATAATGTACAGCACCATGGAATTAATATAATAATGTACAGCACCATGGAATTAATATAATAATGTACAGCACCATGGAATTATTATAATAATGTACAGCAGCATGGAATTAATATAATAATGTACAGCAGCATGGAATTAATATAATAATGTACAGCAGCATGGAATTAATATAATAATGTAAAGCACCATGGAATTAATAGTGCTATATAAATAAACAATAATAATAGACCAAAACAGCTGCTTTGGCAGATTTGCCCCAAGTGCCCCAAACATCTCATTTGCATATCAATTAAAAGTTGATCACTCTCAGCAAGATTGCTTGTTGACATAACAAAGTGTTTTCGAAGATATTTCGACAGTGACTCGTGATCTCAGGCTTTCGATAAAGTTGTTTTAATATAGAAATTCTAAAATATATTGTTGTGATTCCGGGGAGATTACGGGGCCGAATCCTTCTCTTGAAGAACATGAAAACACAGAAGAGGAAGGAAGTTTTTCTCAGTAGTCTTTGCCTTTGAGGTGCAGATTTCAGTCTAAATGATCTTTTGCTCCTTTCAGAAGGTATTAAGTGAATCCATGTCCCCGGGGCAGACAGAAGCTGTCTCTTCACTTCCAGACAAGTTTGTTTATTGCAGGTATTCACCAAGTACAGACGCCATTGACTGCAGAAACTTTTGTTATGCAAGACCCCGGAATATCTCCATGTCAATTTACCCCTACAAATCTGGTATGGCCACCGGGGTACCAGAACAGTATGGGGGTTATTGAGTCCTACACAAAAACTTGTAGACCTTAGGAAAACATTAGGGTGAAGAATGAAATTTTTCAAAAATATCCCCGTCAAGAATGTCACCAAAAATTGCCTAGTTTTATACAAAACGTTTAATTGGAAAAACATATTTTGAAGATTTTTTAAGCATTTTAAAAAAAAATTCATTGGTACTCGCTCTATTAATTTATTTTTTTTATTTTTTTTTTCAGACAGGATCACAATAGAAGATGACAGCTCTACAGATTACACTAGTATACTAAGTTCACATCTGCCTTGGGGTTTCCATTAGGGAGTTCCACTTGGGAACTGAATGGAAACCTAATCTGCTTAAAAAAGTAGTTACTTGCAGAAACCCGCAGTAGACTATAATGGGGTCCATCGGGTTTCTGCTCAAAGAGGGCAAAAAAAAATTCAGAGCAGGTAGGGGCAATACGGTGGCTCAGTGGTTAGCACTGTGGCCTTGCAGCACTGGAGTCCTGGGTTTGAATCCTGTCAGGAACAACATCTGCAAGGAGTTTGTATGTTCTCCCCATGTTTGTGTGGATTTCCTCCCCTTCTACAAAGACCTACTGATAGGGGAAAATGTACATTGTGATCCCTATATCATATATCCCTACATGGGGCTCACAATCTACATTATAAGAAAAAAAAATGCGGAGAGAAAAGTGCTGCTTGTAGACTATTACAGGCCTCCTTTACTGGTACCCACATAATATACTGCCCCCCACAGAAGTATTTTACCTACAGGATTACCCCAGTAGAAAACAGACAATTTTGACTTATCCATCCCGCTCCTGTTCACAGCCGCCACCACTTAGGTCTCTGGAGCCATTGCATATTATGTCACAATGGTGAATAGCATCAGGACTCAATATACCAAAGTTGTAAGTGGAGACAACCATGGACAGGAGCGAGGATGGATAAGGAGAAATCATCCAGTACCTGTTGAAGTAGGCCTTAAAAAACAAAACAAAAAAGTAGTGGCCTTAACGTTGCAGACCCCATAGCAGCCACTATAGTGGTGGGTCAGCCCTTGCCTAGCTATGTGTTCTGAATCTCCGACAGTCCCTTAGAGAATGAATAAAGTGACAGCGTTCCACTCACCTGGACAGACAATTCTCAGGATTGTTGGGGCACCTGTCAGTTGGACCCCTACCGATCAGCAAGTTATGACAACCTATCCTATGGATAGGTCATAACTACTAGAGATGAGCGAACAGTAAAATGTCCAAGGTTCGATATTCGTTTCGAGTAGCCCCTCAATATTCGACTACTCGAATCGAATATCGAACCCTATTATAGTCTATGGGGGGAAAATGCTCGTTTCAGGGGTAGGCAACGTTCGATCAAATTATACTTACCAAGTTCACAAGTGAGGGTCGGGCTGGATCTTCCAAGCAGTCTTCTTGCAGCGTCCCCGTGGCGTCTTCCGGCTCTTCATTCACTCTGCCAGGCATCGGGCCTGGGCAGAGCCGACTGCGCATGTCCGCACTACAAGCGGCGCACTACAAGCAGACATGTGCAGTCGGCTCTGCCCAGGCCCGATGCCTGGCAGAGTGAATGAAGAGCCGGAAGACGCCGCGGGGAAGCTGCACGGAGAAGACTTCTAAAGGTAGGAGAAGAACCAGCGTTGATTGGCCGACTGTATAGCATTTGGCCAATCAATGCTGGTTCTGCATCGAACTTTTCCATTGGAATAGCGAGTGGTACTCGATTGAGTATGAGTATTTCGAATACCGTAGTATTCGATCGAATACCTACTCGATCAAGTACTACTCACTCATCTCTAATAACTACCTATGATGACAGAACCCATTTAAGCAATGTACAGTGGTCAATGGAATCATTGGGTTGTCCATGTGATACCGGACCCGACACATCCTCTATACCGAGATAGAATCTTTATCAATTCTTTCTACCCTAAGAAGAGACGATCTCCTTCGATTAACTCAGAATTCCCTAATACAGTATATAAAAATGGGTTTTCTGAGTTAGACAAGCTTAGCCCAGGAAAATATTCAGGTCTTAGGCGAATCCAAAGCTTGAAAACTCAGTCCCATGACCAAGATGATGACAGACAGGAACTTACATTATCCCGCAGAGTAATTCACAGAGTGTTTTGACATACTCGAGTATCTAAGGTCATGGTAATCGTGGACTTTATTACAGCATCGCATGAACCTTGAGAGTGTGATATATTATCTGTGTAATTTGGAAGTGAATGACCCATGTCTGATCTTGGACAAAGGAGGAGTTTCCTGTCTGGAGCTTTGTTTGGACTGTGATTGTGTCTACTATGGCTGCACCTACCGTGTTACAAGAACGCCCATTGTATCTCCAGTCTTAGAGAGTCTTTCCCTTATAATAAACTTATACGAAATCCTGTTGTTTCATTTTTATGGAAGACATCAAAGTCTATATCCACCATGGTGCTGTCGTAAGGACATGAAGGATAATCTCCTTAGGTAGGGGGCCACAGATAGACTCCCTACCCAAGACAGGTTGGAAATCCCTATTTAGTGATAAATATTGATTTTAGGCTGATTTATTAACCAATGTGCTAATATGCTGTGCGCCTTGGACAATGCAATGTGTTTCCTTTGCAGGTGCAAGGTGTACAGGCGACACATGGTTTTGCCTAGATGTTGCACCGCAGGAGGAGTTACTTACTGGAATATTACTTGAGTGGCTTCAGTGTGACACTTGGTTACGTTGGGGCGAGGGTTTGTCATTAGGGTTGAGCGATCGTGTTCAGAAAAGATCGGATTCCGATCGGCGATCGAGAAAATTTCACGATCGCGATTGGAATTCCGAACACGATCTTTTTAGGTGGGATCGAGATCGGTGATTATTTCCCACAATGCTTTGCTACTGGCCAAGCATTGTGGGAAAAGCTAACAATGTTAGCCTTCACACTGAGTATACGCTGCACTCATTCTGAGCGGAGTGTATACTCAGTGTGAAGGCTCCACTGCGGTTCCATAGGAATGAATGAAAGCAGCCGGCACACAGCCTTAACCCCCTGCGCGCCGGCTGCGTCTATTCATTCTAATGGGAGACTATCTAACATCTCTAGTAGCTACTTACCTGCAGAGATGGCTGGTCCAGTGCTCGGTGTTCTCGTTCTTCTTCGCCTCTCTGCTCCCGCCTCCCAGGTTAGTGTTAAAGAGCTAGGAAGAAGGCGGGGCTTGTAGATTAGGAGAGTGTGGGCGGGTACAAGGCGGGGAGACGTGACGTCTCCCCTCCCAGTACCCGCCCAAACTCTCCTAACATGGGAGGAGGGGGCAGCGAGGCGAAGAAGAACGAGAACACCGGGCACCAGACCAGCCATCTGTGCAGGTGAGTGGACACCAGGGGGGACTAAGTAGCCAGAGGATTAAAAAAAAATCCTCTGGCTACTTAGTGATTCACTACACAGCGTGGATTCTAACAATTAAAGCGTTCAGTTGTTAGATTCCATGCTGTATAGTGAATAGGATTGTTTTTAAAATCCGATCTCCGATTAGTAAAAAAATCCCATTGACTTGCATTGGGATCGAGATCGGGTTCGAATGAAAAATGATCGGAAATCGGATTTCAAAATCGATCCTGAAAAGTCAAGATCGGCTCAACCCCATTCGTCATAAATAAGAGACCCTTTGAGTCTTTTCAGGAGTCCGCATGATTGGTTGGTCTACATTAGAAATAGACAGGACTTGCAAATATGTATGAGGTTTGTCCACCAGATCTGGTCAGACCCCAAAGTCTAATAACCAGAGGCCCGGCCAGGGGAGGTGTAGAAGAATACTAAACACATATGTTTACCTTTCCTCACCTATCCCCTGCCCCCCATCCCCCCAATGGTGTCCAGCTTTCCTTTGCTTGGGTCTTTAATCCTTTTCCGGGATGATGTCAACAGACCTGGTTGACAGCTGAGGCCCAATCACAGAAAGTACCCAAGATGGAGTGGAAGCAAGGGAGAACAAGATGGTGACTGAAATTTAGCATCACCTCCCCTTGACCTCCATCTTGGGTCTGAACAAATTCCAAAGCAAACTCCAAAACTCTGACAGCGTATGGGCCCGATCACAAGTGCAACCATTGTGCTGACCCCAGTGCTTATGGGTCCCCTAAGGCTCACGAGCGTGGTTGCAACTGCACCTTCTGCACCTCTCAGGTCCCGAGCACCCCTATTAAATTCTGTAATAATCGGCATCACTTTGATCAGTAACTTATAGAATTCTGAAGTCCTTTATCGCTGGTCGACCAAATTTATGTTGTGTTGGCAAAACTTTTATCTGTGTAGATCTCCTGTTGGATAATTCACTCGCAATAAATAAGCTACAATTTGTGCGCGAAACATTCCAGGAACGATGGTCTGGTGTATTTATTGCCATCGCCCACATAGCAGAGAAGCCAGAAATAGGACAGTAAAGAGAATATACGTCCACAATTCTTAGTATTTATACAGTTTATTAAACATGCACTTAGCTAAGGAAGCCGCAGTCATTATTTCTAGGAATGTTTACAAGTTTTTATCTGCATTAAGTGGATTTATTTACTGGGCAAATCTCTAGAGGAAATTTTACGTTTTTGTGTTTTTTTTTTTCCTGAAGAAACTACAAATGCACCTGGGGCAAGGAATTATATTATTACACATACCGTGTGCTAGATCGGAGCGTATACAATGAAGGGTTGTGGTAGTAAAATGTTATGACAGCCATAGTCTTCTCATTTGGCATATTGATGGGTGCTGAGAATATAGCAAAAATTTGCGGAACTTCTTTGGAGTCTAAAATGAACCAAAATGTATATTTGCGATATGATTCATGGTGCGGGTTTATCGTGTCATGTATGTTAGTTTGCTGGGGTGAAAGGCATGAAATTCTGGTGGAGGGTACATCTGATTTATGGGCACTTGAGGACCTCTGAGGTTCTCAAATGGACCTCAGTGGTCAGTGGCGTAACTAGGAATGGTGGGGCCCCGTGGCGAACTTTTGACATGGGGCCCCTCCCTCCCAACACCGACGCCGAAGACCTCGATCGACCCCCTCCTACGCATTCCTGCGTGTTCTATTATGCCCATAGTGACCCCTGCACATAGTATTATCCCCTATAGTGGCCCCTGTACACAGTATTATCCCCCATTGTGGCCCCTACACACAGTATTATCCCCAATAGTGGCCCCTGCACACAGTATTATCCCCCATAGTGGCCCCTGCACACAGTATTATGCCCCATAGTGGCCCCTGCACACAGTATTATGTCCCATAGTGGCCCCTGCACACAGTATTATGCCCCATAGTGGCCCCTGTACACAGTATTATCCCCCATTGTGGCCCCTACACACAGTATTATCCCCAATAGTGGCCCCTGCACACAGTATTATCCCCCATAGTGGCCCCTGCACACAGTATTATCCCCAATAGTGGCCCCTGCACACAGTATTATCCCCCATAGTGGCCCCTGCACACAGTATTATGTCCCATAGTGGCCCCTGCACACAGTATTATCCCCCATAGTGACCCCTGCACGCAGTATTATCCCCCATAGTGGCTCCTGCACACAGTATTATGCCCCATAGTGGCCCCTACACACAGTATTATCCCCCATAGTGGCCCCTGTACACAGTATTATGTCCCATAGTGGCCCCTGTACACAGTATTATGTCCCTTAGTGGCCCCTACACACAGTATTATGTCCCATAGTGGCCCCTGCACACAGTATTATCCTCCATAGTGGCCCCTGCACACAATATTATCCCCAATAGTGTCCTCTGCACACAGTATTATCTACCATAGTGGCCCCTGCACACAGTATTATCCCCCATAGTGGCCCCTGCACACAGTATTATGTCCCACTGTGGACACCCATAAACAATTATTATACTCTGGGATCTTTTCAGACCCCAGAGTATAATAATCGGAGACCGGGGGGAATAAAAACATAAAAAAAACTACTGTTTCTTACCTGTCCCCGGCTCCTATGCTGTCTTCTCCACTGCCGTCCTTCTTTAATGACGTCGGACGTCACATGACCCGGGAAGCAGGCCGGGTTCATGTGATGTCAGACAACTAGGAAGGAGGCCTGGCAGGATCGTGGAGCGGTAAGTAACATGTTTTTTATGTTTCTTATCTCTCCCGGTCCGACAATGATTATACTTGGGGGTCCGAAAAGACCCCCGAGTATAATGATAGCAGCGGTAGTGGCTGTCACCGGGCCCCTAATGTCCCGGGCCCTGTGGCAGCTGCCTCTAGTTACGCCACTGTCAGTGGTCACATTGAATGCACCAATGTCATGACACCTGGTGGCCACACATTTGAGGCCATGACAATTTGTTCCTTGGTTCCTCGCCATCACTATTTACATCCTAGTGAAGGGAAAATCCCGTAAATCCGCATAAAACGCCCCATAAATTCATCCACATGTAAATCAAAAACACACTTAGGTCCCAAAAGACAAAGCTATCACCTGCCCCTAAAACGTAAACTGTGACCTCTTTGTGTTTAACTCTTAGGACACACAAAAGTGATCTCAGTTAGTTTTTTAGAACTTTTTCCACCTTTATTTACTTAAAGGCTTACAGCCCCACTCCAGTGTTTTCTTTTAATCATTAACCCTTTAATAATGGTCATACTATAGTATACTGAAGGGTCAGATCACTTACCTGGAGAACCCTTCAGTTTTATCACGATTCACAGGATTCCAGAGCTGGTCAGACTGGCCTGAAGATAAAGTTTTTAAAATGTTTTGGGTTTTCTCTCCTTAGCCTCACCACACACAGTATAATGTCCCTCAATGCCCCTTTGTAGTATAATGCACTCCTTAGAGGTCCCATCAAGTATATTAGAAAAAGGGGAGAGACACCGAGCGCCAATATGGTGTAGTATTACACACAATATAGTAAATTAGAATTAGCTGACGAATGGCCTCTTACCTCCTGATGTTGTGATAGGTCACAACACCATTACAGCATGTATTATGCCCAAAGTGGTGGCAGCGGCTTTCCCCTTACACTAATCGAGGTTGCGTCAACAAGGAGTCCCTCAGGGTCCTTGACCAATTGGGTTTTGGAGGGATAGGGTAGCGCGCACACGACCCAATTAATCACAACCCACCGGACAGGCTACAAGCAGGTTTCAATTGCACTTGAGAAAGGGCTTAGCCCGAAATGCGTTGTGCTTGGTACTCAATAAAGTTATCGAAGAATTTTTTTTTTATTAATTAGGTCATGTGCGCTCTACCCTATCCCTCTAAAACCCGATTGGTCCAGGATCCTGAAGGACTCCTTGTTGTCCATCAAGTATATTGTTCTCTTAGTTCTGCCATACGTCTCAGAGGCCCCCTCAAATTTTAATGGTATAATGTCCCCTTAGTACCTCCACACATAGTATAATGCTCCCTTGTGACCCCACACAGTATTATGCACCCAACACTATATACTGCCCTCTTGCCCAACACACAGGACAAAGCCCAACAACCCCCACACTGTATAAAACCACTAGCTCAAATTGGAGGAGGAGTCCTGGAAGTGATGATATGGCCCCTACAGATATACTGATCTCATTATTATCCAGTCCGTCTGGGATGACATGAAGAGACAGACGGATTGCAGCAAGCCTACATCCACAGAAGATCTGGGCTCAGTTCTCCAAGATGGCGGGAACAACCTCCCTGCCGAGTTCTGTCTGCAAGTACTGAGAAGAACTGACGGAAGGCAAAGGGCAAAGGTCACACCGAATATTGATATGATTTACATTTCTCTTTTCTTCATTCACTTCCTTTCATTAATTGACAAAAAACAAACTATTAACCCTTCTATTTCCAAAAACATCTTCACTTTGCAGTATTTCTTCCCACCCCACCTAAACCTTTTTCTCAGAACTGTATGTGTTCCATGTGAATTGTCACAAATCTTTCCTGCGTGCTTGGGTGCAAACACAAACAAGAAGTAAAAAGACATGAGGCTCTCACAAGGCTTAAGCACAAGAGCAATTTTATTATGACGGTATTAAATAGAATCAACATTTTCAGCCTAAGACAAATAAACCTGGTGACTACGACTTCCCCGCGCCATCTCCGGTTTTCCGGCTTTCCTCAAAAGTACCGCAAGAAAGTCTTCTATCTATTTCACTAAATTATATACTAAAAATGAGTATATTTACTCCGTGGCTGCTTTAGGTAACCATTTTGAACAGCTACCCCTTTGCCCTTAGACGACATTGATCATTGTGTAGGTACTCAGTATCTGTTTCGACTGTCTCCGGGTGCGAGCAGTTTGCAGCCCCATCCAATGTAGGGTGCCAGATCCATTGACTTTGGGTGTCAGAGCCCGAGAAATTAGATACTGAGGACTTATTCTGTGGTTAGGTCATCCGTATGAAAAATCCATTTTTTCTGAAAAATCTCATTAATGATAGCCCTGTTGTACTGTAGTTTGCAGAAGGTATTTCCAAAGCAGGGTAACAGAATCAGCAAACAGAGACATGATTCTGAAAATCCGAGAACAGTTGTTAGCTTTGCTGTATAGATGGGCACATAGTCAGCAGAGTCATCTCTTCATTAGAATGCAGGGATCTAATAACAACTTTATTTTACTGCTAGAAGAATAAACTGGGTATTAACACTAAAATTCCTTATAACAATAATTGCTAATGGTTTGTAAGTGGTTATCCTAAAGCAACGTGCCAGAAACAACAAACAGAGACATGGCTGTACAAATGTAAGGACATTTGACAGTCTTGGTGTATAGACAGGGACAGGATCAACAGAGTCATGTCATCATTAGAAGGCAGGGAACTGAAGTCTATCAAGCAAACTTGTGTAGCAATTGCTGAGGGATTGTAGATGGTATTGTCGAGGTGAGTTACCAAAATCGATAAGTTGAAGCATGGTTGTACAAACCTGTAGTCAAGGCTGGTAGAGTTTGTTCAGCATGATACAGGCCAGAGTAAGCAGTAAATAACAGGCACCTTCATAGACCCGCAGGACCCATTATTGCTCTGTTTCCTGTAATTTGTTCTGCTTATGCCCAGTCTATGAATGTCAGTCCATGGTCATGTGATGGGCACACAGGTGCATGGCTTCTTACAGTCACAGCACAGTTTTGTAATGAGCTGTGCATCTGTGTGTCCATCACATGAGCATGGACTGTATATCACATGACCATCGACCGTACATCACATGACCATGGACTGATTCTTATCCACTAGAAATAGCTAGAAAACGGTGAGGAATTGATACAAAAGTATATTGGAAAATTTTTCAATTTTTCATTATACAAAACAATAACATTTGATTCCTAAAATTGGGTAACCCCTTTAAATCTCTCTTTTTTTAATGTAGAGTGTGAGCCCCATATAGGGATCACAATGTACATTTATTTTCCTATCATAATGTCTTTGTAGAATGGGAGGAAATCCATGCAAACACAGGGGGAATATACAAACTCCTTACAGATGTTGTTCCTGGCAGGATTTGAACCCAGGACTCCAGCTCTGCAAGGCTGCAGTGCTAACCACTGAGCCACCGTTTTGCCCTTTAAATCTCAGCTTCTGCTCAGAATTGTCACACGCATTTCATTCCTGACCCTGAACAATCTCTTTAAGGGAGGTGAAAAAAATGAGAGGGATGGCAGACCCTGGAATTCTGTTATACAGTACTTCTCATATTTATAAGTCAACCACCCTACCCCATATAGACTTCGATATTTTACCTAAAATTCCCAGACTGGTACGAGGGTGGGACGAGACTTGAATTCCGTAGCCAATGTCCCTTCTGTGTTTACCTCTGATGAATAGTAGCCATGGTCGTCTAGTTGACATAACCTTTGCAACCTTCAGATGACTTTGTTACAAAGTCCTTTCCTGACTACTTTCTTTGGCTGCCTTTTAATTAGGATTTCTATTTTTGAAGACGAGCGCACACCCAATAATAGAAGACCCCCACCATTGTTGTGGCTTCAGACCAGGACAGGAAGCCGAGAATCGGCAAAGATGCGCTGACTGAAGTCTTTGAGATCTTCCTAAGTGGTTTTGTCACATGCCATTTACTCTGGAAAATACAAGACGTCTGCGCTGAAGACGTCTCGTGACCAAACGTCTCTAATTTACCGTGCAAGACATAATGAACTGTTGATGTTTTTTCTAATTGTTTTGTTATACTGTGTAAACCAAGGCCTGATCCTTTCTTGGGGGAAAATCAAGACTCCGAATTGCTGTCTCAGCAGAAATAACCTTCGTCTGGGCCAAGTCCTGTTTTATACAAACATGATGGATCCCCTCGTAGCCAGAGGTGTAATCACTATGCTGGATGGTCCTGTTTATACAAAGTGTAGACAGCGTCCAAGCATAACCATACAGCAATCAGCATTCCTCCACTACCAGGCTCGTATAATGTGTATTTAGCATAGTCAGCTCCATGCATCCAGGACTCGATAATGTGAATGTAAAGTATATATGTCACTATATGTTATTACAGCACCTTATCAATCACATATACATATATACTTCTATGATATTACCACTATTTTTAGCAATAAGATTGTAACTTAAAAGACCCGTATCTTTAAAACAGATAACACTTCATGTATAATATCATCTGTCCAAAGGGGATGGATGGGGAAATGGTGCACGGTTCTCTCCAGCACTTCTGAGCCAATATCCCTTGGGGTGTTGCAAGAGGCTGGCCCATCCTAGCAACCCTGTTTGGGTCTGGTATAAAGCATTTTAGCCATGAGCAGGAAAACAGGGTAGTGGTAGGTTGGAAAGCCGGGCCATCTACAGATGCCGCTCCCCCCAATGACATACTTTTTTTTTTTAGAAGAAAATTTGTCCTGACCTAAGACTTCTGAATTATTCATTTTGTGATTGGCACATTAGCAGGGACATAACTTGAGGGAGTGCAGAGATCGCGGTTGAACTCTAATCCAACTTAGGACATGTTCTCCCCAAGTTATGACAGTATTAATCCCATACACTCTTAACAAACAGCGATAGGCATATTGCTCACCTCTATCAATATCTGGTATTGTCTACAGCAGTTGCACACATTGGGTTCCTAAGCAATCAGATATTTCCTCCTTTCTATTCACATTGGCCAGCTTCATCATTGATCATTGATGATCTAATGGCTACAACTCTCTGCTTCTGTGTATATACTGCACCGTAGCTCCACACAGTGTAATATTCTGCACAGTGGCCACATACAGTATAATATGCTCCCCACAGTGTAATATTCTCCACAGTGGCCCACATACAGTATAATATGCTCCCCACAGTGGTCCATACACAGTGTAATATTCTCCACAGTGGCCTACATACAGTATAATATGCTCCCCACTCACTTACTCACATTGGCCAGCTTTATCATTGATCATTGATGATCTAATGACTACAACTCTCTGCTTCTATGTATATATTGCACAATGGCCCCACACAGTGTAACATGCTCCCCACAGTGGTCCATACACAGTATAATATGCTCTACAGTGGCCTACATACAGTATAATATGGTCCTCACAGTCGTCCTACGCAGTAAAAAATTCTCCCAAGATTCCTCCTAGAGTTGCTTCAGGTGAACTCCATGAAATCCAATCAATATTCCTCATAAAATTGACCCCAGAGTATAATAAGCAGAGGCCCAGGAGATGTGATTGAAAATATCAAACACTTATACTCACTTTGCTTCACCTCTCCTGAGCTCTCTTCAGCATCTTCGTTGGGCCTCTTCTGCCTGCAACTGAGGAACGCACCCCAGACTTTATTGCTGGGGCCTGTGATTGGGCCTCAGTGGCCACGTGGGGCGTGGTGACGTCATTATGCCCGCACACCCTGTTTGACTTCTGGAACCCAATCACAGGCTGGGAAAGCCCCAGTGAGGATGCTGAGGACCTAGGAGAGGTGAGAAATGGTATTTATTATTTTTAGTCACCTCCCCATGGCAAGTATCTACAGGTAAGGACTATTAGTAGTCCTGTAGTTTCTATTAAAACTATGTATAAAGGCCACGGAACCAGGCTTTCCCTGATCGCTGTCATGGTTGTCCTGGCCATTTCCAGCTCCAAACACCTCCAGGCTCCTTTCATTAGGCCACTGGTTTGGCCAACAGCTATCAAAGTATAAGGACCCTTTACATCTAATTCTGCAATTAAAATGACATTTTTCATAAAGAGGTTTTCCAGGTTTTGGAGGACCTCAGAGGTGGCTGGGGTGGGTTTGAAGAAAAAAAGAAAATATACTATTCTATGCCTAGCACTCTGTTTTCCACTTCTGGTCCCCTTTCCCTTACATGCCACACCTTGGAGCGCTGGAAGCCATGAGACTCACATGACTGCTGAGACTATCGGTGGCTTCAGTGTCCACTAGTAGCAAACTGGTGACGTCACGCACAGGCGACTGATTCGTCTCAGTGGTCATCTGAGCTTGACGGCTTCCAGCTCTGTGACCACCGACCAGGGACAGACAATGGAACATCGGGGATACTTGAGTATCTTGCTTTTTTTTTTTTCTTTGTAGACTCCCACCACTGGACTTTATCTTCTTGCATTGTAATATTCTAGTTGCAAATTTAAAATGTTTGAATCGAAATTAAGATCTTTGTGTCAAGTATCTTTGTGGTATCCAAGGGATTTGATGACCTGGTGAATATACAACATGTGCGAACTTCTGGTTACCATTAATGGAGATGTCAGTGGTATAACAAGAAATAGAGATTCATGGGAGAAGTGATTTAGACCAAATCTAAAAAAAATTCTATTAGACCACTGAGGATAAAAATCCATTTAAGACTAAAAGGCTAAAAGTACTTGTGGAAGAGACAATTGCCCATATACAATTGAAGATGACCCTGTCAAAGCCCTCAGCTCAATTTATATATGATATTGTCCTTTCAACCCATTACAATTGATCTTCAATTCAGCCCAAAATGTTACTTTTGACATTTGCACTGGTCAAATCTGAGATAAGCCAGAGAGGAAATTCCAGGGTAAGTGCGACAGCGAAACTTTCTTCTGATTGATAAATTTGCAAAAAAAAAAACCCACTACAGACTAGGAACAACTTGACTATATGGACCTATGTTCTCATTTTGCTGGACCTTTGACATAAGACATGGTATGTTCTTTCTCTAGCACATGGCTAGGAACAAGCTAGAATGATGACATATAATATTGATGAGGGCCAGGAGAACCTTGATGTTAGTCTGGAGGTCACCCTGACTTGGCCTTTGGTGTAGGAAAGCCTATATCAGACTCTAAGAGTCAAAGGACAACATATATCAATATAATGATGAATTGTTCTACAAGATAGGATCACTGTAAAGAAAATTTACTTATTGGTGGATTGGAGCTTAGCTTTGTATATATGTTGGGACTGACTCTGTAGCACCAGCTACACTTGCTAATGTCCTCTTTTTGCCCATCACGCTGTTCTCCTTGCCATGGGAGCTGTACTCCAGTCCTTATCTGTAGGGTATGCTGGGGCTTTAAGAACCAGTAATCTATGCAGTTTGCTCTCGGACAATCTCATTTGCATTTGTAGGCTATTAAAGACTCCTTACTCCATAAGAATCTACCTTCGGAAAAGTTCCTAGTTTGCTAGCGATCTGGTAAGGTGTTTACTGCTGTGTTTCCTGTTTTTGACCTTGGCTTGTTCTAGGACTCTGATACTGCCCTACCAGACCTGACCCTGTCCTGTTTTCTGACCATATCTCTGTCTTGTTCTGACATGTCTTGTGTGTACAAGCTACCTGTGTATAACCCATGTTTGGTTACCCGACTTTGAACCTGTGCCACCTGCCCTGATCTCTGCCTGCATACCTGACTTTGACCTCACCTTTCTCCTGTCACTTCCACTGCTTCCCCTGAACCTGACTTGGTCAGTTATCACCTACGCCATGAGTACTCAAAGCAGTAGTGACCTTGTTGTCCTCTAAAGTTAAGTCCAAATCCCTGTACGGGGGTAAATTGGTAAAAATCTGGGGACCACTTAGACAACAGCCTCAGGAATAGCCTCAAGTCAACACAGGTGACACAATGGGTCCACATCTGCTCCCTGTCACAAGTAAGCACAGTTGCTTTCAGCGCTTGGGTCTTGAACTCTAATCCAACTTGGGGCAACATTTGCATATTCTCCTCATGTTATGACAGTATTCCTCCCACACACTCTAGACAAACATTGATAGGCAATGTTGTTCACCTCCATCAATAAGTGGTCAGGTCTCCAAGAGCCAGTCTAGAGATGAGCGAACAGTGTTCTATCGAACACATGTTCGATCGGATATCAGGGTGTTCGCCATGTTCGAATCGAATCGAACACCGCGTGGTAAAGTGCGCCAAAATTCGATTCCCCTCCCACCTTCCCTGGCGCCTTTTTTGCACCAATAACAGCGCAGGGGAGGTGGGACAGGAACTACGACACCGGGGGCATTGAAAAAAATTGGAAAAAGTCATTGGCTGCCGAAATCAGGTGACCTCCATTTTAGACGAATAGTGGATTTCAAATCCGGGTCATATGAGAATGTGAACTTTGTGACTATGAGACAGGGATAGCTGTACAGGCAGGGATAGCTAGGGATAACCTTTATTTAGGGGGGAATGTTATTAAAAATAACTTTTTGGGGCTCTATCGGGTGTGTAATTATGATTTTTGTGAGATAAACTTTTTCCCATAGGGATGCATTGGCCAGCGCTGATTGGCCGAATTCCGTACTCTGGCCAATCAGCGCTGGCCAATGCACTCTATTAGCTTGATGAAGCAGAGTGTGCACAAGGGTTCAAGCGCACCCTCGGCTCTGATGTAGCAGAGCCGAGGCTGCACAAGGGTTCAAGCGCACCCTCGGCTCTGATGTAGGAGAGCCGAGGGTGCACTTGAACCCTTGTGCACCCTCGGCTCTGCTACATCAGAGCCGAGGGTGCGCTTGAACCCTTGTGCACACTCTGCTTCATCAAGCTAATAGAATGCATTGGCCAGCGCTGATTGGCCAATGCATTCTATTAGCCTGATGAAGTAGAGCTGAATGTGTGTGCTAAGCACACACATTCAGCTCTACTTCATCGGGCTAATAGAATGCATTGGCCAGCGCTGATTGGCCAGAGTACGGAATTCGGCCAATCAGCGCTGGCTCTGCTGGAGGAGGCGGAGTCTAAGATCGCTCCACACCAGTCTCCATTCAGGTCCGACCTTAGACTCCGCCTCCTCCGGCAGAGCCAGCGCTGATTGGCCGAATTCCGTACTCTGGCCAATCAGCACTGGCTAATGCATTGTATTGGCGTGATGAAGCAGTGCTGAATGTGTGTGCTTAGCACACACATTCAGCTCTACTTCATCGGGCTAATAGAATGCATTGGCCAATCAGCGCTGGCCAATGCATTCTATTAGCGTGAACTGAGTTTGCACAGGGGTTCTAGTGCACCCTCGGCTCTGCTACATCAGATTGCTACATCTGATGTAGCAGTGCCGAGTGTGCATCAGATGTGTAGTTGAGCAAAACTGACTCAGCACTGCTAAGTCTCTGCATTCGCATAGGAATGCATAGGCCAGCCTTCGGCCAATCAGCGCTGGCTCTGCGGGAGGAGGCGGAGTCTAAGGTCGGACCTGAATGGAGACTGGTGTGGAGCGATCTTAGACTCCGCCTCCTCCAGCAGAGCCAGCGCTGATTGGTCGAGTTCCGTACTCTGGCCAATCAGCACTGGCCAATGCATTTCTATGGGGAAAAGTTAGCTTGCGAAAATCGCAAACTGACAGGGATTTCCATGAAATAAAGTGACTTTTATGCCCCCAGACATGCTTCCCCTGCTGTCCCAGTGTCATTCCAGGGTGTTGGTATCATTTCCTGGGGTGTCATAGTGGACTTGGTGACCCTCCAGACACGAATTTGGGTTTCCCCCTTAACGAGTTTATGTTCCCCATAGACTATAATGGGGTTCGAAACCCATTCGAACACTCGAACAGTGAGCGGCTGTTCGAATCGAATTTCGAACCTCGAACATTTTAGTGTTCGCTCATCTCTAAGCCAGTCACATTTAGTTCTTAGGCAATCAGATGTTTCCACTTTTCTACTCACCTTGGCCAGGTTCATTGATGTTCTGATGGCTACAACTCCCTGCTTTTCTATACATCAGGTTGCGATAGTAACTGTCCATCACAAATAATGTCATACCTATTCAATCTATACAAGAAAGTTCCCATGTATCCTAAGGCACATCCTTGCCTGGATGTTATTCTTATGCTATTGACTCCTAACCCTGACCTTGGCCTTGTTCCTGGATTTGGCCCTGGGTCAACCATTGCTCTTTGGCCACATTAGAAGATACCGGAATACAAGAGCTTGAAGTTTCACTTCTGGGAATGTCTGTGCATGGGGGTTCTAGGATAATATTAGACTTTAACCTCAGTAATCCACTGAATGTAATATGAGATTTTGATAATGTGTAGCTAAGTGTAACCAGGACTCTTTAAGAAAACATAAGCTATAGAAAGTCAGCATAACAGAGAGGACGTTGAACTTACTCTCGGAGAATTGTTGTGTTAAGGTTAACAAGTTCTTCTACAGTTGGGGGTTCTTTATTATTTTTCTCTCATTTCTACAAGGAATTTTGACTTCTGTATCACATTTTACTCTGTAAGGCTAGGTCTACATGGTTTCATCCACTTTGGACATTCCACTAGATTCTCCATATTTTTAGCAAACTGGCAGTGGATGACCCTATGGTCCTATGGGCTGCGCTGTACTACAACTACTAGAAGGGCCACAATATTGCGAGATTATAACTTTGTTTGCCTATTGCCGAGTTGCTAAATCTGTTCTTCACCATATAATGTTGTTATTACCAGTATATTATAGTTTGCAGGGCTTTTTCATCCAACGATGTAAGGGAGAAAGCATTGGATACTGACGGACCCCATTATAGTAAATGTGGTCCCTCGGGATCTGTTGTTATCGACCATCTTTATTGTTAGTCCATACTGCTGGTCCTAAGACAGATAACAAGAATGGATTAAACAACATACCCTAAGGGTATGTTCACACGGCAGAAAATGGTTTCTGCCGTGTAAAATTCCGTGCGGCTAGCCACGATGGATGCCGATGTAGTGCATCAGTATTCCGTTTTGTCATCCCACTTGTGATTACGCCTGAATAAATCACGGACACACCGGAATCTGTTACTCCAGCCAGTAACGGGCCCTACTTACTTACTGATCTTGGCAGGGGCCCGGATCAGTAAGTGACACCGCGGGCCCCGCAAACATCATTATTATACTCAGGTGTCTTTTCAGACCCCCGAGTATAATGATCGGAGGTCCAGGAGAGGTAAATGAACATAACAAACAGTGTTACTTACCTCTCCACGCTCCGTGAAGGCTTCGGGGCCTACTTATGTGACGTCTCAGACATCACATGACCGGGGCCTGCGTCCTTATGCATCGCGGCGCAGGCCCCCGGTCACATGACGTCCCTGATGTCATTGAAGATAGTTGACAGCGGGCAGCGCAGGGATAGGTAAGTAACAGTGTTTATGTTTGTATCCCCCTCTCGCTCTCCGATTATTATACTCTGGGGTTTGAAAAGACCCAGAGTATAATAATTGTTAATGGGTGTTCACAATGGAGCATAATACTGGGTGATGGGGCCACTATGGGGCATAATACTGTGTGCAGGGGCCACTATGGGGCATAAGACTGGGTGATGGGGCCACTATGGGGCATAATACTGTGTGCAGGGGTCACTATGGGGCATAAGACTGGGTGATGGGGCCACTATGGGGCATAATACTGTGTGCAGGGCCACTATGGGGCATAATACTGTGTGCAGGGGCCACTATGGGGCAGAATACTGGGTGATGGGGCCACTATGGGGCATAATACTGTGTGCAGGGGCCACTATGGGGCAGAATACTGAGTGATGGGGCCACTATGGGGCATAATACTGGGTGATGGGGCCACTATGGGGCATAATACTGTGTGCAGGGGCCACTATGGGGCATAATACTGGGTGATGGGGCCACTATGGGGCATAATACTGTGTGCAGGGGCCACTATGGGGACATAATACTGGGTGATGGGGCCACTATGGGGCATAATACTGAGTGAAGGAGCCACCATGGGGTATAATGCTGTGTGCAGGGGCAACTATGGGGTGTAATAGTGCGCGCAGGAATGCGATGGGGGGAGGTTGGTCGGGGTCTTCGGCGTCGGATGGGGGGGGGCATGTCAAAGGTTCGCCAAGGGGCCCCGCCATTCCTAGTAATAGTGTACCAATGTCCCCATAACAGTGTATCGCCAATAGACGTTGCCAACATTGTGTAATCCATAGATAACCCATCACAGTCTACCAGATGCCCTATAACAGTGTACCAATGTTCCCATAACAGATGGACTGGCCCCCATCTGTCCACCGTAACTTCCTAGGTCATAAGTGTAACAGCAGATTGGTACTAAATCTTGGCAGCAGAGTAAAGCTAAATCTCTCAAAACGGGCTCCAATAAAGTAAAACATCTGCAAATCTCCTCACCATTTTATGACACTCGCAGACACTGCTTGCTTTTCTCTCAGCAGGGAGGAAGTAAATGACTTCAGAAACTGCGACTTCTACTTGTTCCCTTATGAGTGGATTGTGCAACATGGTGTTCTCTTCTTTTTATGACATGAGAGACTTGAATGTATACATTGAGGTGACTTTCCATAGAATATTTTTTTTATAGAATGTAAGAACATTGTATCTTCTTGGAGAATCTATGGCTTTGCTTTATATTAGGCCTTTGTATGATTTCCAGGTATAGCTAATCATTAAATACTACAATGTTTATAAGGTGTGAGAATGTCACGAGCTCCACTATATACATAGAAGCATAGACACGACTCAGCTCCAACCCAACACACTGGTCATAGTGCAATACAAACACCGTGAACACTCAGAGGCCATAAAACATTCGTGTCTGTCTCAAAGGTTACCTGTAGTAAAAATCCTGGGCCAAGTCATGTTACCCTCCGCACCAGACATTCATTGTATTCAGCTTTATTTTGGAATGTGCAAAGCTCTGGAATGAATGGAGAGTCAAAAAGAAAAAAATAATAAAATCTAAAAACTTAAGCTAGAAATGAGTGAACCCCCAAAATTCCTTTAGGATGCGGTGGCTGATTTGTTTCGACATGAACAAAGTGGACTTTTCTATCCATTAAATTCAGTAGTAAATTGTCGAAAAACAGGCGGGCACCATTATGGGGTTTCTGTAGGTAACCACTTTGTAAGTGGATAGGGTTTCAATTTTTTTGGGTGCCCAAGTGGACCCCGAAGAATGGAAACCCTGTGAACCTAGCGTAAGTTGCCCCAGGCTGTCTGTTCCTTATATTATTATCACTGTTTCCTATGGGCTGTTACAGATGGCCATATTTTTGGTCCATTGGATGAACAGACTTCACATCGAGAACATAGCCATCTTTCCACACAAAATTTTTAGCATGACTGTATTATGGAAGATAAAGGGGAATAATAAAGATCATCAGTATAATATACACCCTGATTCCCCATTTACTACAAGATCCTGGCTCAAATGATTGGTAAAAGTGGCCGATACCCTGACTGAATTTCTCAGAATAAACTCAGACAAGGCTATATTCACATGTAGAGATGAGCGAACACTAAAATGTTTGAGGTTCGAAATCCGATTCGAACAACCGCACACTGTTCGACTGTTCGAACGGGTTTCGAACCCCATTATAGTCTATGGGGGGAAATGCTCTTTTCAGGGGTATGCAACATTCGATCAAATTCTACTTACCAAGTCCATGAGTGAGGGTCAGGCTGGATTCTTCTCCCTGCGCAGCGTCCCCGCGTCCTCTGCCGGCCTTGAATTCACTCTGCTAGGCATCGGGCCTAGGCAGAGCCGACTGCGCATGCGCGGGCATGCGCAGTCAGCTCTGTCCAGGCCCAATGCCTAAGCAGAGTGAATTCAGAGCCAGAAGAGGACGCGGGACGCTGCGCAGGGAGAAGACTTCTAAAGGTAAGAGAAGAACCAGCGTTGATTGGCAATGTATAGCATTCTACCATACAACGCTGGTTCTGCATCGAATCCTAACTTCAAACAGCTAGTAGTGTTCGATCGAGTACGAGTATTTTGAATCAAATACTACTCGCTCATCTCTATTCACATGTGATCCATGAAAAGGTAATGTGCTCTCATCCATTGTGGTGAAGGGATCCTTGAAGAACACCGCCAAGAATCAGTTCGGTTGGTGAATATAGCCTTAGGGAGCCACCGGGGCACCTCTTCTTAGTCAAATAAAATCACAAAAAAAGCATGGAGGTGAAGGAGCCCATAGATCCTCAGGATATCTGCCCCTGATGCTGAGCTTGAGGCCGGACCCTCTGATACTGCTGTGATATTGGTAGTCAAAACCAATGGCACTCATATCTCAGTATCGGGCGAGGGTGCGATGAATTCTGTGCAGGACTTTTTTGTCCACAAGTTCAGATGGACTCTGCGTCAGACAGACACAGGCCCAGGTGTGGACATGGCCTTAGATGTCAGGGGTAGCGTTTGCACCTCTGGAGGCGCTGGTGTCTGAGTGGATCCTAAGACCTTACTCTGCCCCATAGAAACCAATATAAATGGCACAACGCAGGTGTAACAAATTTTGCATCGGTGTCCAAGAACGACTTGCTATGCAAACACAGCCGAAGGTGAATTTCTAACATGCTTCACCCGCTCCTTCAAAGGTCTTATAAGATCAAGTGTATATAAGAGTTTCTTGGGAGCGGAAATACTTCTAAGGACTTGCCCAATGTGGAATTGCTGTCCTAAAGACACTTAGACCATCATCCTACAGAACGTTCATCGTAAACCTGCCCCGTAAAATATATTTACAACCATCAGTGATTTTAGCGGCTTTCACTTGATGTTTATCCCATTTACATAAGAAAAGAAAGCCTTCTCTGTTTCCTATATAATGCCCCATTAATACGGCTTGTGTAACCGCTTTCTCCACCAAGCACGGGACTGTTTTCTACAGCCGGGGTGGATCATTTGCTAAATCGAAAAAACAAGAAAAGAATCGCATAGGAAACGATTTAGGGACAGAAAAAAAACGTAGAATTTTTGACAATTTATCCTTGCACTTTCCTAAACTGAACACTAGATGGCGACCGACGTGATTCCAAATTTGATCAATCTCCAGTGGGAAAATAAAAAAAAATTCCTAAACTTCACACGTCCGTCTGATTTTCCATAACTTTGTAGAGCCAGACATGTGACGAGGGAGACCTTCCTCATTCATGGACGACTGACATGACAAATTGAGAGCTTCATGGGGACGTGAAATCTGCCACATTTCTTGTCTTTTGATATGTAAATGTATACGGCCATACAATGCATCACAAGAGTATTTCGGTCATTCAAGGAGACGTAAGGAAGAAATAAAAGCGTCATGTGTGGTCACTCGAGTTTCTTTGGTGGTAGGAGAGGAGCCATTTGTAATGGCGCACAACATGGTTGATCTTCCCTGCCGTCTTATCTGCATTCTTAGGGCTGACAGCGATTATACAAGCGGAGTGTTGTTATACATGGCGGGAAGAGGAGCCAAGAAGAAACGTATCCAAAGAGTAACGTATAAATTGTTCATCAGCGCTGATAAATATTTGGTTATAGTGTTTAGATAGCTTACGTCTGTATAGTACAGCTCCGCGGCCACTGTTTACACAAGGGAACTCGGCTCTGCGAACTCTCAGCCGCTGACAACTCCAGCCGCTCTGCACAAATAGGGCCTGAACAGCTGAGCCAAATCTCCTCCGGCCCCCACAGGGTTAAATGCACCAGATTTCACTTCTTTTTTTTTTTCTGGGATTCGGGAATCTTTTCCGCTTATTGCTACCCACACACAGACACACACACACAAAAAAAGGAATTGGCCTCTCTTCTTGTGCTCTTTCCATAATGGATTGCATTTTTATTCTGGCAAAATCTCAATTTTTGACTTAATGAACATGCCACGTTATAGAGATCTCCTGCCAGGCGTTTGCTGAACGGACGGTGGGGTTGCGTTCGTTAAGAGGGTGGAAGTACGTTATTAAACCGTGTTTTACAAGATTGAACTAAACAGTTAGGTTCTCTATAGGTCTTCCTGTGTTGGGAGGAGATATACCGATCAGCCATAACATTAAAACCAGCAAGGCCTGGACTCCAGAAGACTTCTGATGGTGTCCTGTGATATCTGGTATCAAGATGTTAGTTGCAGGTCCTTTTACATTTTAGTTGCAGGTACTTTCAGATGTTAGTTGGAGGTCCTTTTAGTTGGAGGCCCTTTCAGATGTTAGTTGTAGGTCTTTTCAGATGTTAGTTGTAGGTCCTTTTAGATGTTAATTGCAGGTCCTTTTAGATGTTAATTGCAGGTCCTTTCAGATGTTAATTGCAGGTCCTTTCAGATGTTAATTGCAGGTCCTTTCAGATGTTAGATGCAGGTCCTTTCAGATGTTAGTTGTAGGTCCTTTCAGATGTTAGTTACAGGTCCTTTCAGATGTTAGTTGTAGGTCCTTTCAGATGTTAGTTACAGGTCCTTTCAGATGTTAGTTGTAGGTCCTTTCAGATGTTAGTTACAGGTCCTTTCAGATGTTAGATGCAGGTCCTTTCAGATGTTAGATGCAGGTCCTTTCAGATGTTAGTTGTAGGTCCTTTCAGATGTTAGTTGCAGGTCCTTTTAGATGTTAGTTGCAGGTCCTTTTAGTTAGAGGTCCTTTCAGATGTTAGTTGCAGGTCTTTTCAGATGTTAGTTGCAGGTCGTTTTAGATGTTAGTTATAGGTCCTTTCCGATGTTAGTTGTAGGTCCTTTCAGATGTTAGTTGCAGGTCTTTTCAGAAGTTAGTTACAGGTCCTTTTAGATGTTAGTTATAGGTCCTTTCCGATGTTAGTTGTAGGTCCTTTCCGATGTTAGTTTCAGGTCCTTTTAGATGTTAGTTGCAGGTCTTTTCAGATGTTAGGTGCAGGTCCTTTTAGATGTTAGCTGTAGGTCCTTTCCGATGTTAGTTGTAGTTCATTTTGGATGTTAGTTGCAGGTCCTTTCAAATGTTCGCTGCAGGACCTTTTAGATGTTAGTTGTAGGTCCTTTCTGATGTTAGTTGCAGGTTTTCCAGGACTGCAGCCAGAGTGCTGCAACCTCTTTATACAGTTATCCTAAGGATCCAGTGTGGGTTCATGTCCTCTTTGGGCCTCTTCCGATTTCTGGAATGACGTCAGTGTTCCCAGGGGAACACCGAGGTATGAAAAGGACAGGAACCTACACCGGATGCAGCAATGAAGCTCAGTTGACTTTTTGTTGTTTACCCACCTCCCTTGGGCTTTTGCTTATTATACTTTGAAGAGAACACAGAGTATAATAATGGTTTAAGGATGGCAAAGACAAAAAAATTCAGATTTGACCAAACCCCAAATTTTTAGAAAATTTGTGTAAAAGAGTGATTGTTCCAAATTGGTTTCCTCATCTTTAAGGATGGTGCCATGAAAGAGTGTGCTAGGTCTGTACAATGTTCATGTAGGTGGCACGTGTCCAAGTATCACCCACATAAATGTCACAACTCGTGCTGAGCGTGCATGTGTTCTCAATAGGGAGAGAGCGATACGCCATAGCCATACACTTCTGGTGGCAACTCATCTCCTCCTTAAGACTAGACGATTAGATATATTGAAATCCAATAATCTGATCCCTCCTCCACCCCTGACAGAGGGCAGAGAGGTGAGGCTCCTTATAGGAGGTCAAATATTCATCTAATCTTTAAGGCAATGTATAAGGCCACCTTAACACAATATACAAACGAAACACGACAAACCACACGTGCGTTCCACTCCATATCTGGCTCTTTATAATAATAAGATAACACATAGATTAGCTTCTTCTAATCCGGGACATGTGCGGTGTGCTGCACTTGCCGGTATACTCATTGCCTTTCTGAGGTGATTTCTATGATTTGGGACATTTTACCATTGATACCTGCATTTTTTTTGTGTTTCTGAATTGTGTTACTCATAAAGTTGTTTGTTTAGTCTCTTGGTTTGTGTTGTGTTACTTTAAGTCATGCTTGACAACTGTCCGGGAATATCTGAAATAAGAGAAGACCTCCCAGATTCCTGGAAGAACTGGCACAACTCTTTGGCTTGGGCAGCTCTCGATTATGTTTTTATGTGTCATGGGCTCGGTATGTATCGGGATGTATCGGTAGCATCATAAAAACAGACTTGGTTGGTACATTGTTGTGCCTGCAACGTGCTTTCTCTACCAGACAACTGCCAACAAATGTTGCCTTTAGGTGTTCGCCTATAGGCTGCGTGGATTCACATGGAAAGTCTTGGGTTTTGGTGGACGCCATCTTACAGCTCCATATGACTTGGAGATTATACGAAGCTGCAACATGAACACTGAAGGTGACCATATAGATTAGATGCGTATCATTCAAATCTGCCAATTTTACCAATTTAGACAGCTTCGGAAGACCATCAAATGTATGTGGGGTTCCCAAACTGTTCCCCGATGGCTGATATTAGGAGGGATAAGGAACCAGGAGTTTTGGAATTTTTGGAAAAATATTCTCCCCCTCCTCCAGTCCAGTACACGTCTCCAGGCTACTACAGATGTATTACCACTGGTGGGAGCGAAGGTGCACAAACACACCCCGGGTGGAGCCAATGAGGGGTTTAACAGGTCTGGTAATTTGGCACATGCAAGAATTGGAAGCTCCCACAACCAGGAAGGCAACAGAATGGCCTCATAGGCTAGTGTGGAGAGCCCGGCAAGTACGGGTTGAATAGAAGATGCGATTGTCGGTAGAGATTGGACTACTTCATCCTATTCTGTTCAAGATTGCTTTCCTTGAGTGTTGGATTGAGGCTCCTTGGACCCACCAGATGAAATAATTCTGGGAGTCGCCTTCCAATCACCACTAGGAAATAGACCATAGAACCCTTCACATTTGGGTGTCTTCTGCTGGTCCATGATTGTGTTAGAGCTTGGAGGATCCTCATGAATCTGACTACTTTTTGAGCTTAGCCATTGTCCATAAACATTTGCTGGTTGCTCGTGTCTGTGTCCATTGTTTCCTACATCCATGCACGCCTTGACTGAGCCAGGAGTTCATGTGTCAGAGGGATTTGGGCAATATACCTGCCTACCTTTAGCACATCCATGTACTGTATTGACCCTTTACATGTGATCTGATACAATCTGACTTCATTGTAGAGATAGCCAAGTGTCTACACAGCATATTACTACATGGCCTTCCATCATACTGCAACACATGTTATATAGGAATCCTCCACACCCTATGGGAAAATCACGTGTCATTATAATTACCAGGAATCATTATAATAGTCACACCTATCACACAGACTTAACATTCGCATTTACACCTCCTTTAAGTCTAGTGCATAGCAGATGCTTAGCATTTGTATCTCAGAAGAAGTAACTCTTTTCTTGTGTAGCTGCAGCCTTGTAAAATTTTTACTGGACTCCCTCCCTTCAGATGTTTATGTAGTACAGGAGACAACACCCCAGGTAGGGGATGACACAGCAGAATCCCAGAAAACGTGGAATATAATGTATCCAGCCTTATGTATAAAAATGAGAGCAAACCTACAAAGCGGGGGCGTCATCGACACCATCCAATCACCGCCCCTGAGCAGTCATAACTACAATCTGATTGGCTGATTCTCCACATACAAGACGTCCCATATTTACGTATATTTCACATTTACAATGGGGAGGCCTTTTATATAGGTAGTAAAAACTCAATGATAATTGTATGATATAAAGAGCCAGTTCCATGCGTCTCACTGGAAGTCACTCAATAAATATTGATAAAGTACATAAGTCTGTTTGTTCTGGAAAGCGTGTAAGCGAGAAGACAAGTTGCACACTTACAGGGAGTGTGTCACCAAACCCCAGCCCTGCAGATAGATAGGTTAGTGTCAACAAAATCCAGGATATTAGTTCAGTCCCACAGATAGGTTACTGTCACCAGAACCAGCATATCACCCCAGCCCTGCAGATAGATAGGTTACTGTCACCAGAACCAGCATATCACCCCAGCCCTGCAGATAGATAGGTTACTGTCACCAGATCCAGTATATCACCCCAGCCCTGCAGATAGATAGGTTAGTGTCACCAGAACCATCATATCACCCCAGCCCTGCAGATAGATAGGTTACTGTCACCAGAACCAGTATATCACCCCAGCCCTGCAGATAGATAGGTTACTGTCACCAGAACCAGCATATCACCCCAGTACTGCAGATAGATAGGTTACTGTCACCAGAACCAGCATATCACCCCAGTCCTGCAGATAGATAGGTTAGTGTCACCAGAACCAGCATATCACCCCAGCCCTGCAGATAGATAGGTTAGTGTCACCAGAACCAGCATATCACCCCAGCCCTGCAGATAGATAGGTTACTGTCACCAGAACCAGCATATCACCCCAGTCCTGCAGATAGATAGGTTAGTGTCAACAAAATCCAGGATATTAGTTCAGTCCCACAGATAGGTTACTGTCACCAGAACCAGCATATCACCCCAGCCCTGCAGATAGATAGGTTACTGTCACCAGAACCAGCATATCACCCCAGCCCTGCAGATAGATAGGTTACTGTCACCAGATCCAGTATATCACCCCAGCCCTGCAGATAGATAGGTTAGTGTCACCAGAACCATCATATCACCCCAGCCCTGCAGATAGATAGGTTACTGTCACCAGATCCAGTATATCACCCCAGCCCTGCAGATAGATAGGTTAGTGTCACCAGAACCATCATATCACCCCAGCCCTGCAGATAGATAGGTTAGTGTCACCAGAACCATCATATCACCCCAGCCCTGCAGATAGATAGGTTACTGTCACCAGAACCAGTATATCACCCCAGCCCTGCAGATAGATAGGTTACTGTCACCAGAACCAGCATATCACCCCAGTACTGCAGATAGATAGGTTACTGTCACCAGAACCAGCATATCACCCCAGTCCTGCAGATAGATAGGTTAGTGTCACCAGAACCAGCATATCACCCCAGCCCTGCAGATAGATAGGTTAGTGTCACCAGAACCAGCATATCACCCCAGCCCTGCAGATAGATAGGTTACTGTCACCAGAACCAGCATATCACCCCAGCCCTGCAGATAGATAGGTTAGTGTCACCAAAACCAGCATATCACCCCAGCCCTGCAGATAGATAGGTTAGTGTCATCAGAACTAGCATATCACCCCAGTCCTGCAGATAGATAGGTTAGTGTGACCAGAACCAGCATATCACCCCAGCCCTGCAGATAGATAGGTTAGTGTCACCAGAACCAGCATATCACCCCAGACCTGCAGATAGATAGGTTAGTGTCACCAGAATCGGTATATCACCCCAGTCCTGCAGATAGATAGGTTACTGTCACCAGAACCAGCATATCACCCCAGACCTGCAGATAGATAGGTTAGTGTCACCAGAATCGGTATATCACCCCAGCCCTGCAGATAGATAGGTTAGTGTCACCAGAACCAGCATATCACCCCAGCCCTGCAGATAGATAGGTTAGTGTCATCAGAACCAGCATATCACCCCAGCCCTGCAGATAGATAGGTTAGTGTCACCAGAACCAGCATATCACCCCAGTCCTGCAGATAGATAGGTTAGTCTCACCAGAATCGGTATATCACCCCAGCCCTGCAGATATTGCAGTTTTTGTCACTATGCAAATGAGTCAAAGAACTAATTTGCATGTTGACAAGAATGCCAAATATCTTCTGATTCAGGTGAATCTAACCTATATATCTGTAGGGTTGGGCTGATAAGCTAGGTTCTGGGGAGAGGCTCCTTTTATAGCGATTTTCCAGGACTATGATGTTGAGCTCCATTTCTTTTTCTTAGACCAATGATATAATACCAATAGGTCACATGGCCATGCCACATCTCAATCTCATTAAAGTAAATGGGGCTGAGATGCAATACCCAGCACAGCCACTATAAAATGTAGGGTGCTGTGCTTGGTTAGTTGTGAAGAGACCATGGTCTTCAATATCATCGTTCCAGAAACCATTTTAAAGATCCCATATATCTTCAACAGATGGTGCCACCAAAAATGGTGGTTGTGGTCATCTACGGGTTGTATGGGGGCTTTTAGCTATGCTATGAAAACCCATAAGGACTCAAGCACACAGAAACCTGTGGACAAACCCAATGTGGTGTCACAAAGAGTCCCTTTGGGTCCCTCTCACTAAACCCTAGGTTCTCCATGTATCTTTGTGTGTGAGGAACCATGTTCTACCCTAAGAGGAGCCATAAGGCAGTATATATTATGGTTTGGTACAACAAAGATCCTTGAAGAGGTTGTTGAAGACCAGAGTATTGGACTGATGACATATCTTCAGGATAAGTCTTACGTATCTGATTGGTATTATTATCCGAGACCCTGACCCCACACAAATCAGCTGACTCTGGGTACAGAATATATATATAGCTTCCGATACCCACAGACTGTCATCAGTATCTAATAACCTTTTAATACGTCCATGTCCATGAACACTTATAATAGATCTCTACCGCTTACTGCCACCACTAGAGGGAGCTTAGGAGCTTACGGCATACCACGTTATTAAAGACTATATACCGTATGCGATCAGCTTGTGAGCTCCCTCTAGTGGTGACCACTGGCTGATATCTATGTAGAAGATCTGTATCAGGAAAGCAACAAAACCTATTGACATACGAAAAAACATACAAAAAAAACAAAAAAGAGAGATGTCACAATCCATTCAGTGAATACAAATGAAGACATGGAGCCAGAAGTTCAGGGAATGTCAATGTGTTCTTTTAATATTTCTAGTTACATATAATAATAAGCATAAATACTCTTTTTTTCTCGTTATAGAAAGCGATAACTTAAAATATAATCGGACTGGATGTACAAAAATAAATAGGTATATGATGTGTCATTAAAGGATCCCTTCATGGAAGGAGCTGAAGCAAATACTTATGAAGTATACAGATATATACACACGCACGCACACACTCACTCACTGAAGTCATATTCTCCAACCTGACACCGATCATTGACACATGCCGGTCGGCCAACAGCTGCGGATGGACCTGCTATCCCCAGGACTGTCTACCAAATATATTTCCATATCCCGAATATGGAGCATAGATACTTTTATTTTTAATGTTATATCTCTATGTATGTACAATCTCATCATACTCTATACTGGCCTAAAATTTAGAGCCCCCCTCCCCCCGCCCATTATCTATGTTGTTGGTTTCCTCTGTAGAACTTATTTGGAACCAGATGTCGAAACCCTCGAGGGCGAGAATTCACATCTGGCAGTCAACTCTTTGAGGTCAATACTACTCTAATACACAAGTGATGCTAATACATATATAGGGCCTAATAAAAAACGTCTGTTGCACCAGATGTGTCATTATTAGGAAAACATGTGTATTACAAAGGGTTAACTCCCCCCACTCGGTGCTGTGACTACGCCTACGAGCCTAAAGGTGCCCGTACACATGGTGGCCAAACCCGCTAACTCTCCGATGACTGATGATGTCATCAGAACACGCCCCATTGTTTTTTCATAGGAGAAAAACCACCGTCAGAGGTGTCCGGCAGCTGCTTCCTCTGTCCATGGAGAACACATGTATTCTCGGCCAAGAGCATGCATGTCTATGGAGGAATAGCTGTCGGATTCAGCCGCCAGGTATTGAAGATCTATGGCCACCTTAAGGTTTTGTAAGGTCACATGAGCTTTGGGTAAGCTATTACACTCCTATAACTTACAGTAGGGGTTAAAAAGGTACCATGTTCTAAAAGCGTCTTCTAATCCAAAAATTTCTTGGTCTGCCTAATCCACAAGTCTCACCTTGATGAGACGATGGCTTTAATACTCTAGAAAAATATACTGTGATACGATAGCAGCCATAATGAACTATACTGATCCTGTCCAGCTCCTGATCTTGCCCCTCTTAAATGAGGTAGGTTAACCCTAACCAAGGGCAAAATCCAAAAACATCTGAAGGCCCCTTTCAAAAAAAATGTCACTGATGGGCTTACAATCTGTAAAGGAGCCCGAGTCGTTGTAATCTATTATATGGCCGCCATCTATTGGGCTCTAACTGGTAACAGACTCCAAAAAGTTTAAAAACAAACTCATAATGCCCCAGGGGGTCTAAAGATGAAGGGTGTAGAGACAGTATTATGCCCTTCTTGCAAAACCTACGTGACTTATTCAACCTGATGGTCCAACCCAACCAGCAGATATTTGCACTGTTCCCGCTCAATAACTTTCCATCCTCCGGTTTGTGCAAATCGACAAACACGTTCTACCTGACCTTCCGCTTACAGCATGTTGATATTTTTGTTTCAGAACCTAGTAATAGTCTCGTTCGGATGCTGTTTAACTGCAGTTGGAAATAGTACAAAAGTCTATTAGATGTTTTGGTTTCTTTAGAGGGTCACAGTTGTCTTGGGGCAAGTTGCTACCCTCGTAAGACACGCACTTCAAGAGTCTCTTTCTAAAACCCTTCCCACAGGTCTTAGAACATGAGGACCACTCTCCCAATTGCCATTGGGGACAGGGAATGTCTGCACATGACCGGACGTCGTCTGGCTTGAGCTCATTAGGGCAGTCTTTGGAAGGATGACCCCTTAAGTCTTTGCACTCTACGGATCTTCTCTGCCAGCCTAATCCACAAGTCTTTGAGCATTCACCCCATTCTCCGATAACCCACTCGGAGAGAATGGTTTCTTGTATGGCATTGAAGGACTCTTTCTTTTTATTCAAAGGCTTTTCTGGTTGAGCTGGTTTCTTGACAAAATAAATGTACTTGATTTTCAGTCTTTGGGAGTCTCCCACCGTGAGGACCTGTATGGTGACGGGTTCCCTCAATGGCTTGAAGCTGCGGATTCTTTCTAGTGATGCGGTAGAACCACTGTATGTCAAAAAGTTGCCATTGTAGGAAATATCTTGTTCCAATGTGGTCAATGTGTAGTCGCCATTGAGGATATAGGTGCCATCGGCTGCCTTCACAGCTAAGTAGCTGCCATCATGCATGGATCCCCTACTGTTGCGTTGCTTGACTTCGATGTTGGTTGCCCCAGCGGGGATGGTAATAACATCATGATACCCAGGTCTATGGTGGGAAAAAATGAAAGAAAAAATTAGCATTCAAGATTAAATTCTGCAAAAACAGGTGAAGAACAGGAAGGGCTTAACTAGTAACTGATTAAAATGGACTTCAGTCCTGAGTTTAACTGTCAATGTGTAAAGCTCAACCCGAGACCCTATGACCAAAGTGTGAGAGGATCAAGTGACGATCATCTACTGTATCATTTATGATCCCTCTAATACTGATGTGTCTGGAGGAAGTCTAGACAATGGACTAAACAGACAATGAACATACCTTGCTTTAGTGAACGTCCCAGATACTTTCTTGCAGGTGTTTCCATTTCCTCCGCATACTCCGCACTTGTCGAACTTCTTGTTGGAACCAATCACACGGTCACAGCCGGCCTTGACACATTGGCCTTGGATGCATACAGAGGTAGAGTCGGGGCTACATGCAGTGCCATCGGCTACCTGTACAGGGAAAAAAGAACGGAAAACACATTAACATCAAAGACCTCTATGACATTTTTTTTCTAGATTGCTACTTAATTCATATAACATGTTCTAAAACCTCTAGAGATGCTACAGACTATCCAACACAGTTTGGAGATTGCATACTAGAACTGTGTGCAACTAATGCAATCCAATGGGTATTATTGGTTGTACAACCAAAAGTATATCCAGATAGGTGTTCAGGTTAAGTTATGGCCTGCTATCTCCAGTGTAGACCACTGAAGTGACTGATAGCAAAGGTTTTGCTCTAGAACATTATGGGTCTACTTCACGTTGAGTTCCATTATATCATAGACTATTCACTAAGAACATATCAAACCGTGAACTTACCCTGGGACTGAGCACGAAGAAGTATCCAGTGCCCTTTGCACGGCATACAAGCTTGCAACGATCTTTTGGACGGACTCCTGCAAATTTAGGTGTCCATTCAACATTGGGTCCACTTCCAGGTCTCTTGGAGATGTCATTGTGAGCTTCGCATTGCTCCTCTCTGAATGTTTTTCCTGAGAATCATAAAAGTTGATGTTTAGCCTCGGACGCGTTACTTTATGAGTAAGCCATGTTCAGAATTTGGACAATTTGTTCAATTGTCCATCGTCACTTACCATTATTTTCAGGGCAGTCTTGGACGTTGCAGGAACGATATTGAACTCTTTTGCCTTCACAGTATTTTCCGCCATCTTTTGGCACTGGGTTGTCACATTCCCGGACAGAGTATTGGACTCCACCACCACAAGTTCTGGAGCATTCTCCCCATGGACCCCAGGCTCCCCAACCACCATGTATGGGAGTCTAGAATAACAAAAGACAGGAACATTAATAACTGGTATCCAAGTGTATCGTGAAACTATCTGGAGTCTAGTAAGACCACGTATGAGCTTTATAGAATATGTTCATACAACTCTTTACTAGACCTAAGGTCATTGGCCGTATGTCATATGAAATATTGACATGTTCAGGTCGCTACTGTAACATAGTCTGTCTCAGAAAGCACTAAAATGTCTAAAATCTATGCAGAATATTGTGTTCTATCTCCAACATTATGTGTTACTTTCTTTCCAAGAATTCCATGGAAGAGGAACACGTGAAGAAACGTACCTCATAGTGTTTCTTGTCTGTCATCTCTGTGCATTTGCCCTTTAGACACCACTTCCCTTCCCCACAACTGGTTCCATCAGCCCAGGGGAAGTGTTTAGTTTGGCAGACGAGTAGTCCTCCAGAGACTCCGGTGCACCATAAGGTCGTACACGTGCTGGCGGCATCTGGACAATGTCTGGATTCCTCTCCAAATGTAAATTGGCACTGTTTATTGGCATCATACAGCGTTCCAGGGAGATCTGATGGAAGTTGGATGGGTCGGCTGGGCTTGTCCAATAAGCACTCCCCTAATTAAGCAATGGAGAAATATTTGAGGATCGGAGAACATGTTCTCACAGTCTGTGACATCTCTCTTGACTACACGCCTGGTCTGTTTTACTACAGTGAGGTTCTACTTCTAGAAAAACATACTACACCAAGCACCGATACCCATCAAAGCTATAATATACCCAATAACAGATCCAAAAGCCCCCAAAACATCTCAAAAGTAAAGCTTACCATGCCCATTATCCAAGAAGGACGTGATCATGTACGCGCTACAAGGAGACCACGGTTCGTGTCTATCCAGATTGGACAGCATGGACGCCATCATATGGGAATCCTTGTTCTCGGTGTTGTATCCGGCGCACTGTTTGGCATCATCGTGCGGCATATTAAAGACGTGACCTGGAAAAGGACATTTTGGGGTTATAAATAATATTCGAGAGACTTTGTTCCGGATTTCTTCACAACTTCTTCTCTAAACTCAACAATGCACTTGAGGGAAGACTTCCGATAATGTATGGCCAATATCAAGACTGCAAATATCCCAAGTGCTTCCTCATGGTAAACGTTTTAGCACTTGAGGAGACATTCTTCTCTGGTTTCTACAGAAACTAGGCGTAAAATCTCAAGCCTGTCTCGGAACAAACATTAAGCTAAGCATTTCCTTCCTGGATTGTTTATGTAAGTCCTAAGCTAGATCCCAGTCTTCCAGTAAAGTCACATACCTAGTTCATGGGCTGTGGTGAAAGCGGCTTGCAAGCCGTCATCTTCGATGATAGAGCAACTGCGACTTGGATCACACACGGTTCCAACGTCGGCCATCCCAAGGGTATCACATGTCTGAGCTCCGCAAAGATCCTTAAAAACAAAATAGCAGTTTCAATATTAATTAGATCAAGGACAAAAGTTTGGCAGTAAATGTTTAACGTTGGCTCCGCGCCCTGGCTGGAGAGCACATAAACTTCTCGGAGCACCCCCTCCCCTCTTAGTTTACAGCAGAATTTATTTTTAGCAAACTTTTGACCAATTTAATATAGGTAGGCTTATAATCTGATTACGGACGGACTAGTACATTACGGGGAGATTAGGATCGCAGCCAATTACCTGTCTTGTAAACAGGACGGCTGTATCGTAATGTTCTGCATGGCGGTCGCTGGGTGGGTTGTGTTGCTTCTGCCAGCTGCAGAAGTTTCTCAACGTCAGGGCGGCGTTGGAAGTCACTTCGGGTCCCTTCTGCTCATCGTAGATGACCAGGATCTTCACGACCACCAGGCTGATGGAGTTACGGATGCTGGGATGCTTGTAGAGCTTGGCAGCCACTGACATGAGGGTAAGGAGATAGTGCTTTAAATTGCTCCCGTGAAATTCGGCCATAGATTGGTCGGCCACCAGCATGGTCTCCAAGTAACGGGGGCTGGAGACAAACCTCTTCTTCCGTGAACTTCCTGAGCCTGCAAAGAAGGAAAAGAAAAAGGTTAACCGGGGCTGCAAAATTTGCTGAATCTAGTTCACCTATGTGGTCTATGAGTCACTCAACTGGCCTGGCTAGAGAAGATCTGACTTGGAAGGAGCATTTGGCCGGCTGGAGAAGATCTGACTCACCTTCCACCTTTCTAGCATTGACAGAGTTGATGTAAGATCATTCACTTCCACATGTAATCACAGAATAGTACTTGTGACTCCTGCCAAACGCCTGACTGCCTCCCTGACCCTGAAACCACAGCACCTTCCGAAGACACTATACCCTTGTCCTGACTTTCAGCTTCTGGATTTAACACTTTCAGCCTCCAACCCATTCCATACAGGACAAACCCAATACCCCCCCCCCCCTTCCCCGCCGGCTGTAATAATCCTCCATAATTTTCCCTTTTGTTATCTCAATTACCACCATATTTTTATGAATGGAAATCTGGGTTTTACAAGTCTTGTCTAACAAGCTGCAAAAAGACAGCAAGGTATAATTCACTTTTAAGGAGACCCGTATACAAGCGCTAGCATGTCCACTTTGTTGCAATGATGTCATTCCTACAGTGATACATATTTTTTTTAACACCTTCAGTTCCACAAGATCCCGGCTCCATGTGCTGCAGCCCTGTGACTTGGCTGACTGGCACGGTGCCCTACTGATTCATTGGCCGGAGAATACCCGGCCAAGGGAAATTGTGTCAATTTTCATTTCGCTTTCACAATTGGTGGAGGAAGAAAGTTCAGACAAAAAGTTTACAAAACTTTGAAATTCTTATCAAGCGCTCCATACCTGGTAGTGCCATAGGTTGCCTGGGCTGTGGCTGCTCTGCATCCAGCTGTGGTTGGGAGATGTCAGTCACTCCGCACTTTGCCTTGGCTCGACTCCTCTTGCTCACCAGATGCAGAACCATAGTGTTGGAAGAAGCCATGGTCAGAGTATGGTTGCTGGGCTGGATGAAATACTCTTCCCCTCGGTAAAAAAATGCTCCACTGATCCCTGCACAGAGACTCAGGGCTGCACTGCTAGAAGGATCCCCATTGACAGTGCCAGAATAAAAGCAGTCAGCCAGGTTGGTCAGAGGCTCTACGGGGTCTTCTCCAGTTGGCTTGGGTTTACCCACAAACTGCAGACGAAAGTCCTTTGCAAGGAAGCTTGGGTCATGCTCTAACTCCAAGGTGAGGGCTTCACCAAATGCATCCACACGGTATAACACCTTGCCATCCATGCCAGTGTCTTGCTTGACTGGCACCACCAGTTCTTCTTCCATTGATACACCTAGGACAATCCGGGCATAGACCAAGGCTGCCATGCAGGGCAGCAGATACAGCACACACCTCATCCTGAGCACTGGAAAGAGGTGATGGGAAACGATAAAAAGTTGCAGAAAAGTTCTCAGCACCTGATACCACGCAAGCTAGAAGGCAACAAAGTTGCAGGGGACGTTCTGCTTCTGGGTCTGAGGCTGTAGGACGTCAAAGTTGCACTTGTGGGTCTGAGGTTGCAGCTCCCTCTTAGATGGCTTGCTAGAAGTTCTCAATGCCTTGCACAGGCTTGTGAGCTCAGCTAGTAACCGGCAACTAGCAAGCTTGCTCTGATTGACTCTGGATCATGACTGCAGGAGCCTGACACCCTGTGCTGGAATTTATGGGGCTTGTCCTGTGGGCCCTCCCCTTAAGTCTTTGAAGTGATGTGATCTCATTTCGTGCGTAGTCCTGGAGGAACAAAACCCTTCCTTATGCTGGATCCTGGCCAATGTCATCAATCATGGGGATGGGAGGGGGGAAAAAGCAGCTGGCTTAGAAATTTGCAGCAGGAGCACGTCTTTTGTCAGTGACATGGGCTCAAACTTTGCAGTCTGTGCCACCTTAAGGCAATTATTGCCCACCGCTAATTAATATTACACCCCGGTGGTGCCCCCCAGACCTGCGTCACTTATAGTCTGACCAGTGCATGCAGAGTTAAGAGGTCGCCATCATGAACAGTTTGCAATTTCATATTTTTTTCCCCCAAAAAAGTTATTATTTCTTTTATGATCACCAACCCTACACGTTTAATAATGGGCTAAAAATTCCCTCGTGTGAACGATCCGTTACTGTGGTTAATTATTAATACGGAAGGAAACGTTTTTCTTGGCACTGCTATACATTCACTCTATAGATACTGATGTAGCAGAGCTGAGCTGTTTACTTTATGCAATGGCAGGAGTCGTGCCAAGTTGCAAACTCAGCTCCGCTATAGCTGCACATTCTGGATCGCTGTTATAGGTATGAGTTGTGTCAAGTGACAAACTCAACCCTGCTACATCTGCACAATCTGGACCACTGTTATAGGCATGAGTTGTGCCAAGTGACAAACTCAGCTCTGGTATAGCAGCACACTCTGGAGCATTGTCATAGGTATTAGTGTTGCCACATTACAAACTCAGCTCTACTACATTGGCACAATGTTATAGGCATGAGTTTTGCCAAGTGACAAACTCAGCACTGCAACATCTGCATGATCTGGACCACTGGTGCCAAGTGACAAACTCGACTCTAATATAGTTGCACAATGTGGACCACTGTTATAGGAATGAGTCGTACTAAGATACAAACTCGGCACTTCTACATTTGCACAATCTGGACCACTGTCATAGGCACGAGTCATGCTACATTGCAAACTCAGCTCTGCTACGTTTGAACAATATGGACCACTGTTATAGCCATGAGTCGTGCCAAGTGACAATCTCAGCTCTGCTACATCTGCACAATCTGGACACCTATGCCAGCAGGGGCTAGGGGCTGGCAGCGGATGGAGAGGCACATGCTGGCAGGCTGGTGAAGGCGCTGTAAGCCTGATGTAATATGGCCTCTCCTCCCTCCTGCCACATACTATTGAGGTCCTATTACAGATGTCACCTACACGCAGCAGCCTCTCTGTTTTTCGCATCGCCGCAAACCCCTAAAAACCGTAATAGCTTTGGGATAATATTAAAAGTCAACTTGTTATATTACCTGGGGCTCTTGTAGAGCGGGACTACTGGGAATGACATGGCTGAGAGTCAACTCATAAAGCCGCCGCGCTCCAATTTCGGAGCAAGTTTTCTTAAAAAACCACTTTTTTTTTTGTTAACGAAGGCGGTGGAGGAAAGGGTTAATGCGGAGTTTCTCGAAGGGGAGTTTTCCAGTTGTTGGCGGAGGGATCGGTGGGACGGCTCAAACTGGAAGCAGATGCTGCGCAACGTGCTGGATATAGAATATTACAGTGACTAGAGTCTGCGCTGTATACACTATATACGTGCTGTAGGGCGCCTCCAGCAGGGCACGCCGTTACACCGTAACACTACTGTCCTTCTCTTGGCAGATATCTATTAATAAGAAAAAAAATGAGCTCAGCTTTCTTGGAGGGACGGTCTTCCGTTCTAGGAAACAGGAACAGTGAGTCTTTCTCAGCCTGCACAGGCCACATTCATATAAGTAACCTGCGCCTTGTACATTTCCATCCAAGCCGCGCTCACTCCAATATAGGACTGCGGCATAGAAAGATTATTAACCCATTCAGTGCAGGACCTACTATCGCTGTAGGACGCAATATCATCCACTTGATAAAGGACAGAAATGAGGGGGCAAATATTTTTCTGCGTTCCCTTCCATTATTTCATTGAAGAACATAGAAATCAACCTCCAAGTCTTAAGTAGCTGATACCAGAAAATAATAGACTCACGCAGTGCAAAACTGGCCATGGAATACAGAGAGTGAGCTCATGTTCTGAATGTAGAGAGCGTGCATGTCTTATAAATGTGCAGAGTGTGCATGTGTTCTGAATGTGCAGAGTGTGCATGTGTTCTAACTGCACAGTGTGCATGTGTATTGGATGCACAGTGTGCATGTGTTCTGACTGCAGGGTGTGCATGTGTTCTGACTGCAGGGTGTGCATGTTTTCTGACTGCAGGGTGTGCATGTGTTCTGACTGTAGGGTTTGCATATGTACTGAATGCAGAGTGTGCATGTTTTCTGACTGCAGGGTGTGCATGTGGTCTAACTGCAGGGTGTGCATGTTTTCTGACTGCAGGGTGTGCATGTGTTCTGACTGTAGGGTTTGCATATGTACTGAATGCAGAGTGTGCAAGTGTACTGACTGCAGAGTGTGCATGTTTTCTGACTGCAGGGTGTGCATGTGTTCTCTAGTGGTGGCTTCAATTCAATGAGAGCTGACCTGCAGTAACCCAGCATGGCCACTATAGAGTGGATGGCGCTGTCTGTTTCTGGCTCTGTCCACTGCGCAGTTCTGATTCTCCCAGCTGATCAGAAGGGGTGCTGAGTGTCGGGCCCCCACAGATCTGACATTGATGACCTCTCCTAAGTATTGCTCATTAATCCAGTTTTTGGACTACCCCTTTAAGGCAGACCCCTGGCAGATATTACAGTGCATGATATTCTGGCTGGCACGGGGGTTAATGGAATCCTAGAATGACGGCTTGTTCTAGTTGGCACATTCTCCACAACCTCACATGTGAATTTCCCCGGCCTACGTAAGGTTATGTAAAGTTTTGGAAATATGGGGTATTTTTCTGGTGCGGTGTTACTGGAGGAAGCTGCACATTATGGCAGAGCCCCGCAGGGAGTCTTACAACATCGGAGTGCGCTTTATTAGGTATCAGCCCTGATTCTGGTAATTAATGTTAATTCTGTAATTCCTCGGGAAACCCAGACTCACGTAGGAAATGACAAGGCAGTCGCCCACCTACAAGACTCTTAAAGTGACGGTCCAGGCTTCCTCGGTATAGGTGAGGTACTTACCTAATACTCATCTCTTCCCATTATTCTGACGTCCTCTCTCCAGGCCTTGACTTCCTGCTGATCATGTGATAGTCTTGTGTTTATACCCAGCAGCCAATCAGAAGAGACAGAGATACTGGGGTGGCAGCCTGAACCAATCACAAGGCAGGGGGTGTGTCTAAAGCTACCTCAGGCTCCCTGTAGACCCTGTAGTCGGAAGGTAGTCACTGATCCCAGCTCTGCTAAATGGAGATGGGTATATAGTAGCCAAGCGGCAAGATGGCAGGCAAATAAATAGCAGGCGATCATCCCCTATAGGTACCGACTTACATATTGCTTTTAGGGCCCGGACTGGACAGTCATTTTAAGATAAGATAAGATAATCCTTTAATTTTAACCATTAGGTGTCCATCGTGGTGGCTGGTAACGGTCCCGAAAATATGGTCTGGTTGGTATTTTGGCCATTGTTTGGCCCTCCTAAGGTGTAATGAATCCATGGTGGAGAGGGGTCCATAGTATCAAATTGGAGTGGGGATGGGTTGAAGGTCGGAGTCCCCTTTTAGTAGACACAGGTGTCATGTCTTACCCAGATGTGTAACCGGAGGATGTGCAAAATTGTTAGAATCGGGAGAATTTGACAGACCTGGGGGCAAATACCTGCACCCTAACTCCAAGGGCGTCATAACATCCCCATTAATTCCTAAACTATATATGTTATATGGTTGGAGACCCCAAACCGTTCCCAATGTCAACAATTCTAGAGAATAAGAATAAAAAGATGAAGGTTTTGATATAAAATGATCAGACAAGTAACATTTACATTTGCATGAATTCTCCCGTTCCACCTTAAAAGTGCACTAGCAATTCCTAAAGTGTCCACCAGGTGCCGCCGTGGCTCGCTGCGTTACATAAACGGCTTTAATGGCGGCGCTGAAGTCATCTAATTGTTTCCTACCTGCTCCTAAATTGAAAACCACATTTTTACACTTTGCAGCTACAAATGTCTTCCAGCCGTCTTACGTCACATCCCAGAATCGTCTTCACGGTGACTGACAGAAACTCGACTTCAAACGCCTCGGCAGCCCCTTGTTATATTTGCTTAAGACGAAGCCGAGAAGTTCTGGACATGAGCAGTCTGAGGAGCGGGATGGGATGGCGAGAAGACTTCACAGGCCCGACCCCAGACCGTCGCTTCGGATTTGTTAGCCAGGATAGCAACCCTGTAAAAATAAAACACGAGACGGCCGACGCTTTATTACAAACAGTCTCGTGAGCCGGCGAAAAAGGAGAGTCATCGCGGCCTAAACAGACGATTGCTAGGTTACGTGGCAACGGCCAAAATGACAGCGTCACATCGGTACAAAATGGGGTCGGACGCGTATAATTTAGTTGTCCTGTTCTGGAAAAGATGGATGAGAACCGGTGACAACCTCGTTACAGATACAGAGGACGGCACCCAGCTTTGCCAAGCTCTGACAAATCTGCATAGATCTAGATTGGCGCTGTTCGCCGTAGTCAAAAGGAGCTAAGGCCCGGTCACGCCTGTGTTCAGGTTTCCGATTGATGTCATTATACCGTACCGATGGTGAACGGCTATATAAAGTATACGGATGTAGCAGAGCCGAGTGTGCGGTCTAGTACAACACACAGAGGATGACAAGTCACTAGTACAATAATCAATTCAGCCTGACGACACCTGCGGTATATGAGATTGTAACCGGTATACAGTATACGGCTGCAAATACAGCCCAGTGTCCACCAGATGGCAGTGTAAGACAATTTACACAAATATATATATATATATATATATATATATATATATATATATACTATGTGTAGAGATTGTGTCCTAGGTTCTGTTAGGGAGTATTTGTGAGCCCATGTAAGAGGCTATGTATGGAGCAGAGCGGCTAAGAATACTCAGGCGTGATCATTTATGAAGGAGGTAATGCCTAAATTTAACCCCCTGCCCCTAACTCAGAGGCTCCAGGAGCATCCTTAGAGGGGCACAACTTCAAGTTAGGAAGTTTGTCACAAGATGTTCTGTATAGACGGTGAGAGATATTAAAGAATATAAAAATACAAAATGCAAAAAATACAAAATATATCCTCACTAACATTGTGCGTAAGAGCAAAAATAATAATAATAATAATAATAATAATAATAATAATAATAATATTACCCTGACATTGCATTCATTCCATTCTCGTGACTACGCCCAGCCTGTCTATATGTGATATTATATTATATTATATTATATTATAAGTTTCTCTGAATCCACTGAGACATTGCACAGAAATTACATTGAATGGACTGTAGATGAGAAGCCCAGCAGTATAGCAGTATGGCCACCAGGGGGTAGTACAAGACAATTTATCCTCTCTGAGTCTCTAGGACACTTGTTACAGAGGATTTCCACCTGATTTGGATTATAGACACTGATGCTTCTCCAATACACAACCTTCTTGAGAAGATCACTTTTCAATGCAGTTTAGATTGGTCGTGTCAAAGAAGTTTCCCAGTATAAGGCTTGGGGCGGTGAACTGGTATAGAGCAGACCGTACACGATATCTCTATACGTTATTCTATACATCTTTCTCCCATCACTTATAACTCTTGGTGGGGGCTCATCGCCGTACATGGAGCGTATAATGGTGGACACTAGGTGGCGCTGTGCTATACCTGGTGATGGGGCAGGTCAGGAGGGGATCCGTAATAGACATGGGGTCACTACAGATTGTAATCACTGCCTTTAAGAAACTTCACATTTGATTTCTAAATCCCAATATCATTATCTCCCTATATTATAAAAATGAATTTCTGTCTGTCTGTCTGTCTGTCTGTCTGTCTGTCTGTGCTCTAATGCGAACCAAACGACTGGACCGATCTTCACCAAATTTGGTACAGAGATACTTCAGGTATCCGGGAAGGTTTAAGACGAGACTCCAACTCGCTCGGACGTAGCTTTGCTGAGATACAGCATTTCAAACACAATGCCCCCCCCCCTTAGCCAATACAAACCTGCAAGACTTTCACTCATATTCCAACTGCAATACACACGGTCACTCCACATGCACAATACAACACTGATATCCAAACTGAGATACACGCATCAGAGGATTAGATACACAGATCAGCACACAGTCCCACAAACCAGAGAATTAAATACGCATTTCTGCACACAGTTCCACACACTGAAGGATTTGATACAGGCGTCTACACACAGTTCCACACTCCAGAGGATTAGATACGCGCGTCTGCACACAGTTGTACACGCCATAGGATTAGATACACACGTCTTCACACAGTACCACATGCAGTAGGATTAGATACACGCGTCTACACACAGTTCCACACGCTGAAGGATTAGATACGCGCCTCTTCACACAATACCACACAGGGGAGGATTAGATATGTGTGTGTGCACACAGTACCACACTTTGGAGGATTAGATACATGCCTCTGCACACAGTACCACAAGCCAGAGAATTAGATACACGTCTCAGCACACAGTACCACATGGGGGAGGATTAGATACGTGCGTCTACACACAGTACCACATGCCATAGGATTATATACGCACGTCTGCACACAGTACCACATGCCGGGGGATTGGATACATGCTTCTACACACAGTTCCACACACTGTAGGATTAGATACGCACCTCTTCACACAATACCACACAGCACACAGGGGAGGATTAGATACACGTGTCTTCACACAGTTGTACACGCCATAGGATTAGATACACGCGTCTGCACACAGTACCACATGCCGTAGGATTAGATACGCGCGTCTACACACAATACCACATGGGGAGGATTAGATACGCGCGTCTGCTCACAGTACCACATGCTGTAGAATTAGATACGCACGTCTACACACAGTTCCACACTCCAGAGGATTAGATACGTGCGTCTGCACACAGTTGTACACGCCATAGGATTAGATACACACGTCTGCACAGAGTACCACATGCCGTAGGATTAGATACACACGTCTACACACAGTTCCACACTCCAGAGGATTAGATACGCGCGTCTGCACACAGTTGTACACGCCATAGGATTAGATACACGCGTCTGCACACAGTACCACATGCAGTAGGATTAGATACGCGACTCTTCACACAGTACCACACAGGGGAGGATTAGATACGTGTGTGCACACAGTATCACACTTTGGAGGATTAGATACATGCCTCTGCACACAGTACCACAAGCCAGAGAATTAGATACGCGTCTCAGCACACAGTATCACACAGGGGAGGATTAGATATGCGCCTCTTCACACAATACCACACAGGGGAGGATTAGATACGTGCATCTGAACACAGTACCACAAGGGAGGATTAGATACAGGCCTCTGCATACAGTACCACATGCCAGAGAATTAGATACGCGTCTCAGCACACAGTTCCACATGGGGGAGGATTAGATATGCGCATCTGCACACAGTACCACACGCCAGAGTCATTAGATACGCGCGTCTGCACACAGTTTCACTTACTGGAGGATTAGATACGCGCCTCTTCACACAATACCACACGGGGAGGATTAGATATGTGCATCTGCACAAAGTACCACACCAACAAGGATTGGATACTTGCATCTAAACACAGTACTACACGGGGAAGGATTAGATACAGCTTTACTGCAGGTATCCATAACAACTGATCACAGGTTTTTCACTGACATCCAAAATGAGATCCACATAATCACATGACGCTTATGGACATACACACAAACCACATACAAAATACACCAGTGCAAAATTGGACAATTCTTATGGGGCCACTACACAAACATAAATTGTAATATACCCGTGCAAAGCCGGGTCCTCCCTCTAGTATATTATATTATACGTATCATTAGCTGGATCCTGATTATAAATCCTGAATGTAACGGAGACCCAGATAAATAAAAGTGGATGGAAATGACATCAGAATTCCATTAGCCGGAGATGAGATTTGTGTTATATAACTGGATTACGTCTCCCAGGATGAGATCCCTCCAGGATAAGGAGCGGGCCATTCAGGGTTTCTACTTTCTTCACCTTGAGGTGCTCAGTCACTAAGGTACACCATAGGCTTATAAAGGTGCTGCCTAACAGCTATTCCTCTTGACCTCCCCATGCACATTCACACTCGGTTTTGTTCCGATGTGTAGACAGGAGTAAGCTGATGTCTGACACCTCTGGCAATAGCTCATGTCTTCTGGGAACCTCAGAATCGGCCCTTAAATTGGGATTCAAGTCTTGGCAGTGTGGAACTGGCCCATCAGGGTAACAGGGGATCCTCAGGGAATGACATATCGCTATGGTACAAGCAATCCCAGTCTACTGACTGAGTTCAGACTGGGAAATCAGACAAACTGAATTTTCCAGCCTGGATACCCTCAAGTGCGTAGGGCAAACAATGGTAATGCTACTATACATAGTAGATGGTTGACCACTAGGATTAGATATGGCAGACTACCTCAGCACAAGCCCGGTTCACACCAAATATCCCAAATTTTTCATTTTTTGTCTCCTGGTGACATCATGCACCCTGGGACACCGCTGAGGCTTGTGATTAGGTCACATGGGCATCATGACGTCATGGTTCTTAACATGCTCATGCCCAATAAAAGGTCTCAGCAGTGACATTGGGTCAAGGATACCGACAGAGAGTGCCAGACGCCCCAAGAAGGCCCAAATAGCCTCCACCTATAAGGCTGCATTCACACGGAGTAAACGCTGGCGTTTTTTGTGTGTTTTTTGCACATAGCGCCGCGTTTACGCCGCGTAGCGCCGCGTTAACGCCGCGTATACGCCGCGTTAACGCCGGGCAACGCCACCGCTAAATAGCGCGGCGTTAACGCCGCGTATACGCGGCGTTAACGCAACGCTACGCGGCGTAAACGCGGCGCTATGTGCAAAAAACACACAAAAAACGCCAGCGTTTACTCCGTGTGAATGCAGCCTTATATACAGGGGTCTGAGGAGAACCTGGAGTATAATCATTTCACTTCCAGTTCTATTAGAACTTGTTCAGCAAGAAACGAATCAGGTACCCAAGTCAACTAAACCCGAAACAAATTTTGGGTGGGGGGTTCACCCATCTCTATTCACCACTCACTCCAAATCAACGTGATCGGCCCACACCCTCGAGTCCGTCCACCCTCACCATCACAGAGATTGTCTCAGTTGCAGCTGAAATATTAGGACGTTTTTTCTCCGCACTGCAGAAAACGGAGTAGACCGAATTATTTACATCAAAGAAATGGTAAATTTAGGAAACAGCGCAACAGAAAAAAAGCAGTCAAGTGTTTTAAGTTCCAGACGAATGAAGTTTGAGATTTTACCAGTTGAAAAGACTTGAAAGACTGACATGCTCTCTCAGGCTTTGAGGATTTTCTCTGAGAGGGCGAACGTGAAGCGCAGACCCCTTCACTGCTGGGTAAATGTTGGAGATCAAGGTGCGCTCGGTACGTCGACTTGGAACATTAAATATCTTAAAAGGCAGCGCGATGAAGGTCAGGAAGATGATGGCAGCCCTGATCATTGGCGTCATAGCAAGCGCTGCCATCTTTAAGTGACTATTGCTTGGGGCTTAAGTCAAAGAACAGCATAGGAGCGGGGAATCCGAAAAGACAGGCCCGAGACTTGTCCTAGAGGCTGAAGCAGGTGCTGCTATTTCTGTGATATCTCTCAGGATGTGTCAGCAATCTTAGGAAATGCGTCAGGATTCATATGCTTATTTTTTGGCTTTCCTTTTAAACCATTTAAAACTTGTATGATTATTATTACACAAGTTACCGATCCGAGGCTTTACCCAAGAATAACACTGATCCCTATCCGCAGTGATGTCACAGTACAGGATAATACACACAGTGATGTCACAGTACAGGATAATACACACAGTGATGTCACAGTACAGGGATAATACACACAGTGATGTCACAGTACAGAGATAATACACACAGTGATGTCACAGTACAGGATAATACACACAGTGATGTCACAGTACAGAGATAATACACACAGTGATGTCACAGTACAGGATAATACACACAGTGATGTCACAGTACAGGGATAATACACACAGTGATGTCACAGTACAGAGATAATACACACAGTGATGTCACAGTACAGAGATAATACACACAGTGATGTCACAGTACAGGGATAATACACACAGTGATGTCACAGTACAGGGATAATACACACAGTGATGTCACAGTACAGGATAATACACACAGTGATGTCACAGTACAGGGATAATACACACAGTGATGTCACAGTACAGGGATAATACACACAGTGATGTCACAGTACAGGGATAATACACACAGTGATGTCACAGTACAGGGATAATACACACAGTGATGTCACAGTACAGGATAATACACACAGTGATGTCACAGTACAGGGATAATACACACAGTGATGTCACAGTACAGAGATAATACACACAGTGATGTCACAGTACAGGATAATACACACAGTGATGTCACAGTACAGAGATAATACACACAGTGATGTCACAGTACAGGATAATACACACAGTGATGTCACAGTACAGGGATAATACACACAGTGATGTCACAGTACAAGATAATACACACAGTGATGTCACAGTACAAGATAATACACACAGTGATGTCACAGTACAGAGATAATACACACAGTGATGTCACAGTACAGGATAATACACACAGTGATGTCACAGTACAGGGATAATACACACAGTGATGTCACAGTACAGGGATAATACACACAGTGATGTCACAGTACAGGATAATACACACAGTGATGTCACAGTACAGGGATAATACACACAGTGATGTCACAGTACAGGGATAATACACACAGTGATGTCACAGTACAGAGATAATACACACAGTGATGTCACAGTACAGGATAATACACACAGTGATGTCACAGTACAGGGATAATACACACAGTGATGTCACAGTACAGGATAATACACACAGTGATGTCACAGTACAGGGATAATACACACAGTGATGTCACAGTACAGAGATAATACACACAGTGATGTCACAGTACAGAGATAATACACACAGTGATGTCACAGTACAGAGATAATACACACAGTGATGTCACAGTACAGAGATAATACACACAGTGATGTCACAGTACAGAGATAATACACACAGTGATGTCACAGTACAGGATAATACACACAGTGATGTCACAGTACAGGGATAATACACACAGTGATGTCACAGTACAGGGATAATACACACAGTGATGTCACAGTACAGAGATAATACACACAGTGATGTCACAGTACAGGATAATACACACAGTGATGTCACAGTACAGGGATAATACACACAGTGATGTCACAGTACAGGATAATACACACAGTGATGTCACAGTACAGGGATAATACACACAGTGATGTCACAGTACAGGGATAATACACACAGTGATGTCACAGTACAGGATAATACACACAGTGATGTCACAGTACAGGGATAATACACACAGTGATGTCACAGTACAGGGATAATACACACAGTGATGTCACAGTACAGGATAATACACACAGTGATGTCACAGTACAGGGATAATACACACAGTGATGTCACAGTACAGGATAATACACACAGTGATGTCACAGTACAGGGATAATACACACAGTGATGTCACAGTACAGGGATAATACACACAGTGATGTCACAGTACAGGGATAACACACACAGTGATGTCACAGTACAGGATAATACACACAGTGATGTCACAGTACAGGGATAATACACAGAGTGATGTCACAGTACAGGGATAATACACAAATTTAGCCCCACCCACTTTTGTGTTGACCCCGCCCACTCGTTAATTTTTCATGTGCCCGCACACAGTATAATCCTCCTACAGTCACCCGTAAATTATATGTCCCCCCTCTATCTCTCCCCCAGTTTCATATACACCCTTCATCTTCCCCCAGTTTTATGTCCCTCTTCCATCTCTGCCCCCAGATTCATGTCCCTCCATCTCTGCCCCCAGATTCATGTCCCCACATCTCTGCCCCCAGATTCATGTCCCACATCTCTGCCCCCAGATTCATGTCCCTCCATCTCTGCCCCCAGATTCATGTCCCTCAATCTCTGCCCCCAGATTCATGTCCTCTCCATCTCTGCCCCCAGATTCATGTCTCCCATCTCTTCCCCCAGATTCATGTCCCCCATCTCTGCCCTCAGATTCATGTCCCTCTTCCATCTCTGCCCCCAGATTCATGTCCTCTCCATCTCTGCCCCCAGATTCATGTCCCCACATCTCTGCCCCCAGTTTCATGTCCACTCCATCTCTGCCCCCAGATTCATGTCCCTCCATATCTGCCCCCAGATTCATGTCCCCTCCATCTCTGCCCCCAGATTCATGTCCCCACATCTCTGCCCCTAGTTTCATGTCCACTCCATCTCTGCCCCCAGATTCATGTCCATCCATATCTGCCCCCAGATTCATATCCCCACCATCTCTGCCCCCAGATTCATGTCCCCCATCTCTGCCCCCAGATTCCTGTCCCTCCATCTCTGCCCCCAGATTCATGTCCCCCATCTCTGCCCTCAGATTCATGTCCCCCATCTCTTCCCCCAGATTCCTGTCCCTCCATCTCTGCCCCCAGATTCATGTCCCCCATCTCTGCCCCCAGATTCATGTCCTCTCCATCTCTGCCCCCAGTGTCATGCGTCCTCTCCTTCATCTGCCCCCAGATTCACGTTCCATCTCCACATTAAACTTACCTTCTCCTCCGCTCCTTCGCCGCTCTCTGCCCGCCTCTCTCGCTGACACATGCGGCTGAAGGAAGGAGCTGACACAGGTCAGCTCCTCGCTTCGCCGCTGCCCGCCTCTCTCCCTGACACACGCGGCTGAAGCTGCTCGCGTGCTCGCTTCGCCGCTGCGTCTCTCTCTCACTGACACATGCGGCTGAAGCGAGGAGCTGACCTGTGTCAGCTCCTCGCTTCGCTGCTACCGCCGGCTCCTGGCTTGTACATCGCGTCTACAAGCCAGGAGCCGGCGGCAGCGGCGAAGCGAGGAGCTGACAAAGGTCAGCTCCTCGCTTCAGCCGCATGTGTCAGCGAGAGAGAGAGATGCAGCGGCGAAGTGAGCACGCGAGCAGCTTCAGCCGCGTGTGTCAGGGAGAGAGGCGGGCAGCGGCGAAGCGAGGAGCTGACCTGTGTCAGCTCCTTGCTTCAGCCGCATATGTGTTCAACTCAGATCTGCGTCCTCTGGACGCAGATCTGAGTTGAAATCGGGACATACCTCCCTCCAACCGGGACCGCGGGACATGTCACCCAAATCGGGACTGTCCCGCGGAAATCGGGACGGTTGGGAGGTATAGATAATACACACAGTGATGTCACAGTACAGGATAATACACACAGTGGTGTCACAGTACAGGGATAATACACACAGTGATGTCACAGTACAGGGATAATACACACAGTGATGTCACAGTACAGGGATAATACACACAGTGATGTCACAGTACATAGATAATACACACAGTGATGTCACAGTACAGGGATAATACACACAGTGATGTCACAGTACAGAGATAATACACACAGTGATGTCACAGCACAGGGATAATACACACAGTGATGTCACAGTACAGGGATAATACACACAGTGATGTCACAGTACAGGGATAATACACACAGTGATGTCACAGTACAGGGATAATACTCACAGTGATGTCACAGTACAGGGATAATACACACAGTGATGTCACAGTACAGGGATAATACACACAGTGATGTCACAGTACAGGGATTATACACACAGTGATGTCACAGTACAGGATAATACACACAGTGATGTCACAGTACGGAGATAATACACACAGTGATGTCACAGTACAGGGATAATACACACAGTGATGTCACAGTACAGGATAATACACACAGTGATGTCACAGTACAGAGATAATACACACAGTGATGTCACAGTACAGGGATAATACACACAGTGATGTCACAGTACAGGGATAATACACACAGTGATGTCACAGTACAGGGATAATACACACAGTGATGTCACAGTACAGGGATAATACACACAGTGATGTCACAGTACAGAGATAATACACACAGTGATGTCACAGTACAGGGATAATACACACAGTGATGTCACAGTACAGAGATAATACACACAGTGATGTCACAGTGCAGAGATAATACGCACAGTGATGTGTCAGTACAGGGATAATACGCACAGTGATGTCACAGTACAGGGATAATACACACAGTGATGTCACAGTATAGGGATAATACACACAGTGATGTCACAGTACAGGGATAATACACACAGTGATGTCACAGAACAGAGATAATACACACAGTGATGTCACAGTACAGGGATAATACACACAGTGATGTCACAGTACAGAGATAATACGCACAGTGATGTGTCAGTACAGGGATAATACACACAGTGATGTCACAGTACAGGGATAATACACACAGTGATGTCACAGAACAGAGATAATACACACAGTGATGTCACAGTACAGGGATAATACACACAGTGATATCACAGTACAGAGATAATACGCACAGTGATGTCACAGTACAGGATAATACACACAGTGATGTCACAGTACAGAGATAATATATACAGGGATGTCACAGTACAGAGATAATACACACAGTGATGTCACAGTACAGGATAATACACACAGTGATGTCACAGTACAGGGATAATACACACAGTGATGTCACAGTACAGGGATAATACACACAGTGATGTCACAGTACAGGATAATACACACAGTGATGTCACAGTACAGGGATAATACACACAGTGATGTCACAGTACAGGGATAATACACACAGTGATGTCACAGTACAGGGATAATACACACAGTGATGTCATAGTACAGGATAATACACACAGTGATGTCACAGTACAGGGATAATACACACAGTGATGTCACAGTACAGGGATAATACACACAGTGATGTCACAGTACAGGATAATACACACAGTGATGTCATAGTACAGGATAATACACACAGTGATGTCACAGTACAGGATAATACACACAGTGATGTCACAGTACAGGGATAATACACACAGTGATGTCACAGTACAGGATAATACACACAGTGATGTCATAGTACAGGATAATACACACAGTGATGTCACAGTACAGGGATAATACACACAGTGATGTCACAGTACAGAGATAATACACACAGTGATGTCACAGTACAGAGATAATACACACAGTGATGTCACAGTACAGGGATAATACACACAGTGATGTCACAGAACAGGGATAATACACACAGTGATGTCACAGAACAGGGATAATACACACAGTGATGTCACAGTACAGGGATAATACACACAGTGATGTCACAGTACAGGATAATACACACAGTGATGTCACAGTACAGAGATAATACACACAGTGATGTCACAGTACAGGGATAATACACACAGTGATGTCACAGTACAGGGATAATACACACAGTGATGTCACAGTACAGGGATAATACACACAGTGATGTCACAGTACAGGGATAATACACACAGTGATGTCACAGTACAGGGATAATACACACAGTGATGTCACAGTACAGGGATTATACACACAGTGATGTCACAGTACAGGATAATACACACAGTGATGTCACAGTACGGAGATAATACACACAGTGATGTCACAGTACAGGGATAATACACACAGTGATGTCACAGAACAGAGATAATACACACAGTGATGTCACAGAACAGAGATAATACACACAGTGATGTCACAGTACAGGGATAATACACACAGTGATGTCACAGTACAGGGATAATATACACAGTGATGCCACAGTACAGGGATAATACACACAGTGATGTCACAGTACATAGATAATACACACAGTGATGTCACAGTACAGGGATAATGCACACAGTGATGTCACAGTACAGAGATAATACACACAGTGATGTCACAGCACAGGGATAATACACACAGTGATGTCACAGTACAGAGATAATACACACAGTGATGTCACAGCACAGGGATAATACACACAGTGATGTCACAGTACAGGGATAATACACACAGTGATGTCACAGAACAGAGATAATACACACAGTGATGTCACAGAACAGAGATAATACACACAGTGATGTCACAGTACAGGGATAATACACACAGTGATGTCACAGTACAGGATAATACACACAGTGATGTCACAGTACGGAGATAATACACACAGTGATGTCACAGTACAGAGATAATACACACAGTGATGTCACAGTACAGGATAATACACACAGTGATGTCACAGTACAGGGATAATACACACAGTGATGTCACAGTACAGGATAATACACACAGTGATGTCACAGTACAGGGATAATACACACAGTGATGTCACAGTACAGGGATAATACACACAGTGATGTCACAGTACAGGATAATACACACAGTGATGTCACAGTACAGGGATAATACACACAGTGATGTCACAGTACAGGGATAATACACACAGTGATGTCACAGTACAGGATAATACACACAGTGATGTCACAGTACAGGGATAATACACACAGTGATGTCACAGTACAGGATAATACACACAGTGATGTCACAGTACAGGGATTATACACACAGTGATGTCACAGTACAGGATAATACACACAGTGATGTCACAGTACAGGGATAATACACACAGTGATGTCACAGTACAGGGATAATACACATAGTGATGTCACAGTACAGGATAATACACACAGTGATGTCACAGTACAGGGATAATACACAGAGTGATGTCACAGTACAGGGATAATACACAAATTTAGCCCCACCCACTTTTGTGTTGACCCCGCCCACTCGTTAATTTTTCATGTGCCCGCACACAGTATAATCCTCCTACAGTCACTCGTAAATTATATGTCCCCCCTCTATCTCTCCCCCAGTTTCATATACACCCTTCATCTTCCCCCAGTTTCATGTCCCTCTTCCATCTCTGCCCCCAGATTCATGTCCCTCCATCTCTGCCCCCAGATTCATGTCCCCACATCTCTGCCCCCAGATTCATGTCCCACATCTCTGCCCCCAGATTCATGTCCCTCCATCTCTGCCCCCAGATTCATGTCCCTCAATCTCTGCCCCCAGATTCATGTCCTCTCCATCTCTGCCCCCAGATTCATGTCTCCCATCTCTTCCCCCAGATTCATGTCCCCCATCTCTGCCCTCAGATTCATGTCCCTCTTCCATCTCTGCCCCCAGATTCATGTCCCTCCATCTCTGCCCCCAGATTCATGTCCTCTCCATCTCTGCCCCCAGATTCATGTCCCCACATCTCTGCCCCCAGTTTCATGTCCACTCCATCTCTGCCCCCAGATTCATGTCCCTCCATATCTGCCCCCAGATTCATGTCCCCTCCATCTCTGCCCCCAGATTCATGTCCCCACATCTCTGCCCCTAGTTTCATGTCCACTCCATCTCTGCCCCCAGATTCATGTCCCTCCATATCTGCCCCCAGATTCATATCCCCACCATCTCTGCCCCCAGATTCATGTCCCCCATCTCTGCCCCCAGATTCATGTCCCACATCTCTGCCCCCAGATTCCTGTCCCTCCATCTCTGCCCCCAGATTCATGTCCCCCATCTCTGCCCTCAGATTCATGTCCCCCATCTCTTCCCCCAGATTCCTGTCCCTCCATCTCTGCCCCCAGATTCATGTCCCCCATCTCTGCCCCCAGATTCATGTCCTCTCCATCTCTGCCCCCAGTGTCATGCGTCCTCTCCTTCATCTGCCCCCAGATTCACGTTCCATCTCCACATTAAACTTACCTTCTCCTCCGCTCCTTCGCCGCTCTCTGCCCGCCTCTCTCGCTGACACATGCGGCTGAAGGAAGGAGCTGACACAGGTCAGCTCCTCGCTTCGCCGCTGCCCGCCTCTCTCCCTGACACACGCGGCTGAAGCTGCTCGCGTGCTCGCTTCGCCGCTGTGTCTCTCTCTCACTGACACATGCGGCTGAAGCGAGGAGCTGACCTGTGTCAGCTCCTCGCTTCGCTGCTGCCGCCGGCTCCTGGCTTGTACATCGCGTCTACAAGCCAGGAGCCGGCGGCAGCGGCGAAGCGAGGAGCTGACAAAGGTCAGCTCCTCGCTTCAGCCGCATGTGTCAGCGAGAGAGAGAGACGCAGCGGCGAAGTGAGCACGCGAGCAGCTTCAGCCGCGTGTGTCAGGGAGAGAGGCGGGCAGCGGCGAAGCGAGGAGCTGACCTGTGTCAGCTCCTTGCTTCAGCCGCATATGTGTTCAACTCAGATCTGCGTCCTCTGGACGCATATCTGAGTTGAAATCGGGACATACCTCCCTCCAACCGGGACCGCGGGACATGTCACCCAAATCGGGACTGTCCCGCGGAAATCGGGACGGTTGGGAGGTATAGATAATACACACAGTGATGTCACAGTACAGGATAATACACACAGTGGTGTCACAGTACAGGGATAATACACACAGTGATGTCACAGTACAGGGATAATACACACAGTGATGTCACAGTACAGGGATAATACACACAGTGATGTCACAGTACATAGATAATACACACAGTGATGTCACAGTACAGGGATAATACACACAGTGATGTCACAGTACAGAGATAATACACACAGTGATGTCACAGCACAGGGATAATACACACAGTGATGTCACAGTACAGGGATAATACACACAGTGATGTCACAGTACAGGGATAATACACACAGTGATGTCACAGTACAGGGATAATACTCACAGTGATGTCACAGTACAGGGATAATACACACAGTGATGTCACAGTACAGGGATAATACACACAGTGATGTCACAGTACAGGGATTATACACACAGTGATGTCACAGTACAGGATAATACACACAGTGATGTCACAGTACGGAGATAATACACACAGTGATGTCACAGTACAGGGATAATACACACAGTGATGTCACAGTACAGGATAATACACACAGTGATGTCACAGTACAGAGATAATACACACAGTGATGTCACAGTACAGGGATAATACACACAGTGATGTCACAGTACAGGGATAATACACACAGTGATGTCACAGTACAGGGATAATACACACAGTGATGTCACAGTACAGGGATAATACACACAGTGATGTCACAGTACAGAGATAATACACACAGTGATGTCACAGTACAGGGATAATACACACAGTGATGTCACAGTACAGAGATAATACACACAGTGATGTCACAGTACAGAGATAATACGCACAGTGATGTGTCAGTACAGGGATAATACGCACAGTGATGTCACAGTACAGGGATAATACACACAGTGATGTCACAGTATAGGGATAATACACACAGTGATGTCACAGTACAGGGATAATACACACAGTGATGTCACAGAACAGAGATAATACACACAGTGATGTCACAGTACAGGGATAATACACACAGTGATGTCACAGTACAGAGATAATACGCACAGTGATGTGTCAGTACAGGGATAATACACACAGTGATATCACAGTACAGAGATAATACGCACAGTGATGTCACAGTACAGGATAATACACACAGTGATGTCACAGTACAGAGATAATATATACAGGGATGTCACAGTACAGAGATAATACACACAGTGATGTCACAGTACAGGATAATACACACAGTGATGTCACAGTACAGGGATAATACACACAGTGATGTCACAGTACAGGGATAATACACACAGTGATGTCACAGTACAGGGATAATACACACAGTGATGTCACAGTACAGGATAATACACACAGTGATGTCACAGTACAGGGATAATACACACAGTGATGTCACAGTACAGGGATAATACACACAGTGATGTCACAGTACAGGGATAATACACACAGTGATGTCATAGTACAGGATAATACACACAGTGATGTCACAGTACAGGGATAATACACACAGTGATGTCACAGTACAGGGATAATACACACAGTGATGTCACAGTACAGGATAATACACACAGTGATGTCATAGTACAGGATAATACACACAGTGATGTCACAGTACAGGATAATACACACAGTGATGTCACAGTACAGGGATAATACACACAGTGATGTCACAGTACAGGATAATACACACAGTGATGTCATAGTACAGGATAATACACACAGTGATGTCACAGTACAGGGATAATACACACAGTGATGTCACAGTACAGGGATAATACACACAGTGATGTCACAGTACAGGGATAATACACACAGTGATGTCACAGTACAGGATAATACACACAGTGATGTCACAGTACAGAGATAATACACACAGTGATGTCACAGTACAGGGATAATACACACAGTGATGTCACAGTACAGAGATAATACACACAGTGATGTCACAGTACAGAGATAATACACACAGTGATGTCACAGTACAGAGATAATACACACAGTGATGTCACAGTACAGGGATAATACACACAGTGATGTCACAGAACAGGGATAATACACACAGTGATGTCACAGTACAGGGATAATACACACAGTGATGTCACAGTACAGGATAATACACACAGTGATGTCACAGTACAGAGATAATACACACAGTGATGTCACAGTACAGGGATAATACACACAGTGATGTCACAGTACAGGGATAATACACACAGTGATGTCACAGTACAGGGATAATACACACAGTGATGTCACAGTACAGGGATAATACACACAGTGATGTCACAGTACAGGGATAATACACACAGTGATGTCACAGTACAGGGATTATACACACAGTGATGTCACAGTACAGGATAATACACACAGTGATGTCACAGTACGGAGATAATACACACAGTGATGTCACAGTACAGGGATAATACACACAGTGATGTCACAGAACAGAGATAATACACACAGTGATGTCACAGAACAGAGATAATACACACAGTGATGTCACAGTACAGGGATAATACACACAGTGATGTCACAGTACAGGGATAATATACACAGTGATGTCACAGTACAGGGATAATACACACAGTGATGTCACAGTACATAGATAATACACACAGTGATGTCACAGTACATAGATAATACACACAGTGATGTCACAGTACAGGGATAATGCACACAGTGATGTCACAGTACAGAGATAATACACACAGTGATGTCACAGCACAGGGATAATACACACAGTGATGTCACAGTACAGAGATAATACACACAGTGATGTCACAGTACAGAGATAATACACACAGTGATGTCACAGCACAGGGATAATACACACAGTGATGTCACAGTACAGGGATAATACACACAGTGATGTCACAGAACAGAGATAATACACACAGTGATGTCACAGAACAGAGATAATACACACAGTGATGTCACAGTACAGGGATAATACACACAGTGATGTCACAGTACAGGATAATACACACAGTGATGTCACAGTACGGAGATAATACACACAGTGATGTCACAGTACAGGGATAATACACACAGTGATGTCACAGAACAGAGATAATACACACAGTGATGTCACAGAACAGAGATAATACACACAGTGATGTCACAGTACAGAGATAATACACACAGTGATGTCACAGTACAGGGATAATACACACAGTGATGTCACAGTACAGGGATAATACACACAGTGATATCACAGTACAGAGATAATACGCACAGTGATGTCACAGTACAGGAATAATACACACAGTGATGTCACAGTACAGGATAATACACACAGTGATGTCACAGTACAGAGATAATATATACAGGGATGTCACAGTACAGAGATAATACACACAGTGATGTCACAGTACAGGATAATACACACAGTGATGTCACAGTACAGGGATAATACACACAGTGATGTCACAGTACAGGATAATACACACAGTGATGTCACAGTACAGGGATAATACACACAGTGATGTCACAGTACAGGATAATACACACAGTGATGTCATAGTACAGGATAATACACACAGTGATGTCACAGTACAGGGATAATACACACAGTGATGTCACAGTACAGGGATAATACACACAGTGATGTCACAGTACAGAGATAATACACACAGTGATGTCACAGTACAGAGATAATACACACAGTGATGTCACAGTACAGGGATAATACACACAGTGATGTCACAGTACAGGGATAATACACACAGTGATGTCACAGTACAGGGATAATATACACAGTGATGTCACAGTACAGGGATTATACACACAGTGATGTCACAGTACAGGACAATACACACAGTGATGTCACAGTACAGAGATAATACACACAGTGATGTCACAGTACAGGGATAATACACACAGTGATGTCACAGTACAGGGATAATACACACAGTGATGTCACAGTACAGGGATAATACACACAGTGATGTCACAGTACAGGGATAATACACACAGTGATGTCACAGTACGGAGATAATACACACAGTGATGTCACAGTACAGGGATAATACACACAGTGATGTCACAGTACAGGGATAATACACACAGTGATGTCACAGTACATAGATAATACACACAGTGATGTCACAGTACAGGGATAATACACACAGTGATGTCACAGTACAGGATAATACACACAGTGATGTCACAGTACAGAGATAATACACACAGTGATGTCACAGCACAGGGATAATACACACAGTGATGTCACAGTACAGGGATAATACACACAGTGATGTCACAGTACAGGGATAATACACACAGTGATGTCACAGTACAGGGATAATACACACAGCGATGTCACAGTACAGGGATAATACACACAGTGATGTCACAGTACAGGGATAATACACACAGTGATGTCAAAGTACAGGGATTATACACACAGTGATGTCACAGTACAGGGATAATACACACATTGATGTCACAGTACAGAGATAATACACACAGTGATGTCACAGTACAGAGATAATACACACAGTGATGTCACAGTACAGAGATAATACACACAGTGATGTCACAGTACAGAGATAATACACACAGTGATGTCACAGCACAGGGATAATACACACAGTGATGTCACAGTACAGGGATAATACACACAGTGATGTCACAGTACAGGGATAATACACACAGTGATGTCACAGTACAGGGATAATACACACAGTGATGTCCCAGTACAGGGATAATACACACAGTGATGTCACAGTACAGGATAATACACACAGTGATGTCACAGTACGGAGATAATACACACAGTGATGTCACAGTACAGGGATAATACACACAGTGATGTCACAGAACAGAGATAATACACACAGTGATGTCACAGAACAGAGATAATACACACAGTGATGTCACAGTACAGGGATAATACACACAGTGATGTCACAGTACAGGGATAATACACACAGTGATGTCACAGTACAGGGATAATACACACAGTGATGTCACAGTACAGGGATAATACACACAGTGATGTCACAGTACAGAGATAATACACACAGTGATGTCACAGTACAGGGATAATACACACAGTGATGTCACAGTACAGAGATAATACGCACAGTGATGTGTCAGTACAGGGATAATACACACAGTGATATCACAGTACAGAGATAATACGCACAGTGATGTCACAGTACAGGGATAATACACACAGTGATGTCACAGTACAGGATAATACACACAGTGATGTCACAGTACAGGGATAATACACACAGTGATGTCACAGTACAGGATAATACACACAGTGATGTCACAGTACAGGGATAATACACACAGTGATGTCACAGTACAGAGATAATACACACAGTGATGTCACAGTACAGAGATAATACACACAGTGATGTCACAGTACAGGGATAATACACACAGTGATGTCACAGTACAGGGATAATACACACAGTGATGTCACAGTACAGGGATAATACACACAGTGATGTCACAGTACAGGGATTATACACACAGTGATGTCACAGTACAGGATAATACACACAGTGATGTCACAGTACAGAGATAATACACACAGTGATGTCACAGTACAGGGATAATACACACAGTGATGTCACAGTACAGGAATAATACACACAGTGATGTCACAGTACAGGGATAATACACACAGTGATGTCTCAGTACAGGAATAATACACACAGTGATGTCACGGTACAGAGATAATACACACAGTGATGTCACAGTACAGGGATAATACACACAGTGATGTCACAGTACAGGGATAATACATACAGTGATGTCACAGTACAGGGATAATACGCACAGTGATGTCACAGTACAGGGATGATACACACAGTGATGTCACAGTACAGGGATTATACACACAGTGATGTCACAGTACAGGATAATACACACAGTGATGTCACAGTACGGAGATAATACACACAGTGATGTCAAAGTACAGGGATAATGCACACAGTGATGTCACAGAACAGAGATAATACACAAAGTGATGTCACAGAACAGAGATAATACACACAGTGATGTCACAGTACAGAGATAATACACACAGTGATGTCACAGTACAGGGATAATACACACAGTGATGTCACAGTACAGGGATAATACACACAGTGATGTCACAGTACAGAGATAATACACACAGTGATGTCACAGTACAGGGATAATACACACAGTGATGTCACAGTACAGAGATAATACACACAGTGATGTCACAGCACAGGGATAATACACACAGTGATGTCACAGTACAGGGATAATACACACAGTGATGTCACAGTACAGGGATAATACACACAGTGATGTCACAGTACAGGGATAATACACACAGTGATGTCACAGTACAGAGATAATACACACAGTGATGTCACAGCACAGGGATAATACACACAGTGATGTCACAGTACAGGGATAATACACACAGTGATGTCACAGTACAGGGATAATACACACAGTGATGTCACAGTACAGGGACAATACTCACAGTGATGTCACAGTACAGGGATAATACACACAGTGATGTCACAGTACAGGGATAATACACACAGTGATGTCACAGTACAGGGATTATACACACAGTGATGTCACAGTACAGGATAATACACACAGTGATGTCACAGTACGGAGATAATACACACAGTGATGTCACAGTACAGGGATAATACACACAGTGATGTCACAGTACAGGATAATACACACAGTGATGTCACAGTACAGAGATAATACACACAGTGATGTCACAGTACAGGGATAATACACACAGTGATGTCACAGTACAGGGATAATACACACAGTGATGTCACAGTACAGGGATAATACACACAGTGATGTCACAGTACAGGGATAATACACACAGTGATGTCACAGTACAGAGATAATACACACAGTGATGTCACAGTACAGGGATAATACACACAGTGATGTCACAGTACAGAGATAATACGCACAGTGATGTGTCAGTACAGGGATAATACGCACAGTGATGTCACAGTACAGGGATTATACACACAGTGATGTCACAGTACAGGGATAATACACACAGTGATGTCACAGTACAGGGATAATACACACAGTGATGTGTCAGTACAGGGATAATACACACAGTGATGTCAAAGAACAGAGATAATACACACAGTGATGTCACAGTACAGGGATAATACACACAGTGATGTCACAGTACAGAGATAATACGCACAGTGATGTGTCAGTACAGGGATAATACACACAGTGATATCACAGTACAGAGATAATACGCACAGTGATGTCACAGTACAGGGATAATACACACAGTGATGTCACAGTACAGGATAATACACACAGTGATGTCACAGTACAGAGATAATATATACAGGGATGTCACAGTACAGAGATAATACACACAGTGATGTCACAGTACAGGATAATACACACAGTGATGTCACAGTACAGGGATAATACACACAGTGATGTCACAGTACAGGGATAATACACACAGTGATGTCACAGTACAGGGATAATACACACAGTGATGTCATAGTACAGGATAATACACACAGTGATGTCACAGTACAGGGATAATACACACAGTGATGTCACAGTACAGGATAATACACACAGTGATGTCACAGTACAGGGATAATACACACAGTGATGTCACAGTACAGGGATAATACACACAGTGATGTCACAGTACAGGGATAATACACACAGTGATGTCATAGTACAGGATAATACACACAGTGATGTCACAGTACAGGGATAATACACACAGTGATGTCACAGTACAGGGATAATACACACAGTGATGTCACAGTACAGGATAATACACACAGTGATGTCATAGTACAGGATAATACACACAGTGATGTCACAGTACAGGATAATACACACAGTGATGTCACAGTACAGGGATAATACACACAGTGATGTCACAGTACAGAGATAATACACACAGTGATGTCACAGTACAGGGATAATACACACAGTGATGTCACAGTACAGAGATAATACGCACAGTGATGTGTCAGTACAGGGATAATACGCACAGTGATGTCACAGTACAGGGATTATACACACAGTGATGTCACAGTACAGGGATAATACACACAGTGATGTCACAGTACAGGGATAATACACACAGTGATGTGTCAGTACAGGGATAATACACACAGTGATGTCACAGAACAGAGATAATACACACAGTGATGTCACAGTACAGGGATAATACACACAGTGATGTCACAGTACAGAGATAATACGCACAGTGATGTGTCAGTACAGGGATAATACACACAGTGATATCACAGTACAGAGATAATACGCACAGTGATGTCACAGTACAGGGATAATACACACAGTGATGTCACAGTACAGGATAATACACACAGTGATGTCACAGTACAGAGATAATATATACAGGGATGTCACAGTACAGAGATAATACACACAGTGATGTCACAGTACAGGATAATACACACAGTGATGTCACAGTACAGGGATAATACACACAGTGATGTCACAGTACAGGGATAATACACACAGTGATGTCACAGTACAGGGATAATACACACAGTGATGTCATAGTACAGGATAATACACACAGTGATGTCACAGTACAGGGATAATACACACAGTGATGTCACAGTACAGGATAATACACACAGTGATGTCACAGTACAGGGATAATACACACAGTGATGTCACAGTACAGGGATAATACACACAGTGATGTCATAGTACAGGATAATACACACAGTGATGTCACAGTACAGGGATAATACACACAGTGATGTCACAGTACAGGGATAATACACACAGTGATGTCACAGTACAGGATAATACACACAGTGATGTCATAGTACAGGATAATACACACAGTGATGTCACAGTACAGGATAATACACACAGTGATGTCACAGTACAGGGATAATACACACAGTGATGTCACAGTACAGGATAATACACACAGTGATGTCATAGTACAGGATAATACACACAGTGATGTAACAGTACAGGGATAATACACACAGTGATGTCACAGTACAGGGATAATACACACAGTGATGTCACAGTACAGGGATAATACACACAGTGATGTCACAGTACAGGGATAATACACACAGTGATGTCACAGTACAGGGATTATACACACAGTGATGTCACAGTACAGGATAATACACACAGTGATGTCACAGTACGGAGATAATACACACAGTGATGTCACAGTACAGGGATAATACACACAGTGATGTCACAGAACAGAGATAATACACACAGTGATGTCACAGAACAGAGATAATACACACAGTGATGTCACAGTACAGGGATAATACACACAGTGATGTCACAGTACAGGGATAATACACACAGTGATGTCACAGTACAGGGATAATACACACAGTGATGTCACAGTACATAGATAATACACACAGTGATGTCACAGTACAGGGATAATACACACAGTGATGTCACAGTACAGGGATAATACACACAGCGATGTCACAGTACAGGGATAATACACACAGTGATGTCACAGTACAGGGATAATACACACAGTGATGTCAAAGTACAGGGATTATACACACAGTGATGTCACAGTACAGGGATAATACACACAGTGATGTCACAGTACAGAGATAATACACACAGTGATGTCACAGTACAGAGATAATACACACAGTGATGTCACAGTACAGAGATAATACACACAGTGATGTCACAGTACAGAGATAATACACACAGTGATGTCACAGTACAGGGATAATACACACAGTGATGTCACAGTACAGGGATAATACACACAGCGATGTCACAGTACAGGGATTGTACACACAGTGATGTCACAGTACAGGATAATACACACAGTGATGTCACAGTACGGAGATAATACACACAGTGATGTCACAGTACAGGGATAATACACACAGTGATGTCACAGAACAGAGATAATTCACACAGTGATGTCACAGAACAGAGATAATACACAGTGATGTCACAGTACAGAGATAATACACACAGTGATGTCACAGTACAGGGATTATACACACAGTGATGTCACAGTACAGGATAATACACACAGTGATGTCACAGTACGGAGATAATACACACAGTGATGTCACAGTACAGGGATAATACACACAGTGATGTCACAGAACAGAGATAATACACACAGTGATGTCACAGAACAGAGATAATACACACAGTGATGTCACAGTACAGGGATAATACACACAGTGATGTCACAGTAAAGGGATAATACACACAGTGATGTCACAGTACAGGGATAATACACACAGTGATGTCACAGTACATAGATAATACACACAGTGATGTCACAGTACAGGGATAATACACACAGTGATGTCACAGTACAGGGATAATACACACAGCGATGTCACAGTACAGGGATAATACACACAGTGATGTCACAGTACAGGGATAATACACACAGTGATGTCAAAGTACAGGGATTATACACACAGTGATGTCACAGTACAGGGATAATACACACAGTGATGTCACAGTACAGAGATAATACACACAGTGATGTCACAGTACAGAGATAATACACACAGTGATGTCACAGTACAGAGATAATACACACAGTGATGTCACAGTACAGAGATAATACACACAGTGATGTCACAGTACAGGGATAATACACACAGTGATCTCACAGTACAGGGATAATACACACAGCGATGTCACAGTACAGGGATTGTACACACAGTGATGTCACAGTACAGGATAATACACACAGTGATGTCACAGTACGGAGATAATACACACAGTGATGTCACAGTACAGGGATAATACACACAGTGATGTCACAGAACAGAGATAATTCACACAGTGATGTCACAGAACAGAGATAATACACAGTGATGTCACAGTACAGAGATAATACACACAGTGATGTCACAGTACAGGGATAATACACACAGTGATGTCACAGTACAGGGATAATACACACAGTGATATCACAGTACAGAGATAATACGCACAGTGATGTCACAGTACAGGGATAATACACACAGTGATGTCACAGTACAGGATAATACACACAGTGATGTCACAGTACAGAGATAATATATACAGGGATGTCACAGTACAGAGATAATACACACAGTGATGTCACAGTACAGGATAATACACACAGTGATGTCACAGTACAGGGATAATACACACAGTGATGTCACAGTACAGGGATAATACACACAGTGATGTCACAGTACAGGATAATACACACAGTGATGTCATAGTACAGGATAATACACTCAGTGATGTCACAGTACAGGGATAATACACACAGTGATGTCACAGTACAGGGATAATACACACAGTGATGTCACAGTACAGAGATAATACACACAGTGATGTCACAGTACAGAGATAATACACACAGTGATGTCACAGTACAGGGATAATACACACAGTGATGTCACAGTACAGGGATAATACACACAGTGATGTCACAGTACAGGGATAATACACACAGTGATGTCACAGTACAGGGATTATACACACAGTGATGTCACAGTACAGGATAATACACACAGTGATGTCACAGTACGGAGATAATACACACAGTGATGTCACAGTACAGGGATAATACACACAGTGATGTCACAGAACAGAGATAATACACACAGTGATGTCACAGAACAGAGATAATAAACACAGTGATGTCACAGTACAGGGATAATACACACAGTGATGTCACAGTACATAGATAATACACACAGTGATGTCACAGTACAGGGATAATACACACAGTGATGTCACAGTACAGAGATAATACACACAGTGATGTCACAGCACAGGGATAATACACACAGTGATGTCACAGTACAGGGATAATACACACAGTGATGTCACAGTACAGGGATAATACACACAGTGATGTCACAGTACAGGGATAATACACACAGCGATGTCACAGTACAGGGATAATACACACAGTGATGTCACAGTACAGGGATAATACACACAGTGATGTCAAAGTACAGGGATTATACACACAGTGATGTCACAGTACAGGGATAATACACACAGTGATGTCACAGTACAGAGATAATACACACAGTGATGTCACAGTACAGAGATAATACACACAGTGATGTCACAGTACAGAGATAATACACACAGTGATGTCACAGTACAGAGATAATACACACAGTGATGTCACAGCACAGGGATAATACACACAGTGATGTCACAGTACAGGGATAATACACACAGTGATGTCACAGTACAGGGATAATACACACAGTGATGTCACAGTACAGGGATAATACACACAGTGATGTCCCAGTACAGGGATAATACACACAGTGATGTCACAGTACAGGATAATACACACAGTGATGTCACAGTACGGAGATAATACACACAGTGATGTCACAGTACAGGGATAATACACACAGTGATGTCACAGAACAGAGATAATACACACAGTGATGTCACAGAACAGAGATAATACACACAGTGATGTCACAGTACAGGGATAATACACACAGTGATGTCACAGTACAGGGATAATACACACAGTGATGTCACAGTACAGGGATAATACACACAGTGATGTCACAGTACAGGGATAATACACACAGTGATGTCACAGTACAGGGATAATACACACAGTGATGTCACAGTACAGAGATAATACACACAGTGATGTCACAGTACAGGGATAATACACACAGTGATGTCACAGTACAGAGATAATACGCACAGTGATGTGTCAGTACAGGGATAATACACACAGTGATATCACAGTACAGAGATAATACGCACAGTGATGTCACAGTACAGGGATAATACACACAGTGATGTCACAGTACAGGATAATACACACAGTGATGTCACAGTACAGAGATAATAAACACAGGGATGTCACAGTACAGAGATAATACACACAGTGATGTCACAGTACAGGATAATACACACAGTGATGTCACAGTACAGGGATAATACACACAGTGATGTCACAGTACAGGATAATACACACAGTGATGTCACAGTACAGGGATAATACACACAGTGATGTCACAGTACAGAGATAATACACACAGTGATGTCACAGTACAGAGATAATACACACAGTGATGTCACAGTACAGGGATAATACACACAGTGATGTCACAGTACAGGGATAATACACACAGTGATGTCACAGTACAGGGATAATACACACAGTGATGTCACAGTACAGGGATTATACACACAGTGATGTCACAGTACAGGATAATACACACAGTGATGTCACAGTACAGAGATAATACACACAGTGATGTCACAGTACAGGGATAATACACACAGTGATGTCACAGTACAGGAATAATACACACAGTGATGTCACAGTACAGGGATAATACACACAGTGATGTCACAGTACAGAGATAATACACACAGTGATGTGACAGTACAGAGATAATACACACAGTGATGTCACAGTACAGGGATAATACACACAGTGATGTCACAGTACAGGGATAATACATACAGTGATGTCACAGTACAGGGATAATACACACAGTGATGTCACAGTACAGGGATGATACACACAGTGATGTCACAGTACAGGGATTATACACACAGTGATGTCACAGTACAGGATAATACACACAGTGATGTCACAGTACGGAGATAATACACACAGTGATGTCAAAGTACAGGGATAATGCACACAGTGATGTCACAGAACAGAGATAATACACAAAGTGATGTCACAGAACAGAGATAATACACACAGTGATGTCACAGTACAGAGATAATACACACAGTGATGTCACAGTACAGGGATAATACACACAGTGATGTCACAGTACAGGGATAATACACACAGTGATGTCACAGTACAGGGATAATACACACAGTGATGTCACAGTACAGGGATAATACACACAGTGATGTCACAGTACAGAGATAATACACACAGTGATGTCACAGTACAGAGATAATACACACAGTGAATTTCACAGTACAGGGATAATACACACAGTGATGTCACAGTACAGGGATAATACACACAGTGATGTCACAGTACAGGGATAATACACACAGTGATGTCACAGTACAGGGATAATACACACAGTGATGTCACAGTACAGAGATAATACACACAGTGATGTCACAGTACAGGGATAATACACACAGTGATGTCACAGTACAGAGATAATACGCACAGTGATGTGTCAGTACAGGGATAATACGCACAGTGATGTCACAGTACAGGGATAATACACACAGTGATGTCACAGTGCAGGGATAATACACACAGTGATGTGTCAGTACAGGGATAATACACACAGTGATGTCACAGAACAGAGATAATACACACAGTGATGTCACAGTACAGGGATAATACACACAGTGATGTCACAGTACAGAGATAATACGCACAGTGATGTGTCAGTACAGGGATGATACACACAGTGATGTCACAGTACAGGGATTATACACACAGTGATGTCACAGTACAGGGATAATACACACAGTGATGTCACAGTACAGGGATAATACACACAGCGATGTCACAGTACAGGGATTATACACACAGTGATGTCACAGTACAGGATAATACACACAGTGATGTCACAGTACGGAGATAATACACACAGTGATGTCAAAGTACAGGGATAATGCACACAGTGATGTCACAGAACAGAGATAATACACAAAGTGATGTCACAGAACAGAGATAATACACACAGTGATGTCACAGTACAGAGATAATACACACAGTGATGTCACAGTACAGGGATAATACACACAGTGATGTCACAGTACAGGGATAATACACACAGTGATGTCACAGTACAGGGATAATACACACAGTGATGTCACAGTACAGGGATAATACACACAGTGATGTCACAGTACAGAGATAATACAGACAGTGATGTCACAGTACAGAGATAATACACACAGTGATGTCACAGTACAGGGATAATACACACAGTGATGTCACAGTACAGGGATAATACACACAGTGATGTCACAGTACAGGGATAATACACACAGTGATGTCACAGTACAGGGATAATACACACAGTGATGTCACAGTACAGAGATAATACACACAGTGATGTCACAGTACAGGGATAATACACACAGTGATGTCACAGTACAGAGATAATACGCACAGTGATGTGTCAGTACAGGGAAAATACGCACAGTGATGTCACAGTACAGGGATAATACACACAGTGATGTCACAGTACAGGGATAATACACACAGTGATGTCACAGTACAGGGATAATACACACAGTGATGTGTCAGTACAGGGATAATACACACAGTGATGTCACAGAACAGAGATAATACACACAGTGATGTCACAGTACAGGGATAATACACACAGTGATGTCACAGTACAGAGATAATACGCACAGTGATGTGTCAGTACAGGGATAATACACACAGTGATATCACAGTACAGAGATAATACGCACAGTGATGTCACAGTACAGGGATAATACACACAGTGATGTCACAGTACAGGATAATACACACAGTGATGTCACAGTACAGAGATAATATATACAGGGATGTCACAGTACAGAGATAATACACACAGTGATGTCACAGTACAGGATAATACACACAGTGATGTCACAGTACAGAGATAATACACACAGTGATGTCACAGTACAGGGATAATACACACAGTGATGTCACAGTACAGGGATAATACACACAGTGATGTCACAGTACAGGATAATACACACAGTGATGTCATAGTACAGGATAATACACACAGTGATGTCACAGTACAGGGATAATACACACAGTGATGTCACAGTACAGGGATAATACACACAGTGATGTCACAGTACAGAGATAATACACACAGTGATGTCACAGTACAGAGATAATACACACAGTGATGTCACAGTACAGGGATAATACACACAGTGATGTCACAGTACAGGGATAATACACACAGTGATGTCACAGTACAGGGATAATACACAAAGTGATGTCACAGCACAGGGATTATACACACAGTGATGTCACAGTATAGGATAATACACACAGTGATGTCACAGTACGGAGATAATACACACAGTGATGTCACAGTACAGGGATAGTACACACAGTGATTTCACAGAACAGAGATAATACACACAGTGATGTCACAGAACAGAGATAATACACACAGTGATGTCACAGTACAGAGATAATACACACAGTGATGTCACAGTACAGGGATAATACACACAGTGATGTCACAGTACAGAGATAATACACACAGTGATGTCACAGCACAGGGATAATACACACAGTGATGTCACAGTACAGGGATAATACACACAGTGATGTCACAGTACAGGGATAATACACACAGTGATGTCACAGTACAGGGATAATACACACAGCGATGTCACAGTACAGGGATTATACACACAGTGATGTCACAGTACAGGATAATACACACAGTGATGTCATAGTACGGAGATAATACACACAGTGATGTCACAGTACAGGGATAATACACACAGTGATGTCACAGAACAGAGATAATACACACAGTGATGTCACAGAACAGAGATAATACACACAGTGATGTCACAGTACAGAGATAATACACACAGTGATGTCACAGTACAGGGATAATACACACAGTGATGTCACAGTACAGGGATAATACACACAGTGATGTCACAGTACAGGGATAATACACACAGTGATGTCACAGTACAGGGATAATACACACAGTGATGTCACAGTACAGAGATAATACACACAGTGATGTCAAAGTACAGGGATAATACACACAGTGATGTCACAGTACAGAGATAATACGCACAGTGATGTGTCAGTACAGGGATAATACACACAGTGTTATCACAGTACAGAGATAATACGCACAGTGATGCCACAGTACAGGGATAATACACACAGTGATGTCACAGTACAGGATAATACACACAGTGATGTCACAGTACAGAGATAATATACACAGGGATGTCACAGTACAGAGATAATACACACAGTGATGTCACAGTACAGGATAATACACACAGTGATGTCACAGTACAGGGATAATACACACAGTGATGTCACAGTACAGGATAATACACACAGTGATGTCACAGTACAGGGATAATACACACAGTGATGTCACAGTACAGAGATAATACACACAGTGATGTCACAGTACAGAGATAATACACACAGTGATGTCACAGTACAGGGATAATACACACAGTGATGTCACAGTACAGGGATAATACACACAGTGATGTCACAGTACAGGGATAATACACACAGTGATGTCACAGTACAGGGATTATACACACAGTGATGTCACAGTACAGGATAATACACACAGTGATGTCACAGTACAGAGATAATACACACAGTGATGTCACAGTACAGGGATAATACACACAGTGATGTCACAGTACAGGAATAATACACACAGTGATGTCACAGTACAGGGATAATACACACAGTGATGTCACAGTACAGAGATAATACACACAGTGATGTGACAGTACAGAGATAATACACACAGTGATGTCACAGTACAGGGATAATACACACAGTGATGTCACAGTACAGGGATAATACACACAGCGATGTCAAAGTACAGGGATAATACACACAGCGATGTCACAGTACAGGGATAATACACACAGCGATGTCACAGTACGGAGATAATACACACAGTGATGTCACAGTACAGGGATAATACACACAGTGATGTCACAGTACAGGGATTATACACACAGTGATGTCACAGTACGGAGATAATACACACAGTGATGTCAAAGTACAGGGATAATGCACACAGTGATGTCACAGAACAGAGATAATACACAAAGTGATGTCACAGAACAGAGATAATACACACAGTGATGTCACAGTACAGAGATAATACACACAGTGATGTCACAGTACAGGGATAATACACACAGTGATGTCACAGTACAGGAATAATACACACAGTGATGTGACAGTACAGAGATAATACACACAGCGATGTCAAAGTACAGGGATAATCCACACAGCGATGTCACAGTACAGGGATAATACACACAGTGATGTCACAGTACAGGGATAATACACACTGTGATGTCACAGTACATCACTGTGTGTATTATCTCTGTACTGTGACATCACTGTGTGTATTATCCCTGTACTGTGACATCACTGTGTGTATTATCCCTGTACTGTGACATCACTGTGTGTATTATCCCTGTACTGTGACATCACTGTGTGTATTATCCCTGTACTGTGACATCACTGTGTGACATCACTGTGTGACAGTACAGGGATAATACACACAGTGATGTCACAGTGCAGAGATAATACACACAGTGATGTGACAGTACAGAGATAATACACACAGTGATGTCACAGTACAGGGATAATACACACAGTGATGTCACAGTACAGGATAATACACACAGTGATGTCACAGTACAGAGATAATACACACAGTGATGTCACAGTACAGGGATAATACACACAGTGATGTCACAGTACAGGAATAATACACACAGTGATGTCACAGTACAGGATAATACACACAGTGATGTCACAGTACAGAGATAATACGCACAGTGATGTGTCAGTACAGGGATAATACACACAGTGATGTCACAGTACAGGGATAATACACACAGTGATATCACAGTACAGAGATAATACGCACAGTGATATCACAGTACAGAGATAATACACACAGTGATGTCACAGTACAGGATAATACACACAGTGATGTCACAGTACAGGATAATACTCACAGTGATGTCACAGTACAGGATAATACACACAGTGATGTCACAGTACAGGATAATACACACAGTGATGTCACAGTACAGGGATAATACACACAGTGATGTCACAGTACAGGATAATACACACAGTGATGTCACAGTACAGGATAATACACACAGTGATGTCACAGTACAGGGATAATACACACAGTGATGTCACAGTACAGGGATAATACACACAGTGATGTCACAGTACAGGATAATACACACAGTGATGTCACAGTACAGGGTTAATACACACAGTGATGTCACAGTACAGGGATAATACACACAGTGATGTCACAGTACAGGGATAATACACACAGTGATGTCACAGTACAGGATAATACACACAGTGATGTCACAGTACAGGGATAATACACACAGTGATGTCACAGTACAGGGATAATACACACAGTGATGTCACAGTACAGGATAATACACACAGTGATGTCACAGTACAGGGATAATACACACAGTGATGTCACAGTACAGGGTTAATACACACAGTGATGTCACAGTACAGGGATAATACACACAGTGATGTCACAGTACAGGGATAATACACACAGTGATGTCACAGTACAGGGATAATACACACAGTGATGTCACAGTACAGGATAATACACACAGTGATGTCACAGTACAGAGATAATATATACAGGGATGTCACAGTACAGAGATAATACACACAGTGATGTCACAGTACAGGATAATACACACAGTGATGTCACAGTACAGGGATAATACACACAGTGATGTCACAGTACAGGGATAATACACACAGTGATGTCACAGTACAGGGATAATACACACAGTGATGTCATAGTACAGGATAATACACACAGTGATGTCACAGTACAGGGATAATACACACAGTGATGTCACAGTACAGGATAATACACACAGTGATGTCACAGTACAGGGATAATACACACAGTGATGTCACAGTACAGGGATAATACACACAGTGATGTCACAGTACAGGGATAATACACACAGTGATGTCATAGTACAGGATAATACACACAGTGATGTCACAGTACAGGGATAATACACACAGTGATGTCACAGTACAGGGATAATACACACAGTGATGTCACAGTACAGGATAATACACACAGTGATGTCATAGTACAGGATAATACACACAGTGATGTCACAGTACAGGATAATACACACAGTGATGTCACAGTACAGGGATAATACACACAGTGATGTCACAGTACAGGATAATACACACAGTGATGTCATAGTACAGGATAATACACACAGTGATGTAACAGTACAGGGATAATACACACAGTGATGTCACAGTACAGGGATAATACACACAGTGATGTCACAGTACAGGGATAATACACACAGTGATGTCACAGTACAGGGATAATACACACAGTGATGTCACAGTACAGGGATTATACACACAGTGATGTCACAGTACAGGATAATACACACAGTGATGTCACAGTACGGAGATAATACACACAGTGATGTCACAGTACAGGGATAATACACACAGTGATGTCACAGAACAGAGATAATACACACAGTGATGTCACAGAACAGAGATAATACACACAGTGATGTCACAGTACAGGGATAATACACACAGTGATGTCACAGTACAGGGATAATACACACAGTGATGTCACAGTACAGGGATAATACACACAGTGATGTCACAGTACATAGATAATACACACAGTGATGTCACAGTACAGGGATAATGCACACAGTGATGTCACAGTACAGAGATAATACACACAGTGATGTCACAGCACAGGGATAATACACACAGTGATGTCACAGTACAGGGATAATACACACAGTGATGTCACAGTACAGGGATAATACACACAGTGATGTCACAGTACAGGGATAATACACACAGCGATGTCACAGTACAGGGATAATACACACAGTGATGTCACAGTACAGGGATAATACACACAGTGATGTCAAAGTACAGGGATTATACACACAGTGATGTCACAGTACAGGGATAATACACACAGTGATGTCACAGTACAGAGATAATACACACAGTGATGTCACAGTACAGAGATAATACACACAGTGATGTCACAGTACAGAGATAATACACACAGTGATGTCACAGTACAGAGATAATACACACAGTGATGTCACAGTACAGGGATAATACACACAGTGATGTCACAGTACAGGGATAATACACACAGCGATGTCACAGTACAGGGATTGTACACACAGTGATGTCACAGTACAGGATAATACACACAGTGATGTCACAGTACGGAGATAATACACACAGTGATGTCACAGTACAGGGATAATACACACAGTGATGTCACAGAACAGAGATAATACACACAGTGATGTCACAGAACAGAGATAATACACACATTGATGTCACAGTACAGAGATAATACACACAGTGATGTCACAGTACAGGGATAATACACACAGTGATGTCACAGTACAGGGATAATACACACAGTGATATCACAGTACAGAGATAATACGCACAGTGATGTCACAGTACAGGGATAATACACACAGTGATGTCACAGTACAGGATAATACACACAGTGATGTCACAGTACAGAGATAATATATACAGGGATGTCACAGTACAGAGATAATACACACAGTGATGTCACAGTACAGGATAATACACACAGTGTTGTTACAGTACAGGGATAATACACACAGTGATGTCACAGTACAGGGATAATACACACAGTGATGTCACAGTACAGGATAATACACACAGTGATGTCATAGTACAGGATAATACACTCAGTGATGTCACAGTACAGGGATAATACACACAGTGATGTCACAGTACAGGGATAATACACACAGTGATGTCACAGTACAGAGATAATACACACAGTGATGTCACAGTACAGAGATAATACACACAGTGATGTCACAGTACAGGGATAATACACACAGTGATGTCACAGTACAGGGATAATACACACAGTGATGTCACAGTACAGGGATAATACACACAGTGATGTCACAGTACAGGGATTATACACACAGTGATGTCACAGTACAGGATAATACACACAGTGATGTCACAGTACAGAGATAATACACACAGTGATGTCACAGTACAGGGATAATACACACAGTGATGTCACAGTACAGGGATAATACACACAGTGATGTCACAGTACAGGGATAATACACACAGTGATGTCACAGTACAGGGATAATACACACAGTGATGTCACAGTACAGGGATAATACACACAGTGATGTCACAGTGCAGGGATTATACACACAGTGATGTCACAGTACAGGATAATACACACAGTGATGTCACAGTACGGAGATAATACACACAGTGATGTCACAGTACAGGGATAATACACACAGTGATGTCACAGAACAGAGATAATACACACAGTGATGTCACAGAACAGAGATAATACACACAGTGATGTCACAGTACAGGGATAATACACACAGTGATGTCACAGTACAGGGATAATACACACAGTGATGTCACAGTACAGGGATAATACACACAGTGATGTCACAGTACATAGATAATACACACAGTGATGTCACAGTACAGGGATAATACACACAGTGATGTCACAGTACAGAGATAATACACACAGTGATGTCACAGCACAGGGATAATACACACAGTGATGTCACAGTACAGGGATAATACACACAGTGATGTCACAGTACAGGGATAATACACACAGTGATGTCACAGTACAGGGATAATACACACAGCGATGTCACAGTACAGGGATAATACACACAGTGATGTCACAGTACAGGGATAATACACACAGTGATGTCAAAGTACAGGGATTATACACACAGTGATGTCACAGTACAGGGATAATACACACAGTGATGTCACAGTACAGAGATAATACACACAGTGATGTCACAGTACAGAGATAATACACACAGTGATGTCACAGTACAGAGATAATACACACAGTGATGTCACAGTACAGAGATAATACACACAGTGATGTCACAGCACAGGGATAATACACACAGTGATGTCACAGTACAGGGATAATACACACAGTGATGTCACAGTACAGGGATAATACACACAGTGATGTCACAGTACAGGGATAATACACACAGTGATGTCCCAGTACAGGGATAATACACACAGTGATGTCACAGTACAGGATAATACACACAGTGATGTCACAGTACGGAGATAATACACACAGTGATGTCACAGTACAGGGATAATACACACAGTGATGTCACAGAACAAAGATAATACACACAGTGATGTCACAGAACAGAGATAATACACACAGTGATGTCACAGTACAGAGATAATACACACAGTGATGTCACAGTACAGGGATAATACACACAGTGATGTCACAGTACAGGGATAATACACACAGTGATGTCACAGTACAGGGATAATACACACAGTGATGTCACAGTACAGGGATAATACACACAGTGATGTCACAGTACAGAGATAATACACACAGTGATGTCACAGTACAGGGATAATACACACAGTGATGTCACAGTACAGAGATAATACGCACAGTGATGTGTCAGTACAGGGATAATACGCACAGTGATATCACAGTACAGAGATAATACGCACAGTGATGTCACAGTACAGGGATAATACACACAGTGATGTCACAGTACAGGATAATACACACAGTGATGTCACAGTACAGAGATAATAAACACAGGGATGTCACAGTACAGAGATAATACACACAGTGATGTCACAGTACAGGATAATACACACAGTGATGTCACAGTACAGGGATAATACACACAGTGATGTCACAGTACAGGATAATACACACAGTGATGTCACAGTACAGGGATAATACACACAGTGATGTCACAGTACAGAGATAATACACACAGTGATGTCACAGTACAGAGATAATACACACAGTGATGTCACAGTACAGGGATAATACACACAGTGATGTCACAGTACAGGGATAATACACACAGTGATGTCACAGTACAGGGCTAATACACACAGTGATGTCACAGTACAGGGATTATACACACAGTGATGTCACAGTACAGGATAATACACACAGTGATGTCACAGTACAGAGATAATACACACAGTGATGTCACAGTACAGGGATAATACACACAGTGATGTCACAGTACAGGAATAATACACACAGTGATGTCACAGTACAGGGATAATACACACAGTGATGTCACAGTACAAAGATAATACACACAGTGATGTGACAGTACAGAGATAATACACACAGTGATGTCACAGTACAGGGATAATACACACAGTGATGTCACAGTACAGGGATAATACATACAGTGATGTCACAGTACAGGGATAATACACACAGTGATGTCACAGTACAGGGATGATACACACAGTGATGTCACAGTACAGGGATTATACACACAGTGATGTCACAGTACAGGATAATACACACAGTGATGTCACAGTACGGAGATAATACACACAGTGATGTCAAAGTACAGGGATAATGCACACAGTGATGTCACAGAACAGAGATAATACACAAAGTGATGTCACAGAACAGAGATAATACACACAGTGATGTCACAGTACAGAGATAATACACACAGTGATGTCACAGTACAGGGATAATACACACAGTGATGTCACAGTACAGGGATAATACACACAGTGATGTCACAGTACAGGGATAATACACACAGTGATGTCACAGTACAGGGATAATACACACAGTGATGTTACAGTACAGAGATAATACACACAGTGATGTCACAGTACAGAGATAATACACACAGTGATGTCACAGTACAGGGATAATACACACAGTGATGTCACAGTACAGGGATAATACACACAGTGATGTCACAGTACAGGGATAATACACACAGTGATGTCACAGTACAGGGATAATACACACAGTGATGTCACAGTACAGAGATAATACACACAGTGATGTCACAGTACAGGGATAATACACACAGTGATGTCACAGTACAGAGATAATACGCACAGTGATGTGTCAGTACAGGGATAATACGCACAGTGATGTCACAGTACAGGGATAATACACACAGTGATGTCACAGTACAGGGATAATACACACAGTGATGTCACAGTACAGGGATAATACACACAGTGATGTGTCAGTACAGGGATAATACACACAGTGATGTCACAGAACAGAGATAATACACACAGTGATGTCACAGTACAGGGATAATACACACAGTAATGTCACAGTACAGAGATAATACGCACAGTGATGTGTCAGTACAGGGATGATACACACAGTGATGTCACAGTACAGGGATTATACACACAGTGATGTCACAGTACAGGATAATACACACAGTGATGTCACAGTACGGAGATAATACACACAGTGATGTCAAAGTACAGGGATAATGCACACAGTGATGTCACAGAACAGAGATAATACACAAAGTGATGTCACAGAACAGAGATAATACACACAGTGATGTCACAGTACAGAGATAATACACACAGTGATGTCACAGTACAGGGATAATACACACAGTGATGTCACAGTACAGGGATAATACACACAGTGATGTCACAGTACAGGGATAATACACACAGTGATGTCACAGTACAGGGATAATACACACAGTGATGTCACAGTACAGAGATAATACAGACAGTGATGTCACAGTACAGAGATAATACACACAGTGATGTCACAGTACAGGGATAATACACACAGTGATGTCACAGTACAGGGATAATACACACAGTGATGTCACAGTACAGGGATAATACACACAGTGATGTCACAGTACAGGGATAATACACACAGTGATGTCACAGTACAGAGATAATACACACAGTGATGTCACAGTACAGGGATAATACACACAGTGATGTCACAGTACAGAGATAATACGCACAGTGATGTGTCAGTACAGGGAAAATACGCACAGTGATGTCACAGTACAGGGATAATACACACAGTGATGTCACAGTACAGGGATAATACACACAGTGATGTCACAGTACAGGGATAATACACACAGTGATGTGTCAGTACAGGGATAATACACACAGTGATGTCACAGAACAGAGATAATACACACAGTGATGTCACAGTACAGGGATAATACACACAGTGATGTCACAGTACAGAGATAATACGCACAGTGATGTGTCAGTACAGGGATAATACACACAGTGATATCACAGTACAGAGATAATACGCACAGTGATGTCACAGTACAGGGATAATACACACAGTGATGTCACAGTACAGGATAATACACACAGTGATGTCACAGTACAGAGATAATATATACAGGGATGTCACAGTACAGAGATAATACACACAGTGATGTCACAGTACAGGATAATACACACAGTGATGTCACAGTACAGAGATAATACACACAGTGATGTCACAGTACAGGGATAATACACACAGTGATGTCACAGTACAGGGATAATACACACAGTGATGTCACAGTACAGGATAATACACACAGTGATGTCATAGTACAGGATAATACACACAGTGATGTCACAGTACAGGGATAATACACACAGTGATGTCACAGTACAGAGATAATACACACAGTGATGTCACAGTACAGGGATAATACACACAGTGATGTCACAGCACAGGGATAATACACACAGTGATGTCACAGTACAGGATAATACACACAGTGATGTCACAGTACGGAGATAATACACACAGTGATGTCACAGAACAGAGATAATACACACAGTGATGTCACAGTACAGAGATAATACACACAGTGATGTCACAGTACAGGGATAATACACACAGTGATGTCACAGTACAGAGATAATACACACAGTGATGTCACAGCACAGGGATAATACACACAGTGATGTCACAGTACAGGGATAATACACACAGTGATGTCACAGTACAGGGATAATACACACAGTGATGTCACAGTACAGGGATAATACACACAGCGATGTCACAGTACAGGGATTATACACACAGTGATGTCACAGTACAGGATAATACACACAGTGATGTCACAGTACGGAGATAATACACACAGTGATGTCACAGTACAGGGATAATACACACAGTGATGTCACAGAACAGAGATAATACACACAGTGATGTCACAGAACAGAGATAATACACACAGTGATGTCACAGTACAGAGATAATACACACAGTGATGTCACAGTACAGGGATAATACACACAGTGATGTCACAGTACAGGGATAATACACACAGTGATGTCACAGTACAGGGATAATACACACAGTGATGTCACAGTACAGGGATAATACACACAGTGATGTCACAGTACAGAGATAATACACACAGTGATGTGTCAGTACAGGGATAATACACACAGTGATGTCACAGTACAGGGATAATACACACAGTGATGTCACAGTACAGGGATAATACACACAGTGATGTCACAGTACAGGGATAATACACACAGTGATATCACAGTACAGAGATAATACGCACAGTGATATCACAGTACAGAGATAATACACACAGTGATGTCACAGTACAGGATAATACACACAGTGATGTCACAGTACAGGATAATACTCACAGTGATGTCACAGTACAGGATAATACACACAGTGATGTCACAGTACAGGATAATACACACAGTGATGTCACAGTACAGGGATAATACACACAGTGATGTCACAGTACAGGGATAATACACACAGTGATGTCACAGTACAGGATAATACACACAGTGATGTCACAGTACAGGGTTAATACACACAGTGATGTCACAGTACAGGGATAATACACACAGTGATGTCACAGTACAGGGATAATACACACAGTGATGTCACAGTACAGGATAATACACACAGTGATGTCACAGTACAGGGATAATACACACAGTGATGTCACAGTACAGGGATAATACACACAGTGATGTCACAGTACAGGATAATACACACAGTGATGTCACAGTACAGGGATAATACACACAGTGATGTCACAGTACAGGATAATACACACAGTGATGTCACAGTACAGGGATAATACACACAGTGATGTCACAGTACAGAATAATACACACAGTGATGTCACAGTACAGAGATAATACGCACAGTGATGTGTCAGTACAGGGATAATACACACAGTGATGTCACAGTACAGGGATAATACACACAGTGATGTCACAGTACAGGGATAATACACACAGTGATGTCACAGTACAGGGATAATACACACAGTGATATCACAGTACAGAGATAATACGCACAGTGATATCACAGTACAGAGATAATACACACAGTGATGTCACAGTACAGGATAATACACACAGTGATGTCACAGTACAGGATAATACTCACAGTGATGTCACAGTACAGGATAATACACACAGTGATGTCACAGTACAGGATAATACACACAGTGATGTCACAGTACAGGGATAATACACACAGTGATGTCACAGTACAGGGATAATACACACAGTGATGTCACAGTACAGGATAATACACACAGTGATGTCACAGTACAGGGTTAATACACACAGTGATGTCACAGTACAGGGATAATACACACAGTGATGTCACAGTACAGGGATAATACACACAGTGATGTCACAGTACAGGATAATACACACAGTGATGTCACAGTACAGGGATAATACACACAGTGATGTCACAGTACAGGGATAATACACACAGTGATGTCACAGTACAGGATAATACACACAGTGATGTCACAGTACAGGGATAATACACACAGTGATGTCACAGTACAGGATAATACACACAGTGATGTCACAGTACAGGATAATACACACAGTGATGTCACAGTACAGAGATAATACACACAGTGATGTCACAGCACAGAGATAATACACACAGTGATGTCACAGTACAGGGATAATACACACAGTGATGTCACAGTACAGGGATAATACACACAGTGATGTCACAGTACAGAGATAATACACACAGTGATGTCACAGTACAGGGTTTATACACACAGTGATGTCACAGTACAGGATAATACACACAGTGATGTCACAGTACAGAGATAATACACACAGTGATGTCACAGTACAGGGATAATACACACAGTGATGTCACAGTACAGAGATAATACACACAGTGATGTCACAGTACAGGGATAATACACACAGTGATGTCACAGTACAGAGATAATACACACAGTGATGTCACAGTACAGAGATAATACACACAGTGATGTCACAGTACAGGGATAATACACACAGTGATGTCACAGTACAGGGATAATACACACAGTGATGTCACAGTACAGGGATAATACACACAGTGATGTCACAGTACAGGGATAATACACACAGTGATGTCACAGTACAGAGATAATACACACAGTGATGTCACAGTACAGAGATAATACACACAGTGATGTCACAGTACAGGGATAATACACACAGTGATGTCACAGTACAGGGATAATACACACAGTGATGTCACAGTACAGGGATAATACACACAGTGATGTCACAGTACAGGGATAATACACACAGTGATGTCACAGTACAGAGATAATACACACAGTGATGTCACAGTACAGGGATAATACACACAGTGATGTCACAGTACAGAGATAATACGCACAGTGATGTGTCAGTACAGGGATAATACGCACAGTGATGTCACAGTACAGGGATAATACACACAGTGATGTCACAGTACAGGGATAATACACACAGTGATGTCACAGTACAGGGATAATACACACAGTGATGTGTCAGTACAGGGATAATACACACAGTGATGTCACAGAACAGAGATAATACACACAGTGATGTCACAGTACAGGGATAATACACACAGTGATGTCACAGTACAGAGATAATACGCACAGTGATGTGTCAGTACAGGGATGATACACACAGTGATGTCACAGTACAGGGATTATACACACAGTGATGTCACAGTACAGGATAATACACACAGTGATGTCACAGTACGGAGATAATACACACAGTGATGTCAAAGTACAGGGATAATGCACACAGTGATGTCACAGAACAGAGATAATACACAAAGTGATGTCACAGAACAGAGATAATACACACAGTGATGTCACAGTACAGAGATAATACACACAGTGATGTCACAGTACAGGGATAATACACACAGTGATGTCACAGTACAGGGATAATACACACAGTGATGTCACAGTACAGGGATAATACACACAGTGATGTCACAGTACAGGGATAATACACACAGTGATGTCACAGTACAGAGATAATACAGACAGTGATGTCACAGTACAGAGATAATACACACAGTGATGTCACAGTACAGGGATAATACACACAGTGATGTCACAGTACAGGGATAATACACACAGTGATGTCACAGTACAGGGATAATACACACAGTGATGTCACAGTACAGGGATAATACACACAGTGATGTCACAGTACAGAGATAATACACACAGTGATGTCACAGTACAGGGATAATACACACAGTGATGTCACAGTACAGAGATAATACGCACAGTGATGTGTCAGTACAGGGAAAATACGCACAGTGATGTCACAGTACAGGGATAATACACACAGTGATGTCACAGTACAGGGATAATACACACAGTGATGTCACAGTACAGGGATAATACACACAGTGATGTGTCAGTACAGGGATAATACACACAGTGATGTCACAGAACAGAGATAATACACACAGTGATGTCACAGTACAGGGATAATACACACAGTGATGTCACAGTACAGAGATAATACGCACAGTGATGTGTCAGTACAGGGATAATACACACAGTGATATCACAGTACAGAGATAATACGCACAGTGATGTCACAGTACAGGGATAATACACACAGTGATGTCACAGTACAGGATAATACACACAGTGATGTCACAGTACAGAGATAATATATACAGGGATGTCACAGTACAGAGATAATACACACAGTGATGTCACAGTACAGGATAATACACACAGTGATGTCACAGTACAGAGATAATACACACAGTGATGTCACAGTACAGGGATAATACACACAGTGATGTCACAGTACAGGGATAATACACACAGTGATGTCACAGTACAGGATAATACACACAGTGATGTCATAGTACAGGATAATACACACAGTGATGTCACAGTACAGGGATAATACACACAGTGATGTCACAGTACAGGGATAATACACACAGTGATGTCACAGTACAGAGATAATACACACAGTGATGTCACAGTACAGAGATAATACACACAGTGATGTCACAGTACAGGGATAATACACACAGTGATGTCACAGTACAGGGATAATACACACAGTGATGTCACAGTACAGGGATAATACACAAAGTGATGTCACAGCACAGGGATTATACACACAGTGATGTCACAGTACAGGATAATACACACAGTGATGTCACAGTACGGAGATAATACACACAGTGATGTCACAGTACAGGGATAGTACACACAGTGATTTCACAGAACAGAGATAATACACACAGTGATGTCACAGAACAGAGATAATACACACAGTGATGTCACAGTACAGAGATAATACACACAGTGATGTCACAGTACAGGGATAATACACACAGTGATGTCACAGTACAGAGATAATACACACAGTGATGTCACAGCACAGGGATAATACACACAGTGATGTCACAGTACAGGGATAATACACACAGTGATGTCACAGTACAGGGATAATACACACAGTGATGTCACAGTACAGGGATAATACACACAGCGATGTCACAGTACAGGGATTATACACACAGTGATGTCACAGTACAGGATAATACACACAGTGATGTCACAGTACGGAGATAATACACACAGTGATGTCACAGTACAGGGATAATACACACAGTGATGTCACAGAACAGAGATAATACACACAGTGATGTCACAGAACAGAGATAATACACACAGTGATGTCACAGTACAGAGATAATACACACAGTGATGTCACAGTACAGGGATAATACACACAGTGATGTCACAGTACAGGGATAATACACACAGTGATGTCACAGTACAGGGATAATACACACAGTGATGTCACAGTACAGGGATAATACACACAGTGATGTCACAGTACAGAGATAATACACACAGTGATGTCACAGTACAGGGATAATACACACAGTGATGTCACAGTACAGAGATAATACGCACAGTGATGTGTCAGTACAGGGATAATACACACAGTGTTATCACAGTACAGAGATAATACGCACAGTGATGCCACAGTACAGGGATAATACACACAGTGATGTCACAGTACAGGATAATACACACAGTGATGTCACAGTACAGAGATAATATACACAGGGATGTCACAGTACAGAGATAATACACACAGTGATGTCACAGTACAGGATAATACACACAGTGATGTCACAGTACAGGGATAATACACACAGTGATGTCACAGTACAGGATAATACACACAGTGATGTCACAGTACAGGGATAATACACACAGTGATGTCACAGTACAGAGATAATACACACAGTGATGTCACAGTACAGAGATAATACACACAGTGATGTCACAGTACAGGGATAATACACACAGTGATGTCACAGTACAGGGATAATACACACAGTGATGTCACAGTACAGGGATAATACACACAGTGATGTCACAGTACAGGGATTATACACACAGTGATGTCACAGTACAGGATAATACACACAGTGATGTCACAGTACAGAGATAATACACACAGTGATGTCACAGTACAGGGATAATACACACAGTGATGTCACAGTACAGGAATAATACACACAGTGATGTCACAGTACAGGGATAATACACACAGTGATGTCACAGTACAGAGATAATACACACAGTGATGTGACAGTACAGAGATAATACACACAGTGATGTCACAGTACAGGGATAATACACACAGTGATGTCACAGTACAGGGATAATACACACAGCGATGTCAAAGTACAGGGATAATACACACAGCGATGTCACAGTACAGGGATAATACACACAGCGATGTCACAGTACGGAGATAATACACACAGTGATGTCACAGTACGGAGATAATACACACAGTGATGTCAAAGTACAGGGATAATGCACACAGTGATGTCACAGAACAGAGATAATACACAAAGTGATGTCACAGAACAGAGATAATACACACAGTGATGTCACAGTACAGAGATAATACACACAGTGATGTCACAGTACAGGGATAATACACACAGTGATGTCACAGTACAGGAATAATACACACAGTGATGTGACAGTACAGAGATAATACACACAGTGATGTCACAGTACAGGGATAATACACACAGCGATGTCAAAGTACAGGGATAATCCACACAGCGATGTCACAGTACAGGGATAATACACACAGTGATGTCACAGTACAGGGATAATACACACTGTGATGTCACAGTACATCACTGTGTGTATTATCTCTGTACTGTGACATCACTGTGTGTATTATCCCTGTACTGTGACATCACTGTGTGTATTATCCCTGTACTGTGACATCACTGTGTGTATTATCCCTGTACTGTGACATCACTGTGTGTATTATCCCTGTACTGTGACATCACTGTGTGACATCACTGTGTGACAGTACAGGGATAATACACACAGTGATGTCACAGTGCAGAGATAATACACACAGTGATGTGACAGTACAGAGATAATACACACAGTGATGTCACAGTACAGGGATAATACACACAGTGATGTCACAGTACAGGATAATACACACAGTGATGTCACAGTACAGAGATAATACACACAGTGATGTCACAGTACAGGGATAATACACACAGTGATGTCACAGTACAGGAATAATACACACAGTGATGTCACAGTACAGAATAATACACACAGTGATGTCACAGTACAGAGATAATACACACAGTGATGTGTCAGTACAGGGATAATACACACAGTGATGTCACAGTACAGGGATAATACACACAGTGATGTCACAGTACAGGGATAATACACACAGTGATGTCACAGTACAGGGATAATACACACAGTGATATCACAGTACAGAGATAATACGCACAGTGATATCACAGTACAGAGATAATACACACAGTGATGTCACAGTACAGGATAATACACACAGTGATGTCACAGTACAGGATAATACTCACAGTGATGTCACAGTACAGGATAATACACACAGTGATGTCACAGTACAGGATAATACACACAGTGATGTCACAGTACAGGGATAATACACACAGTGATGTCACAGTACAGGATAATACACACAGTGATGTCACAGTACAGGATAATACACACAGTGATGTCACAGTACAGGGATAATACACACAGTGATGTCACAGTACAGGGATAATACACACAGTGATGTCACAGTACAGGATAATACACACAGTGATGTCACAGTACAGGGTTAATACACACAGTGATGTCACAGTACAGGGATAATACACACAGTGATGTCACAGTACAGGGATAATACACACAGTGATGTCACAGTACAGGATAATACACACAGTGATGTCACAGTACAGGGATAATACACACAGTGATGTCACAGTACAGGGATAATACACACAGTGATGTCACAGTACAGGATAATACACACAGTGATGTCACAGTACAGGGATAATACACACAGTGATGTCACAGTACAGGATAATACACACAGTGATGTCACAGTACAGGATAATACACACAGTGATGTCACAGTACAGAGATAATACACACAGTGATGTCACAGCACAGAGATAATACACACAGTGATGTCACAGTACAGGGATAATACACACAGTGATGTCACAGTACAGGGATAATACACACAGTGATGTCACAGTACAGAGATAATACACACAGTGATGTCACAGTACAGGGTTTATACACACAGTGATGTCACAGTACAGGATAATACACACAGTGATGTCACAGTACAGAGATAATACACACAGTGATGTCACAGTACAGGGATAATACACACAGTGATGTCACAGTACAGAGATAATACACACAGTGATGTCACAGTACAGGGATAATACACACAGTGATGTCACAGTACAGAGATAATACACACAGTGATGTCACAGTACAGAGATAATACACACAGTGATGTCACAGTACAGGGATAATACACACAGTGATGTCACAGTACAGGGATAATACACACAGTGATGTCACAGTACAGGGATAATACACACAGTGATGTCACAGTACAGGGATAATACACACAGTGATGTCACAGTACAGAGATAATACACACAGTGATGTCACAGTACAGAGATAATACACACAGTGATGTCACAGTACAGGGATAATACACACAGTGATGTCACAGTACAGGGATAATACACACAGTGATGTCACAGTACAGGGATAATACACACAGTGATGTCACAGTACAGGGATAATACACACAGTGATGTCACAGTACAGAGATAATACACACAGTGATGTCACAGTACAGGGATAATACACACAGTGATGTCACAGTACAGAGATAATACGCACAGTGATGTGTCAGTACAGGGATAATACGCACAGTGATGTCACAGTACAGGGATAATACACACAGTGATGTCACAGTACAGGGATAATACACACAGTGATGTCACAGTACAGGGATAATACACACAGTGATGTGTCAGTACAGGGATAATACACACAGTGATGTCACAGAACAGAGATAATACACACAGTGATGTCACAGTACAGGGATAATACACACAGTGATGTCACAGTACAGAGATAATACGCACAGTGATGTGTCAGTACAGGGATGATACACACAGTGATGTCACAGTACAGGGATTATACACACAGTGATGTCACAGTACAGGATAATACACACAGTGATGTCACAGTACGGAGATAATACACACAGTGATGTCAAAGTACAGGGATAATGCACACAGTGATGTCACAGAACAGAGATAATACACAAAGTGATGTCACAGAACAGAGATAATACACACAGTGATGTCACAGTACAGAGATAATACACACAGTGATGTCACAGTACAGGGATAATACACACAGTGATGTCACAGTACAGGGATAATACACACAGTGATGTCACAGTACAGGGATAATACACACAGTGATGTCACAGTACAGGGATAATACACACAGTGATGTCACAGTACAGAGATAATACAGACAGTGATGTCACAGTACAGAGATAATACACACAGTGATGTCACAGTACAGGGATAATACACACAGTGATGTCACAGTACAGGGATAATACACACAGTGATGTCACAGTACAGGGATAATACACACAGTGATGTCACAGTACAGGGATAATACACACAGTGATGTCACAGTACAGAGATAATACACACAGTGATGTCACAGTACAGGGATAATACACACAGTGATGTCACAGTACAGAGATAATACGCACAGTGATGTGTCAGTACAGGGAAAATACGCACAGTGATGTCACAGTACAGGGATAATACACACAGTGATGTCACAGTACAGGGATAATACACACAGTGATGTCACAGTACAGGGATAATACACACAGTGATGTGTCAGTACAGGGATAATACACACAGTGATGTCACAGAACAGAGATAATACACACAGTGATGTCACAGTACAGGGATAATACACACAGTGATGTCACAGTACAGAGATAATACGCACAGTGATGTGTCAGTACAGGGATAATACACACAGTGATATCACAGTACAGATATAATACGCACAGTGATGTCACAGTACAGGGATAATACACACAGTGATGTCACAGTACAGGATAATACACACAGTGATGTCACAGTACAGAGATAATATATACAGGGATGTCACAGTACAGAGATAATACACACAGTGATGTCACAGTACAGGATAATACACACAGTGATGTCACAGTACAGAGATAATACACACAGTGATGTCACAGTACAGGGATAATACACACAGTGATGTCACAGTACAGGGATAATACACACAGTGATGTCACAGTACAGGATAATACACACAGTGATGTCATAGTACAGGATAATACACACAGTGATGTCACAGTACAGGGATAATACACACAGTGATGTCACAGTACAGGGATAATACACACAGTGATGTCACAGTACAGAGATAATACACACAGTGATGTCACAGTACAGAGATAATACACACAGTGATGTCACAGTACAGGGATAATACACACAGTGATGTCACAGTACAGGGATAATACACACAGTGATGTCACAGTACAGGGATAATACACAAAGTGATGTCACAGCACAGGGATTATACACACAGTGATGTCACAGTACAGGATAATACACACAGTGATGTCACAGTACGGAGATAATACACACAGTGATGTCACAGTACAGGGATAGTACACACAGTGATTTCACAGAACAGAGATAATACACACAGTGATGTCACAGTACAGGGATAATACACACAGTGATGTCACAGTACAGAGATAATACACACAGTGATGTCACAGCACAGGGATAATACACACAGTGATGTCACAGTACAGGGATAATACACACAGTGATGTCACAGTACAGGGATAATACACACAGTGATGTCACAGTACAGGGATAATACACACAGCGATGTCACAGTACAGGGATTATACACACAGTGATGTCACAGTACAGGATAATACACACAGTGATGTCACAGTACGGAGATAATACACACAGTGATGTCACAGTACAGGGATAATACACACAGTGATGTCACAGAACAGAGATAATACACACAGTGATGTCACAGAACAGAGATAATACACACAGTGATGTCACAGTACAGAGATAATACACACAGTGATGTCACAGTACAGGGATAATACACACAGTGATGTCACAGTACAGGGATAATACACACAGTGATGTCACAGTACAGGGATAATACACACAGTGATGTCACAGTACAGGGATAATACACACAGTGATGTCACAGTACAGAGATAATACACACAGTGATGTCACAGTACAGGGATAATACACACAGTGATGTCACAGTACAGAGATAATACGCACAGTGATGTGTCAGTACAGGGATAATACACACAGTGTTATCACAGTACAGAGATAATACGCACAGTGATGCCACAGTACAGGGATAATACACACAGTGATGTCACAGTACAGGATAATACACACAGTGATGTCACAGTACAGAGATAATATACACAGGGATGTCACAGTACAGAGATAATACACACAGTGATGTCACAGTACAGGATAATACACACAGTGATGTCACAGTACAGGGATAATACACACAGTGATGTCACAGTACAGGATAATACACACAGTGATGTCACAGTACAGGGATAATACACACAGTGATGTCACAGTACAGAGATAATACACACAGTGATGTCACAGTACAGAGATAATACACACAGTGATGTCACAGTACAGGGATAATACACACAGTGATGTCACAGTACAGGGATAATACACACAGTGATGTCACAGTACAGGGATAATACACACAGTGATGTCACAGTACAGGGATTATACACACAGTGATGTCACAGTACAGGATAATACACACAGTGATGTCACAGTACAGAGATAATACACACAGTGATGTCACAGTACAGGGATAATACACACAGTGATGTCACAGTACAGGAATAATACACACAGTGATGTCACAGTACAGGGATAATACACACAGTGATGTCACAGTACAGAGATAATACACACAGTGATGTGACAGTACAGAGATAATACACACAGTGATGTCACAGTACAGGGATAATACACACAGTGATGTCACAGTACAGGGATAATACACACAGCGATGTCAAAGTACAGGGATAATACACACAGCGATGTCACAGTACAGGGATAATACACACAGCGATGTCACAGTACGGAGATAATACACACAGTGATGTCACAGTACAGGGATAATACACACAGTGATGTCACAGTACAGGGATTATACACACAGTGATGTCACAGTACGGAGATAATACACACAGTGATGTCAAAGTACAGGGATAATGCACACAGTGATGTCACAGAACAGAGATAATACACAAAGTGATGTCACAGAACAGAGATAATACACACAGTGATGTCACAGTACAGGGATAATACACACAGTGATGTCACAGTACAGGAATAATACACACAGTGATGTGACAGTACAGAGATAATACACACAGTGATGTCACAGTACAGGGATAATACACACAGCGATGTCAAAGTACAGGGATAATCCACACAGCGATGTCACAGTACAGGGATAATACACACAGTGATGTCACAGTACAGGGATAATACACACTGTGATGTCACAGTACATCACTGTGTGTATTATCTCTGTACTGTGACATCACTGTGTGTATTATCCCTGTACTGTGACATCACTGTGTGTATTATCCCTGTACTGTGACATCACTGTGTGTATTATCCCTGTACTGTGACATCACTGTGTGTATTATCCCTGTACTGTGACATCACTGTGTGACATCACTGTGTGACAGTACAGGGATAATACACACAGTGATGTCACAGTGCAGAGATAATACACACAGTGATGTGACAGTACAGAGATAATACACACAGTGATGTCACAGTACAGGGATAATACACACAGTGATGTCACAGTACAGGATAATACACACAGTGATGTCACAGTACAGAGATAATACACACAGTGATGTCACAGTACAGGGATAATACACACAGTGATGTCACAGTACAGGAATAATACACACAGTGATGTCACAGTACAGAATAATACACACAGTGATGTCACAGTACAGAGATAATACACACAGTGATGTGTCAGTACAGGGATAATACACACAGTGATGTCACAGTACAGGGATAATACACACAGTGATGTCACAGTACAGGGATAATACACACAGTGATGTCACAGTACAGGGATAATACACACAGTGATATCACAGTACAGAGATAATACGCACAGTGATATCACAGTACAGAGATAATACACACAGTGATGTCACAGTACAGGATAATACACACAGTGATGTCACAGTACAGGATAATACTCACAGTGATGTCACAGTACAGGATAATACACACAGTGATGTCACAGTACAGGATAATACACACAGTGATGTCACAGTACAGGGATAATACACACAGTGATGTCACAGTACAGGATAATACACACAGTGATGTCACAGTACAGGATAATACACACAGTGATGTCACAGTACAGGGATAATACACACAGTGATGTCACAGTACAGGATAATACACACAGTGATGTCACAGTACAGGGTTAATACACACAGTGATGTCACAGTACAGGGATAATACACACAGTGATGTCACAGTACAGGGATAATACACACAGTGATGTCACAGTACAGGATAATACACACAGTGATGTCACAGTACAGGGATAATACACACAGTGATGTCACAGTACAGGGATAATACACACAGTGATGTCACAGTACAGGATAATACACACAGTGATGTCACAGTACAGGGATAATACACACAGTGATGTCACAGTACAGGATAATACACACAGTGATGTCACAGTACAGGATAATACACACAGTGATGTCACAGTACAGAGATAATACACACAGTGATGTCACAGCACAGAGATAATACACACAGTGATGTCACAGTACAGGGATAATACACACAGTGATGTCACAGTACAGGGATAATACACACAGTGATGTCACAGTACAGAGATAATACACACAGTGATGTCACAGTACAGGGTTTATACACACAGTGATGTCACAGTACAGGATAATACACACAGTGATGTCACAGTACAGAGATAATACACACAGTGATGTCACAGTACAGGGATAATACACACAGTGATGTCACAGTACAGAGATAATACACACAGTGATGTCACAGTACAGGGATAATACACACAGTGATGTCACAGTACAGGCCTGGACTGGTTCTATACATTTTACTATGTGTTGGAGTGTGAAATCCAAAATATTATGCTCAATAGCGCCTCCTGCTGTCAGTAGGAGGGGAAAATTGATCGGCATGAATAAACAGGACTGTATGGGGTGGGACTGCCCTTCACTTCTTCAATGTCCCTTTGTCACCTCTCACTACAAGGTATCACAAAAATGTGAAAGTGCACAAAAGAGCCTTGATGTGCATTGTGATGTGTGAGCCTGAGGACAATGAGGGGGGACATTGGGACTTTTCAGCACTTTCACACTTCTTGTGACACCCTAGAGCTGCCAGTGACAAATGGTCATTTTTAAAACATACAGCGCCTCCACCCTGTGAGGGGCAAGTATAGTCATGTATCTCCCGAGCGCTCGTACCCATGGCCATACCGATGGCATCTACCCCAGGTGTTCCCCCAACAACCCTGTACAGTCTGATGTATAGTCATGTTACTCGGCCATGACATATGTCTTCACTTCTATCTTGTATCTGATCTACATCACAAAATGGGCAGAAGTCAATGCACATAATTATAGGCCGGTAGCAAGGAACCTCGAGGAATGGAGGCAGAAGAAAGATTTTAGTATGACTTCAAGGACAGGGATGTACAAGCTTTTCTTATCCACCCACATTGCCATATTGAACCTATCCCAAGGGGTATTACCATATGACGCCTTTATGGCATAGGGAAAATACAGTATATACCAGAAATGTCTGACATTTCCACTTCCAAGATTCCCCCCTATGGAGAGAACAAGGTCTCCTTCTATTCCACTCACAATACAGAAGTGTGGGAGTCAAATCTGGAGGCTCAGGCCATTAGTGGTGTCCCCTTAAAGCAATCTGTCACCAGAACCAGCATATCACCCCAGTCCTGCAGATAGATAGGTTAGTGTCACCAGAACCAGCATATCACCCCAGTCCTGCAGATAGATAGGTTAGTGTCACCAGAACCAGCATATCACCCCAGACCTGCAGATAGATAGGTTAGTGTCACCAGAACCAGCATATCACCCCAGCCCTGCAGATAGATAGGTTACTGTCACCAGAACCAGTATATCACCCCAGCCCTGCAGATAGACAGGTTAGTGTCACCAGAACCAGCATATCACCCCAGTTCTGCAGATAGATAGGTTATGGTCACCAGAACCAGCATATCACCCCAGCCCTGCAGATAGATAGGTTACTGTCACCAGAACCAGCATATCACCCCAGTCCTGCAGATAGATAGGTTAGGGTCACCAGAATCAGCATATCACCCCAGACCTGCAGATAGATAGGTTAGTGTCACCAGAACCAGCATATCACCCCAGCCCTGCAGATAGGTTACTGTCACCAGAACCAGTATATCACCCCAGCCCTGCAGATAGACAGGTTAGTGTCACCAGAACCAGCATATCACCCCAGTTCTGCAGATAGATAGGTTATGGTCACCAGAACCAGCATATCACCCCAGCCCTGCAGATAGATAGGTTACTGTCACCAGAACCAGCATATCACCCCAGTCCTGCAGATAGATAGGTTAGGGTCACCAGAATCAGCATATCACCCCAGCCCTGCAGATAGATAGGTTAGTGTCACCAGAACCAGCATATCACCCCAGCCCTGCAGATAGATAGGTTAGTGTCACCAGAACCAGCATATCACCCCAGCCCTGCAGATAGATAGGTTACTGTCACCAGTACCAGCATATCACCCCAGTCCTGCAGATAGATAAGTTAGTATCACCAGACCCAGCATATCACCCCAGCCCTGCAGATAGATAGGTTAATCTTAGTTGAGTAAACGTGATTGCTTACTCTATAGATTTAATAAGGGAATGAATAAAAAAGCAATTAAAAACGCTGTAGAAAAAACGCACTTTGGGTGCCTTAGCGTAAAGGTGTTTTGCCAGTAACCACACTTGTGAGTATCTGACCACTGGGGGTCCGACCCTCAGCAAGTAAGAGAACAGCCCCTATAGTCAGGGCTTAAATTGGGTCGGAACGCAGTGTTCCCTCTAAAAATGTTTTCCCAATTTAAGCACTGCCTATAGTAATGAAAGGTGAAGCAGTCCGGGGCACACGCTAAGGCTGGCCCCGTTGTTGTTGTGCCCTATGGATACAGCTATAATGTACTAGCAGATACGCCAGTACACTATGCTGTACCATCAGCGCTCCCTTAGGACAGTAAATCAGTAAATAGTTCCAGACTATAATGGGGCCCATCCATTTTGGTTGAAAAACTCCTGGTTTTGGACTCTTCCCTGTAACCCCCTTGACCAGGCCTTACATTATAGGGTTAATATTACATACATATTACATTTTTTCCCCCCACAAATTGCTTTTATTAAACATTTTCAGCAATTTTTCTTTGCCTTTATTAAAACGTCCATTTTTTATTTTATATTTCATTTTTATATATATAATTATTTATTTTAACTCAAATTAATTTGATTTTATATTTCTTTTTTACATTCCATTTTTTTAAATTCTATTTTAACTTGACTTCGTTTTACATTTTCTATATAAAATCAATGTATTCCATTTTTATTTTACATTCCATTTTTTATTTTAACTTTAGTTAATTTTATACTTTTTAATACTAAAACCACTTTTGACATTTTCACTGTTATTGGCGCTTTCGATGAAATGCCGACTCCCAATGTCATTTAACAAGGGTGTATTATGGCGGCTTATTTTACATTTCTATAGTTGAATGAATGTATAAATTATGTGTTCTGTACAACGCTGGATGGGTTTTCTAGCAGAGTTTATTATTCACCAGAGCCCTGCTGGTTTTTGTCCCCAACCCAATCCATCTGGATGGTATAAGTTATAGTGAAGGCTTAGCATACTGTATAATGTAATGCGTGATCGGGAGCGACTCGGTACGTGCGTACAATGTACAAAACCGTAAATTATTATTATGTTGGTTGGTATACTGAGCATAGTGTAGTATAGCGGTATTATTTCTTTTGTAAAGGTTATTCCATCTAGAATGAAGCTGCCCTGGCATCTATGGGGATTCATGGAGATGACCAGCACAGGGCCATGGTTTGGTAATGTATTATAGCCACTTGTCTGGATCTGATCACGGATCTTATGGTCTGTAATACCAATAAGTATCTGGACCCCTGTGGTAGAATAGAAAAATAACATTTCTTCCTATCCAATAGTTGGTAGACCCCAGCAGATGCTTCCTTACAGATGGGATTGAGTGGCACAATACTCTCGGATGCCTGGTGACACTCCTGGTGTATGTGAGCCAGTGCTACAGTGTTTCCAGCTCGCAACTGGGGTCGATGTTACAGCGGAGGAGGAGGGTTTGTGAGAACCCCTGCCAGGAATCTTGGGCGGGGAGAGGAGGTAGGCCGCCCCATTTTGCCACCCGGTCCCAGCTTCGACTACATTCATCCAGTGTGCCTTGAGTGAGATGTAGCGCCCCTATCTACATGCGCTTGTCCAAGTGGACCTTAGTGCAAAGTGCGGAACTAAGGGCCTGACTGATGTTGTGGGACACATACTGGTGCAAGGCGGGAATGGCACACGAGGAGAAGAGTGATGGCTAGGGACAACATAGCGAGGTGCCGCAGCTGCCATCAGGTCACGGAAGGCCTGAGTCTCCACAAGCCTAAACACCAACATCTCCAGGGCTAGTAGTTTGGAGATATGGCCATTTAAGGTTTGGGCATGTGGGTGGCTTATGCTGTACTTCTGCCTGCCATCAAACGCCTGGGAGATGGAGAGTTGCAGGGAAGAGGCACATGATGGTACAGGCGAAGGAGCAGAGGCAGGAAAAGGGGAGGATGAGGGTGAAGCCTTCCAAATGACGGCGCATGCTTGAGGTAGTCAGGTTGTTCTTCTCAGAGACCCCACTCAGTTTTGAGTTGCACAGTGTGCAAACCGCACTCAGTTTGTCCTCCGCGCATACCTTGAAAAATCTCAACACCAGCGAGGAACGTGGTCTCAATGGGGGAGTTTTTGGCAAGTGGCTAGAACAGGGAACATCTTGGGCCTTGCTGGTTGTGGGCTGGTTTCTCTGAAGCAACTGTCCTGTGCCTCTGGACATGCCTCTGCCGCTAGCCACCTTTTTTGGTGCTGCGCTTGCCTCCACATCTACACTGCTTTCCCCACTAGACATCAACCTTGTCCATGTCGTCTCATCGTCCATCATCTCCTCTTCCAATTGCTCACTCTGCTCCTCTTCCTGCACACCGCACATGACAACAGCCTGCCCTGATGGCAACTGTGTCTCATCATCATCACTGAGGACTGGTTGCGGGTCCACAACCACAAAATCGGCAGGAGATGGCAGATGCTCCAGTGTTTGGGCATCAGGACAGAGAAATTCGTCTGGTAGCTCCTGGGATTCGGGAAGTGGTTGAACAGAGTCTTTTAAGTGCCTGAAACTCTGCTGGTGCAAGGCTCAACTCACCCCAAGCGCCTGAACAGTAAATTTTTGTATGGCTCAGCTTAAGGGCCTTTAACTTAATTTGGAAGGGCTCACGTCAAGGGCCAGAAAAGTAATTTTTGGAGGTCTCACCACATCACACACACATACACAATGACAGTTAAGGGTGGTTGCTGTTGGATTTCCCATTGCCTATGCCATCTGTGGTTGTCATGGGCAGCGTGATTTAAAGGGGTGCATGCTAATGTTTCTTTAGCTTAAAATTTGTGTTTCTGTCCATACTAATGTAGAGGAAAGAAGGTTTGCAAGTATTTTTCCACTTTCCATATTGAGTTTGGAGTGTGTAGTTGATAGGCTGTGATAGTAGGGTAATACTGGGACTCGGCCATGTTAGATGCCCCCAAACATGCTTCCCCTGCTGTCCCAGTTGCATTCCAGAGGTGTTGGCATCATTTCTTGAGGTGTCATTGTGGACTTGGTGACTCCAATTAGTTGAATTTTGGTTTCACCTGAAACAAGCATTTTTTCCCCCATAGTCTATATTGGGATTTGATATGCAATCGAATAGTCAAATATTGAGGGTCTACTTGAATCGAAATTCCGAATACAAAATATTTCACTACTCGCTCATCTCTAATAACAATCCTTTTTTTGCCACTAATGCATGGCAAAAAGGCCTGTAATTTTCTCCTTTCAACACAAAACAGTGAATAAGCCACTTATTTTTCCCCCAACTAATAATCACCAAGAAATGGTGCTTCCAACTCCACATTGTATCACGTTGCCAGTCTGTGGCCTCCTAAGACTGCTGCCACCTCCTCACTCTGTGGCCTCCTAAGGCTGCTGCCACCTTGCCACTCTGTGACCTCCTAAGGCTGCTGCCACCTCCCCACTCTGTGGCCTCCTAAGGCTGCTGCCACCTCCCCACTCTGTGGCCTCCTAAGGCTGCTGCCACCTCCCCACTCTGTGGCCTCCTAAGGCTGCTGCCACCTCCCCACTCTGTGGCCTCCTAAGGCTGCTGCCACCTCCCCACTCTGTGGCCTCCTAAGGGTATGTTCACTCTTAAACTTCCGTACGGATAGCCACAACGGGATTCTGATGCAGTGCACCGGCATTCCATCATGGCATCCCGCTCCTGATTAGGCCCAAATGAATGGGCCTAGACAGGAGCATGTCTCGAGCCGCGGATGCCATGGCTGACTCAGCTACAGAATCCATGGCAAGATAGGTCATGTTGCTTTTTTTTCCCGCTACTAGCAGATTGAATCGAATCGTTTTAGGAAATTCAACGAACAGGCCGAATTGAATTTTTGAAAAATTCCCTCATCTCTAGTTATAATCCATAAATTCTAAGTATTTCCCTACATAAAGACCCAGTTACACTTTCCCTGTCTTTCCTACATTACTTTCTCTCCTCTCCCACAGTCCAGCAGAACATCGGACCCTAAAGCTCGAGTATGGTACCAGATTCCCTTCAAGTTGACTTGGAGCTTTCTCCAGCAGATGTTCCTACATTTCCCAAATTATCATCCCTGCTATTTCTAAACAGTGTTCTTCTGAATCCTCCATAATGTCCCCAGGAACTGCTTTCCCATAACTTCCTCCATACCTAGTATAGACCTCGCTGAAGATACTGAGTGAATTTATCTCAGAGGATACAAGAGAGTTTAGCGGGGGTCATGTTGGTGAGAGAATCCAGAGACCAGCGCTCCCTTACTATGCCCGGCGGTTTATTTATTCTGCATTGATAAATACATTTCTCATCCTCTCTCACTTGTGAATTTCTTCATGTCTGCTTTACGTTACACTTCCCTGTTGACAGATTTTCCACTCGCTTTGTTTTCTTTGGCTTCTGAGCCACCACAGGACATCAGACACAATGGAGGCAGCCATTTAATAGCGCAAACCAGTATATAGGAAAATTCATCCTGTTTGTTGGAACCGGGCAAGTGTGCAAAACGTTGTAATATCTGTGCAGGATGGTGGTGCAGCGTAATCCTGTGCAAAAGAAACCACCCAATAGCTGGTATATTGGAATAGATCAAGATTAACTTACAAAAACATCAGCATTCCAAAACATTTGCCCAGAACTTATATGAGGCGATCGGTGGCATTCCTGTTCTTATGGGCGATGTTCCCACTGGCACTCCCAAGTTCAGTTCTCCAGTACCAGATAGGGAAAACATGTATGGAGATATGCGAATTCCCATGAGGTTGTGCTATGGGACATGTGATGCAACTCCGAGGCCAAACCAACGTTCCACAAACACAACACAAACACTATACACTTTACCAGTGGCTACACAGCATGTCTATCCCAACTAACCCTTGTGGCATCCCTTATATACTGCGTATGGCCATCTGTAGTCACCCACCTGAGGTTGCCCAACTCGGGAGGTAAACTTTCATCCTACATTATGATGTAGTTGTTACTAGTGCACACTACAGGTCTGCCTCAAGTATGGGTAGGAGGGGCTTAATATGGCGCCCACCTGGCCGCACCCAAGATGCGGTCTCCTCATTGCTGGAGGGTTACTTGTAGGAGGCAACATCTACTCAGACCTGGTGAGGCCTGGAGAGGAGTACGAGTTGCTTGGAGGAGGCAACACCCAGTTAAGCCAAGTGAGGCCTGGACAGGTGTATGAGCTGATTGCAACAAGGAGAGGTAGGACACCCTCAGTGAACCTCTGCAACCATCCGATGAATGGGAGCTCAAAACATATGGAGACAGGCTGTGCACTCCCTGTCTTCTGTACCGAGCCGTGAGAGTTGTCCTCGTGAAGACCTGCAGTTCCAAGACATCTGTAGAAAAGAGGAATCGGGAGAGGTTGTGTAGAAATGTCCATCTAAATTGGTGACCTGCAAGTGGGTGGTGGTTTGGTGATGGCTGGGCAGAAAAGCATTGTGCAAGGAAAAGTGGTGATGGCCATCTCAGAGACATATTATTACCCAGAGCCAGGGGCTACATGCTTGTGCCCAATTATATTTACACACCCCAGACAAGTACCTTCCTTTAGGCTCCAGATTATACTACATCTTCCCTACAGTTTACAGACTTAAAGAGCATCCCACTCCATTCCTGCACTTCCCTTATCTCTACAAAGAGTGTCTCTTCCTCTGGAGGACCCAACACGTCCAAGTATTACCTGGCCAGTCCATTTATTTCATATGGGTCCGTGTAATGCCTAATTTCTCCTGTGATGGCGCTGCAGGAAACCAAACACTTGCTCTCAGGTTCTCTACAGATAATCGCTTATTTAGTGCTAACTGGGGGCTCCAGCTGGAGGATACTTTAGGATCAGTTTAGCATCAAGGGACCCTTTTAATAAAAATATATAAGATATATATACTCTTACAGTACTGTCAATGTCTTTTTTGCTTCTATTATGTTATATTTACCTATTACGGTCCTATTTTGCACCCGGTATATTTTGCCTTAGACCTAATTTTAGAAATAGTTCCCTTTCTGGTTACGGCACACAAGCGTAATCCCTACGTCTGTCAATAGGTGGCAGTAGAGAGATGTCGCAGAAGAAGAAAATAGCGCAGCGAGCAAATTACGTCCCGATATTTCCCTTCAATTGTAAATCTTTTCAGAAACGAAATATTACAGTGCCAGTTCTACACTTGGACTATTTGTTTCTTATGCCTTTGAGCTAAAAGGAAGTCGTTTGGACTTTGATGTCCCAATAAATATTACAATTCCGAGAGCCGAAGTGCTTATTTTCTGACTAATGTTGCCTTTATTTTAGATTTTTTCGTAACATATGGCCTGTTCGACGCTTCCGCCATTACATAAGGACATAAGCAATAAAGATTTGGTAAGAATAAGAGGTTTCACACCTCAAGTATTTGGCAAAATCCGCAGTATTTGCAGCTTCCAGTCACTGAATTATTACGTGTACACCCGCATAGCAGTCCATAAATAAACCCGACCATGACATCACGCGAAGCATGCACATAGCATGGGAAAGGGAAGGGGTCGTTACATGACCAATGTCATTAAAACATGCGCCATTCCCAATCTCACTGTATACATTTAGTACATTAGGAAGCCGTCGGATGGCGCTGGCCCTTTAAATAACAGAGCCGGCGAATAAGAAATATTGAGTATGTGAAACAACAGCAGGATGTAAAGTGAAACAAATTGATCATGATGAAAAACATGCAAAAAACCCCGTAACCCGCAGTATAATTTCCCTCTGATTTATGGCCGTTTTCATAGCGGCGACCCCGTGTTCTGCCTCTTGCTATGTGCTTATCTGGCAGATTGGAAATAGCAGGAAACACCCCGGAGACTTGTTATTTGATGAGAGCGTGTATATGTATCATATATGTATATAGGATGATGACATTATGTATGAAAAGTTTGCATGGACGTGCATTGCAAGGCAAATAATCCCCTCTGCAGGCATATAAGGGGCTTGTATGTATAAAATGTAACGGCGTTCTGTAAGGGGTTAAAAGGTTATGGTTATTCCAATTTATTACATGTACAGAACTCGGCAGTGGGTAATGGTGGTAAAATTGGGAGCTTAGTATGGGTCAGAGAAAACACCCCCTACCACTAATGTGTGCGGTTTTGACAAGGTAATACTCCTTGTACTATTACATAAATATGGTGGTATCACTTTGATAGTCATAAAGGATGCCATGAGTACATATATATATATATATATATATATATATATATATATATGTATATATGTAGGTGTATATGTATGTATATTATATATGTAGGTGTATATGTATGTATATTATATATGTAGGTGTATATATATATATATATATATATATATATATATATATATGTATATATATATATATATATATATATATGTGTGTGTGTGTGTGTGTGTGTGTATGTAGGTGTCACCTTGATAGAGATACATACAAACATGGTAGTGTCACTTTGATAATCAAAAAAGATGTCCTAAGATCGTATATATGTGTAAGCCACAATAGTTAGGAGACCACATACATAAAGAAGAAGAAGAAAGATATGTATGTATTAGAGATGAGTGAGTAGGTATCCGATCGAATACTACGGTATTCGAAATACTCGTACTTGATCGAGTACCACTCACTATTCGAATGGAAAAGTTTGATGCAGAACCAGCATTGATTGGCCGAATGCTATACAGTCGGCCAATCAACGCTGGTTCTTCTCCTACCTTTAGAAGTCTTCTCCGTGCAGCGTCCCCGCGGCGTCTTCTGGCTCTGAATTCACTTTGCCAGATATCGGGCCTGGGCAGAGCCGACTGCACATGTCTGCTTGTAGTGCGGGCATGCGCAGTCGGCTCTGCCCTGGCCCGATGCCTGGCAGAGTGAATGAAGAGCCGGAAGACGCCGCGGGGACGCTGCACAGAGAAGACTTCTCGGAGGATCCAGCCTGACCCTCACTAATAGACTTGGTAAGTATAATTTGATCGAACGTTGCCTACCCCTGAAACGAGCATTTCCCCCCATAGACTATAATAGGGTTCAATATTCGATTCGAGTAGTCGAATATTGAGGGGCTACTCGAAACGAATATCAAACCTCGAACATTTTACTGTTCACTCATCTCTAGTATGTATGCCAACTGCAAACAGATAATCTACTACCAAAGAGATTACACCAGGCTATACAGTGGACCGCTAGATGTTTCATCTACTATTTGTATAATGAATATGCCAAGTTGACACCTGATCCTATTAACAAGAGGGAGGCATATAGGTGCGGGGCATAAATAAATGAGTAAGTAAATAAATAAATCGATGCCCGTGAGCCTTCTCACAAACTTACCCTTCCACAGTGGGCTGAAAGCATGGCCCCACTGTGGTGGGCAGCGTAGTTTAAGGCCTTACTTCAAGGAAGTGTGTGAGCCAGGTGGTGAAGTGGTCAATGAAGGCAGCGGTAGGTCCCGGCGGTCGATATATGACAACCAGTTGTAGGTTGGAGGGTGAGCAGATACGAACGGAGTGCACTGCAAAGGGAGGGAGGGTGAGGGCAGGTATTGCTTGGATAGGGGCGAATGAGCAATTGTCTGACAGGAGGACGCCTACACCTCCACCAGGTTTATCGTTGGGGCGGGGAGTATGTTAGAAGTGCAGACCTCCGTAGGAGAGGGCGGCGGGGGAGGCTGTGTCTGAGGGTGTCAGCCATGTTTCTGTGAGACCGAGAAATTTAAGTTAATTAAGAATGAAAAGGTCATGGATGTAGGTAAGTTTATTACATACAGAGCGGGCATTCCATAGTGCAGCGGAGAGGACAGCGGGAGGGCGAGGAGCAGGTGAGATTGGCTTGAGATTTCGGGGGTTTAGTGCGCTAACGCCAGGTGTGGGGAAAAGGCCGACAGTGGAGATTTGCTGGGGAGGTCCAGGATTAGGAGATATGTCACCAGAAGTAAGGAGGAGCAGGGAGAGGGACAGCAGGTGTAGGTAGGAGAGGCTGCGGGGGGGGGGGGGGGGGGGTTGTATGTGTCTGGGGCGGAAAGCCTGCAAGTTTGTGAGGAGCTGTGCAGAGAAAGTTATAGGGTGGGGTAGGAGAGAGGGAGAGATGAGGATTTCTTTACTGACCAGGCTGGTTTGGGGTGGAAAGGTGGTTTTTACAAGGATTGGGAGAACAACAGTGATTAAAATGAGAAGCATTTCTGTTAGACAAGTGATCAATTTGTAGCAGTTGGTTTGTGTTACCTTCTGGTCCAATTCTGGCCTAATTCTGATAACCACACATAGATTTCACACTTTGATTGCATACTGGTTTACCTAGTTCACATGGGGCAAGGGGGGCGTATTTTGGTTCTGATTTTGATGCAGGAAGCAGCGTCAGAATAGGACCAAAATACGCCTACCGCGATTTCCGACAGTTGCAGCACTCTGGTCCAGCGTAGGCCCAAATGAATGGACCTAGTCTGGAGGGTGCTGCCTGAATTAGCCACGGAATCCGCCTGAAGAAAGGGCAGCTCGTTTCTTTTTCTGTTAGCTGCATGTTGCCGCTCACGGAAAAAAGAGCGCTAGTGGTCTACATAGAAGGAGTCTTATGACGCCCATAAGCACTGGTATAAGTATTGAAATTGCAGCTTCCATCTGGCCCATAAGCCAAGGAGACTCCTTAGCCTCCGTAACCATCCCTATAGGGATAAGGTAGAGGTCCTCAGAGAAACGATTGCCCCGGGGCCCACAAGACTTTAGTGACGCCACTGGAGGTTAGAATGCCTTCTTAGCTCTACCATCTGGCAGTTCATGGGTGCGCCGCCATCCCACGACACATCATAGCTCTATTTCTCATCACTATGGAATTAAAACCTCTTTTTTCCATGTAAATGTACATAGCGGTGCTGGTTATTGTAATTATCGCAAGTAATTTTAGTCATCTAAACCACCGAAGTATTACAGTGAAATCCAGGATTTTCAGCATTCCTAGGCCATGATTACGGGCCGTCCATTAAGAGGCTGACATGTGGTTGTCTGAGACTTTTAGGAACTGTTAGTTATAATGTAAAGGTTGCTATTTTGCTGGAAGGCCACCCGGTGTGCCGCGAGGTCTCTGCCGGAGAAAAAAATGCAAAATAAAAACATCAATAAAGATGGTTAAATATACAGCGCTCCACCTGTGCGCCCGTCCTGAAGGAGCAGACACATTCCTGGGATGTCTACAACGCAGTTGACTTGTTTCTTGCTGTTGATTCTGTCGTCAATGTACGTTCTGTCAGCTGGAGAAAACCTCGGTATGCTTATAATTAATGCCGAAAGCTGAAAATGATGAATGTTAATGTGTTGACCAGATGTGGAGTCGTTTCTGCATCTACGTGGCCCTTTATAAGGCAAGGAACATCACCTCATCATGTAACATATTTATACGATAAGGCTATGTTCACATCTGGGTTGGATTCTCTGCTGGGAACCTCCAGTGGAGAGTCTATCGAAAAGTGTGGCCGAAAAGATCTGCAAGCATGACTTGTTCCTCTGCCAAAGAGATACCAGAAATAATGGATACGCAGCAGACCCGATTACCATCAATGGAGTCCCAAGGGATCCATTGTTGTCCATAATCGCATGGATCTGTATTACTCATCAGTCCTTTTTTCTGTTCCTACTACGGGGCAGAAGAATGGATGAAGACAACACAGAGGACTGCTTCACCAACACCAGAAGTTCTTCTAATGGACTTGGGGTCTAAGTCAATAATGGGTCTCTAAAATCCATCAGAAGACAACCCAATTTGGAGAAGATGTGAAAGTTGTAACACCGGTAGGGTTGAGTGATCGGGATCGGAATAGATCTGATTCCAATCGGCGATCGAGTAAATTTCACGATCACTAGAATCACTAGAATTAGGGTCCCATGTTGCAAATCAAATCAAATAGGCTTTATTGGCACGTCCGAATAGATATTTGGCATTGCCAAAGCTAGTACAGTGGGGAGGGGGAAAGTTGGAGTCAAGGGGGAGAGTATGGGGGCGGGGCGGGTGGTTTGGGGTATAACAGTCCTTGGAGTCTCATCTTCCTCTTGTTTGGTGACAGCTGGACACGTATTGGGCAGCGATCTTCACAGTGGCCTCTTCTTCTCCTAGTAGGATGTAGAGTTTCCTCTTCTCGTCTGCAGATATGAAGTCTGGGATGTGGGCAGAGAGTCTGCCCTATATATGAAGGAACAGATGTTCGCTCCATTCTATAGGACATGGATAGATCTGGAAAAAGTGACACACCAGAGATGTAACATGAGGCTCAGGGCACCAATGCATAATCTGTACCAGACCCCCCAACTATAATGTATCACTTACAGTACTGAGTCCTTATATTGGGAAGAGACAGCTCCTGGGTCTCCCGAGGCTCCTGGACCTGGGTGCAGCTGTTCCCCCTGCACCCTTTAAGCTTTACTCCTCTATACATTTCCATTCTAGAGCAATGCAAAATTTTCATTTTGATTTTAAAATTCCCTTTAATTCGTTTTCCCTTGTATATACTAGAGATTCTTCCTTTATCTCAAAATTATGCATGGCCTAAAAACAGACACGTCACCCCCAGAGATATAACGCCAGAAAGTCAAAAGAGCAGTTGTGGGTAAAGCTGCTCTGGCTCCCAGGACATCAGGACATCGTCGCGTCTTCCATTGATAGGACTCTTAGTTTCCAATCTCATTATTATTTAGATCTCAGTAAACTCAGAATTTTCTGACACGTCTCTCATTTATTCCAACAACCTTCAGAACAATAAGGCAGCAGATGTTCAGCGATTAGAAGTGAGCACATGTCTATGTGACGGCGCGGCAATGTGCCAGTAATCCCTTAAACCCATAACAAGGCTGTTACATTATATGGCCAACGGCTAATAGGATGTCCCTAATTTTATATATTACATTGTTATCTGCTAAAAGGGTTGTTGGCTTTGTGCAAACTCATAAAGGCGTAACTAAACTTTCGAACAACTTTTGATTTTCAAGCAGTATTTGCATTATTAATAAATTTTGTAATATACTTTATTAATAAATTTTGTCTCCTTTATGTGAAATCCGGTATGGCTAACTCTTTCCTTTGCTTTTCTATTGAGAGTTGTCCCTAGGAGAGGGCCACTATATCTCAGGCTATATAAAACGGACACACTCACTTTTCATGATTCTCCTCTTTCATATGACACCAGGATTCAGTTCTACCTGTATGATTTCCAGAGATATCACTGGTTGAATACACTGTCAGGATATTTATAGGCAGCTTCAGCTATACATATCCCGATACCGGCTGTGTTTTCAATCTGTTGTATCTCTATAAATCATACAGATAGCACTGCCATCTTAGTGTCATATGAAAGAAGAGAATCTCCTCTTTCACATGACACCAGGAAAGCTTCTAAGTGTTACCTTCCCCACCTGTACATACACAAGGAGAAGCAGGAACAGCTCTCAAGGCAGGATTTCACATAAAGGTGCAAAAATTTGTCACAAATGCTTCCAGAAAATTAAATTTTTTCCAAAAGTGGAGTTACATTTTAAAGATTTTACATTAGGTCCTGGGTAGTCCAAGATGATACAGATCTGCTTCCTGTAGTGTATTCCTTATCTTTGCATCTCCATTCCTGCTCAGTGTTGTGGTACTGGACGCCTGACAATGCTGGGGGCATAACTAAAGGCTGTGGGGAAAAAAACACATCTTGGGTCCCCCTGAGCAATTTCGTATCATGACTGTCTGCCGTGGTCTATATATACATCTTAGAAGTATATCCATTCTTGCATTGAATACTTTTCAACATATTGGTGCACACAAGTTCTCGCATGCCATGTTGGCGTCTCCCAAGCAGTAATCATGCCCCCTTTAGTCCTACAGCTTCCCCCCACAGGATCCCTTTGTGACTATATGTTTCCGATGGCTTGCTCTTTTTTCTATGAAAACATAATATATTATTAGCTCCTTTCTGACAGTGGTAGGTTGTGTATCATAAATCTTCTGATTCCAGTGCACAAGATTGCGGGGGTTATAGATTTCTACACAGAATGCCAGTCATCAAAGGAAACTAGACAATAAATCAAAGAAGTTTATCTATCCTTAATGTGTTATGGTTGACCCTGTGCCCCCCCTTTCTCCAGGATCCGATCACAGCTGTTGTTACTGCACCCCCTTATAGTTACATCAGTTGCCTATACTATTTGCCTCTGTTCTTCTAGTAAAGGGTAATAGCATGTGGGAACCCAGAGGCAAGTGTTCAGTGTTGCTGTAGGAGAAAGAAAAAAATTACACAATTTCTATTACCATCAAGGGGCGGTATATGTAATGTGTGGACATGCTGGGACCTCTAGGACAAGACACATTTTTTGAAGCTCTGGTTAAAGAGATTTTCTGGGACATACATATTGATGGCCTATTGATGGATATTTTATTCTTTATTTTTGATTACTTATATAGCACCACCATATCAGTAGCGCTTTACAGATATTGCAAATACTGTCCACAATAGGGCTGACAATCTAAAATCTCTATCAGAAGGACTTTGCAATGTTGGAGGAAATTGAAGTAACTAGAGGAACCCCACACAAACACAGGGAGAACATACGAACTCCATGCAGATGTTGTCCTTGGCTGGACAGGTCATCCATATGTCATTGGAGGGTATCTACGACTCAAGACCCCCATGATCAACTGGTTAAAGAGTCTGTAGTATTTGGGTGAGGGCTTTGACCAATACCAAGCACAGCCCTGTGCATATTGTAGATGCAGTGATTGGTATTGCAACTCAGCCCCATTCACGTAAACGGGACTGAGCTGCCGCTGTACCATGTGACAAATGAACATGACATAATCAGTATAGGGAAGAAGCCATCAAGGTCATGTGTTGGACCTCTGCCAATTACATAGTAATAACCTATACTAATGATTAGGGTTGAGCCGATCTTGACTTTTCAGGATCGATTTTAAAATCCGATTTCCGATCATTTTTCATTCGAACCCGATCTCGATCCCAATTCCGATCCCAATGCAAGTCAATGGGATTTTTTTATTAATGGGAGATCGGATTTTAAAAGCAATCCTATTCACTATACAGCATGGAATCTAACAATTGAATGCTTTAATTGTTAGAATCCACGCTGTGTAGTGAATCACTAAGTAGCCAGAGGATTTTTTTTAATCCTCTGGCTACTTAGTCCCCCCTGGTGTCCACTTACCTCCAGAGATGGCTGCTCCGGTGTTCTTCTTCGCTTCGCTGCCACTCCACGCTGCTCTTCTTGCCTCACTGCCCCCGCCTCCCAGGTTAGGAGAGTGTGGGCGGGTTAGGAGAGTGTGGGCGGGTACTAGGAGGGGAGACGTCACGTCTCCCCGCCCTGTACCCGCCCACACTCTCCTAAGCCACAAGCCCCGCCTTCCTAGCTCTTTAAATACTAACCTGGGAGGCGGTGGCAGTGAGCCAAGAAGAGCAGTGTGGAGCAGCAGCGAGGCGAAGAAGAACACCGGGCACCGGACCAGCCATCTCTGCAGGTAAGTAGCTACTAGAGATGTTAGTTTAGTCCCCCATTAGAATGAATGGAGGCAGCCGGCGCGCAGGGGGTTAAGGCTGTGTGCCGGCTGCTTCCATTCGTTCCTATGGAACCGCAGCGGAGCCTTCACACTGAGTATACACTCTGCTCAGAATGAGCGGAGCATATGTAGCGCCCCACAGAGTGGGTCACTACAAATGTCATCTTATGTGATCTACACTGTGTACTGTGAAGGTATAGTGAGATCCAGGCAACCTGTTAGCATACACAAAGTTCTACAGCCATTATCTCTTTAAGAAAAGGGGTGGAGCTACAGACTGGAAGAGGGTCTCTCTCTCTTTCAGTTCAAGTGCAGGAGTGTGCAAGAGAGAGGAGCAGTTGTGTGGAGGTGCAGTGCGTGCTGCAAGCCTCATGGTGTGATAGAACAGCACAGGAGGCCGGAGACCTGCAGAGGTGAGATGAGACCTCACAGGGACGGAGCTGCAGTTATAGGACCATCAATTCCTAACTAGTGTGAGAAACACTAAGAACATTGAGAGACTCACTGGACTGAGGCCTAGTGAATACAAGATTCCTGGAGGCTCAGTAACATACAGAGTTGGGGTGAGTGTATCCAGCATCCCAAAGAACTCGCGTTACCTGCTGTCCAGAAGGGGGATATACCCAGTTGTACTTAACCTCTGAGCTCCTGGAACCCAGGACCAGAGGAAATCTATTAGAGAGTTTGAGCAGCAGTGGAAGGCTGAATCATACTGGTGGTAAAAGGGAAGACTGGCATCTCACTATACTGAAGCAAGGTGAAACCTCCTGTAACATCTGGTATCTCCTGCTGACTACAGAAGTAAACTGTAAGTGTTTGGTTAACCCCTGTCTGGACTGTATTCTTTAATCAATCCTCTGTTACTCCTCCTGGAAATCATCCCTTTCTCACCTATATCATCTGGCCCTGGGACCTGCCCTGGTTGGGGAGGGTATAACATCTGGCACTGCATCACCACCTATTCCCAGAGGCCCTATCTACAGTGCCCGGCTTCACCTCAAGCCGAAACCCCAACTGGCGTCACGACAAACTTTTATTTTTCGTTATTTTTCTTTAATCCATTTTTACTTAAAACTCCCCTTTTTCAAGGCGCTGCCGCCCCCGGTGTCGGGCCTGCTCGCACCGTGAATCCACATAGGCCGAGCCGGGGCGACTCACCTTTTTGGCGTCACGAACAGGATAGCGAAAGTGCGCAAAACTTTTATTTTTGTTCAAAAAGACTGTTGCATTTTTCAAAATTTTCCCTGCTTTCCAAAATAGCAATGAACAGCAGTTGCATGATTCAAGTTACATTGAACTGCAGGGTTGGTGTCTCTTCCTTGCAAGCCACACTGAGTGCAGAACATGTGACATGCCTGTGCAATGAGCAGTGAAAGATACAGATTGCATCATCCCCAACTGCAGTGATAAATCCTCAATCCATCCATCCATCCGGATCAACACTTCACAGTATCAAGTATGGTGAGTGTGGCTTTGCTGGGGTTAACAAGGGGGGGTGATGTATCAAGCAAGTGGATCCTCATCTCCAGCCCCAGGCCCCTCTGATTCCCCCATAGACTCTAACCGTGGTCACAACCAAGTAACTATGGCACCTATATTACTGCTAACAATGCCGTACATTCCAGGTGCATCCTGGCTGCCCCAGTATACAGGCGAGTCCCATAGCCTCAGAGACTTTAAAGAAAAGCTGAGTAGCCTGTTTGACCTATACCCTATGACAGAGGAGCAAAAGGTCGCAATATTAATAAGTCAACTTGGTGGTGCAGCACAAAGGGAAGTGAAATCCTGGCCATTGAGTGATAAAAGAACTGTAAAGGACATTTTTACCAAACTCAGGATCACCTTTGACACCCGCACCACAGCTGAGATAAAAATGCGGTTTTTCAGCTGTAGGCAAAAACCGCAGGATACTGTGAGAGATTTTGCCCTCAATCTGCAAGAGGCCTTGTGGGTTATTAAACAAGTGGATGATGTACCAGCGCAAATTCCAGTAAGCCCGATTCCTAGTGAAAGTATGCCTACCGTTTCCCTGATGACTGCAGTGAGTAGGAGAAGACTGTCAGGAATCCCATTTCTGCGTAGATCTCAGCGCAATACACAGGGAGAACTCCCCATACGTTACAGGGACAATCAGTAAAGGTATACTAACCCAATGTGTTTACAGATAGTTGTGTTGTGTTTGTATATGTTGAATTGAGTTTATGCAAAGTTAAAGGTTTAATTGCAGTGCCGACTCCCTAATGGATTGCACTAATAGGTGAGTCAGAAATATGAACTGTGCATTACTACTTACTCTCCTGAGCATGGCATTACCAAGAGAGAATGGACTAAAGGAACTATGCCAGTGGTTAACATGTTTAGTTTTTCAGGGTTCCTACCACCATAACTTTCTTGTGGTATTGAAACTTTAAAACTTCCATTTGCCTACCAACCTCTTCAAGTGCATGGAATGCAATTTATGCAGGTGCACCAACGCTCTTGGGGGTTGGGGGATGTTTCAAATATGGCGGCCTGTCGGATAGGAGCCATCAAAACAGCCTGTGCAGTGAAGAAATATGAATGTTCCAAAATACTCCGCAGCTGCACTCGGAGTTAAGGAGGTGGACTAAGCGGTTTGGGGCTGTAATCCGCAAGGAAAGCAACCGTGAATGTTGCTGGGTTGTAAGGAATACACAACCAGAGACTTTAATGCGTTACAAAAATTGTGTTTACTTGAATGTTTTTGTAAAAGTTCAAATTGATCTTGAGTAAGTTGCACTTTTCTCCTTAGGGAATTTACTTACATATGAAGTTTACACTTGTATGTAATGTCCTTCAAACACTATGATGTTCATGTTACCGTCTACTAACCCTCTTCTTAGTTCACCGGAAGGGTAGCCCGAGACGTGCTACTTTTAACAAGGGGGGAATGTAGCGCCCCACAGAGTGGGTCACTACAAATGTCATCTTATGTGATCTACACTGTGTACTGTGAAGGTATAGTGAGATCCAGGCAACCTGTTAGCATACACAAAGTTCTACAGCCATTATCTCTTTAAGAAAAGGGGTGGAGCTACAGACTGGAAGAGGGTCTCTCTCTCTTTCAGTTCAAGTGCAGGAGTGTGCAAGAGAGAGGAGCAGTTGTGTGGAGGTGCAGTGCGTGCTGCAAGCCTCATGGTGTGATAGAACAGCACAGGAGGCCGGAGACCTGCAGAGGTGAGATGAGACCTCACAGGGACGGAGCTGCAGTTATAGGACCATCAATTCCTAACTAGTGTGAGAAACACTAAGAACATTGAGAGACTCACTGGACTGAGGCCTAGTGAATACAAGATTCCTGGAGGCTCAGTAACATACAGAGTTGGGGTGAGTGTATCCAGCATCCCAAAGAACTCGCGTTACCTGCTGTCCAGAAGGGGGATCTACCCAGTTGTACTTAACCTCTGAGCTCCTGGAACCCAGGACCAGAGGAAATCTATTAGAGAGTTTGAGCAGCAGTGGAAGGCTGAATCATACTGGTGGTAAAAGGGAAGACTGGCATCTCACTATACTGAAGCAAGGTGAAACCTCCTGTAACATCTGGTATCTCCTGCTGACTACAGAAGTAAACTGTAAGTGTTTGGTTAACCCCTGTCTGGACTGTATTCTTTAATCAATCCTCTGTTACTCCTCCTGGAAATCATCCCTTTCTCACCTATATCATCTGGCCCTGGTTGGGGAGGGTATAACATCTGGCACTGCATCACCACCTATTCCCAGAGGCCCTATCTACAGTGCCCGGCTTCACCTCAAGCCGAAACCCCAACTGGCGTCACGACAAACTTTTATTTTTCGTTATTTTTCTTTAATCCATTTTTACTTAAAACTCCCCTTTTTCAAGGCGCTGCCGCCCCCGGTGTCGGGCCTGCTCGCACCGTGAATCCACATAGGCCGAGCCGGGGCGACTCACCTTTTTGGCGTCACGAACAGGATAGCGAAAGTGCGCAAAACTTTTATTTTTGTTCAAAAAGACTGTTGCATTTTTCAAAATTTTCCCTGCTTTCCAAAATAGCAATGAACAGCAGTTGCATGATTCAAGTTACATTGAACTGCAGGGTTGGTGTCTCTTCCTTGCAAGCCACACTGAGTGCAGAACATGTGACATGCCTGTGCAATGAGCAGTGAAAGATACAGATTGCATCATCCCCAACTGCAGTGATAAATCCTCAATCCATCCATCCATCCGGATCAACACTTCACAGTATCAAGTATGGTGAGTGTGGCTTTGCTGGGGTTAACAAGGGGGGGTGATGTATCAAGCAAGTGGATCCTCATCTCCAGCCCCAGGCCCCTCTGATTCCCCCATAGACTCTAACCGTGGTCACAACCAAGTAACTATGGCACCTATATTACTGCTAACAATGCCGTACATTCCAGGTGCATCCTGGCTGCCCCAGTATACAGGCGAGTCCCATAGCCTCAGAGACTTTAAAGAAAAGCTGAGTAGCCTGTTTGACCTATACCCTATGACAGAGGAGCAAAAGGTCGCAATATTAATAAGTCAACTTGGTGGTGCAGCACAAAGGGAAGTGAAATCCTGGCCATTGAGTGATAAAAGAACTGTAAAGGACATTTTTACCAAACTCAGGATCACCTTTGACACCCGCACCACAGCTGAGATAAAAATGCGGTTTTTCAGCTGTAGGCAAAAACCGCAGGATACTGTGAGAGATTTTGCCCTCAATCTGCAAGAGGCCTTGTGGGTTATTAAACAAGTGGATGATGTACCAGCGCAAATTCCAGTAAGCCCGATTCCTAGTGAAAGTATGCCTACCGTTTCCCTGATGACTGCAGTGAGTAGGAGAAGACTGTCAGGAATCCCATTTCTGCGTAGATCTCAGCGCAATACACAGGGAGAACTCCCCATACGTTACAGGGACAATCAGTAAAGGTATACTAACCCAATGTGTTTACAGATAGTTGTGTTGTGTTTGTATATGTTGAATTGAGTTTATGCAAAGTTAAAGGTTTAATTGCAGTGCCGACTCCCTAATGGATTGCACTAATAGGTGAGTCAGAAATATGAACTGTGCATTACTACTTACTCTCCTGAGCATGGCATTACCAAGAGAGAATGGACTAAAGGAACTATGCCAGTGGTTAACATGTTTAGTTTTTCAGGGTTCCTACCACCATAACTTTCTTGTGGTATTGAAACTTTAAAACTTCCATTTGCCTACCAACCTCTTCAAGTGCATGGAATGCAATTTATGCAGGTGCACCAACGCTCTTGGGGGTTGGGGGATGTTTCAAATATGGCGGCCTGTCGGATAGGAGCCATCAAAACAGCCTGTGCAGTGAAGAAATATGAATGTTCCAAAATACTCCGCAGCTGCACTCGGAGTTAAGGAGGTGGACTAAGCGGTTTGGGGCTGTAATCCGCAAGGAAAGCAACCGTGAATGTTGCTGGGTTGTAAGGAATACACAACCAGAGACTTTAATGCGTTACAAAAATTGTGTTTACTTGAATGTTTTTGTAAAAGTTCAAATTGATCTTGAGTAAGTTGCACTTTTCTCCTTAGGGAATTTACTTACATATGAAGTTTACACTTGTATGTAATGTCCTTCAAACACTATGATGTTCATGTTACCGTCTACTAACCCTCTTCTTAGTTCACCGGAAGGGTAGCCCGAGACGTGCTACTTTTAACAAGGGGGGAATGTAGCGCCCCACAGAGTGGGTCACTACAAATGTCATCTTATGTGATCTATACTGTGTACTGTGAAGGTATAGTGAGATCCAGGCAACCTGTTAGCATACACAAAGTTCTACAGCCATTATCTCTTTAAGAAAAGGGGTGGAGCTACAGACTGGAAGAGGGTCTCTCTCTCTTTCAGTTCAAGTGCAGGAGTGTGCAAGAGAGAGGAGCAGTTGTGTGGAGGTGCAGTGCGTGCTGCAAGCCTCATGGTGTGATAGAACAGCACAGGAGGCCGGAGACCTGCAGAGGTGAGATGAGACCTCACAGGGACGGAGCTGCAGTTATAGGACCATCAATTCCTAACTAGTGTGAGAAACACTAAGAACATTGAGAGACTCACTGGACTGAGGCCTAGTGAATGCAAGATTCCTGGAGGCTCAGTAACATACAGAGTTGGGGTGAGTGTATCCAGCATCCCAAAGAACTCGCGTTACCTGCTGTCCAGAAGGGGGATCTACCCAGTTGTACTTAACCTCTGAGCTCCTGGAACCCAGGACCAGAGGAAATCTATTAGAGAGTTTGAGCAGCAGTGGAAGGCTGAATCATACTGGTGGTAAAAGGGAAGACTGGCATCTCACTATACTGAAGCAAGGTGAAACCTCCTGTAACATCTGGTATCTCCTGCTGACTACAGAAGTAAACTGTAAGTGTTTGGTTAACCCCTGTCTGGACTGTATTCTTTAATCAATCCTCTGTTACTCCTCCTGGAAATCATCCCTTTCTCACCTATATCATCTGGCCCTGGGACCTGCCCTGGTTGGGGAGGGTATAACATCTGGCACTGCATCACCACCTATTCCCAGAGGCCCTATCTACAGTGCCCGGCTTCACCTCAAGCCGAAACCCCAACTGGCGTCACGACAAACTTTTATTTTTCGTTATTTTTCTTTAATCCATTTTTACTTAAAACTCCCCTTTTTCAAGGCGCTGCCGCCCCCGGTGTCGGGCCTGCTCGCACCGTGAATCCACATAGGCCGAGCCGGGGCGACTCACATATACTCAGTGTGAAGGCTAAGCAAAGCATTGTGGGAAATAGTGCTGATCTCGATCCCACCTAAAAAGATCGTGTTCGGAATTCCGATCGCGATCGTGGAATTTTCTCGATCGCCGATCGGAATCCGATCTTTTCCGAACACGATCGCTCAACCCTACTAATGATAGAATATGGAAGTCCCACAAAACCCCCTTAATAGGTGTTTGACAGCAGGTCCTTCTTCTATTGACTCCGAAAACAAAGATCCTGGACATTTAACCCTTCATAGATGAATATACAGTACATTGCTCTTTGTTTCTCAGTAAATGTACAATAACACCATGAAGTTCTTAGCACACATTTTAAGCAAGCCCACCAGTCACTTCCTATTGACCTCTATATAGCGGTTCCCTACTTTGCTGAGTTTGGCGCAACATGACGACCACCAACGCCGCAGCACAGTAATCTGGGAATAATATCCAAGTCAGCGTGACTCCTCCAGAAGGAAGATGTTCCCATCCGCAGGAGGGTGAGAGAATATTAAAAGAGGCTGAACCAGAGGTGTGTGCGTGTCCATTAACAATATTAGCAGTCTATAGTGATTAATATTACGGCGTCTCTGCTGATACATTTACGCTCATTAAATCATCCATCACAGTGTCCCGACTGTAAATGAGTTTACTCTACAAACCAGAAAGATTGACAAGGATGTGCAATCTCCGATGGCTTTAATGCAGCGCTGTAATTCTACAGAAATGAAAATTTGCTTTAGTAGACCTGCAATGTAGACCAAAACAGGAGGCCATATTATAGCAGTTCTATATAGCGAGCCATTAAGTGAATGCCGAAATCAGGTTGTTATGATTGAGCTACTAATAGCAAAAGAGAGCAGAAGAACAAGCTAAACTGTATAAGGCCAGGCTCTCAAATGCCTTCACTAGCGCCATCCGCAAGGCCAGATGGACTTTGCTGAAATTTGAGGTCGAAATTATCAGTATCAAAAACCAGGTGGGAGATAAATGCTCCGCTTACTGCAAACAAAACCGGAACCCAACATTCACTTACTAGAATATCTGGCGTAGGAGGATAATAAGGAAGGTAAGGTCCTGTTAATAGTCTATTAAGAAGAGACATCTGGACCAGATGAAAATTATATTCCGACAACAAGTCAAAAAGTCCAAGAGATCTTTCAGGACTAGAAACAATAGACAAGTCTTTTCCGGTAGCAAAAGCCAAAGTTGGTTGGTATTCCAAGGTAGTATCAGGGTTTAAGTAAATAGGCAAGGGTTATCCAGTCACAAGTCAAAGTTTGACTTAACCCTTAAGTACTATCATGGTGTCTATTATAATGATTAGAGATGAGCGAGTACTTTTCAGTTCAGCCGATCCGAACAGCACGCTCCATAGAAATGAATGGATGCACCTGGTACTTCCGCTTTGACAGCGGCCGGCCGCTTAACCCCCCGCGTGCCGGCTACGTCCATTCATTTCTATGCAAGCGTGCTGTTCGGATCGGCTGAACCGAAAAGTACTCGCTCATCTCTAATAATGATATGTCTATGATAGTGGTATATGATAGACACCATGATAGTACTTAAGGGTTAAAGGAGATCAGTCTGAGACCGTGATACAGAAAGAGACAAGTCACAAAACCAAACAAGGTAACTAATAGCAGGCAGCTGGCTAAGGAGGAAGGAAGGATAAATAGGTCTCCTCAGCTGGTAATTGGACAAGACCAGAGAACTCTGACATTGCAGAAGCTTCTTAGGTTGACATGAAAACTTTAACAGAAGTGATATACCTGACACAAGTCTTATTACTATTGATAGATGCTCAGGAACACAATAGAATAGGTATCTTGAGAATTACAAAAACATAAAGTAACTTACTTTACTGCTGCCCATGTATCTCAGTATATTGTGTGCTGGCATATTTTCCTCTCTAGTGACGAACTGCCGGCTGTTCTCAATCCTTTTATCCTTCTTTCAATGAAAATTAGCTTTTGATGCAATGATTTGTTAGAAGGCTTATGGTGGGCTTGTGCTTATATCTAGGAACCAATCTGAAGAGGTAGAGCTGCAGCTTAAAACCCAGAAGCAGAGTTTGGGACACAATGGTGAATATTGGACTTCAGACTACTGGAAGCACCCATGCAACTGAACTAGAATAATTGATCCTAGATGTGTCCTACAGATATGCACCTGATAGTAGTCCAAAAGACACTAGTTAAAGGAGAATAAGAAAGCTAACTGGTGCATTCCCTGCACTGGTTAAGCTTTATTACTAATACAAGCCCTGTTTACTACTTTTGAAGAGGGCAATCGGGGGAGGCCGGAACTCTTGTGTATAGGTGAGACACAAAACGGAGACAAGACGGACAACAACAAAGAGAGGTCAGCTAGCCAAGGGTCAGTAACAGTCGAGCGATGCAGTGCCAAATTGGAGTCCAAAGAATAGTCAGTAGGGAAAGCCAAAGGTCAAGGATAAGAAAGCAAGCAAAAATAGTGACAGTAAGGAGCAAGTATGCACACGGCAATAGCAAGCATTGGTGTGAATGAGAGTCAAGACTAAATAGGGAGAAAGAACCCGCCCCTGGAGTTGACAGGAAGGCAGGCTGTCAATCACACGAATTACTTAATGAACAGAGGCAAATAAGGGCAGAAGACGGGTGTGGTGCAAATTCAATCTCAGAACTAAAGCCGTGTTCACACAGTGCGACCAAAAACTTTAAGCCAAGAACCAAACTGCATCCGCCTCCTTCGCCGCTGCATGCGAGCAGAGGGTGGCGCAGAGGCCCGAACAGGCAGAGATGTTACAGCTTTATTACCAGTAGGCAGGAGTTATTTGTACCTAAGGCTAAGTTCACATCTGGGTTGGCGTCTCCGACTCCGCTTCAGATTCCACCAAAATCAGCAAAGAGAAAAGTCCTGCAATTAGGACTTTTCTCTCCGGCAGTTTCCATATAAAACCGGTGGAAACCTGATTGACCCCATTATAGTCTACGGGTTCCGCGGGTGTTTGCAGGTATCTGCTTTTTAAGTGGGTAAGCTTTCCGACTTTTGGGTCGCCATGCAAACCTGGACAATGGAGACCCAAAAAACTGGGGGGAACCTAATGTAACCTGTAAAGGTCCCCATGTACATTAGAGCAAAGTCAACTGCATTTCCCAATTTTGGCAGGGCTGCCTGACTATCTTGTATAGAATCTCTCAACTCTCTCCCGAGAAGGACGATATCAAGGGAAAAGAAAGATCGGACATGTTGGATCTCAACACCCAATCTTTGTGTTTTCAGAGCAGATAAGCCATAAGAACCGCCACGAACGTTCAGAACAGATGTACACTCACGAACCTAATGCATGTGTCTGGGGGTTTTGGAAATAATACAACCAGCGTTTGTCCAACCTACACAAGATCTCACCTAGAAGTCCATGACAAACATTGATGAAGAACTGGATGACGGATGACGGGGATATTAATGGAGGATATAAATAACTTGTTACTTATGTTGACACTGCAATGGCCCAAACATAAGCCCCTGGCATCATTCTTACCAAATTATTCAGAGAATCCCGAGTACAGGCCTGAGTACCAGACTGTGCCCGCATACGAAATTCTGTGAATTAGCAGAACAAGGTAGAAAAAAAGCTTGGGTCATCCAGATAATATTGAAGTACGTGGTTTTGTGGTCGACAGCCTGAGCTAAAATGGGAAGGTGAACGGTTTATTTAGCCTTAGGAATGAATTAGAAAGCAAATATCAGCCAGAGAGGACAACATAAAATATCATTAAGAATAGGTCAAGACATGACCAGAATATTAAGGGGGGAAAGATCATCATGTTTGTGTCTTAGATTAAGTTCTTGAGTAGTCCTCAAGTGGTTTTTAAGTAGTTGGGAAGGGAGAGCTTCATGGATAAAGAAAAAAGATATATACTATATATATATATATATATATATATATATATATATATATATATATATATATATATATATACAGTATATATATATATATATATCTATATATATATATATGGATTATTTTTTTACAATCTGTGTTTTCATATATAATTACAAAAAAAAAAACACATGAAAAGGCACAAGAATGAAAAACTTCCACAATTGTTCCAAGCAAGACCGACCATCCGACGTCTTCACTGGAGCAAGACTAAGGCTTGGTACATACCAGTGCTTGGTTCCCATTCGGGGATTTCGTCCACGAATCCACTCGAAATCCAAGCACCTGGGATCTGAGGTCTGTGGACCTGGGGTCCGAGGATTTACGTAGGTAACCCCTTTTTAAATGGATTGGGTTTCCGTTTTTTGGGTCCCCAAGTGGACCTGAAGAACAGAAACCCAAGTGCAGATGTGAACCTTGAGTTACAGAACGAGAAGGAAGAGGCTGGAGAATCGGTAAAGTAATTTTTAGTATTAATAATTAGAGATGAGCGAGTAGTGTTCGATCGAGTAGGTGTTCGATCGAATACTACGGTATTCGAAATACTTGTACTCGATTGAACACTACTAGCTGTTCGAAGTTTAAGTTTAATGCTATACATTCTGCCAATCAACACTGGTTCTTCTCTTACCTTTAGAAGTCTTCTCCGTGCAGCGTCCCCGCGCCGTCTTCCGGCTGGAATTCACTCTACCTAGGCATCAGGCCTAGGCAGAGCCGACTGCGCATGCGCGGGCATGCCCTCGCAAGCGCAGTCGGCTCTGCTCTGGCATCGGGCCGGGCAGAGCCAACCACGCATGCGCAGTCGGCTCTACCTAGGCCCCGATGCCTAGGCAGAGTGAATTCCAGCCAGAAGACGCCGCGGGGGCGCTTCGCCGGGAGAAGACTTCAAGGAGAATCCAGCCCGACCGTCACTCGTGGACTTGGTAAATATAATTTTATCGAATTTTGCCTACCCCTGAAACGAGCATTTCCCCCCATAGACTATAATGGGGTTCGAAATCCGTTCGAACAGTCAAACAGTGTGCGGCTGTTCGAATCGGATTTCGAACCTCGGACATTTTAGTGTTCGCTCATCTCTATTAATAATTAATTAGTAGCATTATTTTTTATTTTTTATTCTACAACTATTATTTTTAATTCACTTTTTATTCAACTGAATCGATTTTTAAGCCGTTTAGAAACAAACAACATGGTTGGACAACCCCTTTAAGAGAGAGGGCCGTCCGCCACATCTTGAAGTTCTTTACAGATGTCTGCACTACATTTTCTAGCTAATATTTCAGACTTATATTATGAAAACAAATTACGGAACGCGAGATCAAACCCAACTCTCCGTGCCAGTCATCCGATCCGGTCCAAGTTTCTTCCTGAGTCAACTATAAATAAATAGAGATAAATCTGCATTTCTGTCAATGTCTTCCAATTTATGATCTTTGCCTTTTACTAGAAATGATTGCCTATAGGACGCGGCCAAGAACCCTGTTGCAAATCATCTCTTGTGTATATAACCGTGGCGAAACGTATAATAAGCAGCTTTGCTTCCAAAAAAATAATGTTCATGTGTTCATCTTCTCCTAAAACATACTGAGATAATCTCAGATTTACATTAAGGGGCCTGTCAGCACATGTATTATTAGATTCCATTTGTTTTATATGTAAGGCATTAAATACTAGAAACAAAAACCCCAAAAAATCACAGATTCCCATGGAGCCCGGTTTCTCCAGGCAGAAACAATTGGACTTGAGCATGTTATTGTCTCTGGCAAGACGCCACATACCTGCTGGGAACTGACTGCCCAGGATTGAGCATACGATATACTTAAAGGGAGTTTGTGGGGTCTAGAATGCATCCCAAACCAATAATAGCACCGGGCGGGGGTCTTTAATAGGAGTAGGAACTTATCTGTGTGGTCAGTAATGGATGAAGTGAAGCAGAAATAATCATCTTTTATGGATATGCAAATCAGACGCAAGTCCATCGGGTCCGATTTGCCTGCAGATAAGCCTCAAGTGCTCTAAATGTTCTCTGAAATGGCTGGACAATGGTGGCAATTTAGCAGAAAATGACATGCACAGTCTCAGCCTACGTTATAGGTGTCTGTAGCTTTCTCCAGGTGATGAACAAGGGCAATGAGGATGAGACATGAGGAAGGTGGTGGGATGAGACATGAGGAGGGTGGTGGGATGAGACATGAGGAAGGTGGCCGGATGAGACATGAGGAAGGTGGTGGGATGAGACATGAGGAGGGCAGTGCGAATGGGACATGAGGAGGGTCGTGGGATGAGACATGAAGAGGGCAATGAGGATGAGACATGAGGAAGGTGGTGGGATGAGACATGAGGAGGGCAGTGAGGAAGAGACATGAGTAGAGTGGTGGGATGAGACATGAGGAGAGCAGTGAGGAAGAGACATGAGGAAGGTGGTGGGATGAGACATGAGGAGGGCAGTGAGGAAGAGACATGAGGAAGGTGGTGGGATGAGACATGAGGAGGGCAGTGATGATGAGACATGAGGAGGGTGGTGGGATGAGACATGAGGAGAGCAGTGATGATGAGACATGAGGAAGGTGGTGGGATGAGACATGAGGAGGGCAGTGAGGATGAGACATGAGGAGGGTCGTGAGATGAGACATGAGGAGGGCAGTGAGGAAGAGACATGAGGAAGGTGGTGGGATGAGACATGAGGAGGGCAGTGAGGAAGAGACATGAGGAAGATGGTGGGATGAGACATGAGGAGAGCAGTGATGATGAGACATGAGGAAGGTGGTGGGATGAGACATGAGGAGGGCAGTGAGGATGAGACATGAGGAGGGTCGTGAGATGAGACATGAGGAGGGCAGTGAGGAAGAAACATGAGAGGGTCGTGGGATGAGACATGAGGAGGGTCGTGGGATGAGACATGAGGAGGGCAGTGAGGAAGAAACATGAGAGGGTCGTGGGATGACACATGAGGAGGGCAGTGAGGAAGAGACATGAGGAGGGTCGTGAGATGAGACATGAAGAGGGCAATGAGGAAGAGACATGAGGAGGGTCGTGAGATGAGACATGAAGAGGGCAATGAGGAAGAGACATGAGGAGGGTGGTAGGATGAGACATGAAGAGGGCAATGAGGAAGAGATATGAGGAGGGTGGTGGGATGAGACATGAGGAGAGCAGTGAGAATGAGACATGAGGAGAGTGGTAGGATGACATATAAGGAGGGCAGTGATGATGAGACATGAAAAGGGCAATGAGAAAGAGACATGAAAAAGGTAATGGAATGACATGTGAGGAGGGTAGTGTGGTTGAAACATGATGAAGGTGGTGAGATGGACCTGAGGAAGGTGGTGGGATGAGACATGAGGAGAGCAATGAGGATAAGACATGAGCAAGGTGGTGGGATGAGACATCCCCGAAGAAAAAGAACACAGCTAGGAGTAGAACAACTTAAACCAGACAAACAACCCCAAGGATAAGGCCAAGTTCTAGGTCATGTTTGGTTAGGAATCAAGATCATAACCCGTAGAATAAAAAGAGGGCCAGGAAATGGAATAGACCATCAGAAGGCATGAGATGGCACACCAATTGACCTTTATATTGGCCACCAGGCCTGATATTGTTTAAGTTTGGTTCAGTAAACCACAGGAGATGCAGGTCTAGATCACTGTAAGGATGTGTACCATTGGACACAAAGTTAGGATCAATTTTTTCCACAATTTTCTTCTATGGTCCATGTAAGGCTAAGGCTCCATGGCAACTTTGGCTATAGCCCTCATTGCACGACCAAAGATTGCTATGTTGTCCTGTGACTTTATCATTAATATAAGTGAATGGAGTCACATTTTGACCCGTAAGATGCTGCATTCTTGGTTATAAGAACAACCAGAGTCAAAAATTACCTTTCTAATATGGAAAATACGCACAATACGCTGGGCTACGATTGGTTAGTGAAGCCAACATGGAAAGTTTTTGTCTGAGGCAGTTTTGATACATGAGGACCATTGACTCAAAGACTAAATGAGGTTAAAGGTGGCAACAGGGATGATTTGTACCCCGCTAATGTATAAAAAATATAAAAATCCACAAAATATACTGTACATACCCATTAAATAATCTTAAAATAATTCTCAGTAATCACATTTATTTTAATGCATCATTAACCCGGATTCCCAGAGTATATAGACGACGAGCCGAGTGTTTCCCTTGGCAAGGACTTCCACGTTTCTGGGAAAATCCTAATAACTTTATGGAATAGTTCTGAATACGTTCAGTATTTTTTCTAATCTTTACCATGTCACCTGGAATTTGTCTCCCAATCTTTGCATTATTAGAATGGAATTGTTTGGACGATCCTCCGTGTTTGTGTGTTTGGGATCTGGGAACGCCAGCATTAACAGTTCCTCATTGCGCGGGCCGTGAAATCTTAAATAATCCAGTTGAAGGAAACGGAATATGACTCATAAATGAACGTGTTCCCAGAAAAGAGCGGAACATTGAAAAAAACATATCTGAGAATGGTTTCAATATTACTACGTACTGTAAATAATTTCAGTTTGTCTGAAAATATGCAAAAGAAAATAATAATTAGACGAAAATGACTTAATAGACGTCTGCGGGATTATTTTTTATTAGATTCTGAACAGTTTGATGAAAAGCAGCACAACCAATGGGTAGGAGCATCCCCTGTGCCTAAAACTTCATCGGCTCGGTACAATAATAAAAGTGTATTCAATTTAATATAAAAATGTATTTGGAATATGGAAGGAAGGAAGGAACTGACAAGTGTAAGGGAAAAAATATAAAAATAAAGTGTATGTTGGCCTAACAGCAGCACATGTCCAATGGAGTTGTAACAATAAGTGCCTAAGAAGGGATTTCCTGGACCAAAAAGTTGTGTCCCTTGATGTCCTCTCCAGATTATCTCTCTCACTCACCATTCCACATTTAGGAACAGCTTTTTGGCTCAGGCTAGGTTCATATCTGCGTTTGAGTCTCCCAAGATCGGTGGAGAGAAGGGTCCTGCAGGAAGGACGTTTCTTTCCGCCGCTTTTATACAGGGTGAGTATATGTTTTTACCTCTCCTGGAACTCTGCTTACCGTATTATTCTCTGTCGTATGAAGTGATTTCCGGGTGGTGAACTTGAAAAGATACCGGATCTAGTTCAATCGGCAACTTTTGGAAAATTTGGGTCAAATTTGCCCCGAAATTCCTGACTATTAGAGATGAGCGAGTAGTATTCGACCAAGTAAGTATTCAATCGAATACTACGGTATTCGAAATACTCGTACTCGATCGAGTACCACTCGCTATTCGAATGGAAAAATTCGATACAAAACCAGCATTGATTGGCCAGTCGGCTAATCAACGCTGGTTCTTCTCCTACCTTTAGAAGTCTTCTCCGTGCAGCTTCCCCGCGGCATCTTCCGGCTCTGAATTCACTCTGCCAGGCATCAGGCCTGGGCAGAGCCGACTGCGCATGCTCGCGCTACAAGAAAATGGCCGCTTTGACTGTAAGCGGCCATTTTCTTGTAGTGTGGCCATGCGCAGTCGGCTCTGCTCAGGCCCGATGCCTGGCAGAGTGAATTCAGAGCCAGAAGACGCCGCAGGGACGCTGCACGGAGAAGACTTCTTGGAGAATCCAGCCCGACCCTCACTCGTGGACTTGGTAAGTTCTATTTGATCGAATGTTGCCTACCCCTGAAACTAGCATTTTCCCCCCATAGACTATAATAGGGTTCGATATTCAATTCGAGTAGTCGAATATTGAGGGGCTACTTGAAATGAATATCGAATATCGAACATTTTACTGTTCGCTCATCTCTACTGACTATCTATATGGAACGCTCTCCTCCATTGCATATATGAGGTTTGTCCTTTATATGGTATCACGGCCACCTTAGATAATGACTCAATGTGTTTAGTTGCACCTCCGCTGTTCTGACCTTCTTCTAATAAGATGTTGATCTATATCGCGCATTTGGAACATCTCAGATTCATTCTCCCTTTATTTAATCTAGATCAGATACTTGAATTCTCTTTCAAGTATTCTGCTGTCAGATTCGTTCCCATCAAGGAGACGAGAATGAATAAGACCGTTGAAAGAAAGAAAACTATTTATCTTTTAAGGACTCTCACTTTTCACAAACTTGATGGTAGAAATATGTTTCTATTGTACAGAGCCGAGCCCAAAATCACTCGCATTCCAGCAATTACCGAGACATAATGAAGCTTTATTAAGAATGTATCACTCGACTCGAGAGGAGTCTTATCTTCTGTGTTATGTTATGCCGTATTACTTTTTGTCGCCTCCATTTGAGGGACTTTTCAAAAAAATTTTGGTCGGATTGATAACATTTTAATACTAACTGTATATATTATAACTTTGGTATGCTTGGGTGGGTAAAACCCTTTCACCAGACACTTTGTAACTATTTTGAACTTTTTGTTAGTTTTTGTATTTTTTGGTTTATTTCATATCATTTTTATCATTACAATCATTTTGCATTTAACCCTTTCCCACTCCGCGGTGTACGATTATGCCTCGCACTTGTTTTGTCCGGACACCGAGCAGAAACCATATGTGTACAAACAGAGAAAAACATGGCCCACAGATGCCAACCTTATACATTGATCTAGTGCTTCTCAGCAAATTTTACAATACCGAACATGAGGTTCTTAGTATACATATTGATCAACGTGCATAAGCCCACTAGCCACTTTATGGCAACCTCTTTATAGTGGGTCCCTACTCTACTGGGCGCGGCGCTGCACCGCCACAACCGCAACACAGCGCCCACAGGGATGCGTGGGCCATGTTTTTCTCTTTTTGTACACTGAGCAGAAACCATACGGACCCCATTATAGTTTATGGGGTCTTCGAGTTTCCCCGGGTAACCACATTTTAATGCGTATAGGTTTCCGTTTGGGAAGTCCGCTTGGGAAACCTGAATGCAGATGTGAACTGGGCCTAAAGAGTTGTAAACAATTCTAAAAATAAATACATGTGATAAAATAAAGCTTAAAAAAAAAACCCTTTCTATAAAAACAATGTAAACGTAAAAAATAAACATTTTAGATACATATGTACAAACTGATAGGGAATTGTTAATTAATAGAGAGGAGCGAACAGTAAAATGTTTGAGGTTCGATATTCGTTTCGAGTAGCCCCTCAATATTCGACTACTCTAATCGAATATCGAACCCTATTATAGTCTATGGGGGGAAAATGCTCGTTTCAGGGGTAGGCAACGTTCAATCAAATTATACTTACCAAGTCCACGAGTGAGGGTCGGGCTGGATCCTCCGAGAAGTCTTCTCCGTGCAGCGTCCCCGCGGCGTCTTCCGGCTCTGAATTCACTCTGCCAGGCATCAGGCCTGGGCAGAGCCGACTGCGCATGCCCGCACTACAAGTGGACATGCGCAGTCGGCTCTGCCCAGGCCCGATGCCTGGCAGAGTGAATGAAGAGCCGGAAGACGCCGCGGGGAAGCTGCACGGAGAAGATTTCTAAAGGTAGGAGAAGAACCAGCGTTGATTGGCCGACTGTATAGCATTCCACCAATCAATGCTGGTTCTGCATCAAACTTTTACATTCGAACAGCGAGTGGTACTCGATCAAGTACAAGTATTTCGAATACTGTAGTATTCGATCGAATACCTACTCGATTGAGTACTACTCGCTCATCTCTATTAATTAAGCAATTCCCCGTTTTCTGCTGCTGAAATCTTGGAGGAAAGGAATGGCAGAGACAGTGAGTCCTAATGCTTGACCCACCCCCAGTCCCTACCTACTTGCCTCAACTACCCTAGACGACAGATGACAACTGGGCGACGGTCCCTTCCTGTAATACAAGTGTATACACAAAACGCAGACAAGAAAAACAAACAGACACGGGTAATCAAGAGAGCGAGGAGTCAAAACCAATCAGGCAGAATGTTTTATGTCACCAAATTGAATGGCTTTTTTAGTTTTCATCACAAGATTAGGATTGCAGTTTTACAAGGATCTGATACTTTCCGAATCACCTCTACAATTGTATTACAGCGTCTCATTCATCTACATTGAAGATGGAAAGGAAACTTGTTTGTTCGGAAAAACAATGAATACATAAGTCTAAGCATTTCATGTGAGGTTTCTGTGTATTCAGACTTTCCTTTTCTATTACTATTATATTTGCATTGGGAATTTATTATAAGTAATAGATGAGGAATACGACTGAGTAGCCAGAAACTTATTTCAAAGAAGCTATAAATGGGACAAGTTCCGTGATTTAACTCTTATAGGGGCTTAAATATTTGATAGTTTGATATTGAAGATTTATCCTGCACCCCTTCCCATCAGCTGCTTGAAGAGGTTTTTGTCTTCCTACGTAAGCAGCACTTCCTCCTCATGGACTATGGTGTCTATGCAGCGACCCAATGGAGGAATCCAGACACATTTGATCTGAGGGTAGCTGTAGTTGGCTCAACAAACCATCTGGCACTCCTCAGGGGCTAGTGTAGTGATGAAGGGGCCTGCAATGTGAGTGATGGTTGTGGTATTTCCCCCAGGGCACACCATTTAGTAAGCCTCCCTGAGCCTAATGGTGTTTGACATGCCATTGATGGCAGTGCAGGAGACAATGTTGTACAGTTCATAAATGCACAGCTTACTGAAGTAATGCAAGTAAATAAATGGAGGCACAAGCTTGAGCACTGGACTGGAGCTGAAGCTTGACAGTATTATACACTATGTATTATAGATAGGTTCCTAGGAGCCCTGACTGTGTTATACACTATGTTTTATAGATAGGTTCCTAGGAGCCCTGACTGTGTTATACACTATGTTTTATAGATAGGTTCCTAGGAGCCCTGACAGTGTCATACACTATGTATTATAGATAGGTTCCTAGGAGCCCTGACAGTGTTCTACACTATGTTTTATAGATAGGTTCCTAGGAGCCCTGACAGTGTCATACACTATGTATTATAGATAGGTTCCTAGGAGTCCTGACTGTGTTATACACTATGTATTATAGATAGGTTCCTAGGAGCCCTGACAGTGTTATACATTATGTTTTATAGATAGGTTCCTAGGAGCCCTGACAGTGTTCTACACTGTTTTATAGATAGGTTCCTAGTAGCCCTGACAGTGTCATACACTATGTATTATAGATAGGTTCCTAGGAGCCCTGACAGTGTTCTACACTATGTTTTATAGATAGGTTCCTAGGAGCCCTGACAGTGTCATACACTATGTATTATAGATAGGTTCCTAGGAGCCCTGACAGTGTTCTACACTATGTTTTATAGATAGGTTCCTAGTAGCCCTGACAGTGTCATACACTATGTATTATAGATAGGTTCCTAGGAGCCCTGACAGTGTTATACACTATGTATTATAGATAGGTTCCTAGGAGCCCTGACAGTGTTATACACTATGTTTTATAGATAGGTTCCTAGGAGTCCTGACAGTGTTATACATTATGTTTTATAGATAGGTTCCTAGGAGCCCTGACAGTGTTATACACTATGTTTTATAGATAGGTTCCCAGGAGCCCTGACAGTGTTATACACTATGTTTTATAGATAGGTTCCTAGTAGCCCTGACAGTGTCATACACTATGTTTTATAGATAGGTTCCTAGGAGCCCTGACAGTGTTCTACAGTATGTTTTATAGATAGGTTCCTAGGAATCCTGACAGTGTTCTACACTATGTTTTATAGATAGGTTCCTAGGAGCCCTGACAGTGTTATACACTGTTTTATAGATAGGTTCCTAGGAGCCCTGACAGTGTTATACACTATGTATTATAGATAGGTTCCTAGGAGCCCTGACAGTGTTATACACTATGTATTATAGATAGGTTCCTAGGAGCCCTGACAGTGTTATACACTATGTTTTATAGATAGGTTCCTAGGAGCCCTGACAGTGTCCTACACTATGTTTTATGGTGTGGTATGTACCAAACTTCTTCAACCCAAAACAAATCTTGAGTGTGTCCCTTATCTCAACTGTTAACACAAGATTGTCTTATCTAGGTAAGCTGCAGTGATGTCACTAGAGAGCTTCAGTCTGGAGAACCTATGTCAGAAATCTATGCAGTATCTGTCAGGTAAGCTCCTGTGACATCACAGCTCGTGCAGTCAGGTGAACTACCATTACACTTCACGACTGTGTTTAACTGTTGGGTGGGTGGTGGGTTCTTTGGAAGGAAGGGGGATTATGTAATTTCTTTAGTAACTTTTGTCTACAGTCATGGTCAAAAGTTTTGAGACTGACACAAATTTAGTTTTTTTTTTTACTAGATTTGCTGATTCGGTGTTTTTTGACCTTTCAGTCAGATGTTTCTATGGTTGCTGAAGTACAATTATAAGCAGCTCATAAGTTTTTATACTTTATTGACAAATGCATCAAGATTCTGTAAAGACTCGATATTTGCAGCCTTGACCCTTATTTTTCAAGACTTTTGCAATTTTCCCTGTCAAGCTGGATATCGGCGTCTTGGCCAAATCCTGACTTGGTGTGAAAACCAAAATTTGTGACTGTCTCAAAACTTTTGGACATGACTGTATATAAATCTGTGACTTGGAAGTAATAATATTTATTAATTATTATTATTATTATATCACGGCTTCGGGTGGGTGAACTGTTGGGGAAACTGTATCCCAAGTCCAACCTTTGCTCCAAGATGTACCAATCACCTCCAAGTGGGCTTGTCTTCTCCTGGATTTCTAGCACCCATTACAGTGTCCGAGCCTGGGCTTTCTGGAGCTTCCTTTGGTCCTCTGGTGGGTCAGTCCAGCCCTGGTTATGAGATGTTGCCAACTTTCCATTGTACTTAATCCCATATGGATATTACTGTCAATATTCATCCATGAAGTCTATAGAATAAATGGCATCTTTCCAATTTTCCATGATCGTATATCTATGGCACAGGGTGACGTGTCATGGAGCAATGGATTAACATTCTGCTTACTAGTAATTATTAGCTACACCTCTGGGTCACGAGTTAAAGACCAGTGTCAGTGAAATAGGAAACTGCATGGTGCACTATATTTATTCCCAGCGTCCACCATGAATACCAATAGACTTTATGTATACAGATCCCCTTATTAACATTCACGCCGCTGGAATAACCTAGTAGACCTTAGTAATGTGTGTAACAAAGTTCAGCCTTTTGTGCTCCTGAAGTAAGTGGCCACACAAAGTAATTATATATACACACAGCAATTCTGCGGAGAATTGAGAGCTGTCAGCAATGTAATAATGTCCCTGCCAAGAAGGCAGAATTTGTTCTTTGTCCTCCTCTAAATTGCTTTGTAGTGAGAACCTGCACTTTTTTGAGTAAAAAAAAATAAAAAGTAACTGCAGGTAAAACTCAAGAGATGGACGACAGACTGACGGATACAAAGAGCAGGTAATGAGTGTAGGAAAGAGTCCAGCAGATACAGTGTTATCCACAAAGGGCCTGAATCGTATGTTCACTATACAGGTATATCTAACCTCCATAACGGGCGTAACAAGTAACATGGTGATGTCACAGTACAGGGATAATACACACAGTGATGTCACAGTACAGAGATAATACACACAGTGATGTCACAGTACAGGGATAATACACACAGTGATGTCACAGTACAGAGATAATACACACAGTGATGTCACAGTACAGAGATAATACACACAGTGATGTCACAGTACAGGGATAATACACACAGTGATGTCACAGTACAGGTTAATACACACAGTGATGTCACAGTACAGAGATAATACACACAGTGATGTCACAGTACAGGGATAATACACACAGTGATGTCACAGTACAGGATAATACACACAGTGATGTCACAGTACAGAGATAATACACACAGTGATGTCACAGTACAGAGATAATACACACAGTGATGTCACAGTACAGGGATAATACACACAGTGATGTCACAGTACAGGGATAATACACACAGTGATGTCACAGTACAGGATAATACACACAGTGATGTCACAGTACAGGATAATACACACAGTGATGTCACAGTACAGGATAATACACACAGTGATGTCACAGTACAGAGATAATACACACAGTGATGTCACAGTACAGGGATAATACACACAGTGATGTCACAGTACAGGGATAATACACACAATGATGTCACAGTACAGGATAATACACACAGTGATGTCACAGTACAGAGATAATACACACAGTGATGTCACAGTACAGAGATAATACACACAGTGATGTCACAGTACAGGGATAATACACACAGTGATGTCACAGTACAGGATAATACACACAGTGATGTCACAGTACAGGGATAATACACACAGTGATGTCACAGTACAGGGATAATACACACAATGATGTCACAGTACAGGATAATACACACGGTGATGTCACAGTACAGAGATAATACACACAGCATACCTCCCAACTTTTGAAGAACCGAAAGAGGGACAAAATGTATGGCACATTTAGCTCCACCCACTTTTATGTTGACTCCGCCCATTCTCATTCATTTTCCATGTGCCCGCACACAGCATAATCCTCCTACAGTCACCTGTAAATTATATGTCCCCCCTCCATCTCTCCCCCAGTTTCATATACACCCTTCATCTGCCCCAAGTTTCATGTCCCCCCTCCATCTCTGCCCCCAGTTTCATGTCCCCGTTCCATCTCTGCCCCCAGTTTCATGTCTCTCCATCTCTGTCCCCAGATTCATGTCCCCCATTTCTGCCCCCAGATTCATGTCCCCCATTTCTGCCCCCAGATTTATGTCCCCCATCTCTGCTCCGTTTCATGTCCCCCTTCTCTGCCCCCAGTTTCATGTCCCTCCATCTCTGTCCCCAGATTCACGTCCCCCATCTCTGCCTCCAGATTCATGTCCCCCATATCTGCCTCCAGTTTCTTGTTCCCCCCATCTCTTCCCCCAGATTCATGTCCCCTCCATCTCTGCCCCCAGATTCATGTCCCCTCCATCTTTGCCTGCAGATTCATGTCCCCTCCATCTCTGCCCCCAGATTCATGTCCCTCCATCTCTGCCCCCAGATTCATATCCCCTCCATCTCTGCCCCCAGATTCATGTCCCCCCATCTCTGCCCCAGATTCATGTCCCCTCCATCTCTGCCCCCAGATTCATGTCCCCCATCTCTGCCCCCAGATTCATGTCTCCTCCATCTCTGCCCCCAGATTCATGTCCCCCCTCCATCTCTGCCCCCAGATTCATGTCCCCTCCATCTCTGCCCCCAGATTCATGTCCCCTCCATCTCTGCCCCCAGATTCATATCCCCTCCATCTCTGCCCCCACATTCATGTCCCCCCATCTCTGCCCCCAGATTCATGTCCCCTCCATCTCTGCCCCCAGATTCATGTCCTCTCCATCTCTTCCCCCAGATTTATGTCCCCACATCTCTGCCCCCAGTGTCATGCCGTCCTCTCCTTCATCTGCCGCCAGTTTCACGTTCCACCTCAGTACACATTACACTTACCTTCTTCGTTCCCCCACTGCACTCTCCACGCCTCTCTCTCTCTCTCTCTCTCTCTCACTGGCGCACAGTTGTAGACACGATGTGACGTCATCACATCGCATCTACAAGCCAGTAGCCGGCGGCAGCGGTGAAGCGAGGAGCTGACCTGTGTCAGCTCCTTGCTTCAGCCGCGTATGTGTCCTCTGGACGCAGATCTGAGTTGAAATCGGGACATACCTCCCTCCAACCGGGACCGTGGGACATGTCACCCAAATCGTGAATGTCCCACGGAAATCGGGATGGTTGGGAGGTATGCACACAGTGATGTCACAGTACAGAGATAATACACACAGTGATGTCACAGTACAGAGATAATACACACAGTGATGTCACAGTCCAGAGATAATACACACAGTGATGTCACAGTACAGGATAATACACACAGTGATGTCACAGTCCAGAGATAATACACACAGTGATGTCACAGTACAGAGATAATACACACAGTGATGTCACAGTACAGAGATAATACACACAGTGATGTCACAGTACAGGGATAATACACACAGTGATGTCACAGTACAGAGATAATACACACAGTGATGTCACAGTACAGAGATAATACACACAGTGATGTCACAGTACAGAGATAATACACACAGTGATGTCACAGTACAGAGATAATACACACAGTGATGTCACAGTACAGAGATAATACACACAGTGATGTCACAGTACAGAGATAATACATACAGTGATGTCACAGTACAGAGATAATACACACAGTGATGTCACAGTACAGGGATAATACACACAGTGATGTCACAGTACAGGGATAATACACACAGTGATGTCACAGTACAGGGATAATACATACAGTGATGTCACAGTACAGAGATAATACACACAGTGATGTCACAGTACAGAGATAATACATACAGTGATGTTAAAGTCACCAGCTACTCATACTGGTCACACATACCTCCCAACTTTTGAAGAACTGAAAGAGGGACAAAATGTGCGGCGCGCGTAGGAAAATTTAGCCCCACCCACTTTTGTGTTGACTCCGCCCACTCATTAATTTTTCATGTGCCCGTACACAGTATAATCCTCCTACAGTCACCCGTAAATTATGTCCCCCCTCTATCTCTCCCCCAGTTTCATACACCCTTCATCTGCCCCCAGTTTCATGTCCCTCCATCTCTGCCCCCAGATTCATGTCCCCACATCTCTGCCCCCAGTGTCATGCCATCCTCTCCATCTCTGCCCCCAGTGTCATGCCGTCCTCTCCTTCATCTGCCCCCAGTTTCACGTTCCACCTCCACATTAAACTTACCTTCTCCTCTGCTCCCTCGCCGCTCTCTGCGCGCCTCTCTCGTTGACACATATGTGGCTGAAGCGAGGAGCTGACCTGTGTCAGCTCCTCGCTTCAGCCGCATATGTGTCAGCGAGACCGGCGGCAGCGGCGAAGCGAGGAGCTGACACAGGTCAGCTCCTCGCTTCAGCCGCATATGTGTCAGGGAGAGAGGCGCGCAGCGGCGAAGCGAGGAGCTGACCTGTGTCAGCTCCTTGCTTCAGCCGCATATGTGTTCAACTCAGATCGTCAGTCCTCTGGACGCAGATCTGAGTTGAAATCGGGACATACCTCCCTCCAACCGGGACCGCGGGACATGTCACCCAAATCGTGACTGTCCCGTGGAAACCAGGACGGTTGGGAGGTATGGTCACATGTCACAGCTGTCTCAAACAAGTTTAAAAATGGTGACCTCGTCTGGTGGAAATAATAGACTCCAGTCAGGAGCCCACCAGGCCAATTGCAGCTCTTACCCGAACACTGTCCCATACAGTGGGTGGTGAGGCAAAATGGAAAGGATATATAGAAAAACCAGGAAATGGTAGAGCGCTAATGGCAGCAAAATCTGTAATAAACTTGAAAATAAAAATAACGATGTGGATGGTTAAGATGAATTGGTTCTGTTTTATTGAACAACAGCTTAAAACGGCTACGCTTTTCAACACCAGGCGGGCGTCTTCTCCAGACCAAGCAGGAGGTGTCCAGCATTGGCCTTAGAACCAAATCCACTTTGTCTCAGACAATATAGCCCTATGGGACATGTAGTGCAGGAGGTTTTCCTTAATAACGGATTCTCCAATCAAGACAAAACTAAGTATAGTAGAGGGGGTCCCAATCAAAAATCACATCCAAAAGAGAATCCAGGCCACAGAAAGTTTGAAAACCCTTGCTCTAGATCAGGGGTAGGGACCCTTTGGCACTCCAGCTGCTGTGAAACTACAACTCCCAGCATGCTCCATTCACTTCCATGGGAGTTCCAAGAACAGCAGAGCCAGTATGCATGCTGGGAGTTGTAGTTTTGCAACAGCTGGAGAGCCGTACGTTCCCTACCCCTGCTCTAGATCTATTCAATCCACACTAGCTGCACCTATAGGTAGTACCCCTTTAAGAACAGTCTATTTGTTTCTACAGAGATGGTAAACATTGCTTAAATCACAAGAAAAACTGGTATTTTCCTAATCTTATTGGATCCTAATAAGTCCCAAACATTGATGTTTTTCGTTGGATGGTTGGGTTACTTGAGTCTTCTTCTTATGAGGGACCTTTGGGTAGTTACTATCTGCTGCCTACAATGAATAATACCGTACTTTTCTTAAATTAGTCTGCAAACACTTCATCAGTGAACGTTCCTCTGTGAGGTCAGGAATTCAGGCCTTCCAGCTTTGGAGAAGGGCGGCTGCTTTTAAAAGCAAAGGCACTTGTAGCCGAGCAGACTCTGGAATCAGATCTAATTCCATTTCTAAGCGAAAAAGTTGTTTAATGTCAGTAAATGTTAAGTTAAGCAGCTTGGAAAGGTCTGTATTACCCTTCTGTTTTTTATGAAAACTATTATGGTGAAAAACATGTTTCTGATACAGGAATTTGTGACTACAGGTAATGTGATTTAGGCTAGAAAAATAAATACAATTCTGAGCAGAAAAACATGACATCAACTGGCGCGAAGTCCAACATAACAATGTCAAAATCTTCCTGCAGGCAATAGTAATGTGTCAGGCAGAAGTAATCTGTCCTGGTCTCCTAGTCTCTGTAGACGTCAGCGTCCTCCATATCTCCTGCCCGTCATCCCTGGTCTCCAGCGCGTCTCCTGCCTACAGTGCAAGCATACCTCACCGAAAGAGGGACAAAATGTGGGCGTGCTCTGCAAGCAAGTGTAGCCCCACCCACTTCTAAATTGACTTCACCCATTCCCATTCATTTCTCTTTGAGTACACCCATGCCCCCCACATCTCTCCCCCCACACAGTACACCCTGCACCCCACATCTCTCCCCCCACAGTACACCTTACACCCCACATCTCTCCCCCCACACAGTACACCCTGCACATCACATCTCTCCACCCCACACACTACACCCTGCACCCCACATCTCTACCCACACACAGTACACCCTGCACCCCATATCTCTCCACCCCACACACTACACCCTGCATCCCACATCTCTCCCCCATGCACTACACCCTGCACCTCACATCTCTCCCCACACACACTACACCCTGCACCCCAAATCTCTCCCCCACACACTACACCCTGCACCCCATATCTCTCCCCCCAAACACTACACTCTGCACCTCACATCTCTCCCCCCACACACTACACCCTGCACCCCACATCTCTCTCCCCACAGTATATCCTGCACCTCACATCTCTCCACCTTCCTTCACTGCATGGGATACAACTTTTGTTCATATGGAAGGACCTTCTTACAAGCAAAGACACACCTACCCAGTCACGTAACTAGAGAACACCATGTGACTGTCTGATGTCAGAAGGTCCTTACCGAGTATAGTATTTAGCCTTTACCCTGGAATAACAGCCGGTGGATTGGGGCAAAGTTTGTTTACGAGCAAAACACTTCAGGGGCATAAAGGGACAAGCCATAAGCCGTTTGGGATGGCGGGACACCAGTGTAAAATTGGGACTGGCCTGCCGGTTCCAGAACACCTCCAGCTTATACGTCTGGTCCTTCCTGAACAAGTGCTTTTTTTTTTTTTTTTTTTAATTCTCAATTTTTATTGAACAAGTTCTGATTGAACCAAAGCCGGGGTCCACTTTGTCCAAGCACAAGATGAAACAAATCTTCTGAGGTTGGTCCATCTTTACCTTCCACCTATTATACTCTGTATTCTGCCACAGATGCATGTTAGAGAAATCTCTGAAGATGTGAGATTGTAATTCCCGTATGTAAGCTAATGGCAGATAGCAGAACGCGCTGACATTTCATTCCCTGCGTTCCCAGGTTGCATGTGGAGAGATGCAATGGAGTTGCTTCAGGTAGTTTATTTGTCTTTACCTTGAGAGATGATATGCCATACGGTCAAAACACAATTCCTTTCTCAGTTCTACAAGATGGTTGCTCAGTGGTTACAGACTGAATAACACATATCCAGGAAGAAGATGCAACAAGAAGGGAGGAGTAACAGAAACAGAGAATTATGGGAGAAAACTACTTAAAGAGCCCTTCACACATTATCAATCTCTATGCACCAGCATTGCACAAGATATGAAACACACTGTATGAAAGTCAAACAATCAAGCATGAATGATACAATATGAACAAGAATCATTACTTCAGCAATACCCCTGCTGTAACAGCATACTCCCCGTCTGAAATCCTTGGATTTCACTACTTAACATAAATGTCCATCTGGTATATTCTGGAACCCTGAAAGACAAAATGCAAAAACAAGGAAAAATAACAATAACTGTGAACATGTATTCAGGAACAGTTGAAAATATTGAATGCGTCAAATGCACGGTATATCGCTGTTCCTGGGATAGTCCAGTGACGAGTCAACTGAGTCAATGTACTTGAAATATTCTTTGCTTGACTCTCTCATGATAATGCCGTATGAACAATGTAGTAACATGGTGGTGGGCAGGAATAATGAGAGGATTCTTTTCAAATGTCTCTAACTCGGCCTTGTTCAGGCGACCACCTACCCTTAGCATACCATGTTTGTCAATCACTGGCTTCAAGTTGACAATAGGGCTGCTTTTAGGAATGTCCAGTTTGTCACGGAGACATTTCAGTTCCATGTGAAAGGCCCTCTGCTGTACATTACGTATCACTAACATCTCACTTAGTGTAATGTCTTCTGCAGAGAGGGGCTTGTGACAGATGTGCCAACCATGACATTCAGAGTTATCGTTCTTGGTGTGAAAACACTGTGCAATGTGAACTAACCTTGCGATGGTGCGTACAAGCTTCAGCCATCTAGAAAAGCGTTCAAAGCGGTGACAGTCCAGGCCAGACTTCCTTACAGACCTGGTGATGAGGGTACTCACTTCAGGACGAATCTCAGGATCATTGTCAGGATCTTGAAGATTGAAGACGTCTTGACCAGATGTTTCTTTTCCTTCGTTCAGCAAGAATTCTGGACCTGTTAACCAAGAGGATTTAGCAAAGGCACTGACCGATGATGGTCTGGTGGCACAATCTGCAGGGTTGAGATGAGATGGAACATAGTGCCACTGCTCAGGTTTAGAGGATTTCCTAATCCTTTCAACGCGGTTACTAACATAGACGTAGAAGCGTTTTGTCTGGTTGTTTATGTAACCCAGGACAACCTTGCTGTCTGTATAGAATTGAACATCGTCCACATGAATGTCCAGCTCATACTGTATAAAATCTGCGATCTCTACAGCCAGTACAGCGCCACAAAGTACAAGCCTCGGGATCGTATGTTCAGGTTTAGGGGCTAGTTTAGCTTTCCCAAACAGAAATCCAACATGAGCTTTAGTGCGGTTGTCGATTACCTTCAAGTAGGCAACAGCTGCGATAGCCTCAGTCGATGCATCCGAGAATATGTGGACTTCCCTTCTCTGGCTTGTGGTGAGAGATGCTGGAGTGTAGCAACGTGGTATGTGAGTTCTGTCCAAGGCATGTAGGGATTCTTTCCAGGACTCCCACTTTGGCTGCTTGTCATGTGGCAGTGGAGCATCCCAGTCCTCAATCGTCTCTGAGAGCTGCCTAAGTAGGAATTTGCCCTGTACAGTCAATGGTGCTACAAATCCCAGTGGATCATACAGGCTATTCACCACTGAGAGAACTCCACGCTTAGTGAACGGCTTGTCTGCACAATTAACCTGGAAGCCAAGAGAATCGTTTAACAAGTCCCATCTCAAACCCAGACTTCTCTGCACCGGAGGATCGTCTATGCCTAGGTTTAAGTCTCTGAATTCTGTGGCATGATCGCTGGGCTGGAAAGCTTTCATGACAGCAATACTGTTGGAGGCTATTTTATGCAACCTCAGACAGGCTCTGGACAGCATACCTTGAGTCCTTCTCAGCAAGTCTATGGCTTCCTCAGCAGTGGGCAAGGACTTGAGTGCGTCGTCCACGTAGAAGTCTTTTTCAACAAAGTGACGAGCATCCTTTCCAAATTCTGATTCACCATCAGAAGCAGTCCTTCGTAGGCCATATGTTGCAACCGCAGGTGAAGGACTGTTGCCGAACACGTGCACTCTCATGCGGTATTCAATCATTTCCTTGTTGGTATCACTGTCTCTGTGCCACAGAAACCTCAGGTAATTCCGGTGGTCTTCTCGTACAATAAAACAATGGAACATTTGCTCAATGTCAGCTGTAATGGCAACTGGCTCCTTTCTGAATCTCATTAGCACCCCTACCAGGTTGTTGGTCAGGTTTGGACCCGTGAGGAGAACGTCATTCAGAGATACGCCATGATGTTTGGCACTTGAGTCGAATACCACCCTGATCTGCTTGGGTTTTCGTGGGTGATATACTCCAAAGGAAGGAAGATACCAGCATTCTTCATGCTCTTGCAGAGGTGGAGCTGGCTCTGCGTGATTGTTACGGAATATCCTTTCCATGAATGCCACAAAGTGATCTCTCATCTCAGGCTTGTTTCTCAGCGTACGTTGCAAGGAGATGAATCTAGATAATGCTTGTTCCCGGTTGTCAGGAAGTCTGGCCCTCCCAGTCCGAAAGGGTAAGGGTGCAACCCAATGGTTAGATTGATCCTTGAAGCATTCACTGTCCATTATTTTGATAAAGTCTTTATCTTCCATGGATAAAGCTACTCTGTTGTCGTCTTGTGTTATGTGAAACACTGTGGCTCCTAAGTCGTCATAAGGTGTAGGGACGATGTCTGGTGCCCTTTTTAAGTTAGGAAGATGTTCCTTTGCCTCATAGTGATGAAGGCATGGCTTAAAGTAGGTTGTGCGTCCATTGTTGAGCACAAAGGTTTTAAAGGAGTTCACTTGAGATGACATAAGACTCTTATCCTGACATACATTGCCAATGATTACCCAACCTAAGTCAAGTCTTTGTGCATATGGGGCATCATGTGGACCATTGCATTGTTGACGTACCTTATGTACTCTGAGAATGTCTCTTCCGAGCAAGAGCAGGATGTCAGCATTCACATCCATAGGAGGAATCTCCTTAGCCAGGTGTCTCAAGTGGGAATGATGATATGCAGCTTCCGGCGTAGGAATTTCTTCCCTATCATCAGGCATCTGGTCACATTCAATTAACGTTGGTAGGGATATGTGAATATTCCTGTTAATTGGAGAGATAACGTATCCAGTGGCTCTCCTGCCAGAAGTCTCTATGCGACCAGAACAAGTGTTAAGAGTGTATGGTATTGCTTCTCCTTCCATACCGAAGATCTCGAAGAACTTAGGCTTTGCTAGAGACCTGTTGCTTTGTTCGTCTATTATGGCATACATCCTGATGGCCTTTTCAGATTGCCCTTCTGGGTAGACATTCACCAAGCACACCTTGGCACAGCACTTGGGACCATTATCCTTGCCACATACTTCCATGCAGGAGGAGGAGACAGTGGTAGTAGCTGAAACTTGAGCCGATGGCTCCCCGCCATGCGCAGTGACGGCTTTAGATGCTGCTTGAGGATGTGAGTTGTCAGATGAAGAAGTAGGATGCATGGCTGCGACATGTTTGTCGCTACTGCATTCAGTACACTTGATGACAGCCTTACAGTCCTTAGCAAAATGTTTTGAAGAAGCACAACACTTGTAACACACTCCTAGCTCCTTGAGCATGTCTCTGCGTTCTTGCAAAGTCTTTGCCCTAAGTCCTCTACACTCTTTCAGGGGATGAGGCCTTTTGTGGATAGGGCACGTACTATTAGGGTCTTTATCTTTAAGGACAGGAGTGTCCTGTTTGGTGGTGCAGAGTGCAGCGATTGGGACGTCTGTCTTCCTAACAGATACTGTTCCCCTTAAGTCTCTACGTTTGCTTGTTTCATACCTTGAACATGATGATGAAGCTGGTAGAGAGGATTCTGTGAAGTCAAAGCTGGGATCATTCTTTTTCCGAGCTTGGTCACTGATAAATCTGGAAAAATAAGAGAAAGGAGGGAAGGACACATTGTGGTCTCTTTTGTATCTGGAACCTAGGTCGGCCCATTTTTCTTGCATGCCATATGGTAGTTTGGATACCACTGGATTAACACCATGAGATGTGTCAAGGTAACTCAGACCTGACAGACGTGGGTCCATTTTGGCTAACTCTAATTCCTTTAGTAGGTCGCTCAGATCTTGAAGCTTGCGGCTGTCCTTGTTGGTGATTTTTGGGAACATATGAAGTCTCTTAAATAAGGCACTTTCTATAGCTTCAGAACTGCCATAAGTCTGTTCAAGTCTCTCCCATGCCGCAGCAAGACCTTCCTCTGAGTGGCCCGCATGAACTGCTCTCAATGTCTTTATACGTTCTGCAGAATCTGGGCCTAACCAGTTAACAAGCAAGTCAAGTTTTTCTTTGGCAGTGAGGTTAAGATCACTGATCACTGCTTCAAAGGTGGATTTCCAGGCTCTATAATTCTCAGCATGGTCATCGAACTTTGAGAGACTATTGTTTATCAGCTCCCTGCGTATCATATATCTGGCAAAGTCCGACATGTCTGATCTCCCACCTTGTGTCACCAGATTAACTTGTGATATCCCTGGGACGTATAAATTCTCTGGCATATGGGGCCGAGATGAATCGGGGTGAAATGATGTAGCATAAGGGTTGAGCTGTGGTTTAGTTTCTGGAGGATCTGCATGTGTGATGCTGGAAATTACCTTGCTCTGGATAGGTGGCATCATCTGATGCTTCACAGGTACAGCCATGTAGTCGGTTTGGAGTGGTGCTGGTGCATGTAACTTAGCAGGCGGTGCAGGAGATGATTGCTTCAGCACATAATTGGCAGTGCGGTCAGCTGGGTCTTCCACTTCTGCAGGGATGGAGCAGTCTAGGTCGGCGTCTTGATCTAATGCTTGTTCAAGAACCTTTAGCTTGGCTAAGGCAGCTGCTTCCTCCCTTTCCATTTGGAGAATTTTTAGTTGAGCTTCTGTCTCTGCTTCCTTCTTCGCCATTTCAGCTTTTGCCTCTGCTTGCCTTTGCGCCATTTCTGCTTCCTTCTCAGCAAAGGACCGTCTGACACTGGCCTCCTCTGCGTCAGCACGGATCTCAATAAGCTTATCGTGTAATGCTGACCTTCTGGAACGAGAGGATCTGGAGGATGACAGCGTATGTTTGGATGAAGTAGACCGATGGGACCTTACTTCTTGTAGGTGTGCGATGCGGAGTTCTGCCTTATCTCTGGCGTTTTTCACTGCGGCATCTTTCGTTTGGAATAGGTTCTCCCTCTCAGTTAGCTCTGCTATAGCATCATCAAAATCAGCGTTACTCAGGAATGTGACGTATTTTGCAGACAGTCGCTGATGGCGTTCATAGGCGGCAGATAAGCGGTTTAGTGTGGTGACCAATTTTGCTGCGTCACTGTCATGGCGTGAGAGCGCTGCTATATAGTGTTCAGTTCTTCGCCATAATTCATCAAGATTATCACAGAACTCTTCTTTAGTTATTTCAAAGTTCTCTCTAATCTTTTGCGTGGGTTTACTGACACGTTTTAATCGCTCAATTTGTACATCCTGAAACATGGAGTCTGTTTCCTGCACATCTGAGTCCCTGATAGCAGGATGCACTGTCCCAGATGCAGTGACAGGGGAATCCACATAGCTCCTTGTGGACATGGTGCCTTTGTGTGGAAAATGTCAATAAAGATGGCGCTGCCCCTTATTTCACTGTGGTGAGGAGAACATGTGCTCAAGATGGAGGACAGCTTTGAGCTCACCTGCAGGCTGTGTGGCGTGCTGCAGATTATGCTGTATTCTCACTGTGCTTGCTTGCAGGCTGTCTGTAGATCCTGCAGGAGCTGCAGATATAGCTTGTTTTAACTAGAAAGTTGTGTTTTGACTATTCTGCCACAGATGCATGTTAGAGAAATCTCTGAAGATGTGAGATTGTAATTCCCGTATGTAAGCTAATGGCAGATAGCAGAACGCGCTGACATTTCATTCCCTGCGTTCCCAGGTTGCATGTGGAGAGATGCAATGGAGTTGCTTCAGGTAGTTTATTTGTCTTTACCTTGAGAGATGATATGCCATACGGTCAAAACACAATTCCTTTCTCAGTTCTACAAGATGGTTGCTCAGTGGTTACAGACTGAATAACACATATCCAGGAAGAAGATGCAACAAGAAGGGAGGAGTAACAGAAACAGAGAATTATGGGAGAAAACTACTTAAAGAGCCCTTCACACATTATCAATCTCTATGCACCAGCATTGCACAAGATATGAAACACACTGTATGAAAGTCAAACAATCAAGCATGAATGATACAATATGAACAAGAATCATTACTTCAGCAATACCCCTGCTGTAACAGCATACTCTGACTATAATCAGTTGTGTAATTAAAGTCTTGTCCGGGGCCCCCTAACTCATCTCTACAGCAAATTATTGATAGTGATGGTTACGGGTACTAAGGAGTATAATGCACCTTGGTGTGGTTCGGGTAATCTGGGGGTCTCCTTGGGTTATGGGCCAGATGGAAACTGCAATCTCAATACTGATGCCAGTGCTTATGGGGCTCCTGGGCCCCAGTTTGACTGCACCCCGTCAAATTACACCCCTGAGTATAATAATTTTTACCTCTGGTTCATGGGTGATGACCAGGTTTGGGTTCGGGTCAAGCTCCAACTTTGGAAAAATTCTGCTCCAATCTGCTTAGATCGAAGCACCTTGAAACTTGCGAACACAACTCTGGATGAATCTGGGCTTGCCGTAACTTGGAATCAGTAAAGCTTTGTATTGTTCAACATTGCTCAGCCTTCCATGTGCATTGTATCTGATTTCAAAGGTGAACCTGCACGTACAATCTATACTAATCTTCCAGGGTTCATCGCAATGTCTCTTCCATATCCTTAGTAACATAATGACACAGGACTTTGTTTTCTGGCAGAGCATCAGCTTCATTTTGCAGAATGACTTTCATGAACATAATTAATGCATGATTCAGAATTACATTCACGACTGAACGCCTCGGCTGAACAGAGAACTTGGATTTCAGAAAACACATTTCTGTCCATTCTGCTTACCATGCATATTTTATTGGCCAACGTTGCGAACCTGTCTTGGTTAATGTAACTTTTCGTTGCCTTACATCTTAAATGTTTAATACAGGAAACCAATATGTACAAAACGATTTCTGCAAAGCTATTTTTTCTTCTCCCTTGGAAAAATATGGAGTTGGTTGGCTTTAGTACAGCAGCCTGACACTAGCAATTAGACACAGACAACATTCGTTGCTTTTTGAGAGTTGACTTAACACTTGCAACTTCTGCCAGGGAACCAGGCCAAGGCTTTAAATCACAAAAGCCATATTTTAGAGCATGACTCTGCAGATTTGAGGGGTGTAAGTTGTTTGGGGATATTAGGGTCATTTTCAATTATATTTTAGAGTAGAAATCCATTTACGTTTCGTTGACTGTTCAAAGTATGGCCAGAAGATCTCGGAGTCATCAGTGGTTTTATCCGTTCCACATCTGCTTGTGGGTAAAATGTCGAAATATGGGAAACTTTGGCTTTACATAGTAAAGAATAAATAAAAATCAGAGGAAATGGTTCAAAGAGTAAGACTGTGTTATTACCGACAAGCAGGGATGTCATAGGAGAGGAATCGAGGCAAGGAAAATATCAGGATTAAAGGAGTTCTAACAAGAAAGACATTGGTGGCATATCCACAGGAGGAACGTCTGATAGATGTGGGAATCACATGTATCTCTAAGGCTGGGTTCACATCTTCGCTTGCATCCCATTCAGGGATTCTGTACCCCATTCCGCTGGAAAAATGTGCACTTTTCTCTCCCCATTTTTCAGGCGAAAACCCAGCGAATCCCATTATAGTCTATGGCAGTGATGGCAAACCTTTTTGAGACCGAGTGCCCAAAACCCAATAAATTATCGCGGAGTGCCAACACACCAATTTAGCCATAAAACTCTTTGGATCCACAATTGCAGACCAAAAAATTACAGTCATGTGAATGGGGCTTTATAGAGTTTGTACTGAAAGGTCTGTGCACAGTACGATCTGCCCTGCAGTGGCCCCCACAGACAATACAATCTGCCCCGCAGTGGCCCACACAGACAGTACAATTTGCCCCACAGTAGCCCCCAGAGACAGTATAACCTGCCCCGCAGTGGCCCCCACACAGTACAATCTTCCCTGCAGTGGCCCCCATAGACAGTACAATCTGCCCCGCAGTGGCCCACACAGACAGTACAATTTGCCCCACAGTGGCCCCCACAGACAGTATAACCTGCCCTGCAGTGGCCCCCCCACACAGTACAATCTGCCCTGCAGTGGCCCCCATAGACAGTACAACCTGCCCCGCAGTGGCCCCCACAGACCGTATAACCTGCCCTGCAGTGGCCTCCCCACACACAGTACAATCTGCGCAGCAGTGCCCCCCCAAAAAGGTTATACCTGTATACTCCAAAGTAGCCCCCACCCCACACAGCATGAAATGGTCCACAGTAGCCCCCTCCCCACACAGCATGAAATGGTCCACAGTAGTTCCCCCTCCCCAAACAGCACAAAGTGGTCCACAGTAGCCCCCTCCCCACACAGCATGAAGTGGTCCACAGTAGCCCCCTCCCCACACAGCATGAAATGGTCCACAGTAGTTCCCCCTCCCCAAACAGCACAAAGTGGTCCACAGTAGCCCCCTCCCCACACAGCATGAAATATTCCACAGTAGTTCCCCCTCCCCAAACAGCATGAAATGGTCCACAGTAGCCCCCTCCCCAGACAGTAAACATACTTACTTGAAGGGCCGCTGGGCGTCCTCTCTCTCCTATTCACTGTGGGCGCTGATGACTTACATCATCACATCCGCGCTGGTGCAAAGGTCACACTCTGTATAGTCATTATAGGCCGTGAGTACCGCGTGGCCTACACTGACAGCTTTCACATCCATGCATTTGCACATCTAGCAGAAAGCAGCGATCGCTCACTAACGGGGAATCCTGTACAGAACGGCGAATTGGTTTGTAACAATCCGGATTCCACCCAAATATTCCAAAAGTTTTCGGTTCATCCTTAACCCGAAATTTTAAGAGTTTCCCACCCGCACCAAAATGGATATTCTATACTCTGGGTTCTAAGCTCTAAGTTCTATGGAAACAGAAGACTCGACCATTGAACCTAAAAAGTGGAAACCCTCCTTTACCTCTTCTAACCTCAACATTTCCTACAAGTCTCCAGATTTCTTTTCCTTCTTCCATACTTATTAATAATGACAGACTTAAGTAGACAACTGTGGTTTGAGTAGAGACGGCTGGCCTCACTGGGACCTGTGCGTTTCGAGCCACTCTATTGCAGAGTATATCATTATTATTTGAGGTAAAATACATTTCGCAGTGTGGATTTGGTTTTAATTGAAGCATTCTTCAGTTCTAATCACTTTCACGTTAGACTTTGATAAATAACACCGCCAGTGATTAATATCCGCTCTATAATCAGGGGCTGAGACTTTTACAAGTCAAGTGTTTCCATTTCATTGATCATGGCGGCTTCTGACACTTTAGCTCGACACATACGATTTTAATTTATCTTGATCTTTCTGTAAATTATGTTTTTAATGACATTTTTGATTACCATGCGCTGATATTTTATGCCGTGTAGCCATATTTTCAGACATGATTTTTTGCTGCATACGCTGAATTTAAAGGGTTTTTCCATTACCTGATAGGGCATATGGATTTTATATAGGGGGCGCCCTGCTCAGAACTTTCTCTGGGCTACCACAGTGATGAAATAGCCCGGGACATTAGGGGGCCCGGCGACAGCCGCTACTGCTGTGATTTTTTAATTTTATTTTAATAGGCCGTTACCGGCTGGAGTAACTCCAGCTGGTAACGAGCCATACTTACGATCCTGGCAGGGGCCAGGATCGGTAAGTGACGCTGCGGGCCCCACAAGCACTATTATACTCGGGGGTCTTTTTGGACCCCTGAGTATAATGATCAGAAGCCCAGGAGAGGGAACAGAACATAAAAAACTGTGTTACTTCCCTCTCCAGGCAGGCTTCGGGCCTACTTGCGTGACGTCCCTGACAACAAATGACCGGGACCTGCGTCCATATGCGTCGCGACACAGACCCCCCGATCACATGACGTCACAGGCAGCATCAGAGAGTGCAGTGTAGCCAGGGATAGGTAAGTAACAATGTTTTTTTTAATGTTTTTATCCGACCTGGATCTCCGACTATTACACTCATGGGTGTTCACAATGGAGGATAATACTGTGTGCAGGGGCCACTTTGGGGCATAATAGTGTGTGCAGGGGCCACTATGGGGCATAATACTGTGTGCAGGGGCCACTATGGGACATAATACTGTGTGCAGGGGCCACTATGGGGCATAATACTGTGTGCAGGGGCCACTATGGGGCATAATACTGTGTGCAGGGGCCACTATGGGGCATAATACTGTGTGCAGGGGCCACTATGGGGCATAATACTGTGTGCAGGGGCCACTATGGGACATAATACTGTGTGCAGGGGTCACTATGGGGCATAATAGTGTGTGCAGGGGCCACTATGGGGGATAATACTGTGTGCAGGGGCCACTATAGGGGATAATACTGTGTGCAGGGGCCACTATGGGGGATAATACTGTGTGCAGGGGCCACAATAGGGGATAATACTGTGTGCAGGGGCCACTATGGGGGATAATACTGTGTGCAGGGGCCACTATGGGACATAATAGTGTGTGCAGGGGCCACTATGGGGTATAATACTGTGTGCAGGGACAACTATGGGGCATAATACTGTGTGCAGGGGCCACTATGGGGCATAATACTGTGTGCAGGGACAACTATGGGGCATAATAGTGTGTGCAGGGGCCACTATGGGGCATAATACTGTGAACAGGGGCCACTATGGGACATAATACTGTGTTCAGGGGCCACTATGGGACATAATACTGGGTGCAGGGGCCACTATGGGACATAATACTGTGTGGAGGGGCTACTATGGGGGATAATACTGTGTGCAGGGGCCACTATGAGGCATAATAGTTTGTGCAGGGGCCACTATGGGACATAATATTGTGTGCAGGGGCCACTATGGGACATAATAGTGTGTGCAGGGGCCACTATGGGACATAATAGTGTGTGCAGGGGCCACTATGGGACATAATAGTGTGTGCAGGGGCCACTATGGGGCATGATAGTGTGCGCAGAAATGCAGAAGGGGGGGTCGGATGGTCGAGGTCTTTGGCGTCAGTCAGGGATCGGAGGCCCTTGTCAAAAGTTTGCCACAGAGCCCCGCCATTCCTACTTAAGCCACTGCACAGCCATATATTGAACTATTGCAAATTTCTTTGAATGAGCGCCTTATAAAGTTTCTCCAGTAGAGTAACACTAGGTTCACACGTGTTCAGGTCTCTGTTGTTCGTGTCTGAAAAACGGAAAACCACTCTGCTTAAAAACCGGTTACCTGTGGATAGACCATAATATGGTGCACGGGGTTTTTGCCCAATTTCTGCCCCAAAATGGGGAAAAATGTGGATTGGAAGATGGAAACCCCGAATGGAGAACAAGAGCGGGTGTGAATGTAGCCATAGAGTTCTATGGCTATGAGATCTGATCAAAGAAGTTGTAGCCGAATAGATCATTGGTACTGATGGGTGAACCTCATGGGGTTCACCAGCAAGTTTTGAAAAATACTATAGTACTCTGGGGTCTGTCCAGACTCTAGAGTATAATTATAGGAGGCCCAAGAAGATGTGGTATGCATACTCAACTTTCCTCACGTCTCTGGGACTTTGCCACAGTATCCAATCTTATTTGGTGTCTATGGCCTCATCCTGCCTCCTCAGAAACATCACTGACCCTGGATCACCTCTAAGACCTGTGGTGGGGTCTGAGTGGTGACTTAGGATCACTGATGTCAAAGAGGAGGCTAAACATTGTCGAGGACACCTAGGAAAGAAGACCAGATGTCACGATGGACTCCTGGAGAGGTAAGGAAAGGTGAGCAGGAGTTTTTGCTTATTTTTCCGCGCCTTGCTTATGACCTCTGATTATTATATTCAGGGGTCTGTAGAGAACTTAGAGTATAATAATTATTTGCGGCTGAACCCCAAAATCAGAACTTTTTGGAAACTTTGTAATGAACCCAGTTTGCTGTCTTGCTCATCATTCTAAGAAGGGTAGTTCTATCTTTTCTGAAGTCGATGGGTGCAAATGTGGTGCATCTTCCTAGAATCCAATTTTGGCACACGCAATGTATAGGTTTTATATAATACAATATCATTCCACAGGTGATTGTATTGGAAGATTCCAACAACAGATTGGTTATGCACTCCCTCGGGTGAATGACAAATGGTCAATGAATTAATCTTTAAAACATCAGATGTTTATTGTATTCAGATAACGCGTTTCGGCGTACGGAGTCGCATAAGAAGCTCCACCCCTTCGTCAGATCTTTGTTTTTCCAATAGCAATACAATATCATTCCAGTGCACCTCGCGCCTATTGGAGACTTTATAAAGAGTGGCATCCAATATTCCAATATTCCAAGATGGACAACCCCTTAAAGCATAAGCATGGTACTCTATGATGAACGGTAGTCAAAGGAACAGCCAGGAATTACAATGGACTAGAGTTAATTTGCATAATGATTTCCCATGAAGCCTTGCTTGTAACTAAGTCCCCATACACCTGCTGGTGTTCTTCAATGAGATCCGGTGCCCGCCAGAAAATAACATTCAAGATTTAACCTGTTACGATAAATTTCTCGTTTTAGCAATTTTTTACGAAGAGTCAGACACAATCTTATCCCATCAAAATTGATCTAATTCTTTGAGAACTGGATAATTAATTTCATGCTGGATACAGATCCGTTCCGTTCACCTATTCATAAACAACGAGCCTTGGGATTCGGTGCAATTTCCTTCTGTCGTCCCTCCATGTATGTCACGGTAAATTGTGAGCAGATTTTCACATCGATATGAGATTACCGGTAATGGGGAATCCATTGGTAGCCAACGTGCCGCAGGGTGAATGTAGATGATTTTACATGCAAGCCATGGAATTTAACGTAAACATCAGAGGAGCGAATGATTTCTCGCTTCCGTAACGCTGCCGAAGCGATTATTCATCTATTTAATTGACTTTCGGCACCAGAGAAAGAGACTCATTTGGTTGTATTTTCCTCTGCGTGTCCCTATGGTAAATGTAAGTAAAATAAAGCAAATTGTTTTCATTAAGGAGAGAATGTAATTGCTTTTCTAGATGCCGCTGATGTCATTGACACCTTTGTGGGCTCGGAGGTTACCTTACGTGGTGACCTCGTCGCCAGGCATGAGGCATTGCTGCAGAAAATCTCAGCTTAATTGCGTGCACCTGTCTTAAAGGGAAACTTACGCCATAGGAATACGTCTAACTTTATTACCTTTGCAAACTCTGCCATTTTTATGTAGATCGTTAGAATCCTATTATTAACGGCGGTCATAAGGTCACGCTGCGGGAAACCGGTTTTCATAGGTTAAAATTGGAAACTCAATTTTCAACTCAGATTTGATTAATTGGCTCTATTATTCAGCTCCACATGTGACATGCAGGAAAGGCAGGTCTTAGGTTAACAACTGACACGTATGACATATGAAAATTGTATGTTGTGTATACTGTGCATTGGGTTTTCTCGTGACTATGACCGTGTATAAAAGGTTTGGGACTTGTTGCAAACCTAGCCATGATGTCTGGCGGAAAAATGCTTTTTTTCCCCGCTTTTTACAATAAGTCTGCAGAGGTTTCCATGATAGTTTCCAGGTTTCTTTGAAGTTTCCGTGCTTCCATGATACCTTTAGGGAAACCTCCAGTGTTTCTGCAGGTAAAATGGACATGCTGCGATTTCAACACCCGCGACGGTTAGCAAGAGATGCGGATGGAGCTCACTCCATTTGGTGTTCTTCTGCATTCACCCCTATGTAAAAAACATGATAGAAGATTTGTTGCATTATGTTTTATTACTTGTCTAATGGAAGAAAAAGTCTTGTATACACCATCTGTCATTTTTGTTTACATTATAGTCCATGGGAATGGAAACGGATAGAGGGAGCGTGATCTGCATCTGTCCCTCTACCACCAGCAAAATAAAAATGGTATTGTGTCCCTATTGGGGTTGAGCCGGTTTGAGATTTCAGGATTGTTTTTAAAATCCGATTTCCGATCATTTTCCATTCAAACCCTATCCCGATCCTAATGCAAGTCAATGGGATTTTTTAATGATCAAAGATCGAATTTTAAAAACGATCCTATTCACTACACAGCATGGAGTCCAAAAATTTAACGCTTTAATGTTTGGTATCCACGCTGTGTAGTGATTAAAGAGAAATCCGCCGGCTACTTAGTCCCCCCTGGTGTCCGCTTACCTGCACAGATCCACTGCCGCTGCTGCTCCCCGTTCTTCTCACTCCTCTTCTCTCTCATTCACATGCCTTCAGCGTGCCGTGCACACCTCCGCCTCCTTAGGCTAGTGTTAGAGATGCTAGGAGAAGGCAGGGCTTGTGGCTTAGGAGAATGTGGGTGGGTACTGGGAGGGGAGACGTGAATGATGCACTCACATCTCCCCGCCCACACTCTCCTAAGCCACAACAAGCCCCGCCTACTTCCAGTATCTCTAACACTAGCCTAGGGAGGCGGGGGCACGCACGGTGTTCTGAAGTCATGTGAATGAGAGAAAAGAGGAGCAAAAAGAACAGGGAGTGGCAGCGGCAGTGAATCTGTGCAGGTAAGTTGAGCTATCGGGATTGGAATTCCATTCCCCGATCGCAATCATGAAATTTAGTCGATCGTTGATCGGGATCCGATCTTTTCCGATCCCAATCGCTCAACCCTAGTCCCTATCACTTCGAAAAATAGCATAACAGAGGGTTTATATGGGGAAAATGAGGTGCTGAGACATTGGGATGACGAGGAAGAAAAAATAAAACTGAGCTCCATCTTCTTTGCCAGTTTTGGGATGTGGGATTAGCAGTGCACAGGCCATGGATATTTTTGGGCTCTTTTACCGCACAAAGCCATAAGCTGAGCTCTTCTGTCCTTTGTACCTACAATTGGTGGAACTCTCGACACATGGGTAACATATGGCTACCTTTTAGACTCAATACTTAGAGTCCAGATCCAAAAATAAGTTTCTATAGTGATCTAAATGTGGATCAGTAGGACAGTGGAAACTAAAGATGGGTAACGGGAGGTTTCGGTTATAATGTGTATCAAAATCAACTATACTGATGAAACGGATTGGAGGTTGTGCATGTAACAGCTGCTGATCTTCTTTCAGGTGGAGTCTTGTGAATTTTCCAATATTTCTCATCATGTAACCCGTCAGCTCTCTCCATTGATATAGGAGATGCAGTAAATGGAGCAGGTGTTTACATGGATTGAATCCTTCCTGCTTACAAACATCACTAATTTATTTTAATAAATGCATATTTAAATGAACGCAACTGAGGTGTGACCAAATGTGCAAAATCGAAGAAAATTCCAGAACAATGACTAGACGTTCCATATGTGACTTGAAACACCTTGGGGTTTTGCTGAAATGGCTTGAAAAATGATTTATGTATTGGCTACATGTTATTGTTATTGGAAGGAAATTTTTTTTAAAAAAAAATTAGAAAATGCAAAAATTTTAAAGAAACGGGAAGGTGCTAATAGAGTGCTATGGGCCGGTTCAACAGAGCCCGAACTTAGACCAGGAAAGTTGGTTGGCGATTGGCCAGATTTACCAACCCAAACTTAGTTATAAGTTATTGTATATAAGGGTGAATTTATCATGCCATTGTTGGCAGTTCTGTGCAACAATCAAAAAAGTTACAAATTTTGATTCAGTTTTCAAAAAGTGTGGGAGGGTTTAGTGGGATTTCGACAAATTTACTGAAATTTGTGGCACAAAGAGACTATTCCCATGATACTCAAATAGACTTCTGATCTAGACTGTTGTATGAAATGCCAGTTTTCCTAGATTTCCTCCACTGTATACCCCCAAAATTTTCCATAGTAGAGCTGTCTTTTGTATATAGCCCCATGTTTATACATTGCTAGGGTGTGAGGTGTTCAGACCCACCACTTTCCAAGAATAGCCTTTGTGTGGGTGACTTTCCAAGGTTGTTACCCAGGATTGGCATGAGCATTGTATGATGTACATTATACGATTTATGCTGAATATTTATTACACTGTATGATGTTATATTCTCACTATAATTGTGTATTGGTTCCTGAGTCATTGCATCTAGCTTGGTCTGGAGGAAGGGTGGTGCAATGATTCTCCAAATCTCAAATTCTTGTAGTCACATCAGACGGGAAAGCTCTCCTATAACAGGGAGGTCTTTGGACCTCCATTGCTACCTCTCCAGCATTCTGTCCATGTGGTAGAATTCTAGGGATGAGTCTATTGTTTCCAAAGAGTAGTTCAACAAAACCATTGTATTTTTGAGAATCATTCAATATAAGTATTGAGTGCAGATACCTTGGCAATGGCTTTGTCCTCTTGTTGAAAAACATGATTGACCCTGGTTCTTTCTTACTGCTGAGTAACTGAATTGTACCAACACTGGTGGCAATATGACCATGTGGATCCATGTGGGTAGAGTATACTTCTTGGCTCAAGAATTAATGATCCATCTCTTTGGGGGCGGTCAGAGTAAATAGAGGTGAGTCTTGCCTGGAGTAACAATCAGTTGGTGTAGATGGAGTAGGACTCTGGTCCCTATCACCCTAAAAGGGCCTATGGATGTTATAGAGCGGGTTCCCATTCTGGTGGACTTGAGTCTCCTATGTATTTCATGGATGGCTTTCTTCTTAGTACCACATTACGGTAATGATTGCCTGGTTGTGACTTCCCATGTCATGATCTTCCTGTTTCTCGGGTTCTAAGGGAGTTATCATCTGCTCATTTGACAGCTCCTTCCTAATTTGGCTTGTCTATGGTGAGACAAGACCTTAAAGATCTCTAGGCAGCTTTTTGGCACTGTCTACTTGTAGGAAGATTTGCAATTCTGTTTCCTTCTGTAGCAAAAATGAACAGATAAAAGAAACAAGAACAAACGGTGCATTAGCAAAACCTAGAATTCTAATGAAGTCTGAGTTTCTTCCATTGACTCACTGCTGTCTGAGCCGCTCCTTGAATACCGTAGGACTGTATCTGCTCCAGGATCACAGCCATTGATTCTAACATCCTTGACTGTGTTTAGTGTTATTATGGCTGTATGTCAAGACCTTTTACTAATTGTTGCCTGCCCTTCAGATATTGAATAGAATACATTTGCAGAAAATATATTGAGCTAAGAGAAGATGCGCGGATCATGTAAGATGCCTTTAGGAAAGATTCTTCCTCCTGAAGTTCCTCGTAATATATTGCACTCTATATAGAAAGCCTTTCTCCCAGCAGACGCACAAGTCAATATATATCAGTGCACATTTCATGCCTCATTTACCTGATCAATAATCAATGTGAATGGAAACCCATCTAACCACTGAAAAACAATAAAAAGAGTTTCAGTCATTTGCTGGTGCAAGTCCTGTCTGAACTAGTGATGGGCAAACCTCGGCAGATTCATTTCACTAATTTGCAAAGTTTTCCAACGCGTTTGGGTTAGGTTAGGAGGTACTACTATTACACATTGGGGCCTCTACAGACTCCAAAGTATAATAGGCAGAGGCCCAGAGGAGGTGCGGACAGAATAAAAAGTACACATACTCACCTTCTCCTGGGTGCCCAGCAGGATCTTGTGGCCTCTTCTGGCTTCTACTCCAATGTCACATACCCCAGGTCCATTGGGTCTCAACAGTTTTGATGCAGGCGTTGGTGTGCCCCATGTGACTACTAATTCCAAATCCCAGGCCTCAGTAATGACCACCTGGGTGCATGATTTTGGAGAAGATGCTGGAAAAAGCAGTAGCTGAAGAGCAGATACAGGGGAAAGAAGAAGAAACAGAGGAGTGAGGGGTGGTGAGTATCTGTGCTGAGTAGATACCTGAAATTTTCAGAACATTTGTAATGAACCCAACTTGTTACAAACTAGTTTTTGTATCTCTAATCTAAACCTATATACATATCTCTTACGAGCAGGAGGACCCGGCTTCGCACAGACATATTTCATTTTTTTTGCTTGTGTAGTGGCCCCATAAGAATTGCCCAGTTTTACACTGGTGTATTTTGTATATCATTTGTGTTTCTGTCCATAAGCTTCATGTGATCTTGTGTACCTCAGTTTGGATATCAGTGAAAAACTGTGATCAGTTGTTATGGAGACCTGGAGTAAAGCTGTGTGTATGTGACCTTGTGTAACAGTGCCATCCTCAGTGTCCTGCCCCTTTAAAGCTGATCTAGAGCAGTGAAGAAAAATGGATGGGTTGATATGGAAACCTGAAGTAAAGCTCTGATGTGTGATGGTGTATTTTGATCTGTGTATCTAATCCCCTGATGTGTGATAGTGTAAGGGCCTTATGGAATAACTGTGTCATTTGGCTGATCTTCTGCCATCTACTGCCGAAAGACTAAATTGCAGGGTAAAGCTATTCACAAAAGAACTCCCCTACAGCTCAGAGAAAAATAGTATGTTCCAGGGAGGAAAAGAGAGTGAACACAGGAAGTTGAAGGCAGAAGGAGACACATGTCATGCTGAGAAGACCTGCTGCAGGTTGCTGTGCCCACTAAGGAATTTCCTTTGATAAACAAGGACCCTGAGAGACTTCACTATTCCTGCCTTGTGTCAGCTTGTAAACAGAGGTACGTGGGAGTGTGAGTAGAGTGAAGGTCCATACAGCTCGGTCAAGCTTTAAAGCAACCTTGTGTGCTGGAAGATAAAGCAGGCCCCTGCCTGGAAGATTGATATGGTGCACCATGTTACTGACTTACTTTAAGAGAGGCCTCTCCTAGTCAATGCATGGGGATTCTAACTAAGGACACTAGAGGGGTAACTACCACAATTTGTTGTGTGCACTGTCATATTGAAGATATACATTTTGCCTAGCTACTGTATACTTATTTCTTACCTTCTCTCCTGTTCTCATTCCCCTCCCGTCCATTCTTTATTAAATTATGTTATATAGTTGTTCCGTGGCTCCGTACAGTTACTGCGTATATTATCACCTGCTCCCCATTACAATAGTATATGCTGAGCTGTGTATCTATTCCCCTGATGTGTGATGGACTATGCTGAACCTATGTATCTAATCCTTTGTATATGTAAATACATCTCACCTGGCCCTCCAATCATTATACTCTGGGGTCTGAAAAGATGTATCATGATACCAGTGTTTATGGGTTCGTGGGGCTGTGGCCTTACTTACGAATAACCACTCCTGCTCACAGCCGCCTCCACTTCTGCAGAAGGAAAAGCGCAGATGGCCATGAGCAGGAGCAGGGATCGATAAGTAAATAGGACCCGTTACCTGTTGGCGTTACTCCAGAAAGTAATGCCTAATAAAAAAAAATCAGGGGCCTGCCAGGCTCCCTAGTGTCCCAGGACCTTTGGCAGCCACTACTGCTGCTACACTGGTTTTGACACCACTGTATATGTAAAATATTCTGTATATACAGGAATACATACAGCATAGATAACAGGAAATATATAGTATTCAGACAAGCTCCCTAGACCCCCTTATGTCAACATTAACAAAATGCTATAGACCTGGCATTCTAATAACTTACTGCACTTTAACAATTGTCTCCTCAGCAGATAGCACAGCACTGTGCGCGTGATACTGAACTAGAGTAGACTGGCATATACTAAGTTGGTATTTGCTGCATTTGTATCTGCATGGCAGAGAAACGTGGTATGTGGCTTTTCTCTGTTCAGCTTGGGAAGAACTCCAGGAAACAAAGCTGTTTCTGACCAACCCTATAGGAAACAAGTGTCTCAGGAGATCTGGGTCTAGCCAGGAAGGAAAAATAAGTATAAGGCCCAGATGTACTGCACAAGAGCTTGAAAGAACAAGACACCAGTGTCACTTGCAACCATAAATACGTTGGAATGCTGGCCTTACAGATAAACACCAATAAAGGACCATGGATGAGTAGATAAGATTTATTATAGACCAATGAGTCCATGTTTGATGGGCTACTTCAATAGGGAGAACATCTGCGAGGTGAGAGCTCATAGAAGGTGGAGAGCTTGATTTTTTTCTATCAGGCATGGTGGAGGAAATATCCGATATATATCATGCAAAATAATATTTTGGTTTTTTGTTGGTACAAATAAGACTGACTTTCTACATAAAGTATGGCCTTCTAAGACTATAGACCTCTACTATGAGACTTTGGCCAATGAAGTCCATGGTCCCACTTGGCCTCCTCATGCAGTAATGGTGCCATGGGATGACAACCTCAGTAATAAATGAGTAACCTTGACTCTTCCCACCCACATGGTGGACTCTTCCCACCTTCGGAAGGTGGCCCAATCTGGATGTCTATGGATAAGGTTTATCTTCAAGGTTGTCACATAATAAATTGTACCCCTCAGTGTGTTCGTTGGTCACCTATTTAGACTACCCTTAAATAATGCTCTAAGGAATTAATAAAATTTGACCAAAATTTCTTACACGAACCTCAGAACTTTGTGGATTCATCATCTGCGAATCAGTATAATAAGTGGAAGACAAAGGGAGGCGTGAAGTCATAATAAACAGTATACTTACCTTCCTTCACATCCCCTAGGCATCCTCGTATTGTCGGGCACTTCTTGAGGTCCTCTTCCAGCCTCATAGGTGATGTCATGTGTCCCGGGGTCACCACTGAAGCATTTTCAATGCAGGCGCTATGACATCGTCACATCAAATGATTGGGCCTGAGCGGTAACTCTGGAGACTGGAAGAGGACCCCTGAGAGAGCGTTGCATGTTACGAAGATGCCCAGGAAATGTACTGTAAGTGATGATATCAGTGTTTATCAGGTTTCCACACCACCCATGGGTCTCCACTTATCATACTCTGGGGTCCAAATAGACCCCAGAATATAAAACTATCACTTCCATTTTGTGCAAATTTATTCGACCGGAAACAAATCCTTTCGTTGACCCATCCAAACCTGAAACACATCTTCATTGGTTCGTTCATCTCTAGTTGCAAATCTTGATGGACGCATTTAATACGCTTTTACTAGGGTTGAGCCGATCTTGACTTTTCAGGATCGATTTTAAAATCTGATTTCCGATCATTTTTCATTTGAAACCGATCTCGATCCCAATTCCGATCCCAATGCAAGTCAATGGGATTTTTTTTTATTAATCGGAGATCGGATTTTAAAAGCAATCCTATTCACTATACAGCATGGAATCTAACAATTGTTAGAATCCACGCTGTGTAGTGAATCACTAAGTAGCCAGAGGATTTTTTTTTAATCCTCTGGCTACTTAGTCCCCCCTGGTGTCCACTTACCTGCAGAAATGGCTGGTCCGGTGCCCGGTGTTCTTCTTCGCCTCGCTGCTGCTCCACGCTGCTCCTCTTGCCTCGCTGCCCCCGCGTCCCAGATTAGGAGAATGTGAGAGGGTACAGGGAGGGGAGACGTCACATCTCCCCACCCTGTACCCGCCCACACTCTTCTAAGCCACAAGCCCCGCCTTCCTAGCTCTTTAAACACTAACGCGGGAGGCATCGGCAGCGAGGTGAAGAAGAGCAGCGTGGAGCGGCAGTGAGGCGAAGAAGAAGGAGAACACCGGGAAGCGGAGCAGCCATCTCTGGAGGTAAGTAGCTATTAGAGATGTTAGTTTAGTCTCCCATTAGAATGAATGGAGGCAGCTGGCGCACAGGGGGTTAAGGCTGTGTGCCAGTTGCTTCCATTCATTCCTATGGACCCGCAGCGGAGCCTTCACATTGAGTATACACTCCACTCAGAATGAGCGGAGCGTATACTCAGTGTGAAGGCTAAGCAAAGCATTGTGGGAAATAGTACTGATCTCGATCCCACCTAAAAAGATCGTGTTCGAAATTCCGATGGCGATCGTGAAATTTTCTCGATCGCCGATCGGAATCCGATCTTTTCCGAACACGACCGCTCAACCCTAGCTTTTACGTTTTTTTTTTACTCTAATTTCTATTACAATAAAACATTTATACGATTCTGCTCTGCCATCTGTATATTAAATTAAAAATTGGCAAAAAATTCCCCCAAAAATAGAAGAACTCAGTTTCCTAGTTTTTCGCTACAGTTACTTGTGTATCTACAGTGGAACAGACATGGCTCTCCAACGCGCTTCTATTTATTTAGTCATTGGAAGACTAATTTACTCCTTAATTCACATCACTTTGTGTCTATTGTTCATTAATCACTCTTTTGTTGGGTAATGAATTCTGACTTTCCACCTCTATCGGAATGTGTTCTTCTTCACTCCGTGCGCGGCGTTCATTCATTATTCACTGCCCTCATTTATTACCGGGGCAATCGCAAATTCCCAATCAATTCGCTTAATTTTTTTTTTTTCTTTGTCCCTACAACGACTACAAATAAATAATTATTTCTCGGTAACTCAATGATCAAGATTTACTACAGTTAAAACGAGAGCCCTGTAATTAATGAGGCTTCACCTTCTTCCCATTACGTTTTTATTACATTGGGATTCACGTATAATAAATTTAATGTTGTTTATAAAAATTTCTATTTCTCTAATTAAAATGAAACACTTATTATTTTTCCACTTAACAAGACATGAAATTAAATTAATTTACATAAATTACAATATTGGAATTTCTTTTTTTTCAATGGCTTCATCCTCACCGCGCAATCCCATGAATGGAAATGATTCATGGACCAGACTAGAAATGAGTACGAAATGCGTCGCTGTCTGAGGGTTCAGAAGACAACGGCTCGGAAATAATGATGGCATTTTAAAGGGGATTTATAGTGTAGAATTTTCTTTACATTGATATTACGACCTTGTGCACAGGGTCACTTTCAGAACAATGAAAGTTTATGGGTGTATTCACAAAAATTACGATGTGTGAAAACGGTCCATGTGTTGGCCAGATCTACTGGCCTAATCCATATGTCGGGAGAGGGACTTCTAACAATACAGTTATCCATGATGGTAGGAGTCTCTGCTCCCAACGACACACTGTCCGATACTGTCCTGTAACATGTCGGTGGGAGGCAGGACTCCTAACATCAATGCTAGGAGTCCCTATCCCGGGATAATGATCAATCCAGTAAATCCGGCCAACACATACCAACCAAAACAAACTTGGTGAGGGTAAGAGACTCAAATACTAGTTCTCAATCTTCTGACTGAGACCATTTGTAAGGTGAACTTTTGGAGATTTGTTGACATTGTATGGTTTTCCATGGCAGCTGTTGTTGTGGTGCCGTGCCTGGAGAGCCTGGGGATTTAACCTTTCAGAAGGGGCACTGTTGGGCCCCTGTGGATGCAGAGCTTCAATGGTAGTGGTCACCATGCAACATTACATCCAAAAAAGTAAAGACCCTCTATATAGAGGCTATCATGAAGTATATAGTGTCTTATATACACAGTCCAGTCACATTAATGTGACCACCTGTCAAAATCCAGAATATCCACCTTTGACAGAGCGGACCGCTGCGAGACGTGCAGGAAGACAGCGGATGTTGTGATGTTGTTCACTGGGATGTTGAGCCATGCTGACTCCAGTGCCGTATCCAGCTGTGCTACGTTACGCATCCATGGTGTGAACAACCTGATCGAGGTGGTCCCACAGATTCTCGATTGGGTTCAAGTCCTTGGAATTTGCTGGCCAAGGGAGTACGGTAAAGTCATCCTGGTGCTCCTCGAACCACGCACGTACACTGCGAGCTTTATGACACATTGTCCTGCTGGTAGATGCCATCATCCTGAGGAAAAACATTTCGCATGTAGGGGTGAACATCGTCGGCAAGGATAGATGCATACTTGTGCTGATCCATCGTGCCGTCCACAATGATGAGTGCACCCAGATGGCTGATGACACGCGCCTTCTACAATGGTTATTCAACGTTGATGTCAAAAGTACCCAGTGGTCACATTACTATGACTGGAGTGTTTACCGTGATCAAAATTTAAACTAAGAATTCCGAAGATTTTGCTTAGAGGCCTAGACCAATATTAAGATGTGAGGTCCATGTCTTTCTTTTTTACTCCAAGATATCAGTGCACATTCTAAATTGTTGTGTCATCGGGCATCGGTGGACTCTGCCTTGTGAGGGACCCGCCATTGTCATCCTGTTCCTTGTTCTGCTTCTGTGACAATGGAAATATTTAGTGCAGATATGTCGAAGCCAAGTATTCCCTTTAAGGAAATTTCTTGCCGTTATTGCTTAACATGATATGAGTTATAGATATGAGGCGTAGGCTGGGCAAAAATAATACCTTTCAGTGGCATCTTGTTGAAACTGAAGTGTTCATTGTTTGCTTGTCGGCAAAAGGGATTTGTATGGTTGACATGTTCTGTAATTGTACCAGAAAGTATTAATGGCTCCTCTAATCCTCTTCTGAAATGATTCCCGTCATATTGCATGTATCTTGCGACGTCGGAGCATCACTTTGTCTCCCTTCTTTATCTTCTAACAGAAGAGAATATGTTGCAAAGAACACATTACTAAGAATTGAATGAAAATATTAAGAATTCCGTTCACCTTCCAAGTCTTTCAGTAAATCTGTCAGCGCGGCACTCATAAACTGACAGTAGAAAAATACATAGTACACTGGATGAGCTCATGCTGGAGTCCGACTCGGCTGTAAAGTTCACCGCTATTCACAACGGGAGAAATAGTCATAACAAAGCTATTTGTCATATGCCCGGACCAGGAGACGTAAATATGGATGGGAGCGGCTAAAGTGACAAATTTTACAAATTAAGATCTTGGGGCCTGGATGACAGAAGAATCTGTTCTAGTTCTCTTGCTATGGTGACATTCTTGGCTTTTCGTTTCATTTAAATTTATGATGGATCTATCTGATATATTATCCTGTAACTGAGACGCAGGGCAGAAGGGAAATGATGGAGGAGTGGCGGTGAAGATGTGGATGAATACTAAGGGGTGAAAGTGAAAGTGCGAGCTGGTTGGTTGCAAATTTTCTAAAAATTTTGGAAAAAATAAAAAAAAACAGGGATATTTACTAGAGATGAGCGAACACTAAAATGTGTGGGGTTCGAAATCCGATTTGAACAGCCGCACACTGTTCCACTGTTCGAACGGGTTTCGAACCCCATTATAGTCTATGGGGGGAAATGCTCGTTTCAGGGGTAGGCAACATTCGATCAAATTCTACTTACCAAGTCCATGAGTGAGGATCGGGCTGGATTCTTCTCCCTACGCAGCGTCCCCGTGTCCTCTTCCGGCCTTGAATTCACTCTGCTAGGCATCGGGCCTGGGCAGAGCCGACTGCGCATGCCCGCACTACAAGCGGACATGCGAAGTTGGCTCTGCCCAGGCCCGATGCCTGGCAGAGTGAATGCAGAGCCGGAAGAGGACGCGGGAGCGCTGCGCAGGGAGAAGACTTCTAAAGGTAAGAGAAGAACCAGCGTTGATTGGCAATGTATAGCATTCTGCCAATCAACGCTGGTTCTGCATCGAATCTTAACTTCGAACAGCTAGTAGTACTCGATCGAGTACGAGTATTTAGAATACCGTAGTATTCGATCGAATACCTACTCGATCGAGTACTACTCACTCATCTCTAATATTCACCATTCCTGGGAATCCGATCTTCTTTCCTGGTTTCTGGTCTTTATCAATGGGCTCTTGCAACCTCTTCCATCATCTTCTTCGATTCATGCCATCTTCCTCTCTTCTACCATCATCTTTGACTCATCTGACGCACCTCAAGGTCATTACTGAGGCCTGTATTTGGTACGATTACAGATATGGACAACACACATTCGCTCTGCTTCATGGATTTCCCCCGTCTTTAGTTACGTGCCTATGGGGAGGGAGGCTACTTCTTCCAAAACATGTCTCTCTTGGCGCTACTACACTGTCTAATGAACAAACTCACTTATGACTTGGGCAAACCATCTTAGACCTTTTGTCCCAACCTTCAAGCACATGTCTACCTAAACCCACATTCTCAGTGCCACATAAGATTACTCTACCATTGGCTGCTCTGGCCATCCCAATATGGCTCCCAGTAAATCACTATTTCTACATGGCCCAACATGGCCACTCTCACTCACATTATTCACCATAAAAGTTGTCTGTATAACATGGCCCTGCCACAGGACTCCGGAAAACAATGGCATGTAGCCAAACAACCCAAGCCCATTGAAAACCATACAACACAACAAGCAACTATCCTGGTCTATAGTCTCTCATTCTGCCAAATCAGTATCCCTGCGCTATGCTGATGAGGTCCAAAAGACCAAAACAGCGCTATCCATAGCTGGGAATCTGTTCCTTTTGAAATAGAAACACTAATTTGGCAATAAACCCACATCATGTCAGTAGGCTTTTTAACTGAGTCATGCATGATGTTAAGGGGGCTGTCCCTAGAAGGCGGCATACAGAGGCACTGTTCTCCTAATTACATCCTGGAGAATAGATTTGCATATTTTTTACCCAGAATCCCTAGCAGATCAGGAATGACTTGGAAGTCTCCGTACTGCCTATGTAGGCACACACTCTCTTTAATGTGTACGATTATCCCCTGACCCTGGTCTATAGTCTCTCATTCTGCCAAATCAGTATCCCTGCGCTATGCTGAGGAGGTCCAAAAGACCGAAACAGCGCTGTCCATAGCTGGGAATCCGTTCCTTTTGGAATAGAAATACTAATTTGGCAATAAACTCCGCATCATGTCAGTAGGCTTTTTAACTGAGTCATGCATAATTTTAAGGGAGCTGTCCCTAGAGGGCAGCATACAGAGGGACTGTTCTCCTAATTACATCCTGGAGTATAGATTTGCATATTTTTTACCCAGAATCTCTAGCGGAGCAGGAATGACTTGTAAGTCTCCGTACGCCTATGTAGAAACACACTCTCCCTAATGTGTATGATTATCCCCTGACCCTATGTAAAGTGATTCAGCAAAGTCTATCTTAAAGGGGTTGTCCAGGATTTATTTATAACCTAATCTTAGGATCAGATGGATCTGCCGTACAGGGCCCCTTCTAACACTTGTGTTATATATGAGCAGAAGGCTTGTATATAGGCTGGGAGCTGAGCTATTCTACCAGTATCGTGCAGACACCTTCTGATGGTTTACTCCGTTTGCTTCCCTAGGCTTAGATATAATGTTCAATTTCACTTGCAGTACAGAATGTCTCACTAAACGCCATTCTTCAAATCAGACGATCTGTCCATACAGATTTCCACCTCCACACACCTCTTGCTATCATTCCAGTTCATTGTTGTTCTCCCAATCACCAGGACGCAACGATAGTGCCAATATCTTGGCCTGGGCATGTAGTGATCTACCGGGTTGAAAAGCCAATATCTCTTAGCTCAAGTATTCTGTCCTGTACAGGGTGCAACAAGTGATTAAAATTGGCACATCGGTGAACAGGAGGCCGCACCTAATCATCTTACACCACTTGATCTGATTTTAGAGGTTCATTGAGGATAAAAAAACTTAGCTTTCAATATGGCTGCTATGCCTTCATGCTACAGATTGGAGCTAGGTGTGTAGAAATGTAGTCATTTGCAGATCTTAGAGACACCGGCTACTTCCTCAATTTGCAGAAACTTATGGCTTGTCCTTCTTGGTGTTACAATTTAAATATTGAGGAGTGTATGTAATAATCTATCAATGTAATTCCAATGTGCTTTTATTGGTGGAGCATTAAAATGGTCACGGCAGTTTCGAATAGCACGCACCCATAGGAATGAATGGACGCCGTCGGCCATTTTCTTGTGGCCTCTCCCGTTGAGATGGCGCTTTTGGACGAAGAGAAGAGGAGTGCGAGAGAAGAGGCGGGAGGCGGGGAAGAAGACAGAGTTTTCAAGCAGTGCCCCCAGTGCTGCAAGAAAACTCATTTACATAAGGAAGAAAGAAGATATTTCTCAGGAACGGTGGTGCGGATCTGAATAGTAAAGGTAAGAGAAGAATAGCCTTTCTTAAGGCTATTCCTATGTGTATTTAGTTTAAAAAGGGTATTCTAATGATAGAATCCCTTTAATTAAAAGTGTGTGTTTTCTGCCTGAAAAACCTGCCATTATGTGTCTTCCTTCTAGATAATTTGCAGTTTACTTCATTGTTACCAGGCAAATCCATCCATCGATACATTAGAAAAGCAAAAGGATCTGGAGAGGGAAGATTTCCATCTCTCTCCACACAGTGACTGAAGAGGGGAGGGGTTGATTCTCCTCACAGACTCAACACGCACATCTGTAAACTGTTGCTCTGCTGAAAGGACTGAAGATTCTAGAAATTTCACAATTTACATTCTAAGAAATGTCTACTTATGTACTTATATCTATTCAGGCTGCTTGTGTGGTTACAGATGGGATATTATTCACAGACACAAGCAGCTTTCCTAACTGTGCTCATAGATTGTTTTTTCCCTGTATTTTAGCTGCTTGGCTGCATGTGTTTGCTCTTTATGTACAGTCCACTGTTACTGGATATCCTATATGGTTGTCACTTGGGCTTTCTTGTCTGCGTGTTTGCTACTGTACAGTTTCTCCTGGCAGAACAGTATAAGTAATGGATAGGGAAGGGGGGCGGTCAGCTCCTTAGTTTACATGCCTACAGCCTGATAGACGAAGGTAAAATGTGTTTTAGCCATAATGTGACTATTAGTAGAGATCAGCGATTAGTGAAATATTCGAGATTCGATATTCGTTTCGAGTAGAGCCTCGATATTCGACTACTCGATCGAATATCGAATCCCTTATAGTCTATGGGAAAAAAAATGCTTGTTTCAGGGGAAACCACTATTCGACTAAAGGAGAGTCACCAAGTCCACGAGTAGTAGTAGGAGAGTGTTTAGGAGGAGCACTGTGCAGTTAAAGCGCACGGACCCCATTATAGTCTATGGGGTCCATGCGCTTTAACTGCACAGAGCTTGCAGATGGGGGGGGGGGGCGGGGTCCTCCTGTGAACTCCTTCCGGCCGGGAGGCAAGCGCTAATGTGAACCGGCCCTTACTCATCCTGCAGAACCAGCATTGATTGGCTGAATGCTATACACTGTACAGCATTTGGCAAATCAATGCTGGTTCTGCAACAGGTTCGTCCTTGCTAGTCGGGAGAGCTGGCAGCTTGCGTTTACGCGGGAGCTGACTTTTTCTCATAGGAATGCATTGACCATTTACAGCGAATAGCGATTGTATTCAAACGAGTACGAGTATTTCGAATACCGTAGTATTTATTTGAATACCTACTCGATCCAATACTACTCGCTCATCTCTAATTATTAGCAAAAAAGCTGATAGGACATGAAGACATGAAGGCGTATACAGTAACATACCAGACTGCCAGGATGAACCTGAAGATATGTCAATTTTTCACCAAAAATAAGGAACCCATGAAAAGGTATAAATAGCTCTTAAAGCAATAAGATGTAATAAATGCACTGGTGTGTTGGGTGTGCGGGGGTTAAGATTTCTTTATACCTGTTTATTCTATCATTTATAGCTTTAATACGTTTCTGCAGAAGATACTATAACTGGTGCTGTAAGTATGCAGATCCATAGATAGCACATCCCAAAGGTCAGCACGGCTTGACAGACAGAGAGATATGGGACTTTAGAATACATGTACTTTACCAGACATTTTAAGACAATGCCCCTCTTTGTTGAATGATCTCTTGAAGATAATTATGAGAGATAGAGATTACAGGCTCTTAGGATACATCACTCAGCATCAGTCCGAGTACACTTCCACATGAATACATAGGCATACATTGACATTAGTGTTCCTCAATCACTGCCGCTTCAGTCTGAGACTATTCACAGGAATATCTACGTATATTCTTCACCACGAAACACAAGTCATAAGACCTGTCAAAGATATCCAAGATAACAAACAGGGGATACAAAATTCATAGGAGCGTCGTTTAACTCCTTAAAGCTGCACTCCTCTTCCATCATATTCCACAGCGTCACTGTCCCATATAGGGCGCACAATGTGAATTTTCTATCAGTATGTCTTTGGAGTATGGAAGGAAACCGAATTACCCAAAGTACCTAAGACAGTAAAATGTTCAAGGTTCGATATTCGTTTCGAGTAGCCCCTCAGTATTCGACTACTTGAATCGAATATCGAACCCTATTATAGTCTATGGGGGGAAAATGCTTGTTTCAGGGGTAGGCAACGTTCGATCAAATTATACTTACCAAGTCCACGAGTGAGGGTCGGGCTGGATCCTCCGAGCAGTCTTCTCCGCGCAGCGTCCCCGCAGCATCTTCTGGCTCTGAACTCACTCTGCCAGGCATCGGGCCTGGGCAGAGCCGACTGCGCATGCCCACACTACAAGCGTGCATGCGCAGTCGGCTCTGCCCAAGCCCGATGCCCGGCAGAGTGAATGAAGAGCCGGAAGACGCCGCGGGGAAGCTGCATGGAGAAGACTTCTAAAGGTAGAAGAAGAACCAGCGTTGATTGGCCGACTGTATAGCATTCAGCCAATCAATGCTGGTTCTGCATCGAACTTTTCCATTCGAATAGCGAGTAGTACTCGATCGAGTACGAGTATTTCAAATACCGTAGTATTCCGTCGAATACCTACTCGATCGAGTACTACTCGCTCATCTCTACAAGACAACAATGCCAACCATGGAACCACCGAGCTACTTAGATTCTATTCTGTCCTAATATAATAAGTGGTGGTCCAGGTACGGATAGAATGCTAAACACTAAGTTTAGTTCACATGGGGCAAAATGGTCAGGATTTTGATGCGGTACCCTCGTCAAAATCCTGCCGCCTCCCTTTGAAATCAATGGGAAGCAGTCATTTCCTTTTTTCGCGAGTGGGAACAAAAAGAAGGAAGCTGTCTTTTCATCAGGTGGATTCAACGGGAGTAGCCCCGGGGTAGGTGAAGGACAACCCGAGCAGGAACACCATTGCAGAGCCATTTAAGTACAGTTGGGTGCAAAATAGTATACAGTACTGTGCAAAAGTTTTATGCAGGTGTGGGAAAATGCTGCAAAATAGAAAATAGAAGGGTTAATAGTTTATTTTTGGCAATTAACAAAATGAAGTGGATGAAGAAAAGAGAAATGTAAATCCCGTCAATATTTGGTGTGACCTTTGCCCTTTGGAGGAGGAGTCCTGGAAGTGATGATATGGCCACCACAAATATAGCCCTGATCTCAACATCATCCATGAAGAGACAGATGGATTGGACAAGCCTACATCCACAGAATATCTGTGCTTAGTTCTCCAAGATGGCGGGAACAACCTCCCTGCCGAGTTCTGCCAAAAACGGTCTGCAAGTACCGAGAAGAACTGATGGAAGGCAAAGGGCAAAGGTCACTCCAAATATTGATTCTATACTTCTCTAGCCCTTCTATTTCTGGAAGCATTCTTACTTTTCAGCATGTATACCACATCTGCCTAAAATGTTTGCACAGTATTGTATACTAGAGAGGGAGGAGGGAGATGCAGCTGCAGGATCCTCCATTTAGATTCATGTAGTCAGAGGGAAGGGGGGGGGGGTCACATGACTGGCGCAGCTCTGACATTACAAAAGGAACAGCCTGTCCACTCAGTAAGCATAAAGGAAGACAATGTACAAGGGAAATAAATCTGACATTTACTCGTTCCTGGCTGCTGTACTGCACATCCACAGCTGGATAAACTATTACTAGAATTCTTTGCAATGATTGATATAGTCCGGGACATCTGGAACGGGGCAGATACTTTCTCATGTCATTGTGAGAGTACATTTTACATAAATCCACATGTATATTACGGGGATGTTAACAAGCTCATTCGCAAAACATTTACGACATCTCTATTATAGTAATTGGAGCGAAGTGAAACTTTGCGAATCAGACCCGGCCGTGGCTGTTTTGCGCTCAGCTGCCACCAACAAACATGATGAATTGTTTCTCCGAGGCGAATGATTTATTGTTAGTTCTGAAAACTTTAAATTCACAAACAACGGCGCAGAATCTAAAGCGTCTCCCTGGATGCAAAGTTTTATTAAAATTGGTTCACGGAAGAGTGAACTAAAATGAAGCATAGAGAGACAATAATTTGTACACGTCTGGGGTAATTATATGAGATTGCTTCTCCTTCCTGTTAATGAAATTGGCATTTTAGGTTTTCCATGTGCTTTCAGACTGAGATTAGTATGCCGCCAGCCAAGTGCAGCTCAAGTGGATGAGGGTTGTGCGCTGAATTACTTCCCTGGGAGGACAGATAGGGTTTCCAAGTTGAAAGTTAACTTTGAAAGGATTTTCCTGGGTAACACTTTTATGGCCTGTCAATCCGTCACGTTATAAGGCCGGGTTCACACTTGGGCATTCTGCTAGACGTATGTCTGTACAGTAATGTGCAACTGCATTGCATAAAATCGTGAACTCTTTTCGCATTCTTGTCTGGGTATTGATGAACTATGGACACATTTCGTCGAAAGAATTTGGAATGTGAGTTAATGGACATGACTTCTCTTTCACCGGTCTATCATCTCATCCAGCTCCATCCTTATTGCTCATCTATAGGTCTCCCAATGCATAGACGGCTGCTAAGTATATACTTTATAGCTCATCTAAAATACCAGATGTTCAGCGATATAGTAGGTGAGTCCATACTATGATTAGCTGCAGAGATAAAACAAACTTCCCGGTTTTGCACTATATAGATACTGTGTGTACTCTATGCAGAATCTTCAGTGTATTTCTATGATATGGTGCTTAATACTACTTTTCCCTGCCTCCTGCTTATAAGAGTTAACAGAGACAAATCTCAAGCTCAAGTCAGGGAATACAGGCTAAAGCTGCATCATATTGGTGATTAGCTGTAGAAATAAAATAAACTGTCTATATGCTAATTGTATGTGCTGTGTGCACAGTCTTCGGTGTATTTATACACTGTCTACCAATAAGTATTTGGACACCCATGCAAATGAAGATATCTGTGGTCGTGATGTACGTCACGCCTTCTGCTGTTAAATAGGAAACAGCATTGACATTAGTGCATTGGCATTAGTCGCATGCAAGATGCCACGAAGTGCAGAGTTGTCCAATTTCGAGAAAGGGGTAATTGTGGGGTACCACAGAAATGGTCGATGCTTAAGGGACATGGCAAGCAAACTGAATTACCTAAAATTGACAATGGCCTGTGTGATTACGAAGTGGAAGGTGAACGGTGATTGTGGGAATGTGCCCCGAGTCAGCAAAGCCCCGAAACTGGGAGATAGAGACCGACGAGTGCTGGCTAGAGAAACCGCACCCAACCGATGGCTCACATACACCAGGAGTGTCACCGGGCATCCGGGAGTATTGTGTCGCTCAATCCCATCCGTAAGGAAGCATCTGCTGGGGTCTACCAACTATTGGATATCAAGAAATGTTTTTCTATTCTACCACAGGGGTCCAAATACTTATTGGTAGACAGTGTATATGTGTATGTGTATGAATATGTGTATGTTGTATGCATAATATTCTACGTATTTCTATGAGTGCTACTCATTACTGCCTCCTGCTTGTAAGAGTTTACAGGGAGAAACACATTCCAAGAAAGAGTCAGGAAACACAGGTTGAAGCTGCTTCATATTTTAATATCTTGCAAATCATCAGTGTGAGTTATGGGGGGGGGGGGTGAAGTCTGTTTCACTGATCTAAGCATGATGGGAAATGTAGTTTGCATTAGGAGACCCATGTCAAAGGAAAAGTAATGAAGCTAAAGTTACTTTAACTTAACATATTGAAGAATTTCAAGCCTCTAGGGCTTAATAGAAACAATATATGGAAGGTTCTAATCCCTATAGTAGCAAATCCCAGTATGCAAGATAAGTAATGTCCTAATCCTCAGGAAGACATGTAACAATGCCGCTCTGTGCCGACCTCTAGAACGTGACTGACACTTGTGTCTATTGCTCATCAGCTAATAGTTATGGAGGATAAGATGCTTTTGTTCCTTCGCTTGTCTGATTTACAGGAGATTTAAGAAGAGTCGTAACTTTGTGTATTCTGGTATTATTTTATAGCATGTCTGCTCCACATGAGTCACTTTTCCATGTACAGGACTATTGACAGGCAATCCTGCATTAACTATCATTAGCGATGGTTTTGGATAGGGGTGGACAGGTCTGTAAAGGTTCTGGGTCGAAAGGTTGCATGATGAAAATATTTGCTGAATAATTTTGCTGTAGTTTTGGCGTGTCTGTGCTCATTCCAATAATTCATTGTATGGGCTGTAGTTACCATTGTTAATAAGCAACAGCAACCAGTGGGAGCCATGTATTACCTGGGTATTAGGTGACGAGCTAACATATTATGTGTATAGGGGACTAGGCAGCTAAAGAGCGCCCTCACTTGGTTGGTTTCATAACTGTCATAAGGATGCATGTGGCAGCAGAGCATGCAAGATTGACTGCCATCTTATGTACATTGTACATGCACAGGTAAGAGGAAGGGTCTAGGATTAGGGTCTCCCATTCTATAAATCAGTAGTACCCCACTGAATTTGACGATAAAGGGAGAAGAAGAGGCCACTGTGGAGTTCGCTGTCCAATACGTGTCCAGCTGTCACCAAACAAGAGGAAGATGAGACTCCACGGACTGTTATACCCCAAATCACCCCCCCCCCCATACAGCTGTCACCAACTAAGAGGAAGATGAGACTACACAGACTTTTATACCTCAAACCACCCGCCCCGCCCCACCCCACCCCACCCCACCTCCCCATATAGCGGCCACCAACTAAGAGGAAGATGAGACTCCATGGACTGTTATACCCCAAATCAGCCACCCCACCCTACCCATACTCTTCCCCCTCGACCCCAACTCCCCCACACACACACACTTTACTAGCTTTGGCAATGCCAAATATCCATTCGGACGTGCCAATAAAGCCTATTTGATTTGATTTGATTTGAATGTTTTTAGCTAGAATATAATGCCTTTGAGTCCTTACGTTGCGGAAATGCAGCTTTTTTTGTTTTTGGAGCCAAAGCCAGAAGTGAACTCAGTAGAAGGGAGAAGTATAAGAGCTTTCTATATATTTCCAATTCCTTTTGTAGCCCTTCTTGGCTTTGGCTCAAAAAAATCGCAATGTGGGGCCTTAAGGAGTGTTCTTGCCATCAACCATTTTTTAACATCTAAGAAGAAGTTTGCACCCAGCCAGTTCCTACAAAGATCTATATGTTTCTAGGGTAACAGACTACAAACACACTCTGTGACGTTATGTTATGTAAGGATATGTTATTCTAAGAGATGAGTGAGACAGTTCGTAACAAGTCGGGTTTTTTATGAACTTTCCCGATAACTTATGAATTTAAGGTCTGGCCAAGCCAGAGACTTTTGGGGTTTGCCATCCACCAACCATTATTACATCCTGGGGTCTAATGAGACCCTAAAGTATAACTAAATAAAAAACACTAATACCTCTCCTCACCTGGACATACAGTCTTCTTTCTGAGTGTCTGATCTTCACTCTTGTGGTTTCTTCCAGCCTTTACTTTTTCTTCTCTAAGGGTATGTTCACACGGAGGAATTTTCATGCCGCGAGTGAACATTACGCGAGGCTAGCCGTGATGGGATGCCGGTGCGCGGCAATCCACTCCGGATTAAGCCCAAATGAATGGGCCTGATTGGGAGGGAGCCTGGCGCCGTGGACACCGCGGTTGATTCAGCCATGGAATCCACGGCACGAAGGGTCATCTCACTTCTTTTTTCCGCTACTAGCTAGCGGAAACAAGAAGTGAGCGGCTCTCATTGAAGTCAATGGGTGCTGGTTTTGGCAGCGGATTTTGAGGCGCATTCCGCCTCAAAATCCGCTGCCAAAAACTCCATGTGAACTGACCCTAAAGTTGCATGCTGGATCACAGGGTCACGAGGTCACTTAATCGCTGAAGCCCAATCTCAGTGGTACATGACATCATGAGAACATCCTAAGAAGGCCACCAGAGCCCATGAGACACCAGAAAAGTGAGAGGAGGTGAGTATCAATGATTTTTACTTTGTTCGCTACCACCATGGGCCTTCACTTGTTATACACTGGGGTGTGAAGAGACCCCAGTATATAATGATAACACTACTGGTTCAGACCCAACAAGTTAGAGTCAAATCTCATGAGGATCGGCCATCACTAGCCATCTACCCTCTCTGTCATCTAGAAAGAAAATAGATGAAAGTAGATGATAGGAAGTAATAAGACTGCAAACCGGGTGGGTTCGTAATCTGCAATGATGGAGGCATATGGGCCTGTATAGGATCTTTTTTTTTAGACTACTGTCTTCCCTTTCATCTGTATGCCTTCCCCTGACCTCATTGCTTCCTTGCCATTGAACAATTGTGTCCCCATGGTAGCAGACTACAAACAGACAGGTAGTCTGATCCTGCAGTCACCATTAGAGATGAGCGAACACTGTTCGAAACGGCCGTTTCGAATAGCACGCACCCATAGGAATGAATGGACGTAGCCGGCACACAGGGGGTTAAGCGGCCAGCTGCCGGCAAGGTCTGTGTGCCGGCCAGCTCCATTCATTCCTATGGGTGCGTGCTGTTCGAAACGGCCATTTCGATCAGTGTTCGCTCATCTCTAGTCACCATTAGAGATGAGCGAACACTAAAATGTTCGAGGTTCGAAATTCGATTCGAACAGCCGCTCACTGTTCGTGTGTTCGAATGGGTTTCGAACCCCATTATAGTCTATGGGGAACATAAACTCGTTAAGGGGGAAACCCAAATTCGTGTCTGGAGGGTCACCAAGTCCACTATGACACCCCAGGAAATGATACCAACACCCTGGAATGACACTGGGACAGCAGGGGAAGCATGTCTGGGGGCATAAAAGTCACTTTATTTCATGGAAATCCCTGTCAGTTTGCGATTTTCGCAAGCTAACTTTTCCCCATAGAAATGCATTGGCCAGTGCTGATTGGCCAGAGTACGGAACTCGACCAATCAGCGCTGGCTCTGCTGGAGGAGGCGGAGTCTAAGATCGCTCCACACCAGTCTCCATTCAGGTCCGACCTTAGACTCCGCCTCCTCCGGCAGAGCCAGCGCTGATTGGCCGAAGGCTGGCCAATGCATTCCTATGCGAATGCAGAGACTTAGCAGTGCTGAGCCAGTTTTGCTCAACTACACATCTGATGCACACTCGGCACTGCTACATCAGATGTAGCAATCTGATGTAGCAGAGCCGAGGGTGCACTAGAACCCCTGTGCAAACTCAGTTCACGCTAATAGAATGCATTGGCCAGCGCTGATTGGCCAATGCATTCTATTAGCCCGATGAAGTAGAGCTGAATGTGTGTGCTAAGCACACACATTCAGCACTGCTTCATCACGCCAATACAATGCATTAGCCAGTGCTGATTGGCCAGAGTACGGAATTCGGCCAATCAGCGCTGGCCAATGCATCCCTATGGGAAAAAGTTTATCTCACAAAAATCACAATTACACACCCGATAGAGCCCCAAAAAGTTATTTTTAATAACATTCCCCCCTAAATAAAGGTTATCCCTAGCTATCCCTGCCTGTACAGCTATCCCTGTCTCATAGTCACAAAGTTCACATTCTCATATGACCCGGATTTGAAATCCACTATTCGTCTAAAATGGAGGTCACCTGATTTCGGCAGCCAATGACTTTTTCCAATTTTTTTCAATGCCCCCGGTGTCGTAGTTCCTGTCCCACCTCCCCTGCGCTGTTATTGGTGCAAAAAAGGCGCCAGGGAAGGTGGGAGGGGAATCGAATTTTGGCGCACTTTACCCCGCGGTGTTCGATTCGATTCGAACATGGCGAACACCCTGATATCCGATCGAACATGTGTTCGATAGAACACTGTTCGCTCATCTCTAGTCACCATATGTTATTCTCTGTTATATGTTATTCATCGCAGCAACCGCATCCCATTGCAGCTTTCCACTCTGGATTAGGCCCAAATGAATGGGTCTAGTCCGGAATGGGTCTATTCTGGAATGGGTCTAGTCCGGAGGGTGTCGTTGCAAGGCCGCGGAATCCGCCTGAAGAAAGGGCATCTTGCTTCTTTTTTCCATGAGCGTGAGCAAACCGCTCAAGGAAAACGGAAATGACCGTCTCCCATTGATTTCAATGGGAGGCGTTTTTTTTAAGCAAGATTTTGACGTGGATTCCGCCTCAACATCCTGACCATTTTGCCCCGTGCGAACCAGCCCTAACATTGAAAACTTATTCTATTGCATCTCGATACTAAACACAAAGCCAAAGCGTAGCATGTTATGATGTGCAGGTTCTACAATGTCCCTCATCTATAATAGGAACAACATTTCTAAGCATCCGACAATATCGACAAGGGTTTTCGGTAAACAAATCTCCTCCATGTAAAGTCAAGTGGAATTAACAACATATTTTTTCAAGGATTTTCGCATCCAAAATCTCATTTTGGAAGCTTAAAAGCTAAATTTCCTGCAGCAATTAATGTCAGGCTGGGACTGGTGGTAAGTAAACATTTTTACAGTTCCAACAAACATGAGCTTTCCTCTGATGGAGCCGTAATCCACACACAGCTGTCAGACCCCAAGTTGCCAAATTACCTGACTAAAGTTTTTGAGTTTACAGTATAAATACTTGGCTGGGTCAGCGAGTATATCATGTGTTATACAGCGGCCAGGAGTCGCTTGTGGTCTTATTGGTGTTGGTGGCAATTTTATGGAAAGGGGTCAGAGGTGACCACTAAGTACACAGTCTCAAGCCAAGGGACGTACAGAAGTTTACTTGTCCCGCTCTCCTGCAGTTTGTGTTTTCTTGCCGCAATGGGAAGATGAACACACACGAGTTTGGATCATTTTAGGCCACTACCCCATGTGTGATGGAAACATTTAGGATATTTGTTGATGTCTTTCTACAGGTATCACCCTTGTATATTTTTACGGCAATGTAATAACTTTGTGTCTATGGTAGCCAAAAGCCAAACAAACAGAAAAACATAACATCAACATCGAAGACGCAAACAGGTAAAAGATCAGGAGGACTGTAGAGGCCTCCATATTCCTGTAACCACCCTACGTGGTAAAGACAGACCAGCCAGATCATATCTTCCCAATTCCCACCAGGACCAACAATTGGGGAGCACCCCATGACATTCCCTTGCTACAAATATAGAGAGACATGTAGAATGTAAAAAATAAAATATTTGAGGAACATAAAAATAGTTGCTATTCGAGGCAAACTGTTAGGTCCTTGGATATTTTAGGTCATGGCTCATTGACCAAGCTCTACAGCCATGCTATACGTGATTTAGGTTAATAAAATTGAGAGTCAAACGTTTCGGGAAAATATAAATAATTAAAAATTTAGCAGAGTTTTAAAGATTTTCTCTAACCATTAGTGGTGACATCTGTTATTGGGGGCCAATGGATACAAGCATGGTCTGAGGCTTGTCAGAAACTCAGCCATGATGTCCTTATTGTGGTCAGGTTATCTTCTCATACATGTAGTATCCTCCTGATAACCAGCCATGATGTCCTTATTGTGGTCGGGTTATCTACTCATACATGTAGTGTCCCTCCTGATAACCAGCCATGATGTCCTTATTGTGGTCAGGTTATCTTCTCATACATGTAGTGTCCTCCTGATAACCAGCCATGATGTCCTTATTGTGGTCGGGTTATCTACTCATACATGTAGTGTCCCTCCTGATAACCAGCCATGATGTCCTTATTGTGGTCAGGTTATCTTCTCATACATGTAATGTTCTCCTGATAACCAGACATGATGTCCTTATTGTGGTCAGGTTATCTTCTCATACATGTAGTGTCCTCCTGATAACCAACCATGATGTTCTTATTGTGGTCAGGTTATCTTCTCATACATGTAGTGTCCTCCTGATAACCAGCCATGATGTCCTTATTGTGGTCAGGTTATCTTCTCATACATGTAGTGTCCTCCTGATAACCAGCCATGATGTTCTTATTGTGGTCAGGTTATCTTCTCATACATGTAGTGCCCTCCTGATAACCAGCCATGATGCCCTTATTGTGGTCGGGTTATCTTCTCACACATGTAGTGTCCTCCTGATAACCAGCCATGATGTCCTTATTGTGGTCGGTTTATCTTCTCATACATGTAGTGTCCTCCTGATAACCAGCTATGATGACCTTATTGTGGTCAGGTTATCTTCTCATACATGTAGTGTCCTCCTGATAACCAGCCATGATGTCCTTATTGTGGTCAGGTTATCTTCTCATACATGTAGTGTTCTTCTGATAACCAGCCATGGTGTCCTCATTGTGGCCGGGTTATCGTCTCATACGTGTAGTGTCCTCCTGATAACCAGCCATGATGTCCTTATTGTGGTCAGGTTATCTTCTCATACATGTAGTGTTCTTCTGATAACCAGCCATGGTGTCCTCATTGTGGCCGGGTTATCTTCTCATACGTGTAGTGTCCTCCTGATAACCAGCCATGATGTCCTTATTGTGGTCGGGTTATCTTCTCATACATATAGTGTCCCTCCTGATAACCCGTCCACAAAAAGGACATCATGGCTGGGTTTATGACAAGTCTCAGACCATTGAGCAACAAATTTTCCAAAAATCCCATCTCTGTGATCACCATAAAAAATTATGTTTCTTGGACCCAGCACAAATGTTTTGTTCCTTCTACATGCCAAAGATCAAGCTGAACATTGTGTTGTTGTGTCTCAACCATCTCCGCAGATGTCCTCACTTAGAAGTTTGAGTGAACTCATTCATTGACTCCATGTCTCTATGGCATTGTATACATGTCATCTACATGTGTTACATGGTTTATTTATGGGTTGTTTTATACTATAGTATATACTTATAATTATAAGACTGGATGTTTGATCTTACTTGGTCCGGGGCTGTGTTTTTCATTAGACATTGTGGGCTTCTTGTCTCTGTAGACATTCTTATAGGAGACAATATAATGTGGGTTTATAACCTTGCTTCGTTTTTGATGTGGCCAAAACATAGTTACAAGATGTCCGTGAGAACAAATTCCCATTTTCTATATAATGCTAATAATATCTCCCCTGAATGTCCAAATGACGTCATGTCCAAAAAACATGACTTTTGTACATTTGCAGGCCAAGTATGGCGGTCTGTAATAGTCACATGCCTAAAGTACAATCACCAACAATTGGGGATTCATCTCGGACAAACTAAAATGGCGACCATGACATGTATTGTGTTAAATTATTATACTCTGGCATCTCTTTAGACCCCATAGTATAAGAGATGGAGGCCCAGGGACGTGAAAAAAAAAGACATTTATTCTCATCTTCCCTTACCTCTTTTAGGGCTCTTCTGGTGAGAGCAAGATGCCCAGGTGTGCCCATGTGAAAGCTGAGGTCCAATCACAGGCCCCAGGCTCAAGAAGCCACCAAGAAGACCGAGAGAGCGAGTGCTGGGTGTCGAAAGAAGGCCTAAAAGAGGTGAGTACAAATTAATTCTTAAAAATTAAAGGGAGTCTGTCACCAGATCCAGCATATCAACCTAATCTTAATCTATATTCAGGGCATATGTGGTATATGCGCTGTTCTTGTGACTCTAACCTATCTATCTGTAGGGCTGGGGTAATATACTGGTTATGGTAACTCTAACCTATCTATATGCAGGACTGGGGTGATATGCTGGTTCTGGTGACACTAACTAGAGATGAGAGAGTAGTACTCGATCGAGTAGGTATTCGATCGAATACTACGGTATTCGAAATACTCGTACTCGTACTCACTATTCAAATGGAAAAGTTCGATGCAGAACCAGCATTGATTGGCCGAATGCTATACAGTCGGCCAATCAACGCTGGTTCTTCTCTTACCTTTAGAAGTCTTCTCCGTGCAGCGTCCCCGCGCTGTGTTCCGGCTCTGAATTCACTCTGCTAGGCATCGGGCCTGGGCAGAGCCGACTGCGCATGCCCGATGTCTGGCAGAGTGAATGAAGAGCCGGAAGACGCCGCAGGGACGCTGCACGGAGAAGACTTCTCGGAGGATCCAGCCCGACCCTCACTCGTGGACTTGGTAAGTGTAATTTGACCGAACGTTGCCTACCCCTGAAACGAGCATTTTCCCCCCATAAACTATAATAGAGTTCGATATTCGATTCGAGTAGTCGAATATTGAGAGGCTACTCGAAACGAATATCGAACCTCGGACATTTTACTGTTTGCTCATCTCTAACACTAACCTATCTATCTGCAGGGCTGGGTTGATATTCTGGGTCTGGTCACTACAACCTATCTATCTGCAGGGAAGGAGTGACATGCTGGTTCTGGTTACCATAACCTATCTATCTGCAGGGGTATATGCTATGTTCTGGTGACAGACACCTGTTAAGCATTAGACATGGCTCCTTGTAATCAATAGGCTGTTGGTGTAAGGCATGGATATGTCAGATCCCCCAGAGGAGGAGACACTCTTAGTATCTTCTCTACTCACTAGATAAGGGTTCTGAATGTGGGACTCCAATAAATTAACAATGGGCTTTCCAATCCAGACAACCCCTTTAATTATCTACAAAGTAGCAGTTAAAATAAAAAGAGTTCCCAGATCACCTCTTCCTGGAAGAAATCGGAGATGAATGACTTGATTTGTCTGGTGTCTTTGTTTAGCAATGTTGGAGCTGTCATTGGCCTCCATTGTTCAGCAGGACTGGATAGTGGCACCTAGACTTTTGCCTTATGATGAATAACCCGGGATGAATTATTCATTGGTCTGCAACCGGAGAACTGAAGAATTACCTTTACTGATTGTCATGCCCATTGTGTTCGGGGCTGCAGCAAAGCAGCTTTCAAGTCATATTAAAAAACCAAATGAAGAGCTGGAGGGAAGACCACGATTTGTTTCTATGGCCGCATTATACAGGTAAAATCCAACAGACGTATAGAACCTGAAAATATCACAAATCAGAATAATTGTACTATCAATGTAGAGACGTAGAAACATTTATCTTGACGCTTGGCACCAGAACCCGACATATCTACCCCATTAGATAGACAGGTTAGGGTAAGTTTTATAGCCTTTCAAGGTGAACCGTTTCCGAGATTCTGAGATTGAGGTCAAATTTGTCTCAAAGGGGAAAAGAAAGTGGGATCTTTGGACAGATAGAACATAACATATATGGAATAATATTTATTTTGAAGCCGGGTTGTGGTCCAACCTCCAACTCCATCTAAAACTAACCCTGAATCCACAACTCCAACTCCATATCCACAGGCCTGAAGCTGAAAAGAAATAACTGTGTATGGCTCACCCTACACTACTGTCCTTATATTGATGGAAATGACTTTGATCCATTGCAAAGTTCTACCAAATGTGACCTTGGTGTACAAAAAGCTCTAAACACTACCATAGCGTCGTATCTATTGTATGGACTTGATCAGTCTTCATAGTAGTCATGGCCTTGTACACAATGTATTTGTTCATAGTATTGAATTAAGTGACTATTCCATATAGAAACATAAATGGCTTATCTATATTTATAAAGTCCAGAATAACAAGTGCTAATTCATTATTGATACATTCTCCATTGCCTACGAGCTTTGGTCATAGAGCAGTTAATAAACCTTAGTCCTGGAGGCATTGACTCCCCCGTCCTATTTGCTTCTGATAGAGTTTCAAGAGGTTATTAAATGGCAGACTATAAATAGTTTTCAGATTATCAAAGTGTTCTTCACGTTTCAGTCTTCCAAGAATTTTCTTGCTATGATTATTTCCAATATCGGATAAAAGAATTCTACAGGTACCAATTACTGGGTATTTTAAATGAAATTCTAAGAAAATTTTTGAGCTGAAAGCCAAGGCCATGATCAGATCTGAAATGGCTATATTCATCGACGTTCGGTTCCATGTTCTTCATAGTCGCTCTACGAGTCTACTCGTTGTCCTACACTTGGACAAAGCTACAAAGTTGCTCAATAGAGATGAGCGAGTAGGTATTCGATTGAATACTATGGTATTTGAAATACTCATACTCAATGGAGTACCACTCGCTATTCGAATGGAAAAGTTTGATGCAGAACCAGCATTGATTGGCCGAATGCTATACAGTCAGCCAATCAACGCTGGTTCTTCTCCTACCTTTAGAAGTCTTCTCCGTGCAGCTTCCCCGCGGCGTCTTCCGGCTCTGAATTAACTCTGCCAGGCATCGGGCCTGGGCAGAGCCGACTGCACATGTCCGCTTGTAGTTCGGGCATGCGCAGTCGGCTCTGCTCAGGCCCGATGCCTGGCAGAGTGAATTCAGAGCCAGAAGATGCCGCGGGGACGCTGCACGGAGAAGACTTCTAAAGGTAGGAGAAGAACCAGCCCGACCCTCACTCGTGGACTTGGTAAGTATAATTTGATCGAACGTTGCCTACCCCTGAAACGAGCATTTTCCCCCCATAGACTATAATAGGGTTCGATATTCGATTCGAGTAGTCGAATATTGAGGGGCTACTCGAAACGAATATCGAACCTCAAACATTTTACTGTTCGTTCATCTCTATTGCTCAACATTCTTCTGAGCAGACCCAAAGAAATAGGTGTGCTAGTAAGGTATTGGCCAAAGAGGTGAACAAGCACCAGAAGGGTCTCCATATAGAGATTTACTATAGGACCCTTACTTTTTTTTTACTTTACCGGTCATCTAATGGAAAGGCATAGGCATTGGTAATAAGCTCTGGGCAAAAGTGGAATGGGATAAGATGAACCAGCATCAACTGGACGGTCTCAATTTCAAGATTTGCCCTTAATTTTTATGTAACCCCCAAATTGATTATAATGGATAACATAACTATTAAATTCCCAAAACTTTTGGGATTCCATTGAGCAAGCACTATGGATATGACACTTTGTACAAAGAGAGTCTTAGTGCCCTTAAAGTGCCCTCAGACATTAAATAGAATTAGGTAATATCTGTTAAATTGTGAAAAATTGTGTCATGGATTGTGGATCCATTGTGCTACCAAATCAGTTTGGCTTGGAGTCAAGTGTTACACGGTCACAGGTAGCAGGAGGCACATGGCTACAGGTAGAAGGTAGTACACAGTCACAGGTAGCAGGAGGCACATCGCTATAGGTAGCAGGCAGTACATGGCCACAGGTAGCAGGAGGCACGTGGCCACAGGTAGCAGGAAGCACATGGCTACAGGTAGAAGGTAGTACACAGTCACAGGTAGCAGGAGGCACATGGCTACAGGTAGAAGGTAGTACACAGTCACAGGTAGCAGGAGGCACATGGCTACAGGTAGAAGGTAGTACACGGTCACAGGTAGCAGGAGGCACATGGCTACAGGTAGCAGGAAGCACATGGCTACAGTTAGCAGGTAGTACACAGTCACAGGTAGCAGGAGGCACATGGCTATAGGTAGCAGGCAGTACACGGTCACAGGTAGCAGGAGGCACATCGCTATAGGTAGCAGGCAGTACATGGCCACAGGTAGCAGGAGGCACGTCGCCACAGGTAGCAGGAAGCACATGGCTACAGGTAGAAGGTAGTACACAGTCACAGGTAGCAGGAGGCACATGGCTACAGGTAACAGGCAGTACATGGCCACAGGTAGCAGGAAGCACATGGCTACAGTTAGCAGGTAGTACACAGTCACAGGTAGCAGGAGGCACATGGCTATAGGTAGCAGGCAGTACACGGTCACAGGTAGAAGGAGGCACATGGCTACAGTTAGCAGGTAGTACACGGTCACAGGTAGCAGGAGGCACATGGCTACAGGTAGCAGGAAGCACATGGCTACAGTTAGCAGGTAGTACACGGTCACAGGTAGCAGGAGGCACATCGCTATAGGTAGCAGGCAGTACACGGTCACAGGTAGAAGGAGGCACATGGCTACAGTTAGCAGGTAGTACACGGTCACAGGTAGCAGGAGGCACATTGCTATAGGTAGCAGGCAGTACATGGTCACAGTTAGCAGGAGGCACATGGCTAGAGGTAGCAGGAGGCACATGGCTACAGGTAGCAGGTAAGTACACGGTCACAGGTAGAAGGAGGCACATGGCTAGAGGTAGCAGGTAGTACATGGCCACAGGTAGCAGACAGTACATGGTCACAGGTAGCAGGTGGCACATGGCCACAGGTAGCAGGAGGCACATGGCTACAGGTAGCAGGTAAGTACATGGTCACAGGTAGAAGGAGGCACATGGCTAGAAGTAGCAGGTAGTACACGGTCCCATGTAGCAGGAGAAACAAGGACACAGGTAGCCAGAGCACATGGCCACAAGTAGCAGGAGGTACATGGCTCCAGGTAGCAGAGTAATAATGCAGAAAGTCCAGAGGCTACAAGAACAGACTTGGACTAATAGCAGACTATACAGACAGACAAAACAGAAGCATGCAAACAGGACAAGGAACTGAAGAATACATACACATTGCTCAGCCAAGGTGAGATGGAGGAAACAGACTTAAATACATGTAGACACGCAGGGATAGGCTGGAGGAAGTAAAACAGGTACAAACTAATAATTACAGAGACAGGAGCAGGGACATAACACAGAGGTCTGGGAGAAAGGGAGAGGGAGAAAGCCAGAGAAAATAGATAACTGACGTTACAAATTGCTTGGCAGACACGACCACATATATTTTACTCCATAGTGGTCATTACATTGGATCAAATTGGCCATACATTGTGTCTGACTCCCGAAGCAACTAATCTATCTAGACATTTTCTAGCAATGTTCTTTCGAGGAAAGATCTTTCATCTACTGGAAGAGACTTTTAATCACAGCAGACTACTTTCCAGATAATGATGGCGTATCATCAGTCGGCCAAAACGGTTATTCGTCGTTAGATGTCATCCAACAAAAAGTCATTAGAACTTGTTCTCCTTATAGGAATCTGTAAGACATATGAAATATCTGGGATTCACCTGAAGTGGAAAATACTATGGCAGCGGTTCATGCTCCCCATCTATGGTACTCTGTACAGGGTCCATCAGCTGGAAGGAAAGTGGTGCCCGGACCAAGGTGCGTATAACTAGAGAGTGGGCAGGAAAAGGTTAAGGGTTCATAATTCTCCTCATTGTCAGGATTTTTCACTGTCTTCGGCAGTGACAAAGTGAAAAGTACATGTCTTTCCCTCATACGGAATAATGAGGCATAGCAGAAGTAATAGGATTGGATTAGAAATAGTAATAAAAGATAAGCTGCCCCAGTGCCTTGGCTGACTGATAAGTATAATGATAGATCTCTGAGTCATTCCCATACACTTGGATTATTGCTCTAGGTTAGGGATAATTGGATTGATGTTGACTCTGAGGGCTGTGCAAGGTGATTACTTTTGTTTCTCTGGGAGATCAGTATTCGCTGTCCTTTAACACTGTCCTTTAATATTCAAAAACCAATGTTGTTCCAGAGGCCACGGCTCGGAAATGTATAAAATTGGAAGCAAATGCTTGGGCTGACATGTTAGACATGTTCTCGACTCTTGGACCTGTGGTTACATCCGATTTGTAAAAGAAAGGCGATGGCGATGAGTGGTTTTGGTAAAATATATCATTTTTAGGTTAAAAAATGTTGAAAAAAATTGTCCATCAAGTTCAAGGGTCCATAAAGAGAAGTGGAGGACGCATCGTAGAACTTTATTTCTCCTTATAGGTAGAATAGGAAGGTGGAGAAACCTTTAAAACGCGAGTCAGTGTTCCCTAAGGCCCCACGTAGCGGGCCGCATGAAAAAGCATTGTGGTTTTTCTTGCAGCACTTTTCATAGAAAGTCCGCAGAGTTTTCCGCTGTGGACCTTCTGTTTCAATTATATCTATAGGGAAACCGCCATCGCTCCATAGTTAATTGGCATACTGTGATTTCCAAAAAAGCTTCCATCCCCAGGAACAACATCATCACATCAGGACCAATATGGTGGTGGCTGCTCTTTAGATGTCTCAGTCGCAGTTGGCTGAGGCGTCTACAGTGGAACAGCTCTGACTGGTTCCAAATGTAAGGGGGAAAGATAGGAAAGAGTAACTTATTTAACATAATGTCATAGATATGACAAAGTAACACAAGTCAACGTTCCTGTTTCTACACCAACAAGATAATGGTGGACAAGTGAGGAACTCCCAGAACATGTGGCATTGTGGTGTTGGTATACCTTTGTGGATACATCTTCCCATGCTGAGCCCCCATCTAGAAGATATGAGACAACATGTTTCCATTGTCCATGACATGTTACATTGTCAGGATGCCAGACTACAATTGTCCCAGAATAGAAGAGAAAAGTGCGGAATAGGGCATTGTGATTGGTACGGTCATAGTGTCATGGGGATATTTGTGGCAGGTACATTGCCATGGAAGAATATGTAGCTATTATATATGAGGCCTTCTTCTGTGACTGCTATACTTTTTTCAAACATGTTGGTCTTGGTCGTGCTAGAAACCTCTTGGTCTTGGCCCCACCATGGCGACCAGTGCTTGTCTGAGTGATCATTTCCTATGTTTCAAGAAGGGCCAAAAAGTAGAGAGGGTCGGGGGACCCAGGGAAAGTTGGAACAAGAACATCATGGGATCAGGGAGTTGAGTATTGACTATCTTTTAACCCATAGCCAACCCGTTCGGGGTTATTATACTAATTTTTGCCCATATAAAGCAAATATATTTAGTAGGGCTGGTTGGAACTTGTCATATCTGATAACAGTCCTTGTCCTCTAAGGGGCTTCCAAGTTATTACCTAATGTATTATTCCTTGCCTCAAGTCCTTAAAGGCAACACTTTTAACCCCTAATTGCCATGTGCTGACATAAGGGTATGCCTAAATGTGTTCACAGTTTTTCTGTTTATAAGCTCCCATATCTAACCGTGTTACAGACTATGAGACCTTATACATAATAGATAATAATATGATGCTAATCTCACACCTCTGGGATGTGGAAAGCAATAAACGCCCATGAATCAATGTCAGTATTTACAGCATTTGATGCTCTTTTTAATTTCACCTGCCTGACAAGCACGGATTATCACTTAAAAGGTGATAAAATATTAAGAAGACCCCGTCTGATGTACGAAATGAGCAGCAAATCGATAAAATATTAAGATAGAAGGCAACGAGTCCTGACGTGATTCCTCACACTCTGCCTTACTCGAGTGTTAAGACCCTGATATACGAGGACCCTGATGCACGAAGACCCTGATATATGAGGACCCTGATGCACGAGACCCTCGTACTATAGTCTTATACCATTCTGGGCTGGGGTTACTGGGCACCTGTATGGGAAGGGGGATGGGGGGGTTGAGTCTTCTTTATTGAGGTTCTTGACACACCTTGTCAGGGGAGAGTGGTCAGCTCTAGAGATGAGCGAGTAGTACTCGATCGAGTAGGTGTTCAATCGAGTACTACGGTATTCGAAATACTCATACTCAATCGAGTACTACTAGCTGTTCGAAGTTAAGATTTGATGCAGAACCAGCGTTGATTGGCAGAATGCTATACATTGCCAATCAACGCTGGTTCTTCTCCTACCTTTAGAACTCTTCTCCCTGCGCAGCGTCCCTGCATCCTCTTCCAGCTCTGCATTCACCCTGCCAGGCATCGGGCCTGGGCAGAGCCGACTGCGCATGCCCGCTTGTAGTGCGGGCATGCACAGTCGACTCTGCCCAGGCCCGATGCCTAGCAGAGTGAATTCAAGGCCGGAAGACGCCATGGGGACGCTGCGCAGGGAGAAGAATCCAGCCCGACCCTCACTCATGGACTTGGTAAGTTGAATTTGATCGAATGTTGCGTACCCCTGAAACGAGCATTTCCCCCCATAGACTATAATGGGGTTCGAAACCCGTTCGAACAGTCGAAGTGTGCGGCTGTTCGAATCGGATTTCGAACCCTGAACATTTTAGTGTTCGCTCATCTCTAGTCAGCTCCTGATATAATCTAAATCCATCGATATTTGGTGTGACCGCCCAATAGCTCTTGGCCAAACGCTCATTCAGATGACAGCTATTCCTCCTGACATACACTTATGTTCAGCCTAGGCTAGGTTCATATCTGCACATGGGTCTCCACAAAATTTGAGACTGAAACTACCCAAAGGATTGTTTTATTCGAACACAGGACGAAACGGATCTTATGAGATTTGCCATCTTTAGTGGCTTGGCTCAGTGGGGGGCCGGGTGGGGGTCTCATTTATCATTCTTGATGTTATTATTTATTATTAATGTCTTCTTATTCCTTGAGGATGCGCCTCGTCATATATATTAATAATGCCAGTCCTCATAAATCTGCCCCATTGTTTCTAAGAGAGAACGAGGCTCATTTACTAAGGATGTCGTCCCGTATACCATTCTCAATAATGGTCCAGACTGGCACAAGGCTCCCTTATAAATCAGACACGTGCCCATGTGCCAGAATGGATGTCTGGGCCAGTCAGAAACTGGGGTAGAATTCCTGAATAAGTCATGGATAGAAAAGGGAATATAGTAGATGAGGTTGGATGAAGACATCAGTCCATCAAGTCCAACCTATAACCCAACAGTCCCCTATAGTGTTGATCCAGAGGAAGGCAAAAATCCCCATGAGACACCAATTCCACCATTTCAGGGGAAAAAATTCCTTCCCGCCTTCAATCGGGCAGTCAGTATGGCGAATATGGCGGATCTGTATGGAGGGGCCACTATGAGACATTATACTGTATGGAGGGGCCACTATGGGACATTATACAATAAGGGCGCCAACGATGAACCACATCATCATACAACTCTACCAGAAAACTGGAATCCATGAGTTGATAAATGGAACTATATGGTAGCTGTGCAACTCTGTATCCGGGATCTGCACATACCGCACACCCATATACTTTAGACCCTATTGCCGTTTTTTTTTAATTTAACCTTACAAAAAACGTGTTTAGCTCTAAGGCGTCTAGTGTCATCTATGACATAATACATCACCGTCTTTTTGGAGGGTTTATACCTCTAGTCTCTGCTCCCCGCGCACCTTCGCTTACTCACCACCGCCATGAATATAAGATGATTCTTCTCCCTTTTCTATGTAATTTGTTATTGTTTTGTGCCGTCTTAGTCGTCTCTATTGTAGATCATACGGCTGAGAACAATTTTCGAGCCGCAGCAGTCGGCGGTACACAACATATTTTCAGGTTATCTATTTCAGAAAGGACTTTTCATTTTATTCGGTTTATGTTATTGCTATACTATTCAGGCTTTACAGCGCTCCCTCTTTTTTATATATAAATATATCACTTTAAAGGTCTTTCATAGAAAAAGGAGCTTTATAGACAGAAGAGAAAAATATTCAGAGGCTTCAGACGGAAAATAAATAAATCCCTGATATACACAATATAGGACGGAAGACAGAACTAAAGCCCTGTTCACATCTTGGCTTTTCTTAATATCATGAACTATGACAGAGGGCTGAATACCTTGACCGACCAATGGATCCATTGCCTTATAAAGGTAACCATCATGAATTGTCTGGGGAAGGAATATGCCATAAATTCTCCTGGGTAAAAAAAGGAAAACTTGCTCTAGCACCACCTTCTATAAGGTAGCTACCTTCAGAAAGGTGGCACTAGAGCAAGTTTTCCACCAAGCAGGATGTGTTTGCATATTTTTTCTTAGAAAAACCTGTATGGCATGTAAGGCAGCTTTATTAGGGAGGTTTAGTACCCCTTCTGGTCTCTGAATTTTCTTGGTAGTAAAATGAATACTCTTATTACACCCCATAGTATAATAATAGCTAGTGACTGCAAATCCATTGGGGTACTACACTATATGGAGGGGCCACTTTGTGATATTATACCACATGGAGGGGCCACTATGGGACATTATACTGTATGGGGGGGGGTCACTATGGGACATTATATTGTATGGAGGGGCCACTATAGGACATTATACTGTATCGAGGGGCCACTATGGGACATTATACTGTATAGAGGGGCCACTATGGGACATTATACTGTATGGAGGGGCCACTATGGGACATTATACTGTATGGAGGGGCCACTATGGGACATTATACTGTGTGGAAGGGCCACTATAGGACATTATACTGTATGGAGGGGCCACTATGGGACATTATACTGTATGGAGGGGGCACTATGGGACATTATACTGTATGGAGGGGTCACTATGGGACATTATACTGTATGGAGGGGCCACTATGGGACATTATACTGTATGGAGGGGCCACTATGGGACATTATACTGTATGGAGGGGCCACTATTGGACATTATACTGTATGGAGGGGCCACTATGGGACATTATACTGTATGGAGGGGCCACTATGGGACATTATACTGTATGGAGGGGTCACTATGGGACATTATACTGTATGGAGGGGCCACTATGGGACATTATACTGTATGGAGGGGCCACTATGGGACATTATACTGTATGGAGGGGCCACTATAGGACATTATACTGTATGGAGGGGCCACTATGGGACATTATATTGTATGGAGGGGCCACTATGGGACATTATACTGTATGGAGGGGCCACTATGGGACATTATACTGTATGGAGGGGCCACTATAGGACATTATACTGTATGGAGGGGCCACTATTGGACATTATACTGTATGGAGGGGCCACTATGGGACATTATACTGTATAGAGGGGCCACTATGGGACATTATACTGTGTGGAAGGGCCACTATGGGACATTATACTGTATGGGGGGGCCACTATGGGACATTATACTGTGTGGAGGGGCCACTATGGGACATTATACTGTATGGAGGGGCGCTATGGATTATTATTTTGTGTGGAGGGCGCTATGGATCATTATACCATATGGAGGAACCACTAATGGAGATTAGACCAGGTGAAAGGACCACTATGAATTCTTATAGTGTGTGGAGGGATCACTATGGGACATTATTCTGTATAGCAGTCTGTTTGTGCACAAAAATCGCAGATCGTTTTCCAATGATAATGCATGCCTTTTTGTGCAAAAACACAGCATGTGAATGTAGCTTTACATCAAAGTGAAGGTAGCAGCGGCCTAGGATTGGATGCAGCTATAGTAGATATCCTGCAGATATTGCCATACGGTGCCCCTGGACGCATACATTTACCACTAGTTGGGGGCTGCACATGGACTTTCACTGATTCTAATGGGAAAGTACAGGTGAGTCCTGGGAAATAGCAGTACATGCATGTGTCCAGAAGTATCTGGTGGCAGCACTTCCGTGTTATGGTTTATGCTATATGCCTTTAGTCTAGGGCTCTTCATCCTTAGCTCAGGGTCTCGAAGACAGTTTGCAAGGTGCGGAGCTGCACCCGTCATAGGCCAATTCCTCCGGCCAAACTCAATCCAATGTGTTCCCGTCTTTCTTAGTAGCCCGGTTCACTTCTTCTTGCAAAACAACGGCGTCTGCTATGAAAGCAATGTTAACTCCGTAACCGGTAAATGAAACAGGCTGAGTAATGTCGCTGCCTGTTCGGCTTACTGTGCGCTCGAAACGTACAAATGGCTGATGGGCGATAATGATGCTCGGTGCAGATTTCCGCCTAAATTCCCATTCTCTTTAATACACCTTCTTATGCTGAATCTCATTCTCTCTCATTCCCAATTCATCATATCTGCTGTTTATTCCAACATTATGCTTATGCCTGCGTTGTACGGACCAAAGTCACCTCTGTCATTTCCGCACGGGGTAGCACAATAAAGAAGCATTGCGCACGGGTAATTTAAAATAACCATGTACTACATCTTTATTTTTTTTTGCAATTTCGCCAAAAACATCAAACAAAATCCAAAGTCGAGAGTATACATTGTAAATAAAAACGTAATTGTTTTCGGGTTTACATTTGCTTTTGAACAAATTTTTTTTTTTTCAAAATTTTTTTATTTTTTTTTGGAAAAAAACGTGACATTAACATTCCATTACATTGCTGATACAGTACGGTTTTTTTTTTTCATTTTTTTTTTTTATCCTACAGTTTTTTGGATAATGTGGTGCAAACTACTGCATATACGAAGAGGAGACGACGTCAAGAAAGGGAGGTAACCATATATCATCTACCCTTAGATCCAATAGTGCAGTGGATTGTTATAGTCTTGACCTCAGCCCGGTAGACTGAGCTGTCCGCTAATAAAATACGCGTATCCTATCATTGACATTCATCATGGAGAACCTTAGTTGCATAATAATAACATAGACGGCTATACGGTGCGTCTCACCAAACACCAATAAGTAGGCTTGATGAATAGGGTGACCATTTACTTGCGTTATGTTGCGAATATGACATATGGTACAAGAATAAGGAATCTGGAATCTGATTTATTTTTCTAATTTTGGGATATGATTGATCCTTACATCTGGTACGCCAACCCAATAGGAACCCAATGGGTTGTGTTAACTTGTATCGGTAAGTTTGTAAATTACTTTGGACAAAGGGAAGACATAGGGGCAGTCCACACAACTTTTAGGATAATCTTATCATGCTACATACATATTTACGTAGGTAGTGGTAGCCTTCCACAGCACCCAATAATTGTATAGCATCTATCCCAGGATGGTCAACCTAAAGGGGGTATACATTTCACTAAAATCATTGGTGATCCACTTTGAAGGGATTCTCTAGGAAGTCTATGAACACTTATTTCCTCCAAGTGCCGAATGTAAGGGTTCTGGGATGGTGATCGTAACCAACACCTAGGCCTTGAGTTGTTCCGCCATATTCCTCCTCTCCCGTGTTCACTGGTGGTTATCCGTGCTACTTGCATTAGTATTATAATGATCTAATCTGCCAGTCCCCATAGCACAAACAAACAGATAAAAGGCGAAGCAGATCAGGGCCTAGTGCTGGCTCGAATCCTGTGCCCCAGCTCCAAGCCACCAGGGTCACCGCCTAAAAATACCAAAGGAAGTAAGTGATTATAGACTCCTTAGAGAACCCTTTAAACTGTACAAGAATCAGAAAGTGTTTAATTTCCTTGCAGTGCCTCCACAGGAGAACCAAAGTATTACACAGTCCCCGTGGACTTCAATATGCTACCTGCATAAAAAGCGGTAGATCAAGACAAGGCTTTTGTAGCCACTCTGACACATAGATGACAGTTCAACATGGGGGACCCCAATCTACTAACATAGAATTCCTTAATAATATATATGAAAAAAAAACAACAGAGAACCCCTTTAAGTTGTATGTCCAGGAGCCATAATATCTAAGAACCTTATTATACCGTACAGTAGTATGTTTTAGCCTGAGATATGCCATAAAGAAGCAAACACGTGATAAATAACATTAACTCATAACACCTCTCAAGTGTAGAGCCAAGGATCGTACAGATCAAGAGATCACTGTAGTTAAGTGAGGACTGCTGAAAAATCATATAAAATCCTAAAGAATGGGCTTATACCCATTGGCTTTATACCTTGTGATGTGGAATCTGATTATTGGCCTTTGCTTCCGCGAAAAAATTCAGTTTGGTGAAACTAATGGTTGTGTCCACTAAGTGGCCTCCGGTAATTCTAACTCGAAGGCCAGTCAATGGCCTGTAACATTTTTATTTGTAGAAATTGCCATTTATGAACCTCTAGAAATACAGAAAACAATGCACATTGCAATAATTCAGTCTGTTCGATGGGACACCCGCGTTCTATAGGTGTCTAGTCAAAATGTCCCAAGTCAAAAAAGTCAGAATGAAAACGACGGAGAGAGGAAGTAAAGTTTTTTTGGCCTTCGATAGGCCAACCAATAGCTACAAAGCTACTACTAATCACTGTATTTTGGATGTTTTGCAACTTTTTCCAGTTTTACTGTTGCTTTGCTACATAATTACCTTAATAACAATTAAAATAAGAATGTTTTTAAATAAATAATTTTTGGCAAGAAGCTACTGGTTCATTGAAGAGACCTAACCAGTATGGAGTTTCATAGGCAATGCTCCAAAAAGTATAATAATGAGCTCTCCTCCAGAAGACAGGAAAATGTCACTCTAGCGCTACCTACTGTAGGTAGCTAAAATATCAGTCAATGGGGCAGATTTATTAAGCTGTGCACACCAATTTTCTGTTGTACTAGGCCTAAAAAGTTGAAAATTTTTGTCTCAATTCGAATTTTTTCATTTTTGTACCATTGATAATGACGGTCTTAATGAATCTCCCCCAATAGGTCTGACATTGACTTACAAGATGGTTTATTCCAACAGGGAGCACCTCTTCCTACAGACTGATATGGACTGAAACATGTAGGTCCACCACATAACCACAGAGTTTTGGAGGGTGTGTATCCATTATAGGTTGCTTAAGCTGGATATAAGTTGAAGCTCCTAGGCCCTATAGCAAAATCTATATCACTGCCAACCAACCACCATATTCCATTTATAGTACTGGTTACTCCTATGTAGTAGAGGGGCCAAGTGGGCCAAATGCCCCTCTGCCACCTGTGTACCCCATACACAGTTACGCCCCTGAGCCTATTCCACATACTGCTACATGGCCTGAGTTGTGCAAACATAATAGAGCTTTTGATACAATTGAATATGGATACAGTTGGGTGGTTGGCTTCCCTTTGGTGGGCTCATTTTACCCCAGGCCATATGGGAACCATGACACTTTTTCACTATACTGTAAAAATGCCCACGTTCGACTCAGTAACATCTACATCAGTTCGCATTAGGCTCAAATTTGCATGTTCACATTTACCAGACATATGCAAGATTTTCTTTTTGGCCATCGTCAATATACATCTAACCGAGGCTACCCGATCGGTTTGCCTAAAAATACATTCTGAAAATACAACAACCTCCCAATGGTTGAGCATCATTCATTTTCAATACGGTGTACAGTAGAATCTATGGCATGAGGCAAAATACAACGAGTAATGAAATAAAGCAACATAAGAAACATACTCAATGAACACAGCTATATACGCACACAACAATATAGCTTGCAAATATCATTGGCGCCTACATTCGAAAACAAAAAATGTGAGTATGGCAAAGACGAGTGCAAAGAGCGGTGGGTAATATAGGATAGTTTAATAAAATAGAGTAGTATTTTCTATTATAAATTGATACTTGACTCATAAGATATACGCTTTTCGTAATTTACGTCTATTATTGCCAACTTTATCAATAGAAAAAGTATATTTTTACTTAATCCATTTCATTTATCTACAAATATAATTTTTTTTTGGGGGGGGAGAAAAAAAATCCTCTATGTTTATAATAAAAATATATAGGTCGACAGTTTACGATTTGTTGCCGTTTGGATTTATCAACTATATTTAACATAGAATTGGTGGTCGCAAATGGTACACACGTTTTTTAGAAAAAAATATTTTGTGATTCGAAAAAGTCAATGGTGGAGATATAGAATTTACACGTTTTAATATTAAAATACTCAAAAAAAATTGGTAACTCTTTTTGACTATAATATGGGTTTGGCGGGACTAAAACATCAATGGAGCGGAGCTATAGCACAATTCATCGGTGTAGGAATAAAAATTGAAGGGTCCGCAAGTGGCCCTTCGTTTCGATGATCTGCATGGATCGTTGGCAGTGGTCGGTGCTCTATTGATCAAATAACAATGGCTTGGCATAAGGATAGACCATGAATGTTTTAGATTTCCAATTCCCATCCAGAAATATTGGTAACGGGGGCGTAGCAGACTAAAATACTACCTTACTAGTTCCGAGTTTCCAGTTCTATGTTACTCTGGAAAGCTAGTAACACAAAAACACAAAAAGTTAATTTGGCCATATTGGTAATCCCAAATTATTAGGAAACCAATGAATTTCCAAAGTAGAGAATTATTTGGGAACTGTAGGACATTTTCCACTGGGGGATCTGTATAATGTCCTAACGAAGATATACAGTGGTTGTAGTGGAGTCACTAAAATTGGTGGTCTGAAGAAGGTCTATTCTCCTGACTCCTAAGGGTCTTTCTAGTTATAAGGAGTAAGGACTGCTGGAAATTGTGTAACATCTCTAATATCTAATAAATTGTTTCCTTTGAGAAAAGAAAAATCTGGATCCTTTATTTCACCAGGACATAAGTCACCACCAGTGGTGTTGGCAGTGGCTTCTGCTCCATTACTATATGGATGGATGCTTAGCTGAACCAAGTGTGAAGGTATATGGGGAGATTGATAGAAATAGTTGTTGCTCAGGTCGATATGGGACACTAAACCACCTGTATGTCCTTATGAACCGGAGGTTTAGTGTTCCATATAGACCTGTAGGTCATCTGTACCCCCGTAAAAAAACAAAAAAAAACACTCACCTAGAGATGAATCCAATTAGTAACATTGGAGTCATATCTGGTGGTCCTTGCACCTGTGCAGTTCTTTAGCGAAGATGAGGACATACAACCCAACGTCATGGCACATGTGTCGGAGATCTGGCGCATGAACACTGACGCTGAGGTATACTCAAGGTGGTTCACTAAAGAACTTCGCAGGTGGCTGGAGTACAGGAGCTTGGTAAGTATAATTATTTATTTTTTTTATGGTGGGTAAGGTGTCAATAAATGAGGGCTATATGGAACGCTATAAGGACCTATGGGTGGTTCAGTTTCCCAAATTTCCCAACAGGTTCCCTATAAGCCTTAAGTGCCTTTATGGCATCAAACTCAAACAATCCCACTAATTTAAGAAAATCTGAGAATTTGGTTCTTCAAAAGTGGAACAGAAGATCCAAAGTTCTTCTCAACTTGGTCTTCAAACAGAAGTGCAACCTTGAATTTATAGTCCTAGTTCTGTATCGGCACTGAATTGTGCCATGGTCTGTAACTACAAAGGTTGAGCCGATCTTGAGATTTCAGGATCGATTTTAAAATCTGATTAACGATCATTTTCCAGCCAATCCTGATCGTGAAATTTGCTCGATCGCCGATCGGGATCTGATCTTTCCCGATCCTGATCTCTCAACCCTAATTGTGTATTATATATACAGTGGGGTTGAGCCGATCTTGAGATTTTAGGATCGATTTTAAAATCTGATTAATGATCATTTCCCAGCCAATCCTGATCGTGAAATTTGCTCGATCGCCGATCGGGATCTGTTCTTTCCCGATCCCGATCTCTCAACCCTAATTGTGTATTATATATACAGTGGGGTTGAGCCGATCTTGAGATTTCAGGATCGATTTTAAAATCTGATTAATGATCATTTCCCAGCCAATCCCGATCGTGAAATTTGCTCGATCACTGATCAGGATCTGATCTTTCCCGATCCTGATCTCTCAACCCTAATTGTATATTTTATATACAGTGGGGTTGAGCCGATCTTGAGATTTTAAAATCCGATTTCCGATCATTTTCCGGTCGATCCCGATTGTGAAATTTGCTTGATTGCCAATCTTTCCCGATCCCGATCGCTCAACCCTAGCAGCGACCTAATAGTATGCTATATGCATTTAGTATATAAACCTTATAAAGTAACTCTCCGTCCTTACAGTAGATTTTGTGTCATATTTTTGAAAAACCAAAACTGAAAAAAAAAAGTTGCCATTGAACAGTACAATCTGATTTTTTTTCGAAGTGTAGTTTTGATACCAAGTGAACTTAGTTTGACCTGAATTTCCTAAGACTACATAAGTACATTTTGTTCAGCAGTGTGCGTAGACCATTGCCTGTCATAAAAATAAGAAAAAAAAAAAACAAATAACAAAAATAAAAAAAGCCAGTTTTTACTTTTCTTTGAAAGGCAAAACAAGCTGGTGTCTGAATATAGTCCTATAAAGAGAATATATATATATATTATTTACAGTATATGTATATGTACATTTATCTTATATTGAATGCTTTTTTTGTAAAACATAGAAAAGCAACCAGCGCTGCACATTATGTAAACTCACAAAGTGTACTATTAACACACAGGAAGCATAAATAGGAAAAAAAAAAAACTAAAATGACGAGAGTAAAACACGTTAAATACAGAACTTGTACAATAGGTATTTTTTGTTTTAAATAAAAAAATAAATAAAGTCATTACATATGTATTTTCACATATGAGTTGTAAAAACAATAAATTATTTCTCTCATTTTTTTTTTTTTTTCAGTGCCGCATCGCAAACGAAGGAGAATCACAGCCAAGCTGTACGTCAGGTTAATTTACGGAAATTTGTAGACAATACAATTTTACAAAATTGCTTCTCAAATTTTTGAAAACAAAAACAAAAAAACATGAAATCATGTTGGGGAGAATTTTGGAAAAATTGGAATAAAATTGATAGAATTTTTTTTCAATTGCCAAATTAAATTTTATAGTCAGTAGACCTATTTAGTATTCTATAAAAAAAAAAAAGAATATTTAGAACAAAAATCTAATTTAATAGTTGGCCATACGTCTCCTTTATTGCCTTCGTAGAGATTTTGTTTTGTTTCTTTTATATTTTTTTTTAATTATTTTTTACCTATTTTGTAACTCAATGAAACCACATTGAAGGTTATATGAGATTTTTTTTTTTTTTTTTTTTTTACCGACTGTGCAGTCCATTAATAAACCTTTGGTAACTGGAAACCTCCAAATCTCGGAACAATGTCCTTGTCATTGAGAAAAATGATACTGTCGAAGACACTTTATATAACGCTTACTGCCATTGGTGTATACCATGCATTGATTTTTTTTTTCTTAGTACATAATCAATAAAGTTAGGATCAAAAAGGTTTTACTTTACCGAATATCCTTATATCTATCCTTTTTTTTTTTTTAAAGGAGAATAAGAATCGTGTTTACCCGATGATATAACATTCTCACGTCGGAGAATAAGTCCTTTGTGTCCAATCCTCATCTCCTTATTGTCTGAATATATGTTGTCTGTAGAGTGTTAAAAAAGAACTTCATACATCTCCCATCCGGAAACCAAACTACTATGTCCCATAGACGTAGCAGAACCTATACATGGATCATACATGACCATGCCAACAGAATTTTTTGGGAAATGGGCCATATAGCCCCAATAGTTCTACAGTTCGAGTTTTAGTATGAGTAAAGTTGATAAAATGGAGGTACCAGATTGAAAAAAATGGGCACCACATCAAACATGGGAAATGCATGATAGAACAAAATCTGACAAATCAGTCGTAATGTGAAAATTTTGCATTCTGACTAGAATATTAACAGATCTGTCTGAGGTTCTCCATACATATGCTTCTCCAAGTAACTGGTAGCACCTAGTAGTATTTGTAAGATTATTACATGGAGAAACACGTCGTCCATTGAAGGTTCTTTCTTATCCCTCAAAATTTTAGTTAAGCCTAGTTTGAGTCAATGGTTCGAGAAACCTTATACTTGTCTTAAGAAAATTTGGTATCATATTGACTCTTTTTCTAATTTTTTTTTTTTAATTTTCTTACTATGTTTACACAGACTTTTAACCTAGTTTTAGTCAATGGTTCATCAAGAAACCTTATACTTGTCTTAAGAAAATTTGGTATCATATTGACTCTTTTTCTAAAAATTTTTTTAAAATTTCCTTACCACGTTTACACAGACTTTTAACCTAGTTTGAGTCAATGGTTCATTGAGAAACCTTATACTTGTCTTAAGAAAATTTGGTATCATATTGACTCTTTTTCTAAAAATTTTTTAAAAATTTCCTTACCACGTTTACACAGACTTTTAACCTAGTTTGAGTCAATGGTTCATTGAGAAACCTTATACTTGTCTTAAGAAAATTTGGTATCATATTGACTCTTTTTCTAAAAAATTTTTAAAAATTTCCTTACCACGTTTACACAGACTTTTAACCTAGTTTGAGTCAATGGTTCATTGAGAAACCTTATACTTGTCTTAAGAAAATTTGGTATCATATTGACTCTTTTTCTAAAATTTTTTAAAAATTTTCTTACCACGTTTACAGACTTTTAACCTAGTTTGACTCAATGGTTCATGGAGAAACCTTATACTTGACTTAAGAAAATTTGGTATCATATTGACTTTTTCTAAAAAAATTTTAAAAATTTCCTTACCATGTTTACTTTTAACCTAGTTTGAGTCAATGGTTCATCGAGAAACTTTATACTTGTCTTAATAAGATTTGGTATCATATTGACTCTTTTTCTAAAATTTTTTAAAAAATTTCCTTACCACGTTTACACAGACTATTAACCTTTCCACAGAAAAACACTTCTTCCCGTTAAAGGGAATGTCGGATACTTAGATACCCATTGGGCTGCTTTTATTTTGAATCTGAAATGTCAATGCCCTTAGAATTTTTAGTTTAGACTGAAATGTATATTTGCTCCTTACATTTCGGTAGGTCGCTCTAATGCATAAACAAACGTGTTGGAAATATCACAATTTCTACCGTGAAAATTGGTCATTCAAGGTTGGTCTGTCGGCAAAAAATAGTTGAACCTAACAATGACAGTGCTGATCAACCCGTCAGCGAGCTTCCATTTTGTTTCCCAGTAAATATCCACAGCTGTATTTGGAACAATAGGAGAAAAAGTAGCTGTAGATCTACTTTGGTCAATCACCGTTCTTAAGAAGCAAGTGATATATAAAGTGACACATCTAATGACACATATGTACAAAAACACCACAAATATAACCTACGACATGCCGTCCACAAGTATAATTTAGCAGATGTTCCTGAAGGCTGTCTTCTTGAGAGGTAGGTGATGCAAACAAGACGTTAAGGAAGCCAGCATCCATTCCATCACCTACAGAATGTGGTTTATTAAGGAATTCCTTTCCACCTTTAAGGTTGGTCGAAGAGCCCGCGTCCGAAAGAGTATCTTCATGGAGGCCAAAATAGTGTACAGCCCTTAAGTTATTTTGGTTAAGCTCGAACCAAACCTTAGCCAACTTTGACGTGCTAGAGCTACTTTTACACAGCAAGAAGACTGTGTCGTTGGAGACGAGGTCTATCCTTTGGCTAACATTTTTTCAGCAAGCATTGTTTAAAAGCTGAAGGTCTTTGAGAAAGTAGACATCCTTTAGCTAATTTTCCTTGTCCGTCTTGGCATTGGACAGTTCTGGTGTGCCATCCAGTGTCACATGTTCTAGAGCATGATAACCAAGGTCCAGTCACCCATTGAGGTTGGTTACTTTGAGGAACCACATTATTGTTAATGCTATTGGCGGATGACCCTTGCTTTGAGGGTACAAAGAAACTATAACGTACATCGATTGGTCTACTGATATCTGTAGCAAGAATCTGTACAATTAAAACTTCCTTCGTCGAGGCATGCCCCATACTGTGAAACGAATCCTCGGCATGGCTCCAGCCACTGTAGTTCAGGGCAAAGCTGTTCATTTCAATAATGGTCTCCGAAGTCGATATCATATATTTTCCATTAATGATGTATTCCCCGGTCTTCTTTTTTAAGGCTAGGTATGCAGTAAACTTAGTCTGGTCTTTGGCCTTGTACTGTCTCACTTTTATATGGGTTGCTCCTTCTGGAATCTTGACAATATCCGTGTAGCCTTTGCTGTAAAACAAATGAGAGTAATAAACATGTTATTTAGAGGATACAAAGTAACCATAAAGTATAGAAGGCAGCCAGAAATTACTGGGCACCGGCTGAGGAACATCATATTCTCCGTTTTCATTAAGGACTAGAGATGAGCGAACACTAAAGTGTCCGAGGTTCGAAATCCGATTCGAACAGCCGCACACTGTCCGACTGTTCGAACGGATTTCGAACCCCATTATAGTCTATGGGGGGAAATGCTCGTTTCAGGGGTAGGCAACATTCGATAAAATCATACTTACCAAGTCCACGAGTGAGGGTCGGGCTGGATTCTGCTTGAAGTCTTCTCCCGGCGCAGGGTCCCTGCATCCTCTTCCGGCTGGAATTCACTCTGCCTAGGCATCTAGCCTAGGCAGAGTGAATTCCACCCGGAAGAAGACGCGGGGATGCAGCGCGGAGAAGACTTCAGAAAGGTAAGAGAAAAACCAGCGTTGATTGGCAGAATGTATAGCATTCTGCCAATCAACGCTGGTTCTGCATCGAACCTTAAACTTCGAACAGCTAGTAGTGTTCGATCGAGTACGAGTATTTTGAATACCGTAGTATTCGATCGAACACCTATTCGATCGAACACTACTCGCTCATCTCTATTAAGGACCATTAAAATGGAGTTCAATAGAGCTTTACCGCTATTCCGCCCTCTATAGGTGTCCTTACTCTATAACAACAGAATAAGTAGAAATAGATCTATTTTTCAGAAACAGAAGGGTTAATAGTTTATTTTTGGCAAGTCACAAAATGAAGAAAAGAGAAATATAAAACCCATCAACATTCGGTGTGACCTTTGCCCTTTGCCTTCCATCAGTTCTTCTCGGTACTTGCAGACAGCTTTGGAAGAGCTCGGCAGGGAGGTTGTTCCCGCCATCTTGGAGAACTAAGCACAGATCTTCTGTGGATGTAGGCTTGTCCAATCCGTCTGTCTGTTAATCTCATCCCAGACAGACTGGATAATGATGAGATCAGTGCTATATCTATGAGGGCCATATCATCACTTCTCCAAGGAGCAAAAGTCACACCAAATATTGATGGGTCTTACATTTCTCTTTTCTTCATAATTAACAAAAATAAGTTATTAACCCTTCTATTTCTGAAGTTGCGTAATACATTCCTTCTGGTTACACCACAGTTGTAGTCCTACCATCTTAACCTAACTTTCTATGAACAGCAATAACTCAAGTCCCATACTGCAAGGCAAGTCCCTCATGCAAGGCAAAATATTCTAGCCTATACAGATGTGATCTTTCCTTTCAGCTCTTCAAAATAGGTATCTGTGTCACGGGATGACCAGCTTTTTAAGAGAATATGGTTTTGCGATACTGTGTCACAAAGTGATATGCTATGTGTGTCTATGCGGAGCCACCTAGAGGTTGCGTTGAGCATTGCAGGCCTTTCATAAGCCTGTTCTATTAATTTGCATTCACAAGAAATTGAAGCCCTTAACCAAATTCTAGCTGAGTGAACTGAGTGAACACTGGGCACATCAGTAAATACCCAAATACACAAAAAACAACTCCGGCGCCTCGGAGCACAATATATCAACCAAAGAAAACAATCACAATTTCTTCCCCCGGAGACTTGTTTGATAAAAATGATTCGTTGGCCTCATATTTTTTTAAGACACATTAACTTCCTGCGGAGAATTCTGCTGTTTAGCTCAATTCCAGTCTAACAAGAAAATGTTCGGCGTTCCCTTTCTGGATGAGATAATCTGCTGTCACTTGCAGAATATCGCTTGAATTTCTTCACGACTGGCGGCGAGATGTACAGAAGGGTAGGAGTGCTTACAAGGCATCCACATTGCAGCTTTTAGCATATGGGCCGCAGTGTAGAATTGCCATCTTGGAGATTTTATCGAGTGGCTGACTTAACGTATGAAAGCTTTTGGTATAAAAGGAATGCTTTTAGCAGGAGGCTTTGAATTTTATAGTAAGGACAACTTCTAAATTATAGATCTGCTTCTTTCCAATTTTAGATATATGTTTGAGGTTTTTCGAAGTCATAAATCTTTTCTTTAGCATTCGATTTCCAATGTGGGTTTTGGAGTTAATATGGAGCAGATGTGAATAACAAAACCCCGCAAATTAGTTTTATAGGGTGGATGGTGCAATAGTCAATAAAATACGGCCCTGGATCTAAAATGGTATGAGCCATGTGAGCATTGACTTTTACAGGAGTGGGGCCGAGCTCCAGTATGAGGAATAGTCAACTGCATACTTGTCTACAGTTGTGAAGGAACATCCGGGAGACTAGTGCAGGCGACTTAATATAAAGGGATGTTGTCACCCGTATGGGCATGGCCAATGCCACTGTCTTGTGACATGGGCATGAAATGTGCCCCTTTTCCATAAGGTGCCCAAGCCATATATAAAATAAGGGGCTGGGGAAATCTGCCTTCTCGTCTAGGAGTATGTCACCCCTATTTTTACAAAGCCTCCCAGACCATTCTGGAAAGGTTGACCAGTATGGGCTACTTTACTAGGAAAAACATTGAAGGCTCTATCCAGGATTAGAAAACATGGCTGCTTTCTTTCCAAAAAAAGTTCCACTTTCTCTTCTCAGACCGTGACATCAAATCCACTGGTGAAATGAATGAGTTGTAGAACGGCCGTGTGACTAGAGGACGTGATGTCACTACCGGAAAAGTGGATGCGGATCTCTTTATGAAAGAGAGCAGCACAGCGAACAGTAAAAGCGAACAGTAAAATGTTCAAGGTTCGATATTCGTTTAGAATAGCCCCTCAATATTCGACTACTCGAATCGAATATCGAATCCTATTATACTCTATGGGGGGAAAATGCTCGTTTCAGGGGTAGGCAACGTTCGATCAAATTATACTTACGAAGTCCACGAGTGAGGGTTGGGCTGGATCCTCTGAAAAGTCTTCTCTGCGCAGCGTCCCCGCGGCGTCTTCCGGCTCTTCATTCATTATGCCAGGCATCGGGCCTAGGCAGAGCCGACTGCGCATGCCCGCACTACAAGCGGACATGCACAGTCGGCTCTGCCCAGGCCCGATGCCTGGCAGAGTGAATTCATAGCCGGAAGGCGCCGCGGGGAAGCTGCACGGAGAAGACTTCTAAAGGTAGGAGAAGAACCAGCGTTGATTGGCTGACTGTATAGCATTCGGCCAATCAATGCTGGTTCTGCATCGAACTTTTCCATTCGAATAGCGAGTGGTACTCGATTGAGTACGAGTATTTTGAATACCATAGTATTCGATCGAATATCTACTCGATCGAATACTACTCGCTCATCTCCAGTCATGACCCCTTTGTTTTCCTGGAAGTTGGACCTCAGCTGAAAATACACTGATGCCCATTAAAGGCAAAGTTCTTGATGACTTATCTTTAGGACTGACCATCACTATTAGACAAGTAGAGGTCTGACTTGACTCTTGGCACTATGACCCATCAAATCTTTGAAAGGGCAATGTAACACGAGCAAGTGTTCAATCTTATCATTGTGTATATAAGTTTGTACAAATCAGACACCGTACATATAGCACTTGTTCTGGATATTGTAGTGCAGTCTCAGTCCTGGTATGAAATATCCAAAATCACGGCTAATGGTCCAGAGTCACAAGCAACCAGGGTTACAGTTTAACCAAACTCTAATGGTACTGATAGTAGGAGGTGAAAAAACTGGAAGAATTGGCTGCTTATGGTTATGACTAGCCTTTGCTTAAGAGGGGCTCTACATAAAACCTTCTATTGATGCCCCCATTGGTGAACCATACAGTATCCAGGTAACACACCTAGGCAGTTGCCTAAATAACATAGATGAATGAAGGGATTGTAGTCATATCCTGTGCAGCCATCAAAATGTACTTGACACTCAGAGGTTAGTATGTACTTGCGATAATGTTTTCTTAGGTAACCTGTTCAACAACCCAAACATTGGATTACTGGACTTGGAAGATGTAGAGTCGGTGTGCAGTGTTATGGAATGGCGACCTCCACCACGCCAGGAATGTGGAGAGTACAATCATTCATCTCCAGGCTTGGCCTCTAATGGGAATCGGATGTTTGATAAAGGTCTGACTTTCAGAGTGTAATGAGATCCTAATAGGATTATCAAAATTGCTACTACCCTTTAAGCGTGGTGTACCTTCCTATGTTATCGCACCTGCGTTTTTGTCGCTTTCATATAATACTTTCATTAGATCAGGCACCAAGTCAGGTATGGTATAGGTGTTGGTGCAAGCTTCGAATGCCAAGGCCACCGACTCCAATTGCATCACCTTCAGTTATGACAACTGATCTGCAGAGGTTGCACACCAACTACGGTATTGGGTGGTGCTAACTCCTCATGGTAGGGTCACCTACGTCAGTGGCATTCCCTTCACTGATGACCACTGATGAGTAGAAATCACCCAACTTTATCGACAACCCAGTTTATGGTATTCCCAGCTTCTGTACTCTTCACCTGCAAAAAGTGCTTGGGAACCAGGGATATAACTTGAAGGAATGCACTCGGTCACTTAGGAGGCCTATAAGTTGTCACTTCCAAATACGGAGACCAGTTTTATAAACAATACTTTGGGGTCTCTGATTTTAGTATTGACCCAGGAGCTTCACTGCCTGGAAATAACACGTCATGAAACTTCCCCCATTCGTGGTGGGAAACTTTTACGTGGTTAGTTAATTCAATAAAAAAGTTATTCGTAAACTTAAAATTTCCCCTTATTTTGTATTGCGGACGTACAATTGCTGACAGTGTTGAATGTGAAGTTGGGTTTTAGTAGATGATAATCCCTTCAGGATTACACAAGTATCTATTTTACTTCCCCTAACTCGACTCTAGTCCTACGTCTCAGATTCTTTTCTCATTAAAATCTTGTGATTGACGTGGAAGAGGGAAGCACAATGCACTTTAATACAGTATTAACTTCATCTTGGTTTATTACTTGAAGGTCTAAGGCACCTACTCGCTGGCATCTGCTGTGTCAGTCCAAGTACAAATCCGGAGTAAAACCTGAATAATCTTATCTCAAAATACACAGCTCTACTATTGGGAAATTACAAAGCTAATAGAAAAGATGGTAACATGCCAGAATTTACTTCTGCTGACAAGGACAACAATGAATGAAGGATGATAGACCTCTTCACACAGATGGAAAAGTTTACATCGGAATACCCAAGAGTGCAAGAGTAATAGACACCATACTGAGCAGACTGAGGGTGGGGTGGTATGTGCCCCAAGTGCTAGTCTCACTAGTCATACTAAGAAGGTTCGATATTCGTTTCGAGTAGCCCCTCAATATTCGACTACTCTAATCGAATATCGAACTCTATTATAGTCTATGGGGGGGGGGGAATGCTCGTTTCAGGGGTAGGCAACGTTCGATCACATTATACTTACCAAGTCCACGAGTGAGGGTCGGGCTGGATCCTCTGAGAAGTCTTCTCCGAGCAGCGTCCCCACGGCATCTTCCGGCTCTGAAATCACTCTGCCAGGCATTGGGCCTGGGCAGAGATTGGGCACTACAAGCGGACATGCGCAGTCGGCTCTGCCCAGGCCCGATGCCTGGCAGAGTGAATGAAGAGCCGGAAGACGCCGCGGGGAAGCTGCACGGAGAAGACTTCTAAAGGTAGGAGAAGAACCAGCGTTGATTGGCCATCTGTATAGCATTCGGCCAATCAATGCTGGTTCTGCATCAAACTTTTCCATTCGAATAGCGAGTGGTACTCGATCGAGTAGTTCGAATACCGTAGTATCCGATCGAATACCTACTCGATTGAGTACTACTCGCTCATCTCTAATGGTTATGTTTCTGGGAAACCTCTTTATCTTCATGGATAACCTCCTAGAGCTAATACGATAGTGACACTCCAGTAGATACTAATAAGCTTAGTACAGGCCCATAGAGGGCGCTGCAATCCATATGTCATGCTCTGCCCCCTCAGGCCCTGTACTAGAGACAATACAATGTTCCTTTAACTCATGGGAAGGTACAGAAAAGAATGACCTAAGGTGGCACGAAGTGTAAATCCTCGCCTGGCGCTTGTGTTTCTAGCCTGAAAATAACATATTTTTTCTTCCATATCACAGCAGCCAAATGTTTGAAGCAAGAAGTATTTTTGGGCACGGTGCCTTAAAAACAGCATTTCCCTTGCTCAATGGAAGCCAATAGCTTTAATTACATTTCCACCAGTTCAAGATTTTCCCAAAATAGTCTACAATATATTCTACTTGCCATCAATGAATGTGCAAATTATTTTTCATCTTACGAATAGGCTATTGATGTATGGACTTCACATCTCCTGTGACGCAAAGTAGACCATATAGATGAGGGTTGCGCAACGTGAATACTGGATACGTGCGCCATTTTATATATGCACAGGAGGAGGAGATTTACTTTCCTATAACCACCATTTCTATTGCTTCTTCATTCCAAAGGGTCTCTAAAAAAGTAGATCTGGTATGATATTTAGAGATGAGTGAACAGTAAAATGTTCGAGGTTCGATATTCGTTTCGAGTAGCCTTCAATATCGAATATCGAACCCTATTATAGTCTATGGGGGGAAATGCTCGTTTCAGGGGTAGGCAATGTTCGATCAAGTTATACTTACCAAGTCCACGAGTGAGAGTCGGGCTGGATCCTCCGAGAAGTCTTCTCCTTGCAGCGTCCCTGCGGCGTCTTCCGGCTCTTCATTCACTCTGCCAGGCATCAGGCCTGGGCAGAGACGACTGTGCATGCTTGCACTACAAGCGGACATGTGCAGTCGGCTCTGCCCAGGCCCGATACCTGGCAGAGTGAATGAAGAGCCGGAAGACGCCGCGGGGAAGCTGCACGGAGAAGACTTCTAAAGGTAGGAGAAGAACCAGCGTTGATTGGCCGACTGTATAGCATTCAGCCAATCAATGCTGGTTCTGCATCGAATTTTTACATTGGAACAGCGAGTGGTACTCGATCGAGTACAAGTATTTCGAATACCGTAGTATTCGATCGAATACCTACTCGATCAAGTACTACTCGCTCATCTCTAATGATATTGGTTACAATAGACAACTTCTATCTTATAAGATTGAACCAGGGTTAAAGTGGTTTGCCAACCCAACTGGATAGGTCATCAGTATCTAACCATTGGGGGCCCGACACCTGGACTCTACAACAGGTGCTCCGGTTACCTACTAACAATGGAAGCTACTGTCGTGGAAAGAGCCACGAGGAGATACAAGTAGTAGGTGTAGAGTTGCAGTCCCATGCACTTACATTAGACTAAGGTTGGCCAAACCAAAGGTGGATATTCCGGCTATGAAAAATGATTGGCCTTGTTGAATTTCCAAACTCCCTATCCTTTCATTCTCAGAGGAGATATGGTAAGCTGCCACTAGAGGTGTCTTCCATGATCAAGAACACACATGCTTAACCAAGCCGAGTATGTATGCGTATAGGACCAATTTTCATACTCACGACCTACCATATCCACATTATAGGTCAGTATATGATTGGTGCACTACTGATGGCCGACCAGTACTGCAGCTCTGCTCCTTTTTAAGTAAATAGGGACAAAGCTTCAGTATTTTTTCACGGTGTTAGACAGTGGATGGTGACTTCTATTTCCGGCTGTGACCCTGTATAGCTTCCAAAGCTAGGAGGCAATAGGAACAGCTAATCTATGTGGAGTCCTGGTTTTGGATCCCCACGAGTCAGATACTGATGACCTATCCTGGGGACAGATCAGTAGGGCATTTGCCTCGGGGCCCAGAAAACTTCTTTAATTAAAGAACTCCTGCTTCCCCCTTATTGTGTGCTTAATCCTTTACAGGATAATGCCAGGTGGGTGGTGTTAAAGCCAAATAAAAATGTAATTGATTAACAAAGCCTCAGTGTGAGCCAAGGTAGAGCCAAGTCATTTAGTTGACGTCTTTGTTTTAGATTTAAAGCGAATGTCCATTTGTTTTCGCTGTCTTCTCGTGTATGTAACCTTCAATCAATCACGTGGATTGGGTAATAATTCTCAGCAAGGCCAGTTACTTAAGGCCAAGAACTGATTAACTCAAGGCTACAAAGCTACAATACTGTAAACTGTGCTCAGGGTCTGCGCTGCCAAGGTCTAAATGTATTATAAGGGAATGGAATGATATAATATATCATAATGATATAATACTTATAATACATAGGAAACAATCCAACATATTCTATACATTATAATAATAAAAAATAGCCCATCCTGACTGACAACTTTCATGTTTTTCATGTCATAGAATACAATGGGTGAATTATTCTACAGCTCTAATGGGGTTGTACAGGATTAGGGAACCATGTCTGTTTTTCACCCGCACAACCCCCCCCCCCCCCCCACCTATAAACAGATTATATTTGGCATTGTAAGCCAATTTCATTCCTTGCATATGATGGAATAGATACCGTATATACTCGAGTATAAGCCGACCCGAATATAAGCTGAGGCCCCTAATTTTACGACAAAAAACTGGGAAAACTTATTGACTCGAGTATAAGCCGAGGGGGGAAATGCAGCAGCTACTGGAAAATTTAAAAAATTATAATGGTCGGAGTTTTTGGGTGCAGTAGATGCTGGGTGCAGGGGAAGGGGAGGGGGTGTTTTGGTTGTCTGTCTGCCCCTTCCCTGAGCTTGAGGACTGGGTTTTTTTTTCCCCCACTTGGAATTCAGCCTGGCTGAATATAGGGGATCTGCAGTGCTCCTATTAACCCCTTCCCAACGGAACAGGAGCACTGCAGATCCCCTATATTCAGTAGACCGGGCACTGTCAGACACAGGGATACCTAATGTGTATGTGTGTCACAGTCATTTTCTACTTTTATATGTATTCTAGGGAAAGATGGGATTTACAACTTTTATTTACTTTATTTTTTTTTTTAAAGCTTCTTTTTTTATTTCACTATTTTATGGGAGATTCTATACATTGATATTGCGGTTGGTCATAGACCCCCCTTCCGCCTAAAAAATAAATAAAAATATAAAAAATGGGTTTTTTTTTGCTGACTCGAGTATAAGCCGAGCGGGGCTTTTTCAGCTCAAAAATTGTGCTGAAAAATTGGGCTTATACTCTAGTATATACAGTATATATAGTGCAAATCCATAATTCAGTAATGTATATGAGGTCTGTGAGAACGGTTCTGAACGACCTCATGTGCACATCTAGGCAAATCTGGAATTGGACATAATATCTCTAATATGACTTCTGGATGGTTAAAGGAGTTGTCACATCTCAGACATTTTGTCACACCTTTGCTTAGTCTGTTGTTTCGAAACTCTCATAGAAAGAAAAAGGAAGAGCTGGAGTGAAAGGGCCGACGAGACCTCTATTAAGGATATAGACGCAGATCCTAGAAGCAGGACCTAGATATGTGATATATATGTCTACCTCCTACCTTTCACCACCTCCTCTAACTCTCACTCACATCCTAGGATAGGGGCTGCATCTCTGATAATGGGGCAGTTGAATTTTTTTCTTCAATCCCCACCTTTTCTGAGCAATTCTCTCTATTATTTTCAGCATAGCTTTGCTTTCTGCTGTCAGGTGGGTGGTTTGTTGGCGTTGTCTGCCCCATCCCAGGACCACCAACCTGGCAGTAGAGAGATAACAGAAATGAGTGCTCGGGAACTGTGGAGGCACTACATCGAATTGGTGGAGTGGCATCTATGGAAGGGTACAAAGAGTTGGTGGAGGCGGTGAAAGGTCTATTGTAAAGAAGGAATCTCAAGCAGAAGGTGGTGGTGAGAAGAAACAGTAATGGTAGTTAGTCAAGTAAGTATGGATGTTTATAGCATGGGGACAGACCATGCCGTGGGTTTGTGCCCTTGGAGAGGGTGGTATAGCCATGATTAGTCCCTTTTTTACTAATGGGCATCAAGAACATGAAGCTCCTGGCAAAATCTGTACCAAACCCCCAACTATAATCTATTGTTTATAGTATTGGGCTCCAAATATTGGGAAGAGACAGCTTATAGACCCCCTAACGTATGACTAGCACCCACTTATGTCCCTAGGAATTGGGTCTACTGGTGGATGAAGTGGTGCTTCTGTCCAAGGGTGCACCACAATGGGGTTTTCTCCATTTGCGCCATGGTGAGTAACTAAAGGAGATGTCAAACTGTTGCCTCGGGATCTCAATCATTTTTTTTTTGTGTTCTGCTATAAGAAGAGAATTTCCATTGAAATGCAGAGTGGGTCCATGCTGTCACGTATTGGGAAGACGTTACAAAACATCTTCATAAATGTTATCGTCTTAGATTCTTGGTATCAAGGGTTTTGAGGCTGCGGATAAGTCATACGTAATTACACCGCTTTATCGAGCTGAGTTCTGTTACATTTAAATGACTCTCTAAACTGGGATAGATTGTGATCCAAAGTCATTTATACAAGCGCATAGTGTTAGCGGCGCGTGCCGTAAAGGCCAATTTGCAGGCTAAGAAATTCACTTTTCATTCACTTTCGAATTGTATTTTTTTTTACATTAGAAGTGCTCGGTCTTCCATCAGTATCTGGAGGAAGAAAGGCCCCGGCAAATTCAGCGTCTTTCATAGTTGAGTGAAGGGAGATGCTCTGCAGATTAAGTTTCCCGTATAAAGTATCTTTCTAAGTTTATTTTAATATCTTCTGTTTAGCTCCACTGCATTGAGTGGGGTCGATGGGCAGAACACATTAGATTAAAGCCAACCTTTGCAGTCTCGGAGCAATGTGATGTGAAGATGTCTATTAGCATAGTGCTGAGTGTTCAAGAAAGACCGAAAAAGCCTTATAGTCAAGGAATTGGGGATATTTGTACTTCATTGGAAAGCCGAGCTATTCCTAAATGCTACAAGCTAGCAATTTCGATAAAGTCGTTCTCCGTTGTGGAGGTGGACACCATACCTAATGCACACCTAACATACCAGTGTCATTGACTCATGGATAGGACTGTGATGGAAGTTGGAAAGGGTTGCTCAATGTATAGGAGAAATGGAAATGATCCTACAGGGTCTAAGGCTGGTTTGAGATGGCTGTGTCTGGTCTGAGAATTACAGATCCTACGTTGGCCACATTTCCCAAACCAAACACTGAGAAGAGACCAGGACTCCAAGTATCAACATCATCTATGATACCAGGAGTCCCTGCTTTCCTGAAACTACTGTTATGTCCGGTTCCCTACTCTGTGAAGTGCAGATGACTTTCAGACCATATTTCACAGACAAAACACAGTCTTCTAAAACGGGCCTAAGTCTGAGATCGGTCTATTTACCCAGTCTATCTTGAGCCTAAACTGCTGGATTAAAGATTCACTTTACCGTTTATTCATCCTTACATCAGGTATGAGCAGTGGCGTCACTACCGCTGTAGCAGCAGAGGCAGCTACCACAGGGCCCGGGACATTAGGGGGCCGGTGACAACCGCTACCGCTGCTATCATTATACTCGGGGGTCTTTTCGGACCCCCGAGTATAATGATCGGCGGCCCGGTAAAGGTAAGAAACATAAAAAAAACTGTTACTTATCTCTCCACGATCCGGGCAGGCTTCGGCCTAGTAGTCTGACGTCTCATGACCCCGGCCTGCGTCCTGGGTCATGTGACGTCTGACGTCATTGAAGACGGACTACTTCGGAGGCCGACATCGTAGGAGCCGGGAGATAGGTGAATAACAGAGTTTTTTTTAATGTTTTTCTGGGTCTCCGATTATTATACTCTGGGGTCTGAATAGACCCCAGAGTATAATAATTGTTTATGAGTGTCAACAGTGGGGCATAATACTGTGTGCAGGGGCCACTATGGGGGATAATACTGTGTGCAGGGGCCACTATGGGGGATAATACTGTGTGCAGGGACTTCTATGGGGCATAATAGAGCGCGCAGGAATGCGTAGGAGGGGGTCGGTCGAGGTCTTCGGCGTCGGTCGGGGGGGGGGGGGGGACACCATTTCAAAAGTTTGCCACGGGGCCCTGCCATTTCTAGTTATGCCACTGGGTATGGACAATGTCAGACTGGTCTACCAGACTACCAGAGGATCCTCCGATGGGCCCAGGCCCTAACACAATAATGATCCAGTAGAAGGCAGCCAAATCTGAAGGACACTGTTGTCTATTTTTTAGTGTTGTTGGAGGGTGGACTCCAGAATCATCTGGTGGACTCAAGGACCTTCAGTCCGATGTGGTATAGAGAAATATAGGTTGCAGTACAGTTGTTAAGGGAAATGTAGGACATCGAAGGTGTCTCATGAACGTTTTATTCTGAGGACCCATGCATGAGATACCTAAAGCATAGTATGTGTACCTTGGGAGCTGCATGTCAAATTGAACAAGAGATTGAAGGTAAAGTGACTCTTTAAACATATACTAGGGCAAATTTATGAAGTCTGGCATTTCACACTCATTCTTGATCTTCTGCATGTTGGAGTTAGAAACACAAAATGTATTAAGGTACACACCTTTTGGGTTAATCTCTGGTCCTCTGTGCACTACAAAGTGAACTTTATGCTACCTAGCTGTACAACTCACTTTTGGGAAAAGTGTTGACCGTAATAATACAATTATTTTCCTTATTCTGGATCAGTACTACTGGATCTTCTACTCCAGTAAATCCAGAACCTTCTAATGTAATTAGGAGTCTAATAGGGAGTCTTTTTGTAGTCTACTAGTGTCAATACTTCCCATAGTATGATAGTGGATTGGTCAAGAAGAGAAGCCATTTGACCACGGACTGTGTACAAAGTTAAAGGAACCCCTAGACAAAGGATATACAATGTGTTATGCGCTATTCCCAGTCTATAACCTGAGAACATATGTAAGTTATCTAAAGCAGATCACAAGAATACTCTATGAACTTCTCCAAAAATCAACTTATGGAATGTTTTGCCGAGTTCTGTAGAAAATGACTATACCTCATATATAACAAATACCTTTTAGTGGTGAAGGTTCCCATGACTTTAGTGCAGCTGGAGTTGTCTCCTCCACAAATTCCACATTTGTCAAACTGAAGCTTGGATCCTATAATGCCATCGCAACCGGTACGGACACATTTCCCTTTTACACATACAGAATTACTGTACGGTCTACATTCAGTGCCATCGGTCACCTAGGGGGGCAAAAACATCTTTCAATAATAGATATTTCTCGGACAAAACCTTAAGAGTTGAATATCAAACCTGAATGGGCCACCTTCAAACCAACTTTATATCACTATCCATGACTTAATGGATCCCTCCAAGTTGATCTGCCATATACTGGTAAATAAATTTGTTGAGCGAACTTGATAGGTTGAAGAACTGGAAAATGTGGTGGATCATGATTGATGTCAAGTTGACAACGGCATAAGTGGAGACCAAAGCGGATAACTCCACCCAGGGACAACATTAGGCGTCTATGTTGGGTTTTCAGCTCTATCACGTAACTGGTGGATGACATAGGCCTCATAGATCTCAAGCATTGGACCAGGCGCTGTCTTAGATCGACGAGATCTTCATATGTATATGACGTACAACTTTTTCCAAGTATTTTTTATAACGCTATCAATAATTGATATGAATCTTTCCAGGACGCAAATGGTGGCTGACCCTTGAGAAGGTTGGAAAGTGGCTGATTTATACCGGAGATGTCTCTCTGGGTTTTACCTTTATACTATAATACTGTTATGTATTTACCTTTTGCGAGAAGACAACATAATATCCAGTTCCTTTAGCCTGACATATGAGCTTGCAGACGTCTCCAGGCTGAATCCCTGCATATTTCGGAACCCACTCAACAAATGTCTTCACACCCTTTGCATCAGTTTGATAACCGTTCCTCGCTTCACATTGCTGCTGTCGGAATGATTTAGCTTAAGGGAAAGAGAAAATAAAGTTCTAATGTTATATCTCCTTTCATATTTCACTTTCTTCTACATACTTAGAACAAGAACCGAAAATATGCTGTGTGAAAGTGTCCTGTCCTCATATTTCTTGCTAAAAACAGGAACGGATCACAGTAGGAGGAAAGTTGGAGAAGTTTTCATTTGTCAAAGGTTTTGTTTCTTTCCTTTGCTGGGATACATTCCCATCCTCGACAAGAAATGTAAAAACAGAAATAGGTCCTTAAGGCGGTGATTCCCAAACTTATTACCAAGGAGGACCCTGAAATTTTTTCCACTTCTGGGAAACGTTCGGCTCCCATTCCACTTCAAAGAATCTTGGATTAGGGAAATGTGAAGCATTCTGTAATTCCAGTGATATATCTTGGCCACAAGTTGCCGTGCCATCTCCAGGCCAAGCATCTTTGAGCAATTCAAGTCAGCTTACTATCCCCGTTGTAAAATTGGCAAGGCTTGTTTCTCCTCTTTTCTGGAGAAGCGCTAGCCAATTTCAAAGGAAGACCAGGTTTCGTAAGATACGTGAAAAATGTCTCATAAGTAGGGGTCCCATTTATGGAGAAAATGGTTCATGGGAATGGAGTGCTGCCCACATGAAGGAGAAGAGAAGTGTCAGCCCATATGGATGTCCCAATATGGTTCCTACTTATACTACTATATTCTGATTTATGGCATATCAAGAAGTTTGGTGCCAAATATATATCATTACTCTATTTACCATCACATCTATATGTGGCTGTTTACGTGAAAAGGGCCCAGATCGTCGATTTAATTTGTCACTTTAATTCTAACGAAATCTGCACCAAAAGTGTACAAATTCTTAAAAGTCTCAACAAATTTGTAAACTTGACATATTTTTAAATAAAATTTTTGCATAAAACAAAATTGTGATTTTTTTTACCCAAATGTTTTGGACTATTTTCTCTATAATTAGTATCGACGATCTGGGCCCTTTTCACGTAAACAGCCACATATGGAAGAAGAGATGACCCATATGGATATCCGAGTACGGTTCCTAGAGCTGTTATTTTTTTGTTTCAGCATCTTACATTTTGGAGCCATAGGGTAATAATTAAGGTTAAGCGATAGGGATTGGAAAAGATCGGATTCCGATCGGCAATCGAGTAAATTTCACGATCGGAATTCCGACCCGATCTTTTCCAGCGGGATCGAGATCGGAGGTTATCTCAAGATCGGCTCAACCCTAAAAGTGACTTTTCCCATAGAGAAGCATTGATTAGGGTTGAGGATCGGGATCGGAAAAGATCGGATTCCGATCGGCGATCGAGCAAATTTCACGATTGCGATCAGCTGTAAAATGATCGGAAATCGGAATTTAAAATCGATCTTGAAATCTCAAGATCGGCTCAATCCTAGCAATAACCAATACTATAGGACAGGTTCTCTTAATATGTATAAAACTTTGATTTATTGCATCTTTAGCAGTTTGGCACTTAAGATTTATCATTATCCATTTCCTGTCACATTATTGAGGGATAAGAGAAGTGACAATCCATATGGACGTCTCCATATGGTTCCTAGAGATTCCTTGAACATCTGATCTTCAGTTTCTTAACTTGCTAGGCAAATGCCCATAGGGTGCAATAATACCTATCCAGATGTCTCAATATGGTTCCTAAAGCTGTTGTGATTTTTTGGCTCGAACATCTGAGATTCAATCTCTTAACTATTTGGGGCAAATGCCCATAGGGTAATAATAATAACAACCAATATGGCGTCAAACATATACCTACTTATCAATGACGAAGAAGAGAAGTGACAGCCCGTATGGATGTCCCATGGGTTATAGAGCTGGTGTGAATTTTTGACTATTTCTTAAATTTTAAGGCCAATGCCCATTGGGTAACAATAATAACAACCAATATGGCGTCAAACATATACCTACTTATCAATGACGAAGAAGAGAAGTAACAACCCATATGGATGTCTCATGGGTTATAGAGCTGGTGTGAATTTTTGACTATTTCTTAAATTTTAAGGCCCATGCCCATTGGGTAATAATAATAGACACCAATGCCAATATATCACTACTCCATTTCCATTCATATTGATGAAGAGGAAAAGGAATTACAATTCATATGGACATGTTGAGATTTTTTTGTGCCTAGGATATCTGAGCTTCAGTTTATTAACCTTTGGGGCAAATGCCCATAGGGAAGTAATATTAAACCAATAGCACTGAAAAGACTGTGTGAAGATATATATAATATTATTATATTTTTAGGACATATATCACCACATCTATGGGGAGAAGAGAAGCTCTAACGCATACGGATGTCCATTATGGTCCTTAGACCTATTCTGATGTTTTTGTCAGCGACATCTGAGCTTCAATTTCGTAACTTACAAGGCAAATGCCCATAGGGTAATAAAAATAAATCCAATACTAGAGAACAGACTGTAACTGTTACTATATATACAATACTTTGATTTATTGTATTCTTTACTAGAGATACATCACTTTCTCACTTGCAATAAAGGACATCTGGCCACCACTTGAGAAGCTCAATGGGACCTATAATGATGCCGTCTTGATATGAAATAACCACGGAGGGTCGTGGACCTGGTGAAGTCGGACAAGTGAATTACGCTGTGTTGTAGACCCCCGGCCTATTAGCATTGTATTTGTTTTCTCTCTTTATTTGGCGTATGATTTAGCGGCTCCATTGTGCGGAGTGATTCGGCGAGGGATGAGATCCGCCGCTCTGCTGACAGTAGATTTGCTATGCTTATAAAGCCGGCGCTCGGCGCTAATGAGACTTTACAACATTTTCTATTAGGAGTGACATGTTCACAGCAGGTACCGGCTCACAACACAGGGATAATATTAGATCATGTATTTGTAATATCTCCACCTAACTATTCACATCCCTGGATAAAGTACAATTTAATTTGCTGTAGTTAACAGGCCACACGGATTCCTCTCACGCTGACACATGCTGAGGGAGAAAATGAAGATACTTTATAGATTTTCTATCTAATCATTCGCTTGATAATTCTTATTGTACTGGAGACGTATTGTTTCTGCTTTTCATTAAAAGCGTTAGGAGGGGGTCTGAAGGATTTAGAGGACGTTGTCTGCTTAGGACAATCCATTTTTTTGGGGGGTCCCTGGAAAATAAGATGACCACGGAATGTCCTACTAATCTAAGAATCCATGATGGAACCCAGCAGAAGGGCCAGGTTCACAAGGACCAAAGTGAAGAGGAATTTAAGATGTTTTTCCATCTCAGATTCTCCCCCACTGGTCTTCAAGGATAGGCCTGGAGAACCCCTAACATTTCTAAGGAGGCTTTCTTACCATTGGATGGACATGGGTTGACGTTACAGGACCGGTTGATCGCACGCTTTCCTGTACAGTATCTACCACTGTTTCTTGGAGCAGGGTCATTGCAGTGACGATAGGCAAACTGGACCCCTCCTCCGCATGTCCGGGAACATTGTCCCCAAGGGCCCCAGGAGCCCCAGTTTCCATGGCTGGAGATCTGCAAAAGACAATGAATCAGTTGAATAGAATAAATCAAGACAACTTAATAAAATATGATGAATCCAAAGAGATTATAGACTTCAGGAGGAAAAACTTTGACAAGCAACAACTGTATCGAAATGAAGATCTAAGTCATCAAATAACTAAGATCATTTTGGCGTGTGGTTTTTGGTCATCGTCCTATAATGCTATAACCATCTCAAGGCAGTTGCTCAAGATTACAAAAACTTGGCTGACTACAAAAACAGTGTCACAATCGCAGAAAAATCAAGCACAAAGTCGGTCGAAGGATAAAATCACCTTTTATTTGGATTCATTAAAAGCCTCCATATAGGAACCGTCTGTTCATTCCATCAGTGCATAGATGTAACTGCTACGCGTTTCGGGACCAGGGAGTATGCCATGAGGAAGGGACCTTTCTGGTCCCGAAATACGTAGCAGTTAAATCTATGTACTGATGGAATGAACAGACGGTTCCTATATGGAGGCTTTTAATGAATCCAAATAAAAGGTGATTTTATCCTTCGTCCGACTTTGTGCTGGATTTTTCTGCGATTGTGAGTTGACTCAGCTGGAGAAGCCCACTGGCGTCCATGCACAGTTAGACGACTGGGAACCCAATCTACTCCATGTGAGGGTGAGCTGAAAGAATCTTTTTCCTTTTGTATATACAAAAACAGTGTCCTGCTTCTCCATATTCACTCATTTCAAAGAAGCTCAGATGCAATACCACACACAACCTGTGGACAGGCATAGCGCTGCAACTGTAAGGGTAAGTTCACATGGTTGATTTTGAGGTGCAATCCACCATTCAAAATCCACTGCATGAATCTTGCTGCCATTAGGGTTGAGCCGATCTTGAGATTTCAAGATCAATTTTAAAATCCAATTTCTGATCATTTTCCAGCCGATCTCAATCCTGATCGCAATCGTGAAATTTGCTTGATCGCTGATCGGAATCCAATCTTTTCCGATCCCGATCCTCAACCCCAGTCAATGCTTCTCTATGGGAAAAGTCACTTTTAGGGTTGAGCCGATCTTGAGATAACCTCTGATCTCGATCCCGCTGGAAAAGATCGGGTCGGAATTCCCATCGGGATCGTGAAATTTACTCGACCGCTGATTGGAATCCGATCTTTTTTGATCCCGATTGATCAACCCTAGCTGCCATTAGCAGAAAGGTATCAACTTCCATTAACTTCAATGGGAAGTTTTGGTGGAATCTGCCCAAAGATCGGGTACGGTGCTTCTTTTTTCTGTTAGCTAATGGATTCTCCACCAATTATACTCTAGTGTTTGAAGACTCCTACACCATCATGAAAACCTTGGTGAGATAATAGGCCAGACCCATGAAATAATTGTTGTTATCACCTGTATATATACATTATGACTAGTGTCACGTCGTAACGTACCGAATAATACTTCTTCTTGGTTTTGTCTACACACTTGCCATGCAGACAGATTCTTCCTTTTCCACAAGGAGTTCCCTCCACAGCCGGCAGTTTCTTGGTTAGACAAACCATCTGACCTTGCCGAACGACCGCACACCACAGCCGAGAGCAGACATCCATACCAGGGCACACAGTGTATGTTGGTCCAAAGGCCAGCTTACATTGCCGGACGGCGTCATAACTCTGTCCAGGAAGCTCTTCAGGACCCAGAATTTGGGTTCTTGGTTGGTCCAGCAAACAATTTCCTAAAAAAAATAGATAAATTGTCAGCTTAGAAGGTTGGACATAGAAATTTAGGCCTCAAAATTGGACTCTGTTGAGTTTTAGCATTCTGTCTAGGTTCCTTTTACTTGTGCTAGGCTTGATAGTTGTGACTTGAGCCAGGGCAAGGTGCAACCATTGGATTACAATGACATGGAAGTAATTCAGAAATTCTGTCTGTCCACAGACACCAGTAGAGGGCGCTTACTGCATACTGATCTAGTAAGCTTCTAAGCTCCTCCTAGAGGTGGTGAAGGAAATTACTACAAATTTACCAAGTAAAGGGAGTCTACCTCCTCGCCCAAGCATATTCAACTGTTACCACCACATCACAGAGAACATTACAGTGATAATAATATACGTTTGGCATCTATGTCCCTTTTATAGTTTTGGAGGAAACAACTTTGAATTGTTATGAAAATGACACAGTTGGTGCACTGGAGGTGGGACTTTGGTTCCCTGGAGCACTGATTTTGCTACTCAGACCCCTACCATCTCCTGCCTGTACTCCCCTTTACTGTGACAGTTGATCCTCCCATTGCTATGACATCATCAATGCAATTTGATCAGAAACCCTAAGTGCTGCAGGAAGCTGAAGGCCCGCCCCCAGTGCACCAACTGCCTCATTTACGTGACTTTAAAGCTGTTTTCCACCAAATGTACAAAAGTGACATATATAATAATGGCATGGTGCTTGGGGGAGATAATAGACCTTTAACAAAGTTGATGATAAGGCTCTATTCACATCTGCAAGGTTTATTTTTGTCCTAGAAAACAAAAGCACCCAGTCAATCTCATTGACTATAAGGGGGTTCATTGCCGTTCACTTTACCATAGCATGCAGCATTTTTTTTTTTGGCATCCGTGACTCAGGTACCTGATGAACCCTCCAAGGAAAATGTGAACCCAGACTAAAGGAAAGCATTGGACTTGGAACTCTGCATTATTCAACGGTGAAATTCGGACCTTGAAACTGTAATGTCAAACCATCTTCTGGGGCCACTTTACAGGGCTTGGCTGGTTTCCCATAAATGTGCTCATACATCATAAAATGCAAAATTATACAACCTATTAACTCTCTGGCAGGTTCAATTTCATGCTGTTTTTGCGATCACACAATCCCCAGCTTGGTCGCCCATGTTATATCATAGCCCTTGAGGTCATGTGATATACCTATAAAAACGTTTGCTCCGCGTCTTTCTGGTCACGCTTAGACTGAACTCATCGTGTCTATAGCATGGAGTAAGTTTATCCTTTCGGCTGTCGCAGGTGATGAACCTTGAACAAGGTGTACGTGGAGAAAAAAACAGGGGTCAGGGGTCTGCTACAGTCAGGATTTGCTCCGGTTTCTTACAAAAATAATGGAGTATTGTATATTATTAAAGGGGAACTTATCATAAAAAAATTTTTTTCACATATCAAGAGTTTTGTTCAGTCCAGACTCCCACCATTCCCTTAAAGGGATCCTATCATTTAAACACATTTTTTTTTCTCCCTACCACGTCAGAAAAGCTTTAAGAAAGGCTTTTCGTTTCCTACTTTTAGAAGTCTTCTCTAGGCTGCTGTTCGCTTCAAATACCGGTTTTCGCCGCTATGCCAATTAGTTCTCTCACAGTAATGGGGGCGGGCCCCAGTGCTCAAACAGCACTAGGGGCGTCGCCAATGCTGCCAGAGAACTCTCTAGCGCCGCCTCCATCTTCGTCAGGAATGCCATCTTCCTGTGCCTTTTTCCGGCGCAGGCTTTGAAACTTGTAGGCCTCGGGCAGAGCCTACTGAGCATGCCCGCAGCCACAAGAAAAATGGCCGCTTACACAGTAAGTAAGCTGCCATTTTCTTGTGGCTTGTGGGCATGCGCAGACAAATTTCAAGCGAATGGTGGCCCGGAGAAGACTTCTAAAGGTAGGAGACGAATAGCCTTTCTTATGGCTATTCCGACATGGTAGGGAGAAGAAAATTTGTTTAAATGATAGGATCCCTTTAAAGAAAGGGGTAAAAGAACTTAGCCATGAACCATACCCCTTCATTCCTCAGGGAAAGGACAGAGCAGTGTTTTCTAAAATTTAACACGCAGGTCAGGTTGAAAAAGTTGCAAAAGCTTTATTGGTCATATTTTTAGTCACTTCGGTGGTGGTAGACTCTCTTTAAGGGGGTTACCCAGTAGGAAATTAATGGGATTGAGCTGCATCATGGCCATATCACCAACGGACATGAAGTCACATCCTGAGAAGAAGAAAGAAGCCATGGAGAACCCTCTTATGGTGGAATATCCCTTGAACAACCACAATGAATACGCAACACTTACATTTACTTAAAAAAACCTTGCAAATCTGTGTTGGTGATAGTTTTGGTATCAAACTGGTTCTATATTGTTTGTGGTTGGTCTGTGAAAGTTTTCATCTTGGACAACAAAACAACAAATTCTCTGGTTTGTCTGGGCTTTCCTTGATGGAATTGAACTATGGTACCCAACAAAGACTGTAAAAGTCCAACACCAACTGAAAGAGACTAACTTTTTTGCAAATGGGCTACTGGTCTTTACCTGCCACTAAAATGTGCCAATGGACTTACAACGTGTCTAGTGTATGGCCGGTGGCACAAATACATGGGTCAGGTCATGACATTTCCTACCACCGGTCAAGGCGTCCATTGAATACAGAACGTTCTATATGTTTAGAGATGAAGTTGGATGTCGAACTCATGGTCACCCCAAGGTCCTGGAGCCTCGTTCTTTGTATCAATACTATAAATGGCACATGGTCGTTCGGGATCCTCTTACCGATTGTGCAACTTCAAGTTACTCCGCAGACAACCGTCCTAAGTCTATAGAGCTGTAACAATATTCTTTATTTATTACAAGTGCAGTGGAAATGACGAAGATAAGATCTCCAATACAACAATCTAAAACTTCCAGTTCCTAGAAAATTCGGGTCTGTGAAACAGGAAACCCCCTCTCCGATAATGAAAAAGGAAATAGTGTTTGCCAAGGGAGAGCGCTGCATTAAAAACCCCGTAATAGATTCCAAAGGGAAGTTTAAGCAATAGATGTATTTTATTGAGAACAAGATTGCCGAGCCAACAGATTGAAATCAATAAACAGGTTTCGTCTACTCATATAGCGCGCGCGGTACTGAAGTCATGCCCGGGGAATAAGCCTCTTCTAATGCTTTCCATATCCTTGGCTACGACAACGTCTCTTAAATGGGTTTTCATGACTGTCAGCAGTTTTGAGCAAAGAAGAAAGGTATAAATACAAGCGCCCCCGTGGAATTTAGCAGAGCTCTGTTGACTCTCAAAGAATGCTCCTTGGCGCGGGTCCACCAGGACTCAAACACTTGTGCCCTTGTGCCCGCCGCTGGCATTGTAAATCAGCCCCAAACAAGTAGTTGGGTATTATGGAAAGAAACACTAACATGAAAACCGGAACATTAAAACAGGCTGCTGGTGGAGCATAAAAGGCCGATGTGAAAACAGTCTGCTGTAATTTCCAAAACAGAATCATGGTGACCTCATCTACCCTCTGACTGCGCTTAAGAATTCAGCTCGGCTTCCAGGAGCTTTTATCAATTGCTATGTGTGTTGTTTTGCTGCTCCACTGACAGGCCTGGCACTGTCTAATAGGGGCAATGAGCGTGAAAAGTCATTACGGGAACAGTCTATTGAGTGACCCCGGTATTGGTGTCTACTTGTTTGATCGCTTTATACTACGTTCTATTGAATTGTTGCAGATGTAGCAGAGCTGAGGTTGAATCGATGTCTGGTTACATAATAAGAAAACTCCCGCTAAAACGATTCTCGTAATGGCTTTATACATGAAGGACGACAGGTGATCCGACACTACAGTCAGTAGTCCATAGAGATCGTGGCACACCAGGGTAACACTAAACCGTATTATATCACGCCATACTTTGTAGGCTGTGTATCCAACTCTCTACTCTAATCCCGTCTTCCGACCAGAAGTGAATCCATAATTCTCTGTGTTAGGTTAAGGCTACACAGCGACATCTATCGGGCAACTCGCAGCAAAGTTGCAAGACGACCTTCAATGTCTCAATAGCGTCACACTCCGACATGCAACATTTTCTGTGTGTCTATTTACAGCTATGAAGGAGCAATAACAATTGGTGCCATATATATGCCCATAGGCCTTGAAAAATAGTCATTTTTCACAACTGATTTTCATCATGGTTATGTGAATAATGACTTAAAAATAAAACATATCCAATGGTAGACATTACAACCAACTCTCACCTTCCAAATGGTGGTGCTAGAGAAAGTTCTCCCATTCCACCAATATGTTTATTCACATATTCCTTGACCAACTTTCACTGCATGAGAAATCCCAACTCCAATGGCTCAATGGCTAGGAGCCTTTTCATATATGGTAGACCTGGCCCTGAAAATGGGTTTGTACTGGACCTGGCCCTCACTATGGGTTTGTACTGGACCTGGCCCTGACTATCGCTTGTACTGGACCTGGCCCTGACTACGGGTTTGTACTGGACCTGGCCCTGACTATCGCTTGTACTGGACCTGGCCCTGACTATCGCTTGTACTGGCATATGCAAAAAACAACTTGAGACTAACAAAATATAATAAAATATAAATAATTTTATTGATAAATATATATAATCCAAATCGATTGTACTGGACCTGGCCCTGACTACAGGTTTGTACTGGACCTGGCCGTGACTATGGGTTTGTACTGGACTTGGCCCTGACTACGGGTTTGCACTGGACTTGGCCCTGACTATGGGTTTGTACTGAACCTGGCCCTGACTACGGGTTTGCACTGGACTTGGCCCTGACTATGGGTTTGTACTGGGCCTGGTCCTGACTATGGGTTTGTACTGGACCTGACCCTGACTATGGGTTTGTATTGGACCTGGCACTGACCATGGGTTTGTATTGGACCTGGCTCTGTCTATGGGTTTGTACTGGGCCTGGCCCTGACTACGGCTTTGTACTGGGCCTGGCCCTGACTGCGGGTTTGTACTGGACCTGGCCCTGACTATGGGTTTGTATTGGACCTGGCTCTGACTATGGGTTTGTACTGGACCTGGCCCTGACTACGGCTTTGTACTGGACCTGGCTCTGACTATGGGTTTGTACTGGGCCTGGCCCTGACTGCGGGTTTGTACTGGACCTGGCTCTGACTATGGGTTGTATTGGACCTGGCCCTGACTATGGGTTTGTATTGGACCTGGCTCTGACTACGGGTTTGTACTGGACCTGGCCCTGACTATGGGTTTGTATTGGACCTGGCTCTGACTATGGGTTTGTACTGGACCTGGCCCTGACTACAGGTTCGTACTTGGCCTGGCCCTGACTATGGGTTTGTACTGGGCCTGGCCCTGACTGCGGGTTTGTACTGGACCTGGCCCTGACTATGGGTTTGTACTGGACCTGACTCTGACTATGGGTTTGTATTGGACCTGGCTCTGACTACGGGTTTGTACTGGACCTGGCCCTGACTACAGGTGTTTACTGGACCTAGACCTGGTTGTCTCAGCAAATCTTCTTGTGAGTTCCAGAATTGGCTCCTACGTTACCTCTCAAGCAGCTTAGACCAGAACAAAGCAGAGCTGGAGCTGCTTCTGATGCCGAGCACACAGACCTGGCATACGGCTCGATGGCTTAACAGCGCCATGCATGAAGCAGCTTGCACAGTGAACTCTGTTTGGCAGCTGAGGTATAATGTACGAGCAGGATCCTGTCAACAAACGTGAGATCTGGGAGCTGTCAGCTTGTTGCTAAAAACAGTTTGTGCTGTTTCTTCCCTGTGTAAAGAAGAAAGAAGAGCAGGAACTTGGGAATATAGAAGTGAGGGTTATGCTTCTATGTCCACCGTTCCCCTGGGGATGTTCTTCTCGTACTGATCTGAAGTTTCTGAAAGTCTAGTTCACACCAGTCTCTAACTTTTAATATAAAGTCACGACTATCATAAGGGAAGGTCATAAGCCCATCCAGTGCCAGCCACCAATAATAATCTAATGTGTAGGGCCATCATTATTTTTGAGTGTTTAATCTCAAGTGTTTGAGAAGGAGCCAATTCATCCAACTAAGTTTCCGTGATCCATGAAAAAGTAAGACATGCTCTATTTTCCATGGATCGGACTCTCGGTTTCATTTCATGGACCAAATTCAATAGAAGTGAATGGGTCCATTAAAGAAAAAAACATGGATCTACCAAACAATCGGCTTGACCATGTGTATAGAGGATAATGGATGGATTGGACAACCATCTACATGTTCGATAAGCAGCAATTTTCCAAATTAGACACGGTCCATTCAACACCAACCCAATAACAGATGCTAGAACGTATATGGATTGTGTGATTCAAAAGGATAAATGGATAGGAAACCTATCAATGACAAATCTTCATTGTCTTCACCTTAGGCAACTCTTTTCCCAAACAGTATATTATAAATCACTGCCGTCCAGGGAGAGTTTCCGTAGGATCACGCATGGTCTGCACGGGTTGTATAATTATCAGTAGCAGTCACATGTAAAAGCCATTTATCTCCAAGAAGTGGAAAAATAAATGACACGAGCTGTAAGTCCTAAACAAAAGTATGAGAGCTCTCGGAGTTTACTCGGTGGTGTCCTCAGGCAAACTTGCAGCAGTTACTCAGCTCAAAGCAATGCTTGGCACGAGACTTCAATGGTTCTCTGCCATGGTCCTTGGTTAATGTTATTAAGTCTGATAAAGAAATATGCTTTGTATTTCTTTATCAGAATAATTAAGTGTGCCAGAAAACTAATAGGACTCGACAATGGAAAGACTTGTCTCATGAAATAATAATGATGTACTTTTACTTTGTTCTTTTTTTTGGGAATAAAAAAATAGTCGTCATCATTCTTTGAATTGTGGAGAAGAACTAGGAAGGCGATTCTTCATCTTATTGAAGATAAGGGCTAACGGAGTGAGATGGCTATGGTACATGGGTCTATATGCTATAGAGACAAAGTAAGTGGATGCTATGGGGTCCTCTGGGATAGAAGGTGCAAACCTGCTTTCCTTCTGAATGGTGAGAACATCCCAAGACTGGTGAGAACATCCCAAGAATGGTGAGAACATCCCAAGACTGATGAGAACATCCCAAGACTGGTGAGAACATCCCAAGACTGGTGAGAACATCCCAAGACTGATCAGAACATCCCAAGACTGGTGAGAACATCTCAAGACTGATAAGAACATCTCAAGAATGGTGAGAACATCTCAAGAATGGTGAGAACATCCCAAGACTGGTGAGAACATCCCAAGACTGATAAGAACATCTCAAGACTGGTGAGGATATCCTAAGACTGATGAGAACATCACAAGACTGGTGAGAACATCCCAAGACTGGTGGGAACATCCCAAGAATGGTGAGAACATCCCAAGACTGATGAGAACATCCCAAGACTGGTGAGAACATCCCAAGACTGGTGAGAACATCCCAAGAATGGTGAGAACATCCCAAGACTGGTGGGAACATCCCAAGAATGGTGAGAACATCCCAAGACTGATGAGAACATCCCAAGACTGGTGAGAACATCCCAAGACTGGTGAGAACATCTCAGTGGTGAACATCTCTGAGGCTCCGGAGGAACTGTACTGTTAGAAGCGGGTGGAGACCTGACCTAAAGTTTATGGAAAGGGTTAAATAATCACTAGGACATTCTACCCTTCTAGTAGGGGTTCCAATTTAATTTTTGCGGTGGGGCATTTCTCTAGTCTGTGTGTTATTGTCCTAATTAGTTTTGGTTGGTTGGACCAATTTTACAAGCTGTCACTATCCACAGGATAAGGCATAACTTTTTCATCATGGTGATCTGACCTGTGGCACCCTCACTGAGCCAAAAAAAAGGGATCTGAGGGGTCGGATTGCCATGATCAATAAATTATCACTTATCCTGTGTCAAGTTAACTTGGTCCAACCACCCAAAACCAACTTGGACAATGACACATATATGAATCTGGTTACACATTTGCGATGCGGACCACCGTAGATAGCTGAGTACAGGGTTAGGCATTGATGGCCCAATGGGTAGTGCACTGGGCACGTACGGCTGGTGGATCCCAGGCATTTTTATATTACTATTGCCTCGTTTGCTTCTAGTATACTTATCTGAATTATTCGGAACCCCCTGTATGTTGCCATTAAAATATCTGACAGCTGCAGCTGTCCGCTTTGCTTGAATCCTTCCATTTCCAGGCAATAACCTGAGCGCCCGTTATAAATTCATGAGTCTTCCGTCTCCCTATCACTCTTGTATATTTTATTCGGTGGCGCACGCCTGCTCCGCGCACACTAAGCGCTGTATTTCAGCACAGCTGCACTTTCCGTATTAATCTAGGGTTTACTATGCCGAAGTTAAAACATGATTTTCTGAGAACGGTTAATCTTTGGCTGAGTACATAAGTATATGTAAAAGTTTGTACTATTATCTCTATCCCATCATATTAGAGTGTGCGTCTATCAAGTTGCAGAAGACCCATCTGTTTGGGATTAGGACCGGTTTTACATAGTGCCTTAAAATGAAGCTCCACTACTGTAAAAATATATTAGGATGCTGCATAATGGCCCAATGTGAAGTTATTATTTCTATTGCCTCCCTATAGCAGTCCTAGCCAGGGAATAGGTATAATGGACCCCCGCTGACCATAAGAATGTGGGTCCCTGAGTCGCTCGTATGGACCCCCACTAAGAATATGGATTCTTGAGTCCCTGGTGTTAATGGATCAATTGTGAGCATTAGTGGACCCCTCTCTTTTTACTTCTATAGTCTGTTGTCTCTCAGTCCTATAGCTGGAAAGATGTATCATACTAATTCTATTCAACTGATATTGTACCTGAAATACCATGGTTAACCAGATGGTGTGCTGTTGAGCAACAAAAAGCACAATCAAAGCACTCAGGTATGTGCCACCTAGTGGTAGAAAGTTAGAGCATGAAGGGGCAACACGGTGGCTCAGTGGTTAGCACTGCAACCTTGCAGCACTGGAGTCCTGTGTTCGAATCCCACCAGGAATCACATTTGCAAGGAGTTTCTATGTTCTCCTCGTGTTTGCGTGGATTTCCTCCCATTCTACAAGGACATACTGATAGGGGAAAAAATGTACATTGTGATCCCTATATGGGGCTCATAATCTACATGAAAAAAAAAAGAAAGTTAGAGCACGCCTGGAGACAGATAGAGGAGCGGTGTCTCTGTTCCTAAGACCACTGGAAATATGTGTTTTCCGATGGTCTTAGTTGACCCCCGTGATAGGGTCGTTTGACCACCAAAGGTGTCACCACTAGAGATGAGCGAGTACTGTTCGGATCAGCCGATCCGAACAGCATGCACGCATTGAAATGAATTGACGTAGCCGACACGCGGGGGGTTAAGCGGCCGGCCGGCGTCAAAGCGGAAGTACCAGGTGCTTCCATTCATTTCAATGCGTGCGTGCTGTTCGGATCGGCTCATCTCTAGTCACCACCTATTGGTTGAGAACCGCTGCTCTAAACCAACAATATAGACATTTTGCAATCCTCAGGGAAATGAAAAGCAAGACAAAAATCAAGTTCTTTGGGGAAAAAACATATGGAACACAGAAAGATATAGAAAGGCAGAAGGAATGGCGGTCATGACTGCAAAAACACAGCTGTGTTGACAAAATCAGTTTATACTTAGAGGATAAGCAGGACCATCCAAATACGACACACGGAGAGGAAGATCAGCGCAAGACGCCATTTGGACCAAGTTCAAAATAAAAATGGAATTATACTTGAGTAATTCCATCTAGACAGATAAGTATTCCTGTTATCTACGCTGTATAAACACCGGACTACGGATGATTTATTCTTCCTAAGCTCAGAACATTACAAGATACTTAGATGTAGCTATAAAATATAGTATAACATATACAATATGTATACAGATATATATATATATATATATATATATATATATATATACATATATATATATATATATATATATATATATATATATATACACCGAAAATGGCTGTCACACTGGAGAACATCTCATCATGTAAAAATCACTGACTGCAATGATTAAACTTCACCCAGATTGGCAGCCGTTGTCAGGGATAGGGGTGAATATCAAACAGAATGGAGAGGATGAAGCGGAATATAAAAGCCGAGTATGGCGAGTCTTTATTTCAATTACCGTACTCATAAAACTGAAATCAGGACCCACAGATTTTTTGGACATCTCAGAGTACCATCTATTGAACCCTCTCCAACCCCTGACCTAGCTATAAGAATTGGAGTGGGGTCACAACTGCCACCAGGCCCAGAACCCAGGGGGGCCACAGGACTCCGTCACCACACTAATGTGAATTACACCTTTCTGATTTCCTTTGGTAGCTGTCAGTCTCTGCATTGTAAATGTATTACCCCTGCCCACTGGTACACTGAAGGGAGAAGATTTATGATGCACAGCCTTCCACTGTCAGAAAGGAAAAGAGGGGATGGGAATGATGGATAGCTTGTGTGCACAGATATGTTGTCAGCGCATTTTCATGGTTGTCTGGGCCCTGCTAGAGAAGTAAAGGCAAATGTAAAATCTTTAGGGGGGCCACATGGCACTGTGGGGGCAACCAGGGGGGTGGGGGAACATGGATCTGTGGGGGCAACTTAGAGGGAGATAGGAAAGGGTGGGGGCAACCTGGAAGGGGACATTATAAGGGCCATTATCTTGTATGCGTTCACTAGGGAGTAGGGTTGAGCGATCGGGATCGGAAAAGATCGGATTCCGATCGGCGATCGAGTAAATTTCACGATCGCGATCGGAATTCCGACCCCATCTTTTCCAGTGGGATCGAGATCGGAGGTTATCTCAAAATCGGCTCAACCCTAAAAGTGACTTTTCCCATAGAGAAGCATTGACTAGGGTTGAGGATCGGGATCGGAAAAGATCGGATTCCGATCGGCAATTGAGCAAATTTCAAGATCGAGATTGGGATTGAGATCGGCTGGAAAATGATCGGAAATTGGATTTTAAAATCGATCTTGAAATCTCAAGATCGGCTCAACCCTACTAGGGAGGCATTATACTGTGAGAGTGCCAGGGATGTTATACTATATGGGGCCATTGAGGGGGCATTATAATTCGTGCAGGTCATATATTTCTAAGTGGTAGTGATTGGGGCCTACTTATGAAACCTTTGCACAGGGTCTGCCAATGTGTGAAAACCAATGCACTCATTTTCACATTGGTTAGGTTCAATATTCTAAGTCTCAAAATTGTAAAAGTCTAGAATTCACACAATGAAAGAAAAAATTTTGAGTTTCTTCCGCCTGTTCTACCTCCAGTACCTACAAAGAGCGGTGTCAGGAACTTGGTCCTATTGTATGGATAAGTAAATCTGGTGGCAGGAGGATATACCTATTCAGAAGGCAGGCACATATTGATCTCTTTTCCTTGCAAGAAAAATTTAAAAATTTTGAAAATTTTAATTGTTGAAAAATGATAATTCCAGAAAATCAAACATTTTTCTAGCAAAAAATAAATGAAAAATTGAAATCATTCAGAAATTTCCAAGGAACCAAGCATAACAAACAGCTGTAACAGCTAATCTAGAATACTTGTAATAATAAATATTACCGCGAGTCGGCGACATTGTGCGCAACGCCTCCTGTTTGCTCAGTAATTGGTCACAACTGCCCCAACACCAGAGAGCTGGAACGTGAGACGTTGTGTAGCAGACAATGCCGGGCACCAGACGCATTGAATTTCATCTCCGTAAAATAGGATCTAAAATTGTCTGTGTGGTATGCCAGGCTTCTTCTGACTAATTTCAGTCAATCGCCCACAAACCTCAAAGGACAGATGATTAAAAGGCGAACGAAAAATATTATTTTATGGTGGATGGATGAAGTTTCCTGTGCAGCTTATTCTGGAATTAAATGTGTTTTATATTTGTGGTCTTGTAGGATTGTGCCATGAGTCTGCCATCATCCTTGTGTTATCTCATGGCCGGGGGTGGGCACGGGCCCCTGTGCCAGAGAAGCTCAACATAGAAAACCTACTTTTGTCTCTTTAACAATTGACTCGTAGGCGATAGCTTTTAGGGTAACAGTGGGCCCCTGGGGCCAAGCTAGCCCATGTGCAGGAGCAGTATATAGCCCCTCGGTCTTCAATATCAACAGAGCACCATTCTTACTTCCCTCTCTAACAAGGGTGAAAATGGGCCCTCTTACCTATTCAGACCATGCACAAGAGCAATATATGGGCCATTTGGTTTTTAAAGGTTCACCATATTAGTCTATCTAGCAATCCATCAGTGAGAAACTGCTTTTAGGGTGGAAGCGGGCAATCTTACCTACCGGGCCCCTGTGCAAGAGCAGTATATAGGCCTTTTGGTCTCTAATATCTGAGCACAGAGCACCATTTTTATATCTCTCTCTAAGGCCCGGTTCACATCTGCGTTCGATATTCGTGGAGTCTGATTGAGGACCTCCCGAACAGAATCCTATACGCATTAAAAAGCCACATGGAGCCCCCAGACTATAACGGGGTCTGTGTGGTTTCGGCACAAAACATGCGGAGAGAAAAGTCCTACAAGCAGCACTTTTCTTTGCGCATGTTTCGTGCGGAAACTGAGCGGGAACCACATGGACCCAGTTTTATAGTCTATGTGGTCCGTGAGGTTTCTTAGGTAACCACTTTTTAATGAGTATAGTTTCGCATGGGGAACGGAAAACCGAACGCAGATATGAACTGGGCCTAACAATCCATGATTGGAAAGTTTTTTTTTAGGATAGCATGAGGTCCTATTATATACTAGATCCTTGTGCAAAATCCACATATTTGACCCATGGTCTGCAATAGGTCATTGTATAGTCTCTCTAATAATCTACCAGCATGGAACTGCTTTTAGGATGAAAGAGGAAGAGCTGTCTATGGTCCCTTGGTCTAATAATATCATAGAAAACCTCTGTTATAGGATGTATCACTACAACCTACGATATATGGGCCCCTTGGTCTTCAAAGGTTCATCATAAGGCACCTCCATTAGTCTCTGTAACAATCCACCAAAAAAGCTGCTTTTAGAGAGGCAGTGGGGCCCATTGCCTACTGGGAGCCCGTGAAAGAGCATTATAATGGCTACCTGGTCTTTAATGGCTAGTCATAGAACACCTTCATTAGCCACGGGTAGAAAGCTGTCTTCTGGGGTGTGAAGGTCTCCTTACCTACTGAATCCTGGTACAGAACAGAACAAAGACCTCTTAGCTCAGATAACCAGTTTCCTCAGCTTATCACCAATAAGAGCCACAGAGTGCCCCATTTCCCACTAAACCCTTACACAAGGGCCTCTTAGTGTCTAGTGGCTCATGATAAAGCACTCCCCTTACCGTTTCGATTATTGCACCAGTAGGACGTTCCTTTAAGGGTGTCATTGGGCCACCTTACCTAATGGAACTAGATAAAAGAGCATTATATTGGGGCCTTGATCTTTGCTGGGTCTTCCTAGATCACCTCTCTAATAGTCCACCAGTAGGAAGATCTTTTTAAGATATCATTGGGTCCCCTTACCTACCAGGATTAGGTACAACAGCACTATATTGGCCCTTTGGTCTCCGATGACTCTTCATAGAGCACCTCCATTAATCTCTCTAACAATCCACCAGTAGGAAGCCCATTTTAAGGTGTCGTTGGCATCCATAGCTACTAGGACTATGTACAACAGCAACATATTGGCCCTTTGGTCTCCGATGACTCTTCATAGAGCACCTCCATTAATCTCTCTAACAATCTACCAGTAGGAAGCCCATTTTAAGGTATCATTGGCATCCATAGCTACTAGGACTATGTACAACAGCAACATATTGGCCATTTGGTCTCCGACAATTCCCCATACATTCCTCCACCACTAGAAATCTCCTTTTAAGATGTCACTGACACCCGCTCCTATTGGGACTTTGTACAATAGCATTATATTGGCCTCTTGGTCTCCTGTGACTCTTCATAGAGCATCGCTCTTAACAATTCCCAGTTGGAACCACTTTAAGCTGTCAGCGGGCCCCTTTACAAGCCCCTTTGCACCTGCCAACTTTCTCTTCTTCACCCCTGTTTTAGGGAGTCAAGCAAAACCGGACCACTTTAATTTTTAATGAAGTGTCAGGATCCCTTTTCCCGGTTAAGAACTTTTGTCACTTTTCATCCATTAGAATGTGTTTAACACATTTTATCTCCCATTTCGCAGACGGATAATGTCCCTGACCCAGCACCATTAGCATTTACCATAGGAAGGACTTCCAAAGTAATAAATTGCCGCCTGACTTCATAACTGTCAGTGATTAAAATTATGGAATATTCTTGACAGTTTGCGCACTTCGAGGCACTTACCATGGCCGTCGTCCAAAAAATCAGTGATTGTCGCTGAGGTGCACTTTGACCACGGTTTGGAGGCATCGATGCTTGTTAGAACAGATGACATAAGACGTTTATCTTCCAGGGAGCCAAAGTTTTCCTCGCAGAATTTCGAGTCATCATGGGAAAGCCCAAGGAGATGTCCTGTAAATGGAGAAAACATATGGATGGAATGTATTACAGAGAGCGGTATGAAGGCTGCGGTTACGTCTTCATGAGCAGACACCTACAGATATTTTCCATGAAGAAACTCTGGCTAGAAGATCTGTCATACTAATGTATATAAAGTTGAGGGTGTATTTGTGCGCTTATGTATAATGCAATGCCCACAAGGAATATATTATTATACAAATTTCTGGACCCGTCCCGGACCATGGGATAGTGGCCATATCAGCACCATCAATCTGTTAACCTGGATCCATACCAGGAGATGTAGCAGAGGTAGCAGTTGCCCCAAGCCAACTTCTAAGAACGCCCAAAATCCTCTCTATCACATAAGAAGATGCCAGTATGACGGACTGCGCCGTACCTGTTCTAAGATAGATTTATATCGGGGTGCGGGTTCTTCAAGTTAATCCTCTGTCTACAGCTTGTGACCCTGCAAAAACAAACCTCCTACTTCTATAGATACTCAGGTGAGACAATGGACGCTTTCTTGTGTTCCATATGAAAGTTTGAGGGCAACTAGCAATATGCTGTTACTAGGGTTCAGCCGATCTTGAGATTTCAGGATCGTTTTTAAAATCCGATTTCTGATCATTTTCCATCCGAACCCGATCCCAATTCCGATCCTAATGCAAGTCAATGGGATTTTTTAATGATCGAAAATCGGATTTTAAAAACGATCCTATTCACTACACAGCATGGAGTCAAAAAATTGAAGGCTTCCCCCTGCTGTCCGGTTACCTGCACAGAACCGCTGCCGCTTCCATTCCCGATGTGTACGGTGCTCCGGGCCATTGTTCTCTGTCCGTTTCTCTTCTCTCTCATTCAAACGCCGGCAGAGTGCCTACGCGCCCCCGCCTCCCCTCTGAATCTCCCCGCCCTGTACCTGCTCACACTCTTCTAAGCCACAACAAGCCCCACCTACTCCCAGTGTCAGTAACACTAGCCTAGGGAGGAAGGGGTGTGCACGGCACTCTGCCAACTTGTGAATGAGAGAGGAGAGGACAGAGAACAACGGCCCGGCGCTCCGGGGAGCGGCAGCAGTTCTGTGCAGGTAAGTTACAGTTAAGTTGAGTTAAGTTGCAGGTAAGGGTTGAGCGATCGGGATCGGAATTCTGTTCCCGATCTTTTTTAGTCAGGATCGGAACCCGATCGCGATCGTGAAATTTACTCGATCGCCGATCGGGATCTGGTCTTTTCCGATCCCTCAACCCTAGCTGTTACTTTTCAAGATTGCAATACCTCTTAAAGTTTAGAGCTCTGTCCTATTGCCAAACATTATTTAGGCTAAGATACCACCTAGTGAGCCACAACAAAAAAATGTTGCGGAAATTACTGCAAAAACGCATTGCAGATTTTACAGCAGTGTTTTTCGCAGAAAGTCCACAGAAGAAAAATCTAGCAGGGGTATAATATCAAACTCCTGGACCCCAATGCAAAATCTGTACCAGGTCCCTTAACTATAATATATTGTGCATAGCATTGGTGTCCTAATATTGGGAACAAACACTTTATGGGCCCCATAAGATGAGCGAGTACTATTCGAAACTCCCGTTTCGAGCAGCATGCACCCATAGGAATGAATGGACGCAGCAAAGGAATGAATGGAGGCAAAGTCTGCATGCCGGTCGATTCCATTCATTCCTATGGGTGCGTGCTATTCGAAACGGCCGTTTCGAATAGTACTCGCTCATCTCTAGACAGTATTGGAGCCGGAAGCCACCCTTAAAGATTACGACTGTAACGGGATAAATATCTGTATAGACTTTATCATTGACAACCAATACTTTCAACCCGTCACACGATGGAATTCTGTTAACCACCCACAACAGAAAGTTTTATACGTGTATCATAAAATCGTACCGTCAGCAATTATTATAGTACCGTAGACATAATTATCGGTAATGAACCAGGTTTCGGGGGGGTTCATTAACATAGCTTTCCATCTTTCGTCAGCAGGGCTCTTAGAACTTTCTTCTCTATTTTCTCTGCTTCTCAAAGACGCTCTGTCGTTACATAACACCTTGTGCATAAACTGCTATAATGCGCTCAGCTTTAACTATTAAACTAACAGCAAAGTAGCATAAAAAAGTAAACAGGTCTGAGAGCGGCGACATATTGCAGGTGCGCTACTTACTATTTAATTAAACAACCGGCTCAAAGCACTAATTGCCCAGAGCTTATTCCCCCGGTAAAAGTTACGTAATTGCTTCTTGTCACCTAAGATTTTTTCCATAGCGTCGAATGCCAACATTAACATGGCTTTACTAGAAAATTCACGGTGAGTATCAAGTGGTGTGTAGATTGCATTTCACAGACTTAAGAATTTAAGGAGCTTAAATTAAGAAACACACATGCCGTTCCCTCTCGAGCTTCTCCAAGTGTTGGATATCTCCAAACAGGGGAGCCCAAAAAACTTCAGCTTAGGTTTCTAATCTTTGGTCTTCAGAAGCCATTTTGGGATAATATTTATGAAAAAAGTTAGAAAAGAAAAAAAATCAGTTCTATTGTCCAATTGGATAGGTAATATCTAATAGCAATAGGGCGTGCAGAGGTGATAACTGCACCAATGGCGGTCCCATTTTCAGAGGGGGCATAAGGATACAGATTTTGGAATAGAGCCTTTCCCGATTGATCTACATTTTTGAGTTGGCCTAAATTGTCATGAAGGGGTTGCCTCTTACCCGCACCTATCCACAAGATCAGGAGTACAAAGTCTCCCTGGATCCATCCTGTAAACGAAGTGCCAATGCTCCATTCATTTCTATTGCAGTCCCAGAAGCTCCATAGTAGTCAATGAGTGGTGGTCACACAAGTATGGACACCACAAGGAGGACGTAGAGGGACTCTTAGCCCCCCATTCTCCTAATGGCTGGGGAATCCAATGGTTAGACTTTTCCCCTATAAAGGATTGTCCCATGACCAACACTTATCCCCTATTGAGAGGACAAGGTATAAGTGCCCCTCTCCCTGCTACTTCCAATCCTATGGGGCCGCAGAAGACACCCAAGTCCCGTGGCCATGTTTTTCCACTGTCGCACCATCCCATGACTGACTAAGTCAATAAAAACCCCTATAAAAATACTCAGATCCTTCGTTCATAAAACCTTTCCCAGCAGACAGAATTGCTCGAGCCATGATCTACATATGTAGAGGAAATGTAGCCCTCGAGTTATAGTGTCATGTCACTGTCATTGGGTTTGTCTCCATGAATTAAGCTGTCTTAAAAATGACGTTAATAAGTTTTATTATATTTATGTAACTTTGGTGAACCCCATTGCCTCACAGTGACAACATTTCTGGGTGAGTGGCTCTGACGTCAGTCCTGGCATGTCTAGTATGTGAGTGTGGACGAGTGTGAGGTTAAGAAAACGGATATCATTGATGATGTCCCAGGGGAGAAGGAGGAAAACCACCAGAATTAGCTGGTAATAGACAACTTCCTGGAGTCAGACTCAGAGACAAAAAATGTCTTCTGGTGGAGGTGTATGAGGTCAGTAAATCCATTCGCTTTTAACCAAGTTGGTGTCTACTTTCCCAGATATTCTTCATCCTTTGGCCAACTAATGACTACATTCTCTACTCTTCTACTTGCCATGTTCTTGGTGGATCTCGCTTCCCTTCTTCACCTCTTTTCTTAAGCATTTATACCTGTATAACAAGCAAACATCTGTTCTCCACCCATGGAGTGGTCTTACTTTTCACCACTCATGTACCACAACTAAACCCAACCAGTATCTCACAAGTCATACATGGCAGCTATAGAGATCAGTTCACATCAAGGGCACCAAGGTCAGAACCCAAGGACATACCTACACGCTATATAGCTAGGACATGGATGACCCTGAAGGGAAGGGGTTTGTCCAAGACTGTAAGCAATTGTGGTCAAGACCCCCTTGCAAAATATAATAGGGTACTGTACATTTGATCTTTGGTAAAACAATGGGTTTGATCATCACATACTCCCCTAAGGCGTTGCGTAGTCAGTTCACACGAGGGAATGTACTTGTCACCCCAGGCGTTTTGTCAGACCTGTATAATTTTGCCAATTCTGACAATTTGCTCCTGTACTTGCCGTGCTACCAGTCATATTTTACGTGACTTGGGCACAAATGTTACAAAAAAGAGGAATGACTGGTATATTTTGTGATCAAAACACAAAAAGAGGGCTTGTCATGTCCCAAAAAGGAACGCAACAAATGCACAGGGATTTATTACAATTAGCTCCACTGTAGAGAGACTTTGCTGCAGTACCAGGCACAGCCTGTATATAGGTGTGGCACTGTGTTAAGAAATAAGTCACTACACCTGTCCATTAATTATGATATTGCAGTTCCACTGAAGAGAATGGGACTTTGCTGCAGTACCCGGAACAGCCTGTAGTTTGGTGCGGCACTGTTTTAAGACATAAGCATCTACACCTGTCCATGATTTATGCTATTGCAGTGAATAGGGATTTGCTGCAGTACCAGGCACAGCCTGTAGATAGGCGTGGCACTGTTTTGTACGTAAGCAACCACACCTGTCCATGAGTTATGCCTAGGAATACTGCTTTATTTTAAGAGAATGGAGCATAGCTGCAATACCAGGAACAGCCTGTAGATTGGTGTGGCACTGTTTTAAGACATAAGTAGCTACACCTGTCCATGAGTTATGATATTGCAGTGAATGGGGCTTTGCCGCAGTACCAGGCACAGCCTGTAGGTTGGTGTGGCACTGTTTTAAGACATAAGTAGATACACGTGTCCATGAGTTATGATATTGCAGTGAATGGGGCTTTGCTGCAGTACCAGGCACAGCCTGTAGATTGGTGTGGCACTGTTTTAAGACATGAGTAGATACACCTGTCCATGAGTTAACATATTGCAGCTGTTTTGAAGTGAATGGGGTTTGCTGCAATACGAGGCACAGCCTGTAGATTGGTGTGGCGCTGTTTTAAGACATAAGTATCTACACCTGTCCATGAGTTATGATATGGCAGCTCTATTTAAGTGAATGGGGCTTTGCCGCAATACCAGGTACAGCCTGTGGACAGGTGTGGCGCTGTCTTCAAAAGCAGTTTTGCACACCCAGGATAAAGAAGAGAATGGCTCTCATCCCGCTCCTCACCTGCTCACATGTTAATTCTAGATTCCCCTACGGTGTTAACCAGGAATGTGGCCGTAACCTCAGATTTCCTCTCCGTTTTGCATGTTATCATCCCAGCAGCAGCTTTCAAAATAAAAGTCTTGTTTAATTTAGCCGTTTGTTGGGAAGAACTTTCACATGGATCAGCAGAAACGAGAGGAAAAAAGCCTCAAACCACAGCAAACGCCGCGCGGAGATAGTGTTGTGTCTGAAGCACTTCCTAATATCTTGGCTGTACATTCTGCTTTGATTTCAGATTGTCTAACTTGTGCCTTTGACTCATTTTACCAGCCGAAAGACGAAAGTAGAACAACATCACTTAAAAGGAGGAAGAAAAGGAGCAGCCGATCCTGGTGCGAAGCGCGGCTTCAAATGGAACAGCGTCTTGAGAAAGGAACTTGTGGCTCAGAGGGGAAACTCAGTTATAGGATTACATCTCGGCGTAGTCAAGCGTTAGTCGCTTCGTAATAGAGAACTAAGGGCCGGGATCTGCAGGAATCTACAACCTGGATAGAGCAGAGTGTGAAATGTTATAAGACGTAGCTGAGCTGTGTTTGCTATTTGCCCAGGCGCGGGGAATTTACTGGGATAAAGTTGCACCTTTGCTGCACTTTCTCTTTTTGAAATTTTTTAGGCTGGGGGTCTGTTTTAAAGTACCCCTAGCAATTAGGTCCCATCTCTTTGGGGCCGCTACAGATTGACATCTCGCATCGGTCCGGCTCACGGTAACTTACTGCTGAACACAAGTGGATTTTGCAATGGCTTCCAGTTGCGATTCCCAGGTGGCTGACTCTGATTTCAACCTTTGCACCGCAACCCGGGGAGAACATGCGGTAATAATTGACATTAGAGATGAGCGAACACTGTTCGGATCAGCCGTTCCAAACAGCACGCTCCCATAGAAATGAATGGAAGCACAGCCGGTCGCCGTGCCAGGTGCTTCCATTCATTTCTATGGGAGCGTGCTGTTCGGAACGGCTGATCCGAACAGTGTTCGCTCATCTCTAATTGACATGCCGTGTGTTCGGAATCCGCAGTGCAAGACCCTTACTATTGTGGGGTTAAGGAAAAGTATCTTAGTACCATGTTAGCCAGTGGATACGAAATATTAAAAAAAAATGAGAGTCTTTAGTAGTTGATACCTTTTTTAATGGCTACAATGATGACAGATTGCAAGCTTTTGGGACTTCTTAGGTCCCTTCGTCAGGCAAGTACCCGACGAAGAGACCTAAGAAGTCCCGAAAGCTTGCAATCATTAAATAAGGTATCAACTACTGAAGACTCTCAATTTTTATATTGTGGGTTTGTTTTTATGCAGTATTCAGGGGCAGAACTTGAAAATTCGGGGCCTAAATCTGGTCACGGACCCGTGAATGGGCCATACCTCTGCAGCCCCACTCATAGACAGGAATAGGACCTGTTCTGAGTCTTGATCTTGGTTCACCATACAAGGGACCATGAAAATACACACCATAGAAATGAATGGGTGAGTGTGCTAGCCATGACAAACACATTGTCTGCGCACACGCTCGTGTGCATGAGGCCTAAGGCTGGTTTCCTGTGGAACCTGTAGTGGACAGCTGAAGCAGAGCTTTGGCTTTCCAATATGGGTTTGCACGCTGAGTAGTTTCACCCACAATGGAGCTGATCAGCGAGAGTCTCACGTCACAGTCTCCGGGACTAAATCAGCTGTGGAAACTATGGCAAGATCACCGTATATACTCGAGTATAAGCCGACCCGAATATAAGCCGAGGCCCCTAATTTTACCACAAAAAACTGGGAAAACTTATTGACTCGAGTATAAGCCGAGGGGGGGAAATGCAGCAGCTACTGGAAAATTTCAAAAATGAAAATGGTCGGAGTTTTTGGGTGCAGTAGTTGCTGAAAACTGTGCTGAAAAATTTGGCTTATACTCGAGTATATACTCGAGTTGGATGTTTTTTTGTTTTTTTTTCAGCATGGAAGGCCCTAAATACAGATCGCGGCAGCTGAAACCTCTGCTGATCACTAAGAGAAGCTGCAGTGGCCACTACAGGAGACATTTGGTATTACATGCAACACCTAATCACTCTATGGACTGCCATGTGATATATGGTCCCATTGAGTCCTCCAGAGCGGAAGACCCTCTTTACCAGGCCTAAAGGGCTAATGTGAAGTCTTGAGATGTCCTATTGAGACGAGCCGTGGATATCAATAATGTGCAGAGACTATAATAAAAAATCTCTAAAGGATAAATGCTATATCCATTAACCCTTTAAGCACTGCCCCGACAGCTGTACTAGAATATGATCATCATCTATAAGGCTAGCCTTCATTTCACGCTCCGGTAACCGCTGTTATTATAACATGACATAATGAAGGGTTACTGTAAGCATTTGCTATGGACACCGGCTACTCCCATGTGAACAGCGCTGACTCAGCTCTTCGTTTACCGCCTACAACCCCCATCCTCCATATACAAGGATGACTTACGAGAGTGACAGCGAAAAACAATTGTGAAGAGCCCCGGATGGTCGTGCTCTGTATATTACTGGTAAACAAGACGAAATGCTGATGCCGGCTATTACCGCTGAGGCTTTTAAAATTCCTTATCTAGAGATCTTGAAGGAGATTCCTGGGTCTTGAGGCACAATGAGAAGGCTTCATAGTGGGGGAACGCTTTCAGCATCCAAACATCTGTTCTCAATCTGCCTACAGACATCTATACGGGACAACATCATAGTCAAATTCTCCAGATCTTCTCCATCTATACATCTGGATAATGCACAATACAAATTGCCTGTTAGCTACTTAAAGGGAGGTTCCAGTCTCATGTAGACTTTACAATTCATTGGACTCAAGATCACTGCTTAGGCAGGGTTCACACTACCGTTGGATTTCGGAAAAAAAAGAACCCATTAAAGTCAATGGGAGGTTTTTTTTTTCCACGCAGATTCAGTGTCAAAATCAGCGCCAAAACAAACTCTGTGTGAATGGACTCTAAGGCTGGGACCCCACGGGCCGGAAATGCCACGTGGCGTTTTACAGTACTTGCAAAGTGGATGGGATTCATGCGATTCCCATCCCCACTTTGCGGACACACTGCGATTTCCAAAACAGGTTTTGAATATCGCAGCATGTCCATTATATCTACGGAAACGCCAGCGACTTTCCCGTAGATATAATGGTAATAGAAATTCCGCAGAGGAAAACTCCATCAACTTTCTGTTCAAAGCGCAGGAAGAATCGCGATGTGTTCACGCCACGTTTTTTCCCGCTGCAAGGCACCATGTGGGGCTTTAGCCTCAAGCAGATTTTTTCTGCTTGTCAAAAACAGATGAGGATTTTGACGCTGAATTTGAAGCTGATTTTGGAGAAGAGTGTCGTTGTAGGTTGCCGCTTGTCCAGAGCCAAATATCCAAATTCAGCTCTGATCTTTTGTGCCCTGGTTTGCGCCACACATGCACCGCTTGTTGTTTTTACACCATAGTCGGTGTCTCTGAATACAGTGAGCTGAACAAGATAGGAGTGAGTTATAGCTAACAATTGCATCAGTCCTTGGCTAACATAACTTTCACCTAAGAGGCACTAAAGTCTCTTAATAATTCTGGTAGTTAATCTGGTGTAGAAAACATCAGCCTTAATACATTCCCTGGACATTACTGGATGCAACTCTCACTATGTTTCATGAATACAATGACAGAGAGCAGTAAAGACTGACACACCAGCAGATCAGTAACTCCATAGACTATAATGGGGGCCCTTGGGAATCAAAGGCAATGTATGGTGGCCATCAGGTTTCGCTTCCTCGTTGCAGGACTTTTCTCTTTGTGCCGATTATAGTCGGACACTAGTGTGAACCTAGCCTTACTAAAATGATGGAATAGCATACAGGGCTGTTACCAATTTAGTGACAACCATAATGGGCAAGGCAATGGCTACCAATAGTAGTTGTCACCCAGCTATTACTTGTAGAGGAGCTCATGATAACTGATGGTCGAGCTCTACACTAGGCCATTTTTTTTTTCCTTAAGAGTGACATGTTGTTTTAAGAAGGAAACAGCTGCTGAGATTATTGGCTGTGTGAAGACAAGTCCAAGATACAGTGAAAGAACTTCAATAAGGAATCCCGGGCCTCATTTATCAAAGCTGGATGTCTTTGTTGCCCATGGCAAGCAATCAGAGCTCAGGCTCCACGAGCAAGGAAGGCCCCACGTACTTCTATGGCGGCCCTATTACATCTCCATGCAACAAAAAGCTATAATATGTCCGGGCAGATGAGAACTTATAGGGAGATGTATCAAGACTGGTGTAGTGTACGCCAGTCTTGATAATCCCTGATCTATCAGGAGCTTCCTCCCCTAGGCCATACACCTATACTGCAATGTATTCCAGCAAACCTGGCGTATATTTTTGGCATCATTTATGCAAAGGGGTTTGATAAATCTGTCCCATTATGTACCCGTTGGCCAAAACAAACTTTTGAGCCTTGTGAGCTTCCATACACATGCATGCTTGGCCAATGCAGAATACGTTTAGAGGGTAGACTCCTCTGATGGCGGTTTTTCTCCTCCAACATCTCCCATAGACATTAGTTGGCGAGTCCGTCCCGGCCGACATCGGAGGGTCTGGATCTAACGTGTATGGCCGTGTATTGCAGTTCACTAGACTTGCGTCCTGACCCTGACAGTACAAGAAAGAGACCCTACAAACATTAGGAGACCATCATTCACCATCTGAAGAGGGTGAAACCCAAACCCCCGGCCTAAAAGCTTTTCTACAAACAAATTAGAGAAGAAGTAAAGTGCTCTCATCTTTCACGTATAGAATCTTAGTCCGACCATAAAAAATCCCTTATGTCACAGACGGGACGGGAAAAGCCCCAGGAGACACCTTAAATGGTCGGCAGCCTCGTATCTGCTCTGCACATAGAAAGCCATCGCCTGTTGTGTGAGACGTGTAAGAATTAGATCAAATTTAGAGAGAAATGGTAAAAAATAAAAAATTCAGAGAAGACAATATGGCGGTATTCTGCGCTAAGCTGTCACAGGAGCTTGAACTTTGGTTCCTGGATGCCAAGATAACCGTATTAACTCTGTGCTGGGTAAAGATAGGCAAAACTGGATGACGTAGCCAAAATTCCCCATATAAGATAATGGATTATAGTATTGCTCTCTCTATTGTTCAACGCCATAATACGAGCTTCAGCCCTCGGTGCGATGCCAATGTAATATTCACAGATTCAGTCATCGCTAACAGGGACGTTAACAATACAAAACTTTTAAGAAGCATCAACAGTGCCCAGAAATACCGTACGAATCCCAACAATGACGGTCATAGCTTCTCCGTTACCAGTGCCAACAAGCGCCCCCATCAGAGGCGTGCCAATACAAAATACGTAACGGCCCCCACTTAACAGGCCTCTATAATACTGGTGTTGTCTTATATACTACAGTGGCCTTTGGGCCCCCCTGAGGCTCTAGGGCCTAGCAGCAATTGCTAATTCTGCGCCCCCTATAGCGATGCCTGTGCTATAAACAACAAGCTGTACTAGCATAGTTCAGGCTACCTACCAAAAATTCAGGCTACCTACCCCCACCACCACAAGTGGGCAATCACTACTCAGATATTTATAAGCCAATCAATGGGGATACAATAAATAGATTAGCTCATTATAGTTTGCAAGGGGCATATGTAGGATTTGTAAAGGGAACAATTCAGGCAACAACCAAATTTGTTTGTGTTGCCCCTATGTCCACTCACTTCCCCTTTGTGCCCCCACACAGTCCTCTTCATTGTATACCACCCAATATAATGCACCCTTAGTGGCCCCGCATACTTTGATTCTCCCTTAGAGGCCCGCATACAGTATAATGCTCCTTTAGTGTACCCTGCACAATATAGTGGCAGCTTAGTGGCTCCTAAATTGTACCGTACTCAGTGGGGGCACCAGTAGGGTGTATTTTGAGCATGGTGCAGCAGTCCAGTGCTAAACCCAAAATAAGGGTCTGTGCAAAATTGGGAAATGAGAAAGGTAGAAGTTTTAACTGAGAAAGTGCCCCCTTGTGTACTCCCCTGAGGAGCGCTCAACCAGCTCAGGAGAGTAGTCACGTATGAGTGCTATAAGGCTAATAAGATGGGCACCTTATACATTGTACAAACATGCCATATTTTATATGGCTCATTATTGGTAGCTTGGCGTGGAGATCATGGTATGGTCCAATTCTGCCCATCTGCGACGAAATGAATTTTTAATTATTCGCTTTTATAACTTCTTCTAATAACAATTTCCAGTTCAGAACAATAGGCGTTCAGCAGAACACCCGGTGCCAGGCCGATAAGTGCTGGCTGTTAGGTTGCAAATAGTTTGAGCCATGTTGTGTTATGTCTTTGGTCTTGGCAGGCCAAACCGAGGATCGTTCTACACATGCCAATGCTTTGGTCCTGCTCTGTACAATAGAAATAAAACAACTTTCTCCACTTTCCTGCTGGCTGGATGTAGTCAGTGTATTTGTTATCTCTGGCCCGGCCATACAGTGACTTCCCTGCCGTAGCTGATTATCCCCTACTATTCAGGACCACAGCCATTGGCGAGATGCCAGAGTCTCACTGATCCAGGTTATGTCACTCACTGCCTATCAATGGTCCCAAGCTCAGCAGGAAGGATGGGGAAGGAGAGAACTGCGGAAGTTCAGGGAAAGTCAGAAAGTGTCTGTGTTTTAGTGTTTGCTGAGTCTGGAAATATCCCTATGTCCTCTCGGAATATACAACATATGTATGACCGGTCAGCGTCTAGGTCTATGTGCCAGGATCTATGTAAGAATCCAATGAGAAAGTTGTTACCTTTCATAATAACATGGATACACTGCCAAAATAAACCGCCCACTGGTCTAGTGATAGGGCCTTCGTATCAACGACCCAACCCAAATGTGATAAATAACAGTAGAAAAATCCTTATCGGTAAATTCCAACTTATTTTTACTACTAAACCACCCTAAAAATGTCACTGACCTCTCAGTACTGGGTGATACATGTTAAGGGGAGTTATTGCTCTGGTCGTAGATCACTAATACTCAATATTCTACAACTAATAGGGGATAACATCGATTTCCGACTGGTGAGTGACAGCGCTGGTCTCTTATTGATGGGGTGCAACTTTGGTCTCTAACTGGTGACAGACAACATTAGTCATTGACTGGTGGGAAACAACATTGGTCTCTAAACGGTGAGTTACAATATTGGCTATCTGCTGGTATGGACAACTCTGTTCTCTCAATGGTAGGGAATAAAATGTGTGCCTGAATGGTGTGGACAACATTGGTCTCTGGATGGTGGAAGGTAAAATTCGCCTTTGACTGATGGGGCATAAAATTGGTCACCCACTGGTGGAACACAACATTGGTCTCTGGAAGGTGGAAGGTAAAATTCACCCCTGACTGATGGGGCATAAAATTGGTCACCCACTGGTGGAACACAACATTGGTCTCTGGATGGTGGAAGGTAAAATTCGCCTCTGACTGATGGGGCATAAAATTGGTCACCCACTGGTGGAACACAACATTGGTCTCTGGATGGTGGAAGGTAAAATTCGCCTCTGACTGATGGGGCATAAAATTGGTCACCCACTGGTGGAACACAACATTGGTCTCTGGATGGTGGAAGGTAAAATTCGCCTCTGACTGATGGGGCATAAAATTGGTCACCCACAACATTGTTTGATAACGGGTGGGGCACAATATTATTCTGCAACTAATGGGGCACGGTATTGATCACTGACCGGTGGGGAACAAGATTGGTCTTTAACAAATGGAAAAAATTTTGGTCTTCAAAATGTAGAGGTCATCATTGGTCTTGACTTACAAATGTGGCCTCCCAATGATACTGGCTAGCATTGACCTTCAACTGGTGGAGGGGAACCTCGACCTTCAACTCTTTGTGGACTAGACTAACCTTCAAGTGATAAGGGACAACATTAGCCATTAACTAGTAGTTGATAATATCGTTCTCCAACTATTGTGGACAACATTGGTCTCCAGTTTGTAGGACACAATCCCATAGGATCTAAGGGCACACGAGTCAAAAATTTAGTAAAATTGACATTTTGCATGGAAAAACATAAACAAAGCCTACTATTTTCTATTACTCTAAGGCAAATAACTTGAAGCTTTGGGCCCTGGTGTAACTACCCCCCTCCCATCTAACCATGAGTGCTGTCACCTGATCCTGAGTACAATGACTCCATTGTGGATCGATATATGTTAAAAGTTAAGAGTTCATTCAGTTGATGGAATAGATCATCCGTCTGCCATTATACAATTAGCACTACAGTTCTATAATGCGAGAGGAGGCTTTGGGTCCCTCGTAGACATAAGGCCCCTGATCTCATTACAACGTCTACAGCTCCACCACCAACTACTCCCAGTCTAAACAACTACATATAAGAAGTACTGTATACTTGACAAGTTTTTATAGGTTCAGACAATTCCAAGAGCTGTATGTAGCCCTTGTTCCTTATGGTATACATAAATTTATACATTTTGTAGAACTAAATTTATTCTTTAGCACAACTTCTCCGACTAAAGTGATGTGCAATTGGCTTTTCATAACAGTACTGGAATAGTTCAGCAATATGGTGTCCGATCAGATAAGTATACAACAGTGCGGTTGTGTTCCGCGGAGGTCTATGGGTGACGTAATAGAACTCCATAAAATTTAGAGTTTGGATGGAGCCATAACAAGCTTGTGTGCATGAGGCCTTAGGTAAAGGAAAAACCAGGCGTCATCATATCACAACACAACATTACTCATACGCCCAGTATTAGCCAGTCTATTGCCATCCTAATATTCAGCAAGTTCTCTCGAGTTAAGTCGGACCCTCCACCCACCGCTTTAGTGGTCACCGATGTTGACTTGGAGGACATGTAACTTGCCTAATTGGTTACAGGCCGCTACAGAGAGAAATGATTAATCAGATTGAGAAAACACAGCTTTATAACACATTATTCTACGGCTATTTAAAGTGGTTTGAACTCGTGAACCGAGACTCAAAGGCAAACTTTATTTTGATTTGGCAAAGATTTCGACGTAGAGTTCAAGTTGGCAGTTTCAAAATCAGTTTCCCTCGTGTTGTTTTTTCCCTGCCAAGAACACGAAATAATATTTTCTTTTTCCTATTTTTTTTCTTTTTTTTTGCAACGTGATGATCACTCTGTAAAGTCATGCGCTTTGTACATGATACCGTGAAACGGCTGAATAGACTCAAAGCTAGACTCTCCTTCTCAACTCTGCCCATCACCATGGCCCTATATTAAAATACACTGTACAAAGAACCTAGCACTTGAGGTTTGTCCACCCAGATCCAACTAACTAAACCTCTGGGCTCATATATATCAGTGGCGTGACTAGGAATGGCGGGGCCCTGTGGCGATCTTTTGACATGCTCCCCCCCCCCCCCCCCGACCGACACAGGCGCCAAAGACCAACATTCCTACGTGCTCTATTATGCCCTATAGTGACCCCTGCACACAGTATTATACCCCATAGTGGCCCCTCCACACAGTATTATCCCCCATAGTGGCCCCTGCACACAGTATTATATCCCATAGTGGCGCCTGCACACAGTATTATCCCCCATAGTGGCCCTGCACACAGTATTATGTCCCATAGTGGCCCCTGCACACAGTATTATGTCCCATAGTGGCCCCTGCACACAGTATTATGCCCCATAGTGGCTCCTGCACACAGTATTATCCCCCATAGTGGTCCCTGCACACAGTATTGTACCCCATAGTGGCCCCTGCACACAGTATTATACCCATAGTGGCCCCTGCACACAGTATTATCCCCCATAGTGGTCCCTGCACACAGTATTATCCCCCATAGTGACCCTGCACACAGTATTATGTCCCATAGTGGCCCCTGCACACAGTATTATGTCCCATAGTGGCCCCTGCACACAGTATTATGCCCCATAGTGGCTCCTGCACACAGTATTATCCCCCATAGTGGCCACTGCACACAGTATTGTACCCCATAGTGGCCCCTGCACACAGTATTATGTCCCACTGTGGACACCCATAAACAATTAGTATACTCTGGGGTCTTTTCAGACCCCAGAGTATAATAATCGGAGACCCAGGGGGAGAAAAACATAAAAAAAAACTCTGTTACTCATCTATCTCCCGGCTCCTACGATGTCGGCCTCCCAAGTAGTCCTTCTTCAATGACGTCAGACGTCACATGACCCGGAACGCAGGCCGGGAACATGAGACGTCACACGACTAGACCGAAGCCTGCCCGGATCGTGGAGAGGTAAGTAACTAAGTGTAAGTGTTTTTTATGTTTCTTACCTCTCCCGCGCTGCAAATCATTATACTCGGGGGTCTGAAAAGACCCCTGAGTATAATGATAGCTGCGGTAGCGGCTGTCACCGGGCCCCTAATGTCCCGGGCCCTGTGGCAGCTGCCTCTGCTGCTACGGCGGTAGTTACACCACTGATATATATGTTGTTCACTGACCTGAGTGGTCTCCAACCTGTAGTTAACACTATGGCCTCCAGACTACACATTGTTAGGTGATTTGTCTAGTCTACTATTTCCATCACGATAGTCCATATTTTTCTAACCATAAAAGAACAATCGGCTTTTTAGAAGTTAGTCAAAGCCCTAATGGATCACCAAGCCTTACTGATTTCTGGAACTTGGAATTATCCACGGAAGAATTAGACTAGGGCTACGACTTTGGTTGCAACTTCCTACATGCGAACGAAGATCACTGTGTCTCCCTGTGACTCTTTCACTAATTTAACTGAATGAAGTTGTATTGTGACCCCATGGGTGCTCCGTCTGTGACTTCTAATAGCAAAAAAAAATCAGAAGTGCTCATTGTTTTTGTAACCAGAAGTTACGGTTCCAAAACTTTCTGGGCCACAATGCAACTCCATTCACTTACACCAGTCAAGGAGTCTCAGGCCATCATGATAATCTTTGGGCTCAAGATGGGAGTCAAAGCCAAAGTCACCATGTAATCCCAGCCTAAAGATGAAATGAACATATAGCTTTCAGTGATGTAACTTTCCAAGTTTGAGAAGAAGAGATCCCACCATTATTTGGGCTCGTTCACACGGGGCAAGTAGAGGTGGATTTTGACCTCAAAATCCGCCCCCTCACAATAGAGGTCTATGTAGTCCACTATCTTTCTTTTTTGCGCTAGTGGTGTGTTCCCACTTGCGCAGAAAAGAAGCGAGCTGCCCTTTTCTTCAGACGGATTCTGCGACTGATCAAGCCGCGTTCGCTTCGCAACAGCACCCTCCGGACTAGGCCCATTCATTTGGGCCTACTCTGGAACAGGAGGCCGTGACTGTCATGGGTTCCGACCGGCAGGCGCATTTTGATCCTATTCTGACGTGGCTTCCCGCCCAAAATCAGGACGAAAATACGCGGTCACTATCCTCTTGTGAACTAGCCCTGAAAGTCCTGAAAGGCGTTAATGGAGGTTCCAGTTATTGGTGGTCACCAAAAAGCATAATCAATCCTAACATGAAAAGTCGTCTACCAGCACTGAGAAAATTTGGTTGTACTGAAGTTATATTTCATGTCTATTAGCAGGGCAATGGTGGCTTTAGTGTGATGTATATGGATTTCTGTCTTCTACAAGTTTGAGAAATGGTGAAATCCATTTACACCAATATTCCTATAGTGGTCAACATCTTCAAAATCCTTGTCCATTTTGGAAAAAGAAGATCAAGATTTGCTCAACAATCCCAAAAGTTCTTACTAAACCATCTCTGGACTTGGCATGGCAACTATAACAATAGTCAACCAAAGTTTGGTAAGTAGTCCACCAAGATGGGAGTCTGAATACTACTGATAAGTAGAGATAAGCGAACACTGTTCGTATCAGCCGTTCCGAACAGCACGCTCCCATAGAAATGAATGGGAGCACCTGGCACGGCAACCGGCCGCCGGCAAAGTGTACGTGCCAGGTGCTTCCATTCATTTCTATGGGAGCGTGCTGTTCGGAACGGCTGATCCGAACAGTATTCGCTCATCTCTACTGATAAGACCTACACAAGACAGTAGCACCCACTCTCGGACTGAGCTCACCATTAAAATAAATTCTTGGGGTCCCTGCACATGGATATATATGTCACCCATTTGCAATTTCTTAAATTCCTTGCTGCCTAGTCCTCGCCTTGGTCTGGTTCTGTCACTAATCTACTGACTGACTGAAACTTGCCTCCATGACAGGGGATACATGTATACACATTGACAAGCCTCAGACTCGACGCTGCAAAATGACTGGTGATCGAGGCCCCACCAGTAGCATGGAGCAGGCAGATCCAAGGTGGGGGATACTAGACAGCCAACCTTTGTAGCTTGATGTCAGTCTAGACGGCCAAAACATCTCTACAGTATATTGTATATATTCACCTCCTACCGTATTAACCAGTCCAAGTCTGGTGGCACCACTCCTTTGTTATTTCCATTACAACATACAATAAGCCCTTTGACCCAATTACTTTGATATTCTGTATGAACTGTATGAAGCTCTGAATTGCAAAGATGTGGAATTTCATAACGGTTATTGCAATGTGAAGCAAGGTTATGAAATCATCTTCAAGGCTATAATGATAGCAATGACAATAAATATGGAAACAGTCTCAATGTTCCCGGCCAAGGCCACCAACGCTAAACCCTCTGGGACTCTCACCAATCATACCAATGAAGGAGATATAGCGCTCATTCAGCATTGCATCTTCATAGTTTGTCCCCTAAGCAGCAGAGCCCAGCCGCCTACTGCACGAGGGAACTGCAGAATAACCCAAATGAATGGGCCCAAAGAGGTTCCCAGCATGGCTGGATGGCGGAGCACTGATGTGCAGGGAAAAACACAATGATATACAGTCCTATGAAAAAGTTTGGGCACCCCTATTAATCTTAATCATTTTTTGTTCTAAATATTTTGGTGTTTGCAACAGCCATTTCAGTTTGATATATCTAATAACTGATGGACACAGTAATATTTCAGGATTGAAATGAGGTTTATTGTACTAACAGAAAATGTGCAATATGCATTAAACCAAAATTTGACCGGTGCAAAAGTATGGGCACCTCAACAGAAAAGTGACATTAATATTTAGTACATCCTCCTTTTGCAAAGATAACAGCCTCTAGTCACTTCCTGTAGCTTTTAATCAGTTCCTGGATCCTGGATAAAGGTATTTTGGACAAACAATTCAAGTTCAGTTAAGTTAGATGGTCGCCGAGCATGGACAGCCCGCTTCAAATCATCCCACAGATGTTCAATGATATTCAGGTCTGGGGACTGGGATGGCCATTCCAGAACATTGTAATTGTTCCTCTGCATGAATGCCTGAGGATTTGGAGCGGTGTTTTGGATCATTGTCTTGCTGAAATATCCATCCCCGGCGTAACTTCAACTTCGTCACTGATTCTTGAACATTATTCTCAAGAATCTGCTGATACTGAGTGGAATCCATGCGACCCTCAACTTTAACAAGATTCCCGGTGCCGGCATTGGCCACACAGCCCCAAAGCATGATGGAACCTCCACCAAATTTTACAGTGGGTAGCATGTGTTTTTCTTGGAATGCTGTTTCTTTTTGGACGCCATGCATAACGCCTTTTTTTATAACCAAACAACTCAATTTTTGTTTCCAAAATGAAGCTGCCTTGTCCAAATGTGCTTTTTCATACCTCAGGCAACTCTATTTGTGGCGTACGTGCAGAAACGGCTTCTTTCTCATCACTCTCCCATACAGCTTCTATTTGTGCAAAGTGCGCTGTATAGTTGACCGATGCACAGTGACACCATCTGCAGCAAGATGATGCTGCAGCTCTTTGGAGGTGGTCTGTGGATTGTCCTTGACTGTTCTCACCATTCTTCTTCTCTGCCTTTCTGATATTTTTCTTGGCCTGCCACTTCTGGGCTTAACAAGAACTGTCCCTGTGGTCTTCCATTTCCTTACTATGTTCCTCACAGTGGAAACTGACAGGTTAAATCTCTGAGACAACTTTTTGTATCCTTCCCCTGAACAACTATGTTGAACAATCTTTGTTTTCAGATCATTTGAGAGTTGTTTTGAGTAGCCCATGATGCCACTCTTCAGAGGAGATTCAAATAGGAGAACAACTTGCAATTGGCCACCTTAAATACCTTTTCTTATGATTGGATACATCTGGCTATGAAGTTCAAAGCTCACTGAGGTTACAAAACCAATTTTGTGCTTCAGTAAGTCAGTAAAAAGTAGTTAGGGGAATTCAAATCAATAAAATGATAAGGGTACCCATACTTTTGCACCGGTCAAATTTTGGTTTAATGCATATTGCACATTTTCTGTTAGTACAATAAACCTCATTTCAATCCTGAAATATTAATGTGTCCATCAGTTATTAGATATATCAAACTGAAATGGCTGTTGCAAACACCAAAATATTTAGAACTAAAAATGATTAAGATTAATAGGGGTGCCCAAACTTTTTCATAGGACTGTATATCCTGGAGGACCTAGGTACATAATTAAAACAAAAGAGTGTTACTATAAAGGGAGTCTGTCAGTAGAACCCAGTGTATCAACCCAGCTATGCAGATAGGTTACGGTCACATAAATCACATTATGTTTACCCCCTGTATATCGCTGGCTTCATTGGCAGAATATCACCTTGTTTGTCAATTTACACATGAGGTCTTTGGAGTAAAAATAAAAGAGATCATTTACATATTGACAAAATAGTGATCTCTCAGCAATGGAGGCAGCAATTCACAAGGGGAAAATGCTGTTGGAATCAGGTGACACTAACCTATCTATCTGCAGGACTGGGGTGATATGCTGGTTCTGGTGACAGTAACCTATCTATCTGCAGGGCTGGTGATATGCTGGTTCTGGTGACACTAACCTATCTATCTGCAGGGCTGGGGTGATATGCTGGTTCTGGTGACACTAACCTATCTATCTGCAGGGCTGGGGTGATATGCTGGTTCTGGTGACACTAACCTATCTATCTGCAGGGCTGGGGTGATATGCTGGCTCTGGTGACAGTAACCTATCTATCTGCAGGGCTGGGGTGATATGCTGGCTCTGGTAACACTAACCTATCTATCTGCAGGACTGGGGTGATATGCTGGTTCTGGTGACACTAACCTATCTATCTGCAGGGCTGGGGTGATATGCTGGCTCTGGTAACACTAACCTATCTATCTGCAGGACTGGGGTGATATGCTGGTTCTGGTGACAGTAACCTATCTATCTGCAGGGCTGGGGTGATATGCTGGTTCAGGTGACAGTAACCTATCTATCTGCAGGGCTGGGGTGATATGCTGGTTCTGGTGACACTAACCTATCTATCTGCAGGACTGGGGTGATATGCTGGTTGTGGCGACACTAACCTATCTATCTGCAGGGCTGGGGTGATATGCTGGTTCTGGTGACACTAACCTATCTATCTGCAGGACTGGGGTGATATGCTGGTTCTGGTGACACTAACCTATCTATCTGCAGGGCTGGGGTGATATACTGGTTCTGGTGACACTAACCTATCTATCTGCAGGGCTGGGGTGATATGCTGGGTCTGGTGACACTAACCTATCTATCTGCAGGGCTGGGGTGATATGCTGGGTCTGGTGACACTAACCTATCTATCTGCAGGACTGGGGTGATATGCTGGGTCTGGTGACACTAACCTATCTATCTGCAGGGCTGGGGTGATATGCTGGTTCTGGTGACACTAACCTATCTATCTGCAGGACTGGGGTGATATGCTGGGTCTGGTGACACTAACCTATCTATCTGCAGGGCTGGGGTGATATGCTGGTTCTGGTGATACTAACCTATCTATCTGCAGGGCTGGGGTGATATGCTGGTTCTGGTGACAGTAACCTATCTATCTGCAGGACTGGGGTGATATGCTGGGTCTGGTGACACTAACCTATCTATCTGCAGGGCTGGGGTGATATGCTGGTTGTGGCAACACTAACCTATCTATCTGCAGGGTTGATATGTTGGGTTCTGCGGACAGACTCCCATTTTTCCCAGCCACTTTGCACCCGAGCAGCGCTTGTTTTCACGGATCCATCATACATTTCAGTGTATTGAAGAACCTTTGAAAACAAACAAAATTCTAACAAAAATCCGCCCCCATCACATTCAGTGAATATAATACAGCTGTGGATGTTGTTTTAACTTTTGCTCTTCTTGAGGTTTGTGTGTACGAGGTCCAACTCCTATATTACTATATCTGCTCCATCAGCATGATGGGACATCAACGCGCTATAAATCAATCCCAATATTACATATAATACCGTATATAAGATCATATAGTACAGTCTATCATGTTCCTACCGATATCCTAACGTTTATTTCATTAAATTGTGGGAGGAAAGGGTCAGGAGGAGGTAAAACGGAGGAGAGGAGTTACCGCATTGCAGCCTGTACTTATCTGGCCCAGTGAACCATGTGATTTGCATTAGTTGGGTAAACCCCATGAGATGTGCGCGCTGCGTGTAATTGTTACCGTATACATACGCTCTCAATATGGGATCCACATAGCCTTTAATGACAATGCATTCCTATTAGACCATGTCAAGTGTGTGGTGTCCATCCCTCTGATGACCCCGGGTTGTGTTGTGCTTGGGCCGTCCCCGCGCAGGTTAATCCCTGTGTTAACAGACGGAGAAGTGCAGGCCTGGAATTCGTATTTTCCTAATGCAGCTGTTTAGAGTGTTTGATTTGGCTACGGAACAGAAACAGCGCTACATACCAATTTCATGAGCGACGGTGAAAGCTGCATGGAGGCCGTCATCTTCAATTACTGCACAGCTGCGCTCAGGAGAGCATATGGTCCCCACGTCTGCCATTCCCAGGGTATCACATGAATGATGCCCACATAAATCCTGCCCAAGAAGAAGGAAAAAAATAAGTCATGCAAATCTTGTTTTCTTACGCTAACAGTGAGTAAGAACGTGTTGTCAGCCACTTTACAGAGACGAGGCCTGCGGCCGGTGGATGGGAGCCTGGCTGGGGTGGAATGGATTACAGACATCACCTGTCTCTACAACACGCGCTTCCTTGCCAGAGAACGGTCACATTTCCTTATTATTTAGACTGGCGTGGTATAAAAACAGGCTGGATTGGAGATACACGCCGTATCCGGGCGTCTATACTGGTCAACGTATTTACAGGCGTGATACAAGGCTCTATATCATATACGTATAGGGGCAAATCTGACCACTGGGACGGGATGGGGTCTCATCTGTCTGACCCCCATACATATACATCTGTCATATAAGCACCCTGCTGGTTCATCTAGTTTATTCAATCAATACGGCCACACCATTCAGACAGGGGTACAAAGGACCCCCTTTCTTACAATCTTGGGGGTTCCTAGGAGTCAGACCACCACAGATCAGACACTTAAACCCTATCCATTACATAGCGTATAAGTAGAGATAGACGAACCTCATGAGATTTGTTTCGTGAATACCTGTGAGGTTTTTGGACCAAACTTGCTCAGTGCTTTTCACTTTAGACCTGGGAGTATAATAAGCGGAGGCCCAGGAGGGGTGCGGTAAAATAAAAAATGCTGCTACTCATCTTCCCTCCCCTGGGAGCCCTTCGGGGGTATTCATACGGAGTTTCCGTGGGCTGATTCTGACACGGAATTCGGAAATAAAGCCTCCCATTGACTTAAATGTGTTCCGTTTTCCGCGTTGAACCCATTGAAATCAATGGGGGGAAAAAAGCGTCCAATTGATTTCAATGGGTTCAAAAAATGGAACCCAATAAAGTCAATGGGAGGATTTTTTTTCGATGCCAAAATACTCCGTGTGAATGCCCCTTTCAGGCTTCTTCTGAGACATTATTACAGGCTTGTGATTGGGCCTCAGCAGTCAAACATGGCGGCCAACATCCCAATATTTGCATTAAAGCATCAGGATGTTAGTACGCCCTATGTCACCGCTGATTACCGAACACAGACCTCAGCAGTTCGCGGCCCTTTAAATCAGGCCCTTCCCGGTCTGACTGGACCGAACTTTATAATCATCTTATACTTGTTGTAATATGATAAGGCTGTGCTTATACAGAGCAACCTGAACAAGCAGAGCTGCAGTGTCAAGTATGGGGACAACAGCCTGAGACTCTCCATAAACAATGCAACAGATAAGTATACCATATTAATAATTTGGGTTCCTACGATATGGACATATTCACACTGGACTCATTTTGGTGCTGGGTTTGCTTAAGAGGCCATAATACATATATAATAATATACAAGTTAGAATCCTAGGGGAAAAGGGAGATCGACTTCTCCATACAATCTCCCACTTGATGTGGTAGTCACCCTGTAAAATGCACACGTCAGTGGTGGAAAATGGCTGCAAAAAAACAGCCATTTTTAATGGCCGACTTGCAACTGAGGGGCGGTTGTTCGCACGGATCTCCCGTATATCCAATTAAGGCCAAGGCAGAAACCATTTCACATTATGAAGCTAGGGGCAGATGAAGGGGAGGGGGAGGGGGGGAGAATGACATGTAACTGGGGCAGAGATGGAGGGGGGCATGAAACTGGGGGCAGAGATGGGAGGGGGGGGACATGAAACTGGGGGCAGAGATAGAGTTTGGGCATGAAACTGGGGAAAGAGATGGGGGCATGAAACTGGGGGGCAGAGTTGGAGGGGGCATGAAACTGGGGGCAGAGATGGAGGGGACATGAAAATGGGGGACAGAGATGGAGGGGGGGCATTAAACTGGGGGCCAAGATGAGGGGGGAACGTGAAACTGGGGCCAGAGATGGAGAGGGGGGACATGAAACTGGGGGCAGAGATGGAGGGGGCATGAAACTGGGGGCAGAGATGTGGGGCATGAAACTGGGGAGCAGAGTTGGAGGGGGCATGACACTGGGGGCAGAGATGGAGGGGGGACATGGAACTGGGGGGCAGAGATGGAGATGGGGGAATGAAACTGGGGGCACAGATGGAGAGGGGGGACATGAAACTGGGGGCAGAAATGGAGGGGGGGACATGAAACTGGGGGCAGAGATGGAGGGGGGACATGGAACTGGGGGGCAGAGATGGAGAGGGGGGACATGAAACTGGGGGATAAGATGGGGGAATGAAACTGGGGGCAGAGATGGAAAGGGGACATGAAACTGGGGCAGAAATTGAGGGGGGACATATAATTCATGGGTGAGTGTAGTAGGATTATACTGTGTGGGGGCACATGAAAAATAAATGAGAATGGGCGGAGTCAACATAAAAGTGAGCAGATCTAAGTTTGCCGCAGCGCACTCCGCGCGCCGCACATTTTATCCCTCTTTTTGTTCTTCGAAAGTTGGGAGGTAGGCTATCATGGTGTCTATCATACACCACTACCATACACATATCATTATGATAGACACCATGATAGCACTTAAGTGTTAAATACAATGATCACAACTCAGCCTAGCGCACAAACATGACACATTCAGCTCTGCTCCATCTACATCCCCCCACATTGTAAACATAGTAAAGCCTATGCTGCAGATAATAACAGGTTGGATGTAGTTTTTCTCTCTCGCTGCCATGAGCGAGCTTCCATGCCAGGTGACAGCGCAAGTTTAGACATTCCTACAATAAAACCGCCATAATTCACATAAGACATTAGAATGCACATCGTCTACAAATTCCTGTTTTATAATGGACCGTGATGTTGCAGCTTGTCTATCACCAACCTGCCGCTAGGAATCAGCGGGGCTGAAGTAAAGTGATTAGACATGTATCGGTAGCAGCTTCATCACAGGTGATGGGATCAACATACCTGTATGAGCGACCGAGACTTCTGCTTATTTGTACGGAGCCGTTCGTGCCGCGCCACCGCGCCATATGTTCTTGTTTTTTCGCTTCTTTTTACTTTATCGTCTCGGGAATTTCAGGAATACTGCAACGGGCTGATAAGGAGACCTTTGATTTAATTACAAAAGACTTCGGTATCGGAGCCACTTGACTGTAATTTGTGAGACCGGCTTCTTCCCAATGCCCGCGACTGTGAAAATGTGATTTTACGCTGTTTGGTCAGGGACTAATTGTTCCTATAAAAATTCTCCGTACACCACGTCTGCTCGAAAGCAGCTAAACATTATTATTAAGAGCTTTAATGTTTTTCCGAGATATGTCACTTCCCCCTGAAGGATCTATAAAACGGCAATGAAAAAGTGGGGACGGAGAGGGGAAAATATGTTGTTTTTGAGCGGAACGGTTCCCAAGTGTTTGGGGTGGAATGATGGAATTTCAAGTGCAAAAAAACGTCTTGCTGCCTTTAAAGCCTAGGTCGACTTTAAAGGAATTGACCAGGATTACTGCTTTTTTCCAAAAACAGTGCCACACCTGTCCTACAGTTTAGGTAAGGTATTACAACTCAGCCAATCAGTTCGATGGAGCAAGTGCAATAGCCAGACCAAGAGTCCAAGTCCAAGAGTTAGACAATGTGTGGACAGCTATGGCTCTATTTTTGTAAGAAGGCGGCCATGTTTTATTAATCCTGGACACCTTTGTTATCTAGGGGTTACATTGCCATCAAAATCCTTGGAATCCTAACCCACCTAACAACACGTCGCCTGGGAGGATTCCCCATTCATTGGTTTACCATGAATGGGGTTTGTTACAAATTTTCCAAAAAAATTGGGTTCTCATTTGTCTCTTAGCCAAAGTTAAACCATAAACCACTAATATACTCTTTAGTACCGTCAACCAGCCCCCGTAGCATAGGTGAGATCCATACATGAGGGAGGGGTAGAGAGACTTAGGGTTGGTTGTTGGTTCCAATTACATAACTCCAGGCCCAAGGTCCAACATGAAGAATCCACCAGATGGATTAAAGGGGCTCTATCAGCAAAATCATGCTGATAGAGCCCCACATATGCGTGAATAGCCTTTAAAAAGGCTATTCAGGCACTGTAAATGTTATATTAAACTACCCCACAGCTTTAAAATAAAACTCTAAAACAGAATGTGATAAACTTACCGAACGTGCACGGTGGGCGGGCATTCAGGGTGCGCAGTCTTCTTCAGCCACGCCTCCTCTTCCTCCGATGTCCTCGGGTCCCGTCCTCCTCCGGCGCTCGCGAACTGACATTGCTTAAAAAAAATGGCCTGGGCGCATGCGCAGCAGCATGCGGCTTCTACTACAGCTACTGCGCATGTGCCCAGGTAATTTTTTTTAAGCAATGTCAGTTTGTGAGCGCTGGAGGAGGACGGGTCCCGAGGACATCGAAGGAAGAGGAGGCGTGGCTGAAGAAGACTGCGCACCCTGAATGCCCGCCCATCGTACACGTTCGGTAAGTTTATCACATTCTGTTTTAGGGTTTTATTTTAAAGCTGGGGGGTAGTTTAATATAACATTTACGGTGCCTGAATAGCCTTTTTAAAGGCTATTCACACATATTTGGGGCTCTATCAGCATGATTTTGCTGATAGAGCCCCTTTAAGGTAAATTTAGTTCCCTAGACAACGCCTTTAAATCAACTAACCAGTCATGAGCTCAGAAATGCTCCGTAAATTCACAAGCTATAGGTGAGTTGAACCTGCTACTTATCTTACCTAGTTGTTCCTTGGCTACCTTTCAGTTCCGCTTCCTAAAAGTAGAGCTGGACAGCTTAGCTACAGTGCTAAGGGGAGTCTGAGGTAGTCTAGGACACGCCTCCTGTCTTATCATTGGTTCAGGCTGCTCCTCTTGTCCCTCCCCCTACAGTTCTGCCTTTTCTGATTGGCTCCCGTGCATAATCACAAGGCCATCGAGGCTCAGCAGGACGTCAGTGGATGGAGGACCGATTTCTATTACGGTGTTGGTAAACTAATGGTAATTTCTCCAAAAATGGGTCACTTTAAGTAACATTTTTCTGTATTTTTACGCAGACTATTGTTTTTCTATCCATGAATGGGAAGTTTTTCAGCTTTGGAATGAAGACAATGTATTAAACTCTCATTATTTCCGGAGTCTGTGCCCAAGGTCAAAGTGGCCATGAACGCGGCGGCGACTCGGAGGACGGTGGATATTGCTGAATTGTGTATCTCTACGAAACAAGGGACTGGGAGTAAATAATGAGCTGCATTCGGGCCAAGAATAACAGGAATGTATTTATCCAATGTAATAACTGCTCAGAGGTGGAGAATGTAGATCTTCCCCGACGACTTTCCAGGCCATGATGACATTAAATGAGACAAACATCGCCATCGATTCCCCGCTCTATTGGGTTTCCTTTTATTAGGCTTCTTATGTACGGAGATATTAATAAGTGCGGATTACATAATATATAGATTTACCTTTCACCATGGATTTTATAGTCAGAGTAACCTCAGAAAATGTCATGGTAACTTGATGATAAAATCATGAAGGAACATGGCAACAGATCTATTACGAGATACAAGATGTGCTATTTAAATCCTAGCCGGGGAATCGGGAGGAAAATGGATAGCGCGCCAGCCAAGAAAGTGACAGGTTGCTTTTACATTTTCATATTATATACCCTGTTATATCAGTATACGTTACCGAGCGCTCGTATAAAATTATACTAACTACGTGTATTTATGGACCTCTAGCTGTGCCCGAAGCAGATGTGAAATGCATTCATAGATGCAGGTAAATGGTAAAATTATGACTGCCAATAGGCACCACTAGGGGGAGCTAGCAACAAACAATGTATACATTCAAAAAACGGTATGCCGTAAGCTCAGATGCCCACCTAGTGGTAGCTACAGGGAGGAAGAATTTCATTAAAGGAGGATTCTAGGGTTAAGATAGGTCATCCATATATTATCAGTAGAGATGGGCGAACCTCCGATCAACTTTTTATTTTATTTAGAGATGGGCCGACCTCTGAAGATTTGTTTAGTTTTGGCTTTGGACGGTTCGGGCCAAAACATTTTTCAAGCCAAATTTGATTGGCTAGGAACTGGAAGTGACATTATTATGTTCTGGGGTCTGTTCACACCCCAAATACAATAGATGGAGGCCCAGGGGAGGTGAAAAAAATAAACATTTCTACTCAACTTGCCTTATCTCTTTTGGAACTCCGTGCAGGATCCGGCGCTCTCCTTGTGATGTCATAAGGTGCATTGTCCCCATGTCATCGCTGATGCCCAATTACAGACATGATGTCACCAGAAGACTGAAAAAGGGGCCTCAGAGTTTAATAATTTCACTTCTGGTTCTATCTGAACTTTTTCCACCCAAAATAAATCAGGGACCCGAGTCACCCAAACCCAAAATGAAACAACTTGGGGAGTTCTCCCATCTCTAGTGATCTAGGATCTGACACATGGCACCGGCTGTATGTTTGGATGTGTACTGTGGTCTCTCTATCGCTTAGCAAGTGCAGCATCCCAGAGTGCTACTGCTTTAAGTGTTTGTCTATTGGGGTGCATGTGAAGCGTGCTCGTCCTAGCAGGTGCATCCGCCATTACAACTCCCATCTTCCGGTCTCCTCCACGTGGGTTGAGACACAAGCACAGCGGCGCTACGGTATGTATTGTATATTGGCTTTGCTTGGTATTGCAGCTCAGCATCATTCACTCAAAAGGTACAGAGCTGCAAATAGACCATGTGACCAATGACTGTGATGTCGCTGCCTTGTGAAGCAGAATCGGGGATCACCTGAACACAGCTGATCTACAGAGGTACTGGATGTCGACCTGATATCGATGACCTATCCTATATCCCTTACAACTTAGCATTATCACTGGGCAATGAGGAACCCCACCCCTGACATTACAAGGATATAGAAGTGTACCAACAGGAGGCCTTTCTTACCTTACCTCTGACAGTTCGGAAATATTGGTGCAGAAACTAACACCACCGATATCTCTGCAACCGGGGCAGATACCGGCAAAGTAGAATTCAGTCTTCCAGTTAGAGGACACGAAAGAAAATCTTTATAGAGGTTGTCTGGAGGGTGAAACCCATCTCACTTCCTTCGTTTTTTTTCTTGCTGGACCCCGGGTTCTAACCCCAGGTCATGTGATCGGAACCAGCCCAGATTCATGGGTGGCTCCATTCTCTCCTGAGATCTCTGTGTAGCCCTACCCTAATAAATGGGCACATCTCATTTTGGTAACAGAAGAGATGAAGATAAATCTCCCCATAGATGGTAACAAATGTATATTCATCACATCAGTTTGGTGGACATGATAAACATTGTGTTACGCGATGGCATTTTAGTTCTCTGCCACAAAATATCCAGATGTCCTGAAATACGGAGCTTAAATTAATATTGATTTCCAGATCCGAGCTCTAACGTGTCATTGTTCCCAGCTCCACTAGAAGAGAGTTTCTCTCATCGATTTTCCCAGGTATGATATTGCTTTTGATGTTAAGTTTTTCTGAACAAGTTGTAGAAGCAGATACAATATCTACGTCTTCACATCCATGTCATTCTGACGATGGAAATTTGTATATATTGATTGATTTTAATATGTTGCTACCATATTGGACTGTTCTTTTTATAGTTTGTATCACACTTGAAAAAAGGGCAGGTGCCCGAAACGCATCGAGTTTAATAAACTGTTCAAGATCATACTTTGGTGTGTGCGCTTACTCCCTACCCCTTCACCAGAACCAGCATATCACCCCAGCCCTGCAGATAGATAGGTTACTGTCACCAGAACCAGCATATCACCCCAGTCCTGCAGATAGATAGGTTAGTGTCACCAGAACCAGCATATCACCCCAGTCCTGCAGATAGATAGGTTAGTGTCACCAGAACCAGCATATCACCCCAGTCCTGCAGATAGATAGGTTACTGTCACCAGAACCAGCATATCACCCCAGTCCTGCAGATAGATAGGTTAGTGTCACCAGAACCAGCATATCACTCCAGCCCTGCAGATAGATAGGTTACTGTCACCAGAACCAGCATATCACCCCAGTCCTGCAGATAGATAGGTTAGTGTCACCAGAACCAGCATATCACCCCAGTCCTGCAGATAGATAGGTTAGTGTCACCAGAACCAGCATATCACCCCAGTCCTGCAGATAGATAGGTTACTGTCACCAGAACCAGCATATCACCCCAGTCCTGCAGATAGATAGGTTAGTGTCACCAGAACCAGCATATCACCCCAGCCCTGCAGATAGATAGGTTACTGTCACCAGAACCAGCATATCACCCCAGTCCTGCAGATAGATAGGTTACTGTCACCAGAACCAGCATATCACCCCAGTCCTGCAGATAGATAGGTTAGTGTCACCAGAACCAGCATATCACCCCAGTCCTGCAGATAGATAGGGTACCTGAATAAAACAGTGTCTTCCCCTTGTGAATCACTGCCTCCATTAATATATCACTGTTTTTTCAATATCCAAGTGAGTTCTTTGGAGCAACAAGGCCGTTATCATTGCTAAAAAAATTAAGCGCCAACACCCTCCTTGCTCCAAAGAACTTGTTTGCATTTTGATAAAAATGAGTATTTCTTGGTAACAGGGGCATAGATTCACTAAAGGACCCTCACCTATCTTTCTGTAGGGTTGATCTGTTGTGTTCTGGTGCCAGTCTCCCTTTAGGCTCATCTTTTTAGGCTGCGTTCTACCCTCCCACTCCCTTTCCTTGCAGCCAATGACTAGAGTTTATGTGGCTCAGAACATTTGTCTCTACCGCAGATACTTGGCATATATATGCACGCCCCTTACTACGCAGCCATAGATTTGGTACTGAAAAGCGCTATCAAGGCTGATAAACACCTTCGTGGCACTTGTCAGGCGTCTTTCATGTTACCACTTTGCATTGCATAATATTCTTTTATTTTCAATACTATGACTTCACTTTTGCAGAATATAGGGCTGATTGCACAAAGACCCTAATGACACGGTGTCACCGGCGCCTGCACAGAGTCACTCCGGGTAATGTTTATGACAAATTCCAAAGTCCCATTTGTACGCCGGCTCTAGATATTCCTGTGTTCAGCTAATGCATACCTTCGGTGCATTTCACAGTTCCCAACCACTCGTGAGACGTATTTCACTGACAGATGAAATGAAAATATTATTTCTCTAGCACATAGACACCAAGTTCAAAGCCGACTCCACTGGTAAACAGGAATGGAAAAAGTACCTCACGCGTTTGCTTCATGGCGGATAAACATGCCATTAGAAGACGACATCTGGACGTTTCGACCTCGGCAAAAGCAGCAGTCACAGCCCATCAAAACACTCAGATGATAGTTTGGCGTCTAGTTGCCTAACGACCAACTTTACACTTGCAAAACACATTTGCAAAAAGTTGGACAGCTATACCCATTGTAAAAAAAAAAAAAGGGCTGAGATCACTTCGAAGGAATATGTAATCTCAAAATTCAGGTTCTCGATATTTGTTCCAGGCATGGTCGTAGAGTTGTATTCATTGGTCATCTGAAATAAAAGGTTAACTCAGGCGAGGCCGGCCCAAAATATCGTCTTTCCAAAAAGAGCCTTCCATATTACAATGCTGCAGACGTCGTAACTGCAAATTCCTAACCCGTTGCTTCATTGTTCCGAACATATTTAGGAAGCCGGCTTCTCCTGGGGTTATGGTACGTTGGACAAACGGTTTTAGCATATGTTTTGAGTTAGTTTGGTGAAGTTTTACGGGGGCCTACCTATTGTATATCAAGATCCCGAAGACAAATACCGCATTGTATATTTTACCTTCTAAATTTAACACTTTGTGTATTTGGACTAATTATATCGTCACTGGCTTTCATCTGCCGGAAACCACTTGCTGAAGAATGATGTCCAAAGGTTAGGCTCGCACGTTCTCCTCGAATATGATCTAGGGTTCCTTAATCGGATTAAGAGGAACGGGACATCTGCAGTCTCACGGTGACTTATAAACAGAACAATGATTTTGTTGGGGTCATAAAGTTTCACCTCGACAGGATGGATCCGCTTGTATAGAAAGAATGCACGAGTGCAGAAAAGCAAAAGTACCAGCTAAGAAGGAGTTCCAGCTCTGGAAGTTATGCCATGCCATCTGGACGAGCAGTTTCCACAAGGCATTCCAGGGACATTTTTTCCAAACCTCTGATGTGGAAATGAATTTATAAACTCTGAGGCTGGCATGCAACATCTAACATGAAAAGAAGAGACGGAGTGAAGGTAATGCATTGGAAACTCTCGATACTGTCACATTTGAAGAATCCGACGATTGATGGATTTGTCTGGGTCACCAAGGAGCACTGAGCTTTAGGATTAGGTTTGGGCCACCATGGGAGGTGACTTCTGCTTCAATAGTCAGTGTGCAAAGACTATTTGTTGAAGAGGGCGATTACTCTCACAGTCTGATGGTGTCCTTCCAATAATGTTATGAGCTATTGCCTTGGATTTCTTCTTGATTCTATTTTGAAGACACTATCGTCTCCTTCTTTGTATGAAGACTATGTTGTCTTCTCATCATGCAAAATTGTTAAAGATATATTTAGCAGTGATGAGACATATTTTACAGTGTCTTCCTCACTCTATTACAGTTATTACTATTTTTTACAAAATGCAAATTTGCGAGCAATGAGGTACACAAGGAGAACAGTCCGATTCAGGTGACCCTAAACTATCTATCTGTGGGGCCGGGTGGCTATGCCAGGTCCTGGTGACAGACTCCCTTTAACAGAACCCCAACCTACAGTACCAATAATTAGTTATATAATGGGGGCCTAAGGAACACAGGGATACCTGAGGCCATCATGAACCAGGTCCAAGTGCGTCTCTCTGACTAGCTTTTGAAAGGGAGTCTTTCTGCAGCTTTCACTCTTCAGAACTACAGACAGCACTGGACAGGTAAGGGGTAAAGAAGGTTAAACATACCTAGGTCAATACTCATACCAATTATATGATTGATAAAAAGAAGCTGGAATCTACCACATGTCAGATGCCAAGTGTCCACTGGGCATTCTCTACACCAGGGTTTCCGCAACCCTCTGGTCTTGAGTGACAGCTTTAGTGCCCATCCTGAAGACCACTACAGCTTCTTGCTCAAGAGCAGAAGTAATGGGTTGAGGAGCACAGAGAGCTGAGAATACTTCACAGGTACAGACCACCCAGGGCCCAAGACTCTTCATAGGTTGGGACCACCCAGGGCCTAGGACACTTCACAGGTAAGGACAATCTAGGGCGCAGGACACTTCACATGTAAGGACCACTTATGACACATGACACTTTACATGTAAGGACCACCCAGGGCCTAGGACACTTCATATGTAAGGACCACCCAGGGCCCAGGACACTTCATAGGTTGGGACAACCTAGGGTCTAGGACACTTCACAGGTAAGGACCACCCAGGGCCCAGGACACTTCATAGGTAAGGACAACCCAGGGCCCAAGACTCTTCATAGGTTGGGACAACCTAGGGCCTAGGACACTTCACAGGTAGGGACCGACCACCACTTCCTAGGTTGTGACCACCCAGGTCACAGAACACTTCATAGGTTGCGACAACCCAGGGTCCAAGACACTTCACAGTTGGGAAACGCCCAGTGAACACCATTGTATCACAGTGCAAGGATGAGTAAGACACTGTCGGTCACACAGCTAGCATGGTCATGGTATGTTTTATCTGCTTTACATATAACCTCTCTAGCAGTCAGCCGTTTTGATTCCTCAAATCTCCTGACAAACTCCCTTTAAGGTATCTCTACAGGAGAGGATTGAATATATTCTACCCAACAGGTATTCATTAAGTGGCTTCTTGTCAGTCGGAAACAGTACAGCTGAGACAGGAATACCTGACCTGGAACATAGCCATCAATCAGAAGCTTCTATAGTCCTGGTTTATGTAAAACTACGGCCAGTAAGACAGGACGCAGAGTCAATGGACCATGGGCCACTTTATCTGCGATAGTAAATAAGATATTGTACAATCAATCTCAAGCTTACCATAAAATGTACTATAAAAAATTACTACTATCTATGATTGCCTGGGATTGGATTCCGAAGTGTTTGTACATATATAAGGACCTTAGGACTACCCTCTAATACAGTAGGGTCAACTATACTTTCATGAAGTTCTATAACTACAATTGGCATTAAAGGGATATATTGGCAAATGGGAGAACGTCATGTACAGGAATTGCTCTTTATCTTGTAGATCGGTGGACACCCACCAATCACGAGAATTCACCCACCATTTTGAGTGGAACATCAAGTTGGAAATACGCGCCGTAGCTCCATTCATGTTGCTGTACTCCAACTATCTGTAACAGTTCCCGTTGAAGTGAATGGAGCAGTGGTGGCCTCTTCCAACCTGGTGATAAAGTTCTCGTGTTAAGTGGAGGTCCTAGTACAGTTGTAGGTCCACCTTTGATGAGCATGCTACCCCTATCTTTTGGATAGGACGCAACTTCTTATTACTGGAATATCTTTAAGTTGGGAAGTCAATTATGGGAGACTGGAGTCTCTAATGGTTCGCCCAACATGGATCATGGATTACCAGCGATTTTTTAGGAAACCCGTTGCAAGGTGCTCAGTCTGCATCATGTTTCATTCATTATTACTCTTTTAGGGGTCTTCTTTATGAATGCTGCTTCCGCTTCACAGGCCATGTGATGTCATATTCATTGGTCACACGTTCTGATCGTTGCTCAGTCCCATAGACCGGGCTAAACTATGATACAAGTATAGCCACTATACAACTGTATGGCACCGTGCTTGGTAAGTAGTGAACAGGTTGCAGCGTTCACGCAAATCCTCCAGACTGGGGTGTCGGACTCCTTCCAATCTTTAATTCCTATGGAACGGTCATCAATTAATAAGTTCCCCGAAAACCACTTTAAAGAGGTTTTCTATCTAAATACTACTAGGACATAGATTATAGTATAGCTTTATTGCTGCCAAACATACTTGCGCCTTTTCCAAACAAACTTCACTTTAATTTGGTGCCAAAGTATCCTACTAGAGTGGAAACGCTGGAAAGTATCGGGCAGATGTGTTCATTTACATTCAAAGAGGACAGCTGGCAACATAACAAGTGAAACACTGGCCACCCTCCTGGAATGGATGCCATGATAACTCGATATCCTGCTGTGGGTTTATACTCATAGTCGCCCCTTGTAAGAGAGAAGTGATTTGTGGAGTAAAGGAGTCCTGAACTCGGAAGAAGGATGGGACAACCATGGATTGCACAAGTACACCGGCTCTTTCTAGGATGTGCAAGCTCTCGGACTGACTGAGGACACACTGCCTGACCCCCCTCCCCCCATATAATAGGAAGCATAGCCCTATAAAGCAGTCTCTCCTAAATAACTCAGCTGTTCAGCAAAAGCTGACTTGGCACGGTGCTGACTGAAGAGAATGGGAACGCCGTCCAGCAGCAGTCACGCCGTGCCAGTCAACATCTCAGATATGGTAGTAATTAGGATTGTCTAAAAATATACTTTAATTGACGACTTTGCTGTATAGAGACTCCTCGTAGCTCCATTTAAAGGGGCTGTCCCACCATAACAACCTATTTGCATGTTTGGAGATAAGTGGTGGTTTGTTGGGGGTTCCTCCAGTACCACAATGACGGGTCCCTCACTAGAATGAAGTCATGGTCACCCTCGCCTACTTCCACTCCATTCAGTCTCTACAGAACTGATAAACAGGCGCATAACTTGTGACAGTGTCATCGTATCTGGGCCCAGGAGCCTTGGGGAGCCCATAAGGTGTATCTTTTCATTATGAGGAGACCAGTACTATCAATAACACATTATATTTGGGGGGCAAGGCACAGGTTTTGCACTAGGACTCATGAGCTTCATGTTATGCTACTTGGTAACAAAGTACAAGGATTGGTTATCTCCTTCAGGCCGATAGTCTTTGGCTAGAGCACAAGAATGCATGCACGATACAATTCCAGTCAAACATGGGACACTGGAAGCCCTTCTCTGACCAGTCTTGGATAAGGGGATATTGTCACTCCTTGGGGAGAGACCACCATATAGGTGTGTAGAGACTTATTAAGCCTTTAGCACTCCACTTCACAAGGGACCATAGGAAGAATATGCAAATCTATCTTCCATGATGTAATTAGGAAGTCAGCTGCTGCCTCTGTGTTGCAAACCAATAGAGGGCGCTCACTGGAATGTGCAAGCCTGTCTTCCCTGATGTAATTAGGAAGACAGGATTTCAGTGAAATAACCCAATAAAGATTTGCTCCCTTTAGCATCATGCTCGACCTTCCAAGAGGCCTTTATTTTGCATTGATGCTGGGATTATTACCAGGTATAGTCTCTCAACCGAGGACGGCCGTTTCGATGTACTTGCATCTCGTCAGCCCATTGTAGAGAAGACTATAACCTGGTAGAGGTGAGAGGCTTAGATAGGGATAAGGGGATATTGTCACTCCTTGGGGAGAGACCACCATATAGGTGTGTGGAGACTTATTAAGCCTTATTAATTACATCATGGAAGACAGATTTGCATATTCTTCCCATGGTCCCTTGCGAAGTGGAGTGCTAAAGGCTTAATAAGTCTCCACACACCTATATGGTGGTCTCTCCCCAAGGAGTGACAATATCCTCTTAACCCTGTCTAAGCTTCTCACCTCTACCATGTTATAGTCTTCTCTACATCGGGCTGACGAGATGCAAGTACATCGAAACGGCCGTCCTCGGTTGAGAGACTGTACCTGGTAATAATCCCAGCATCAATGCAAAACAAAGGCCTCTTGGAAGGCAGGCAGACAGATGGATGCCTCCATTGCTCAGGTATTGCAATTTTTGCCAATATGTAAATTAGCTCTTTGGGGTAATAAGGGCACTGCCATTGCTCTAAAGAGGTAAAAAGAAGTGCCCTCATTACTCCAAAGAACAGAGATTTCAATATTGTCAAAAAGAGTGTAGGCAGCAATTACCAAAGGGAAAACACTGTTTGATTCAGGTGGCCCTAAACTACAGTCCTATGAAAAAGTTTGGGCACCCCTATTAATCTTAATCATTTTTAGTTCTAAATATTTTGGTGTTTGCAACAGCCATTTCAGTTTGATATATCTAATAACTGATGGACACAGTAATATTTCAGGATTGAAATGAGGTTTATTGTACTAACAGAAAATGCGCAATATGCATTAAACCAAAATTTGACCGGTGCAAAAGTATGGGCACCTCAACAGAAAAGTGACATTAATATTTAGTAGATCCTCCTTTTGCAGAGATAACAGCCTCTAGTCGCTTCCTGTAGCTTTTAATCAGTTCCTGGATCCTGGATGAAGGTATTTTGGACAAACAATTCAAGTTCAGTTAAGTTAGATGGTCGCCGAGCATGGACAGCCCGCTTCAAATCATCCCACAGATGTTCAATGATATTCAGGTCTGGGGACTGGGATGGCCATTCCAGAACATTGTAATTGTTCCTCTGCATGAATGCCTGAGGATTTGGAGCGGTGTTTTGGATCATTGTCTTGCTGAAATATCCATCCCCGGCGTAACTTCAACTTCGTCACTGATTCTTGAACATTATTCTCAAGAATCTGCTGATACTGAGTGGAATCCATGCGACTCTCAACTTTAACAAGATTCCCGATGCCGGCATTGGCCACACAGCCCCAAAGCATGATGGAACCTCCACCAAATTTTACAGTGGCTAGCATGTGTTTTTCTTGGAATGCTGTTTCTTTTTGGACGCCATGCATAACGCCTTTTTTTTATAACCAAACAACTCAATTTTTGTTTCCAAAATGAAGCTGCCTTGTCCAAATGTGCTTTTTCATACCTCAGGCAACTCTATTTGTGGCGTACGTGCAGAAACGGCTTCTTTCTCATCACTCTCCCATACAGCTTCTATTTGTGCAAAGTGCGCTGTATAGTTGACCGATGCACAGTGACACCATCTGCAGCAAGATGATGCTGCAGCTCTTTGGAGGTGGTCTGTGGATTGTCCTTGACTGTTCTCACCATTCTTCTTCTCTGCCTTTCTGATATTTTTCTTGGCCTGCCACTTCTGGGCTTAACAAGAACTGTCCCTGTGGTCTTCCATTTCCTTACTATGTTCCTCACAGTGGAAACTGACAGGTTAAATCTCTGAGACAACGTTTTGTATCCTTCCCCTGAACAACTATGTTGAACAATCTTTGTTTTCAGATCATTTGAGAGTTGTTTTGAGTAGCCCATGATGCCACTCTTCAGAGGAGATTCAAATAGGAGATCAACTTGCAATTGGCCACCTTAAATACCTTTTCTTATGATTGGATACATCTGGTTATGAAGTTCAAAGCTCACTGAGGTTACAAAAACAATTTTGTGCTTCAGTAAGTCAGTAAAAAGTAGTTAGGGGAATTCAAATCAATAAAATGATAAGGGTGCCCATACTTTTGCACCGGTCAAATTTTGGTTTAATGCATATTGCACATTTTCTGTTAGTACAATAAACCTCATTTCAATCCTGAAATATTACTGTGTCCATCAGTTATTAGATATATCAAACTGAAATGGCTGTTGCAAACACCAAAATATTTAGAACAAAAAATGATTAAGATTAATAGGGGTGCCCAAACTTTTTCATAGGACTGTATCTATCAACCTATCTATCTGCAGGACTGGGGTCATATGCTGGTTCTGGTGACAGTAACCTATCTATCTGCAGGGCTGGGGTGATATACTGGTTCTGGTGACACTAACCTATCTATCTGCAGGACTGGGGTGATATGCTGGTTCTGGTGACAGTAACCTATCTATCTGCAGGACTGGGGTGATATGCTGGTTCTGGTGACACTAACCTATCTATCTGCAGGACTTTGGTGATATGCTGGTTCTGGTGACAGTAACCTATCTATCTGCAGGACTGGGGTGATATGCTGGTTCTGGTGACAGTAACCTATCTATCTGCAGGGCTGGGGTGATATGCTGGTTCTGGTGACACTAACCTATCTATCTGCAGGGCTGGAGTGATATGCTGGTTCTGGTGACAGTAACCTATCTATCTGCAGGGCTGGGGTGATATGCTGGTTCTGGTGACACTAACCTATCTATCTGCAGGGCTGGGGTGATATGCTGGGGTCTGGTGACACTAACCTATCTATCTGCAGGGCTGGGGTGATATACTGGATCTGGTGACACTAACCTATCTATCTGCAGGGCTGGGGTGATATGCTGGTTCTGGTGACACTAACCTATCTATCTGCAGGGCTGGGGTGATATGCTGGTTCTGGTGACACTAACCTATCTATCTGCAGGGCTGGGGTGATATACTGGGGTCTGGTTATTGTAACCTATCTATCTGTGGGGCTGATTAATAAATCAGGATATGTCCCGTACACTATCTGTATACATAAAGGATATCCCTCAGCTCATTTCCTCCGCTGGGCCCCATGCCTCGCCTGTGAATTATTTAGCTATGGCAGATGTCGGTGCTATACATGAGACCTAGCAATAAGTAAGAGTTAATCGGTCCATCTTCTACACTGTGGTTTTTGGCATTTACATCTGATTGATATAAAAAAGTGTAAATCTCACTATTTGCACTGAGCGTGTTTTCATTCCCGCTTACGATAAGACTTTCTCTCTGAACTTTAATACCTCTCTGTGGGTAAAAATTCTAATTCACGTCTTACCCACGAACCACAGGAGCTACATTACCCACGCCTTTCCTCAAGGCTTTGGGCGCCCTCTCAAATATAAAGCAGCCGGCCAAGATACAAGTCAGCCAGCTGTAGCTATCCTCCAGGGCCTTGTTTAAACTTTCAGCTGCAGATCTCACATTTCCTCCACCCAACCTGCACGGCTTCATAATAAAGTGCTCAGTGTGACCCCAGGCGAAGACGGGGGGATGCCAAAAATACGGGAAAAACTGGAGTATTTTCCCAACAAGGCCACATAACAATCATGTTGTGTACTTGTCACTTGCGCATACACTAATATTTGGGTTGCCCAGGTACAGGTTCGCTGATGTCATCCTCCAGGCATCCATGTTTCCAGGTCTGGATGAAAACACGTTTGGCACATCAATGGGTGCAATTATACCGCGTTACAGTATAGGGGTCTTTCTTATGGGAAGGTGACGTATAGGGTTTAGGAGCCTTGACGTTCTGAAGTTTATCATTTCTCATCTGTCAGCCCGGACGAGGCGATGAAGTGACTGAAGGGAGATTAAGGAACTGCAAACTGACACTTATTTCTTTGAGGAATAGACGGATAATGAAGATAATATTGAAGGAATCCTCCTATTCTCAGGGCAGAAGTAAGACGCAGCCGCCCCAGGCACTTGATGTGGAAGGAATGTGCTTGTTTATTCCAATTACTCCTAGTGTCAGGGAATATCTCTGTAATGTAAGAGCCGGGTGTATACACAATGCAATGAAGGACTGGTATAGGGGATGATGGAGCCCTCGTCCTGAATAATATGCCATTGGAAACACCTGCTTGGAATGACTGCCTCTCCCCGACACAAGGTATACGGCTCGGATAGGATATGCATGCACCATACTTCTATTTTTGAGCTGGAGCGTGATAAGACGGGTTCATTTTTGCAGATTTGGGAAGCTCAGCTGAGGTCATGTGAATTCAGCAGATCCTAAATGTAGGTTACCTATAGCTTCTGGCTGTCGTCTGGCGCGCTTACTGTACACTGCACTCATTTAGGCAGTGAAGGACTACAAGTCCCAGCCACTGCTTGGTTTTAAAAAAAGTAAAGGCTGTGCTGAGACTTGTAGTACTCCACGACCTGGCAAGCGGCCAAAATTAAATCTGCAATGCCAAACAAGCAGCAGGGTGTTTTATATACAGTAAAGATCATTTTTACCAGGGATGACCTATAGGTGGTGGGACTACAAGTCCCAGCACTGCAGTGCAATTCTAGGAAACACCTAAGAGGCAGTATAGACAAGCCTGGCAACGGGGAATGACAAGCTCCAACGTGCCGGGCTCACAGCTGTTAACCCATAGAAAGCTGCTTTATGCAAACAAGTACCTGGCGGTAGACTGTGAGGAACTACAAGGTGCAGCAAGGCCGTTTATGACAGTATATAGCATCTGCTGCAGTAGGAAGTGGTACTACAAGTCACATGTTAACCTATTACATGCTGTATATAGATATTAGCTCCAGCATCCTATGAAACACTCAGGAAGTAGCCTATATCATGGCAGGTAAAGGGGAACTACAAGTCTCAGCGAGTCTCTTTCCATAAATTAGCAATTATTAGTGTCCGGGACTGTCACCCAATGATTTGCAGTAGGAGGTGGAACTACAAGTCACACGTTAACCTGGGTATAGCTTTTAGCTCCAGCATCTTATTAACTATATCTTGATGGGTATAAGGGGAACTACAAGTCTCAGCAAGCCCACTTACCTTATAGAAGCAATTATAGGGAAATCTAGTTAATGTCAGAATCTAGGACTGGTGCTAAGAGGTGGACTACAAGTCACATGTTAACCAGTTACTTACTGGACATAACTATTGGTACCAATATCCTATTAAATAGCCTACAGCAGGTATAGGGGAACTACAAGTCCCAGCAAGCCCACTTACCTAATTGCAATTACAGGGAAATCTAGTTTATGTCAGGACTGGCACTAAGAGGTGGACTACAAGTCACATGTTAACCAGTTACTTACTGGACATAACTATTGGTTCCAGTATAGAGGTAGCGTACAGCAGGTATAGGGGAACTGCAAGTCTCAGCAAGCCTTTGTGTCTGAAATAACTATGGACAAAGAGGAGGGGTACTACGAGTCACATGTTTATCAATCTATCCTGTTAAACATCTAAAAGGCAAATGAAAGGGAACCACAAGTGTCAGCAAGCCCAGCTCGGCAACCCTGACGGATTGGCTGGTTGCCCTAGTTAACGCATAGGAAGATTGTCGGGAGCCATCTGTGTCTGACCTACAGCAAAGTCAAGTCCTGCGACTACTGATTCCCATTGTGGTTAGCCTCAATACACACTGCATGCCACAAAGCTATGGAGTCATGTAAGGTCATGCACCGACCCGACTGCACACCACACTCACCTCCCTGGTGAAGAGGATGGCCGCATCGTAGTGCTGCTCGTGCTCATCGTCCAGCTGGTTGTGCTGATGTTGCCATTTGCAGAAGTTCTTGAGAGTTGTGGCTGCATTTTTGCTCACCTCCGGCCCCTTCTCCTTGTCAGTGACCATCACCACCTTCACCACTGCCAAGCGGATGTGGTTCTCAATGCTGGGATGACTGTAAAGCCTGGAGGCGATGGAGGCCAAGGTCAACAAATAATGGTGGAGGTCCTTCCCATACTTCTTGGACATGGACTCATCTGCTACCAGCAGGAGCTCCACATGCCTGGATTTGGAGATAGATCTCCTCTGGCGTCTTTTTAATGCGGTTCCTTGCTGTAATAAGAATGTTTCCTTGAGGTTGGGGTCAACAGGAAGGCTTTGGTTGGCTTTGTGTGGGCTCCCCCACCTATGGTGGTCTTCCCTGTGATGTCTTCTGGAGCTATTCCCATGCTTATGGAGATGGTTGCCAAAGCCTCTGGTCTCACAGCTAGCTCTGGTGGGAACAGTCTCAAAACTGAAGCGATCCTTGATAAAAACATGCAGGACCCTCTCAGATCCATCCCTGTACACCTGCCCTACGCCAGCCTTGCCCTTGATCAGGGGTTTGATGGTATAGTGGGCATGCTTGACTGCAAAATAGCCATCCAGACCCCCACATAGGTTGAAGACAGCCAAGGATTGGGGGCTGGAGTCTACAGTCCCCCTGTAGAAGCAATGCCTATGCAAACGATGTTGAGGATGGAGACGTCCCAGGTACTTGGTGCTGAAGTGAGGAGAAAGCAGCATGTCGTCCCTTTCCAAGTCCAAAATAAACTTCTTGCCATCCGCGTAGAGGATGTAGCCCACCTTGCCTCCTCCAGAGTAGATCTGGTCAATATTCTGCACTATCCCACTCCTTCTCTGGGGTTCGGACCCTGCCGGGTGATGTTTGCTAGAAGAAGCAGGTGGTTCTCCATGCTTGGACTCTGCAGTCCTATCACCAATAGCAGCAGCAAACATGAGCAGCAAGATCAGCATCATTGTTCTGCCTTGGAAATTGGAGAGAGAAGAGGAAAAAAAAAAAAAAAAAAAATCCCAAGCCTGGGAATGAATCAGCCAGAAATGTCAACAGAAGCTGAGACTGGGCTAAAGTTTTCTTGGAGCAGCAGCAGAGGTGACTTATTTCCTCTCCTCCATCAGATCACCAGCTTGTAGTAAAGGCTGGAGACCAGGAGCCTAACCCCCAGGCAGCTGCAGGACACGATGACTTAACTCCTTGGCTCCTCTTTTTTGCAAGTGTTTGCACTCACTCTCTGTCTCTCTCTCCAGCCCTTGTGGATGTGAACAAGGAGAGAAGAGAAGAGAGATGTGAAGATGAGGAGGAGGAACAATGAATTTATACTGGAATGCTTTATAAATGTGAGTAGTCACTGCCTCTTAAAGGGAGTGCTCCCCTCCCTCCCACACTGCCTGCAATCCGCACATGCAGGAAAGTCTTACACTCTCTGGATGGCTTTTCTTTCATTCTCTGCTTTTCGCTGCTTCTGGATCTGCTATTTCACAACTGTCCTGACTAACAGCTGACTTCATCTCCGACGCAGCATTTTATGGCATTTTAATGTCTTGTCGCAGGGGGGGGGCATCCTAATAACACCATGATGCAATGATGATGGGGGTTCTAGTGACTCTTCCCAAGGAATTTCCTGTAGATCTGCCATCCGAGCTGTCACCTATTTGTCCATAGTGATGGGAAATGTTGATTTAGGAGGGTCTCGGTGCCAGGGGCATCCTGTAAGGCTTCTTATTGCAGCCGCCTTTCATCTTTAAGGGCTGCTTATATAACCTTAAGGTAGGTCACGCATCCTGAGATAAGTAGAAGAAATGGAAATGATCCCAGTCCATTTGATTCTCGTGCTAGGGATGAAATTGCAGAGGACAAGTGGATTAGGAATCCAGATTACTCTTCGCCTTCCAGGGTCTGAGTTCTCTAATATATTCTGGTAGTATTAAATAGCCTGCAGAGATTCATTACATATCGCTAAAGGTGGGGGTGGGTTGGGGTAGGGGGGGTTTCACCTTTGTGTCTTATGAGAAGAGCCGAAAGTCACTGATGTGCGAATGGAGACTGTGTACTTAGATAGAAGCAGCTTGGAGTTTGCTAGTTGTGGAACTACAAGTCCCAGGAGGTGCTACATGGATTATATAGGATGCCCTTCAGATTCTCAGGCACTACAAATCCCAGCATGTGTTGTGCGGTTTACGTAGATGTAAAATATGACGTCTCCATGCAATGTTGAACAATGTACTGGCCACGGGATGGTATGGGGGCGCTAGAACCTCCTGTCCAGGGTAGTTAGAGATTGTGATTTTTTGGAATTAGTACCCCTTGGACATTACCGAACACTATATATATATATATATATATATATATATATATATATATATATATATATATATATATATACCCAGTCAGGGTTGGACTGGCCCAGGCTCTAACACAATAATACAATAATACACATCATGGTCCAGCAAAAGACAACCCATTTCAGAGGCAATTAGAGGGTGGTCCCCAAGAGGTTAATAGAGAGGGGTTCCCTGGGCTTTGTAAGGAACCCTGGTCCAACACTCTGCCTGATCTTTTTGTTGTCGGATAGCAGGAGTCTAATAACCACGCATTTCCCTCTTCCTACTCTGAATAGGTGCATACTTGTCTAAGCCCAGCATGCATGTGCATGGGGAGATACAGGAGTAATAATGTTACAGATTAAACATCTGGCTAACCGCTATAACTAAAGGGCTCACAAATGTCACTTCTTCTTCTCCACAGGGGATAGTTGTCAGAATACTGTGGGTCTGACTGGTGGACACTGATAGAGATGAGTACAATGGTGAAGCAGGAAGCTGCCGTCTCTCTGCTTCACCATTCACTTCCTGGTGCTGTTACCGGTGTCTTGGTGACACGACTAAATCGTACCTACTGCTCCAGAGGTATTCATTTTTTAATTTATTTTTTTTGTGGGGGGATTTTACAATGTGGGGTGCCACATGAGTAGGTATTGTACTGTGTACGAGTATGAAAGGTACACTATACTGTGTGGGTGCCCAAAAAATACTGAACTAGATTGGGTGATTTCAAAGGTACAGAGGCGAAGGTTGTCATACAGAAATTTTCTGTGGTCATTTGGTGAGTATTTAAAAACACTAGTTGTCAATTCATTCATACATTTCCAGGAGGAATAGCAGAGGACTGATATAATGCAGACAAAGAAGGGATTGCCCCAGCAATACAATTGTTTACTAAGATAGACCTGTCAGGAGATCAAGGATTCTCCTAAAAGATAGTCTCAGTGTACAGTACACTATACGACACTGACTTACGTGACAGATAGATAGGTTACCGTCACCTGAATCAAACAGTGTTTTCTCCTTGTTTTCTCTATTCTATTGCCAATATATGCCAATGAGCTCTTTGGAGCAATGAGGGCATTGTCATTGCTCGAAAGCGACAAACAGATTTTTTTTTTTCACCTAGCCCCACAGATAGATAGGTTAACTCAATCAAATATTATTTTATGTTTGATTAAGGTAACCTATCTATCTGTGTCAATCGACCTGCAAATGTCATTTTAGTATGTCGGTCTTTTCTGCATCTTTGCAAAGTTTGACAGCAGTGGACTACCCGCAGCGGGTAAGCGATATGCACACGACAGTGAATAATGGTCGCGTGATGTCTGTTTTTTTTTAACAGACGTCATATGGCAGCATTACATTAAATTCAAGTGAGTGGGGGCTATTCACATGACGTTATATTGATCACCATTGTAATGCAAAATATAGGTCATGCCCTATTTTTGTCCATCATATCATGTCAATTGGATCAGTGAGAACGAGCGCCCCTCGGGTGCAAGACGGTCGTGAAAAAGTTTGCACTTTGGTTGCCTGAATGTAGCTTTACAGAAGGGAAAAAAAAAGTACATCCCATTCTGGGTGTCTATTGCTGTGGTGGCCTCTTTCCCAGCAGAGCCGTCCCCTGGGACGCCGCCCGTGTTCCCGCAGCTCTGTTAGTATATCCGCTCTCCTCCCCGCAAAGATCTGAAGCGTCGCTCATCGATCTCCATTCACATTCATGCAGGTGAAAAGTTGAGAACAACAGGAGGAACCACTTCTTCCTATTTGTCCTTGTTCACATCAGACACTTTGCAGATGGTTTTTCCTTTCATTTGTCTTTTCAGATTCTCAGCAGGAGAGGAGGATAATGAAGATGAATTTCCCAATCTTTGCCAGGCTGTTTGGGTTCCTCCCATCTTCAAATGGAGCAATTTTACCTATAGAAATCTATAAGAATGTTAAAACACTTCGTAATGAGCTGGGCTGGTTATGAATTTTCCCCAAATTTTGGGTTTGGACGAAATAAAAAATTTCGGGTTTCGCCAACAATTGCACTCTCTTTACTTGCGTCTAAATATAATATCATTGCCCCTGCTTTTATTACTATCCTTTTAGGCCAATTTCAACAAAAATTTCAAAACTATTGATAGAATTTTTTGATTTTTGGGGTCAGCTGTTTGTCTTAGGTACAGTGTTTTTTTGGCATTTTCTATTATACGTCTACAGCAAAAAAATCTACGGTAAGTAGAGAAAAGTTCTAAAAAATATTAAATAAGATTTGGGGTCGTCTCCTGTAGATTGAGTTGCGTATGTATGATCACATTACTTAGGAAAATTAATAGAATGTGCCATTAACTCTTCATCCCTACCAAGTCATGGGAACCCCAATAATCATATTTTCAAGGGTTTTCCAACCGCATGAATTTTTTTTTTTAATAAAAACAGCAGATAATGGTATGTAATAAGAAAAAGAATAATGATCTCCAGTGAAGATGTACCGAAGCATATATGTTGCTCCTAAGTGGTGGTGGTGATGTGGCGACACCGGTGGTCTTGTAGCCAGTGACTGGTGCATTGGTTCGATATATTAACATGACAACACTGGTGCTGGGACCAGTGGCGTATCTAGGAATGGTGGAGCCCCGTGGCGAACTTTTAACATGGGCCCCCCCGACCGACGCCGAAGACCTCGACCAACCCCCTCCTACACATTCCTGCGCGCTCTATTATGTCCCTTAGTGGCCCCTGCACACAGTATTATGTCCCTTAGTTCCCCCTGCACAGTATTATGTCCCATAGTGGCCCCTGCACACAGTATTATGTCCCATAGTGGCCCCTGCACACAGTATTATGTCCCATAGTGGCCCCTGCACACAGTATTATGCCCCATAGTGGCTCCTGCACACAGTATTATGTCCCATAGTGGCCCCTGCACACAGTATTATACCCCATAGTGCCCCCTGCACACAGTATTATGCCCCATAGTGGTCCCTGCACACAGTATTATACCCCATAGTGCCCCCTGCACACAGTATTATGCCCCATAGTGGTCCCTGCACACAGTATTATACCCCATAGTGCCCCCTGCACACAGTATTATGTCCCATAGTGGTCCCTGCACACAGTATTATACCCCATAGTGCCCCCTGCACAGTATTATGTCCCATAGTGGCCCCTGCACACAGTATTATGTCCCATAGTGGCCCCTGCACACAGTATTATGTCCCATAGTGGCCCCTGCACACAGTATTATGCCCCATAGTGGCCCCTGCACACAGTATTATGTCCCATAGTGGCCCCTGCACACAGTATTATCCCCCATAGTGGCCCCTGCACACAGTATTATCCCCCATAGTGGCCCCTGCACACAGTATTATGCCCCATAGTGGCTCCTGCACACAGTATTATGCCCCATAGTGGCTCCTGCACACAGTATTATGTCCCATAGTGGTCCCTGCACACAGTATTATACCCCATAGTGCCCCCTGCACAGTATTATGTCCCATAGTGGCCCCTGCACACAGTATTATGTCCCATAGTGGCCCCTGCACACAGTATTATGTCCCATAGTGGCCCCTGCACACAGTATTATGCCCCATAGTGGCCCCTGCACACAGTATTATGTCCCATAGTGGCCCCTGCACACAGTATTATCCCCCATAGTGGCCCCTGCACACAGTATTATCCCCCATAGTGGCCCCTGCACACAGTATTATGTCCCATAGTGGCCCCTGCACACAGTATTATGTCCCATAGTGGCCCCTGCACACAGTATTATCCCCCATAGTGGCCCCTGCACACAGTATTATCCCCCCATAGTGGCCCCTGCACACAGTATTATGTCCCATAGTGGTCCCTGCACACAGTATTATGTCCCATAGTGGCCCCTGCACACAGTATTATGCCCCATAGTGGCCCCTGCACACAGTATTATGTCCCATAGTGGTCCCTGCACACAGTATTATACCCCATAGTGGCCCCTGCACAGTATTATGTCCCATAGTGGCCCCTGCACACAGTATTATGTCCCATAGTGGCCCCCTGCACAGTATTATGTCCCATAGTGGCCCCTGCACACAGTATTATGTCCCATAGTGTTCACTGCACACAGTATTATACCCCATAGTGGCCCCCTGCACAGTATTATGTCCCATAGTGGCCCCTGCACACAGTATTATGTCCCATAGTGGCCCCCTGCACAGTATTATGTCCCATAGTGGCCCCTGCACACAGTATTATGTCCCATAGTGGCCCCTGCACACAGTATTATGTCCCATAGTGGCCCCTGCACACAGTATTATGCCCCATAGTGGCCCCTGCACACAGTATTATGTCCTATAGTGGTCCCTGCACACAGTATTATGTCCCATAGTGGCCCCTGCACACAGTATTATGTCCCATAGTGGCCCCTGCACACAGTATTATGCCCCATAGTGGCCCCTGCACACAGTATTATGTCCTATAGTGGCCCCTGCACACAGTATTATGCCCCATAGTGGCCCCTGCACACAGTATTATGTCCCATAGTGGTCCCTGCACACAGTATTATCCCCCATAGTGGCCCCCTGCACAGTATTATGTCCCATAGTGGCCCCTGCACACAGTATTATGTCCCATAGTGGCCCCTGCACACAGTATTATGTCCCATAGTGGCCCCTGCACACAGTATTATGCCCCATAGTGGCCCCTGCACACAGTATTATGTCCTATAGTGGTCCCTGCACACAGTATTATGTCCCATAGTGGCCCCTGCACACAGTATTATGCCCCACAGTGGCCCCTGCACACAGTATTATGTCCCTTAGTGCCCCCTGCACAGTATTATGTCCCATAGTGGCCCCTGCACACAGTATTATGTCCCATAGTGGCCCCTGCACACAGTATTATGTCCCATAGTGGCCCCTGCACACAGTATTATGTCCCTTAGTGCCCCCTGCACAGTATTATGTCCCATAGTGGCCCCCTGCACAGTATTATGTCCCATAGTGACCCCTGCACACAGTATTATGTCCCATAGTGGCCCCTGCACACAGTATTATGCCCCATAGTGGCTCCTGCACACAGTATTATGTCCCATAGTGGCCCCTGCACACAGGATTATCCCCCATAGTGGCCCCTGCACACAGTATTATGCCCCATAGTGGCCCCTGCACACAGTATTATCCCCCATAGTGGCCCCTGCATACAGTATTATCCCCCATAGTGGCCCCTGCACACAGTATTATGTCCCATAGTGGTCCCTGCACACAGTATTATACCCCATAGTGTCCCCTGCACATAGTATTATGTCCCATAGTCGCCCCTGCACACAGTATTATGTCCCACTGTGGACACCCATAAACAATTATTATACTCTGGGGTCTTTTCAGACCCCAGAGTATAATAATTGGAGACCCAGGGGAATAAAAACATAAAAAAACACTGTTACCTGTCCCCTGGCTCCGCTGCAGTCCTCCGCTGTCGGCCTTCTTCAATGACGTCAGACATCACATGACCCGGGATGCAGGCTGAGGTTCATGTGATATCAGAGACGTCAGACAACTAGGCCGAAGCCTGCCCGGAGCCTGGAGAAGTAAGTAACACAGTTTTTTATGTTTCTTACGTCTCCCGGGCTTCCGATCCTTATACTCGGGGGTCTGCAAAGACCCCCGAGTATAATAATAGTCTTTGTGGGGCCTGCGGTGTCACTTACCGATCCCGGCCCTGCCAGGATCGGTAATTAAATAGAACCCGTTAGCGGCTGGAATAACTCCAGCCGGTAATGGCCTATTAAGTAAAAAGAAAAACCTGTGGCGGTAAGCTCCCTAATGTCCCAGGCCCTGTGGCAGCTGCCTCCGCTGCTTCTGCAGTAGTTACGCCACTGGCTGGGACAGTGGAGGACCGGAGTGTTGGCACAGGAGCAATATTACATTAGCGATATTACATGTCCTGGAATATCCCTTTAAGGTCAGTCATACTAGACTGTAATATGTTGCCCTCTCTAGGCTTGATGCTAGAATAGAGTGGGTAAAATCAGGTGTGGTCTAGTATGCTGAGGATCCAGTAGGTGGCGCTACCTCCAGTGACTGTTAGTATGAGGCAACACCTGCTGGATCCACGTCAAACCAGGCAAGTTAGGGTTGCATATAGGAGAGGCGTAGTTAACCTCTACATCAGCAATTCAACACCTGTAAATGCCAAGGCTCTGGGTCAGCGGCGTAACCTGCGGGGTGCAGAAGGTGCAGTCGCCAGGAGCCTTAGGGAGTCCATAAGCATCGGCATTAATATTGAGATTGCAGCTTCCATCCGGCGCATAAACCAAGGAGACCCTCAGATTCCCCTAAGGTGGATTAAACTCCTTAGCCCCTGTAACCATCACTATCAAGAATTCACTGTAGGGATGAGGTAGGGGGCCCCAGACCAAAGATGGCACCGGGGCCCAGAAGACTTTAGCTACGCCACTACTCTGGGTGTGTTAGTTATCATAGGCTTCTAGGTGGAGCGCCTCCTACTGGATCCCCAACACACCACTCCATTCTAGACTCAACCCATTTCCAGACTTCCAAGCGATTCAGTAGGCTCAGACATACCGTAGATCACTCCAGAAGAACAAGGTGATGCAACTTCAGTAGAATGAGATTGGTTATACCTGACCTTAAATCTGAAATATTAAATTTTGCGGCCGTACAAACCTCGTCCTGACAACGCCAGCCAGGAATCGTAGTGAATTACTAATCGAAAATTAGAAATAAACAAGCGGGTGACATTTAGACTTGTATAAAAGCGAAATAAATATATAATCCCATCTCCAGACGCCGGTCAGCCCGGACTTTTAAAAAAGGCAAAAGTCTGTTTATCAAATGTAAAGCAAAAATCAATGCAGGTTTGGCACGGCGTGATTACTGATGGCTCCCACCGCTCCCATGGAATAATAATAGGAGCTGGAGCTTGTTCGGCAGAACTTCTATTTTTTTCCTCTTTTTTTTTTACTCTTGACATTAGCAGACCGGATTGGTGTGAATCTCAGGCATCAGATAGGTGTCAAGAGGGAAACATCTGATAATAACTTTCTCCAAGATGACATTGTCACATGGGAATGATAAAGAAGTGCTGAATGTTTCATATTACAGATGTACAGGGAGGGCAAACCTGGCAAAGCTCAATAAGTTATTACAGTGTTATCTACTGTATGCCGGTAATTGCAGAGATTTCGCGATGTGTGGACATGCTCCAGTCTAGGTTCACGGTGACATGACCTTGTCGGAAGAAAGGGCGGAAGAAACAAAGCAAGAGATAGAAATGAAAAACAAGTGCCGAGGACTTTTTCATGAGTTTTCACTGCCGTACGGGAAAGTGGGTAGAAGGTAGTGGGCAAAGTCTTAAAGAGGAATTCTAGAACATCGAGTGGTAATTTATTTAACCGTAAGAGCCAATAACCCCAAGACTACTACTACTTTTCTAAAAAATTCCATTGAAATAAAATAGGGCCCATTATATAGTGAGGCTTCAGTCTATTCAACAAGAACAGGCTTTGTGAATTTTTTAGAATTCATAAATATTTTTAGAATTTTATTATGTAATTTATTTATACGTGTCGACAAATGGCAATGACTTAGATGTCAACAAAGACTAAGGCTGCGTTCGAAGATTGTACCCCCCATTCTGCTTGAAAGCAGGGCTTTTCTCTATGGAACCCAATGGACCCCATTATAGTCTATTTCTGCAGGTAATCACTTTTTAAACAGTTTGGGTAGCCATTTTTCCGGTCCCCAAGCAAACCCGAAGAATGGAAACCACAACACTAGTGTGAAACTAGCATAAGCAGTTCAGTGCTGTAGAGAGTATGGATTCACAAGTTTCCCCTGTCTCAATAATACTCCGGTTCCCCTGATCTTCTAGTGGTAATGTATAGTCATAGTATGACGGTAAAAGCGGTATTGGCTATCGTGGCCATATGGATGATTGTGAAGAACAGCTCAAGAGGTATAATAGAGGGCCTCAACTTACACTGTGTTATCTATAATACCGATGTCATCCTGTTGTGGAGAGTCTCCGAGACCGAGATGCAATTGCTACCTCTTAGTTGTACAAGAGTGGTGGACTATTTAATAGTTAGGTGATGTGTTCCCTTTTTTTAAATGTAGATTGTGAGCCCCACATAGAGCTCACAATGTACATTTTTCCCTATCAGTATGTCTTTTTTGGAATATGGGATGGAAATCCATGCAAACACGGGGAGAACATACAAACTCCTTGCAGATGGTTACTTGTCCTTGGCGGGATTTGGCTGCAGTGCGAACCACTGAGCCACTGTGTGGCCCCATTTTTCCTTTTTTCTTCTGTACCATCCCTTAGCTGTAACAACGTATAACATGACACTTGTATTAATGTTATCTGCTCTTCTCTGGATAGAATTTACTGTAACTAAGGCCCATATTCTGTTACTTCTCCTGTATAGAAGCTCACACGAGTCCTGGTCCTGGAATGAGATAACCCACCACCAAGGGCTTCCACTAATCCAGGTCTGAATATCTATCTATAAAAAAAAATTGCCATAGGTCCAAATATCTTGTCATGCCGCTCCACAAAGTATTGACCACCATGTATTTGTGAATAATTTATCTTTTCACTTTTCTTTAACAGAAGGAATTAAGAAATTATACACAAGACCATGGATGACCCAGAAGGTCAGGAGAACATCTTGCAATCTGTTCCAAAATTTTTGCAATGATCTTGCAATCTGTTCCAAAAAATTTTCTGGGCGCCAGCTAAAGTACATTATGATTAATAATTAAAGCCCTTTAATTGTCATTATTACAGACAATAGGGGAGTGAACAGAAGGGATAAGTGAGGGAGATGATTTAGGAACCGATTTCAATTATCATTTTCCAAAGGACTACTGATAAGGAGCGCCAAAATCTGATCCACTTTGTACCAGTGTCCCTTTATTATCCATAACATTGACTCCTTGTGTGCCTACTGTAATGTTATGGAGGGTTCAGGAGACGAATGAACGATACATTGTTGTAATTTTTTTTATTCACATTGTCTACTAAGAAGGACCAGGCATCACCATGTTCCGGCTGAAGAAACCTCCGAAGAGAAAGTTTGGGAAGCCTCGATGTCGAAGGAATACTTCTAAAACAATGGTAAGTAAAAACAATGGGAGACATAATATCTTTGTATAAAGAAATCTCTCAGATGAAGGATAAGTCTTGTTTTTCCTCAACAAAGAAGAACTTTATGAAACATGTTGCCTTGCTGTAAGTACGTAATCCCATAGAGCTCAAGAACATCAACATCTACTTAGACTCCATTCTTATTCCCTCTTTGTAACTTTGCTCTTCCACTTCAGAGTTGTCTGTCATTTCTTCGGAGCTGGACCCATCGTGTTGCTAGGTAGAGCATAAAACATAAAACTCATAAAATATAACAATACACTTCAAAGAACAGTGGATCATCTATAACAGCAGTCAGAAAACAAGTTACACAACTCTCAAGGACCATTGAAAGCACGGTGGATTGAGCTTGGTTACTCAACATTTCTCTTGTCGGCTCTCCTTCTTCAAAGATAGTATATGTCAACGGCTTTATCCTTGAGGAAGGATTGAAGGGGATGTGTGGGATTTGTACACATCTCAGCCTGTGCTTTATGTGCTATTGAAAGGATTGCTTCGAGACTACTATATTAGACACTATAGGACACTGATTTCTGGAACCCTTGGCAATGGAAAGGGACAAATTGCAGAAAAAAATGCAGGGCTAGAGGAAGCCCCATGTTATATGTGAGGTCAATGCATTGAGTGGTCAGAAACCAAATGCATTAAAGGGGGCACAAATTTGTAAAATTTGTAGTCATTCATAAATGTAGTAGAAATCCAATTGAGGTACAGAGGAAGCGGTCAAACAGGTAGTGAAACAGTCAATTACAGATGGGCGAACCACTTTAGGTTCAACCCGAATATCCAAAATTGTTTGGTATTTAATGAAACCAAACAATTTAGGATTTTTCTCAGGTGAACTTAAATGGCCACTACGACATGCATTAAGGAAAATTATTACACTCTGCTTGTCTCTCTTCAGACTCCTAAGTAAGATAGGTGGAAAACCAAGGGAGGAAAAAATAACTAAAAAATATGCATACTCATCTTCCCTTTCCTCTTTTGGGTCTCCTCGTGGCATCCAGTGCTTTTTTTCACAAGTATAAATGTTTTTTTTTTTATTTTTTTACACCTCCACTAGGCCTCTAACAGTTATACTTCGGGGTCTATAAGAGACCATAGGTCACTTCCAGTTCTTCCAAACGTGTTCATCCCAAAACGAATCAGGGATCTGAGCCAACCAAACCAGAAACAAAATGAATCTTGGGAGGATCTCCCATCTGTAATCAAAACATAGTGTATAACACTGTCAGGGCTCCTAGGAACCTATCAATAAAACATAGTGTAGAACACTGTCAGGGCTCCTAGGAACCTATCAATAAAACATAGTGTAGAACACTGTCAGGGCTCCTAGGAACCTATCAATAAAACATAGTGTAGAACACTGTCAGGGCTCCTAGGAACCTATCTATAAAACATAGTGTATAACACTGTCAGGGCTCCTAGGAATCTATCTATAAAACATAGTGTAGAACACTGTCAGGGCTCATAGGAACCTATCTATAAAACATAGTGTAGAACACTGTCAGGGCTCCTAGGAATCTATCTATAAAACATAGTGTAGAACACTGTCAGGGCTCATAGGAACCTATCTATAAAACATAGTGTAGAACACTGTCAGGGCTCCTAGGAACCTATCAATAAAACATAGTGTAGAACACTGTCAGGGCTCCTAGGAACCTATCTATAAAACATAGTGTATAACACTGTCAGGGCTCCTAGGAATCTATCTATAAAACATAGTGTAGAACACTGTCAGGGTGGTATAAATAATAAAAATAAAAAAAAAAACATTTAAACTGCCCTTCCGTTATCCCTTTTGGGCCTTGGTGTTGCATCCTGCTCTCTCTTTCCACCTCCTTTTTGACATCATGCACTCTTGGTCACTGCTGAAGTCTGTACTTGGTGCAGTGACATGGTATGGTACTTGGCATGACCATGCGACCACTGGTGATCCAATCACAGACAGCAGTGGTGACCCTGGGCACATGACATCACCAGGAGAGCTCCAAACATTGCAAGGAGGCCCAAAGAGGCGAGAAAAGGTAAGTATAATATTTTATTTTATTCACCCCCCTGGCCCTCCACTTGAAGATTATAATGCGGCAGCCATTTGTTCTCTCCATTTCTTAGATGTCATTCAATAAATCAAACAATATGCAATATTCACTTCGATCCCAGTAAGTGTCGCTTTGTCTATCTCTATTCCGAATGTGAACGTAGCCTTACCGGTCTCAATATTTCTATCCCGAACATGTCCTTGTGCGGATTGCCTCCACCTCCATCCGCACAATGGCGTAATCACTGCGGCGTTCGGTTCATTTACTTGAAAATAAAAAAGTGTTGCTCACTGGAATAAAGGAGAAGTAATGGTGTGATCCAATGGTTTCGTCTTACTTGCATTCTTTACATTTCAGTCTTCTCAATAGACCTGAGCGTAATTAGATTTTACAGCGCATTAACGTCTTAATACTGTTGTTACTGGAGCAGCGGTAAGTTGACCTTTCCTTAACCATTTCAGGGACTTTGTTTTTCTGCCGGACCAGTTCTTTGTGTGATCATTGTGGAGGTTTTAATAAAAGCTGAGACGGTTTTGTGCGCGCCGTGAACGCCGAGGTCTGAGCTCACAGTCCTTCCTGTGTGGCCTTTTATGAGTCACCACCACAAATCCAAAAAAAGCCGTCTCAGCACACTTTGCTGTATATAACAACCTCACTGCAGAGGGATTATCTCATTCCCATTGACTAATAAGAATATAACAAACATGGAGAACGGTATTACACTATAATTTTAGGAAGGGGGGGGGGGTTTCGCTATGAATAAATACGCAGTTCTTGGCATTCCATTTCTCCTAGAATATGGGCAGAGATGGAGAAATCCTCCAAACTGGAAATGCCGCCCATATCGGAATACAACACTCTTCCTCAATGTCTGATATTCTTATCCTTACTCATTTTCAAAAGTAATTTTAAAGATTTATTAAAGAGGTCTTCCCAACATTTAAAGGGGTTGTCCAGTTCATAATTGTATTAATAGGGTGGGGATGTGCTCATAACAAACAAGTACTCACCTGTCTCCAGGTCTCCAATTCCGGAAGCGATAGCTCCATTGGTTTGTATACAGGTGCCCTAGTTGACATTACCATCGAGGCCCGTTTTTGTTAGGGGACCTCTGTAGCCAATCACAGACCTCAGCAGTCACCTCTTCACAAAGGGCACATCACAGCAGTGTGAATAGGTCACCATTGCCCCCTAGCGTAAACAGGACATAACTAGTGACGTCAGCCCAGACAACCCCTTTAAATGTAGCGCTTAGGAACTGGATAGGTGATAAGTGCCCTATCAGAAGAGGTCCAATTTCTGTAACCTAGTATTTGCAAACTGTGCTGCATTTAAGAACCAATTAGAACCAGAAGTACTATTTAGAGAGGAGTGTACCGATGCAGATTGAAGCATAGTCGACCCAAATTTGCCAAAATTTTTGAGTATGATAAGTGGAGGCCCAGGAAAAAGTCCATCAACATAATAACGTCACATCTCCCCTCCCAGTACCCGCCCACACTCTCCTAAGCCTTCAGCCCCGCCTTCTTCCTAGCTCTTTAACACTAACCTGGGAGGCGGGGGCAGCGAGGTGAAGAAGAACAAGAACACCGGGCACCGGACCAGCCATCTCTGCAGGTAAGTAGCTACTAGAGATGATAGCTAGTTTCCCATTAGAATGAATGGATGCAGCTGGCGCGCAGGGGTTAACGCTGTGTGCCGGCTGCTTCCATTCATTCCTATGGAACCGCAGTGGAGCCTTCACACTGAGTATACACTCTTCTCAGAATGAGCGGAGCGTATACTCAGTGTGAAGGCTAAGCAAAGCAATGTGGGAAATAGTACCGATCTCGATCCCACCTAAAAAAATTGTGTTCGGAATTCCCATCGCGATCGTGAAATTTTCTCGATCGCCGATCGGAATCCGCTCAACCCCATCTACCACCAATTTTTACATTGTTTACCTATTGCTACATCGTCCTTCCGATATTAGTAATGGTATAAATATTACTTATAATAATAAAAATAATAACTCTGATACTACAGATTAGTAAAGGACTAAACAAAAAGATCAAAGGATGATTTTTCTTCTAACCTAAATCCTCCCCCCCCCCCCAAATACCATAATAGCCGCACAAAAACAGCTGTTGCCTCCCTTGGACGCCTTGTGAGTCTTATTTTGCACTGAGACGTCCTCATTAAATGCTTTAGACTTTATCTCTGAGCTTTTTTTTTTTTTGCTTTTTGTATAAAAGCGCACTTTAAAATAGGTCAGTTTACATTAACTCGCTATATCCTCCAAGGTCCTTTGATGTAGTCGCTCCACATGATAAATGTAATGTATTTGGAAAATTTCTAAAGTGCCTTAGCTTTTTAGGATGAGGAACAGGACTTGAGCCCAATTTACTGTTAAATTCTAAGGAACTCAAAGCAAAATGAACTCACCTGTAAATAATAGATAAAAAAAACATTTGCATTCCTCTGGAGTTACATTACATTTTCTATGCAAAGTAATAGAATCGCGCCATGGAGACCAATGGACTCAAAGATTCAATTAAACACATTGCAAGGGAATGCTGGAGAATGTATATACTAAATAATATATAGAGTGTTATGATATTGTAATATATACAAAATCATTTATACATAACTGCATTGTGGACCCCGCAGTGTTCAGCAGAGTTATATAGGACCGTATAGAGAAATATTGGACAGGATTACTATGAATAAAGCACTTGGGGTAAGATAGCAAACTTACTAGTAGCTTCAGCTGTGTTTGATTCAACAGTTTCACACTCAGCTACTCCTCTTCTCTACATAGACTTTTAAGGTCACGTCATATGATTTTTCAGTGTGTTTTAAGAAATTAACATGAAAATGGCAGAGACTATGGCCTCATGCTCACAACTGAGTCTGCAAGTCAGGTGGGTCTTTTAAGAGAAGGCATCCGAGTGCTTTCCATGCTTCCATTTTGATCTATTTCCACGGAGCAGGAGAGGACATACCGTATAGACTCGAGTATAAGCCGACCCGAATATAAGCCGAGGCCCCTAATTTTACCACAAAAAACTGGGAAAACTTATTGACTCGAGTATAAGCCGAGGGGGAAATGCAGCAGCTTCTGGAAAATTTCAAAAATTAAAATGGTCGGAGTTTTTGGGTGCAGTAGTTGCTGGTGATGGGGGAGGGGAGGGGTGTTTTGGTTGTCTGTCTGCCCCTTCCCTGAGCTTGAGGATTGTTTTTTTTTTTCCCCACTTGGAATTCAGCCTGGCTGACTATAGGGGATCTGCAGTGCTCCTATTAACCCCTTCCTGACAGAACAGGAGCACTGCAGATCCCCTATATTCAGTAGACCTGGCACTGTCAGACACAGGGATACCTAATGTGTATGTGTCCCTTTGTACACCTGAAGAAGAATCCAGCTTTCGGTTTCAAAACGCGTTGTGTGTGAGGCTTTAATAAAAATGAGACAAGACTACGGTTGGTAAGCGCGGATCCATTTGTTCACTTGATACTTCTGTAGAAGTTGGTTGGATTGGTCCTCTTCTGTATAGTGCTATTTATACGTGTTTTCACGGTTAAGATCTGCTGGCTACTAGTCATTTTGGTCTATTAAGTGATACTTGAGAGCTGTGACTAACTCACAGCACTTAAAGGTGATTATATTTTGAGCATTATCGTGTAGAATCACTTTAGAAGGTTAATGCACAAGGTGCCGCGCGGTGTTCTCTCTTTTTTCTTGTAATGTGTATGTGTGTCACAGTCATTTCCTACTTTTATATGTATTCTAGGGAAAGGAGGGATTTACAATTTTTATTTACTTTATTTTTTTATTATAATTTTTTAAAGCTTTTTTTTTTTTGACAATTTTATGGGAGATTCTATACATTATTATTGCGGCTGGTCATAGACCCCCCTTCCAAAAAAAAAAAAAAAAAAGTATTTATTTAATTTTTTTTTGCTTGACTCGAGTATAAGCCGAGGGGGGCTTTTTCAGCAAAAAAAACTGTGCTGAAAAATTCGGCTTATACTCGAGTATATACGGTTCTCCATAATCCTTGCAACGCAGCACTGGAACCCCCAAGTGAAAAGGTTTTTTTGGAGGGATCCTGATAAGTGGAGGAAGATCCATTTTGCAATTACGTTACAAAGTTTCTTATATTCAATCGTAATGTCGATCTATACAAAGCTTTTCCAGTGACCAACATTTTCAAGATCTGATACTAGTGACTTCACGAGATTTGGTGCTAACCGGAAGTGCCTTTAGTATACTCTGGGGTGTCTTTACATCTCCATGTGTAATATTCACACCCGGGGTAGTTCACAACTATAAAAACAGCTCATATTCACCATTCTTAACCTCGCCAAGAATCCGCCGTGGCATCCATCCATCGTCTTCCAACCTTCTCTGTAATACAGTCATGACTTTAATGCCCCCACGTGACTCCTAAGTCCCTATTATAGACCTTAGTGGTGACCCGGGGCTGCTTATGTCATGGAGTAGGCCAGAAGATGGTGGGTTCGCCCTGGAATGAAGACCAGTCACAGAGCCCGGGAGAGGTGAGGAAAGTTGAGGATGTTTTTTTTTTTTTATTTGTGTTTTCATGTCTCCCCTGGGCCTCCGATTATTATATTCTGGAGTCTTAAGAGACCCCTCAGTATGATAATGATAATCTAGTCAAGGCCGACGACTATCTGATCCCAGTCTTCAAGTTAATACCTAGAGGCTTCATTCTTACCTAGCTTTACTCATACAACCAGACATTTAACTATAGTGTGTGCCAAAGTTGTGGCCCTAAGGAAGCCCACGTGGTCCTTCTATACCTTATATACCTTATATACTGCAGGGAGACCAGTGCTACAAAGGACACATTGTAGGTCTGGTGACCGATTACTGATTTTAGGTTCCAAGAGCTTCATGGAACATCAAAAGTTCTCCATCTAACTATGTGAACGTTGTCAATGTTCATGAAGATTGGCTATGCGTGATACTTTTGGCCAAAAATACCAACATTTGCCATGATTGTCCACCCATGGCGCTCACTGAACGGTCAGCTTAGTTGTCAGCGTTGATGGTGCAAGCGACCCAACACTGGTCAACATCACCCAGATGGCCCTCTGAAATTTAAAGGGGTTGTCCAGGACTCGTTTTTTAATGGCCTATCCTTAGGACTTCAATGGGAGATGTTATAGTACCTGCGGCCGACCTTGTACGGCTGATCAGTGCAGGGGCAGCGCATATGTCCCCACCAATAAAAAAATAAATCCTGTCCGTCCCCTTTAATGTATCAGTCTGGGTTTATGGAGCGAGACTGAACATGAGACTGAACACGGCTTAGTCAGGGCAGATTTGCATTCATGAAGTCAAACAGAAATGATTGGAAATTAAAATACCAGGTAAGTCAGAAAACTGAATGAACTTTATTTATAATAAGACGGGAAGACGTCTTTAACGCCCGCCATCTGTCCGTATTAGGTAGATTTACGGAAAATAACATTTCTATTGTTTTGCAACGTTTGCAATGTGCAAAAAGTAGCGAGAAACATATGTTCTTCTAGTTATCTGCACAAGCACTTGGAAGAATCTAGAAATGAACCCAAGCAGCATTAATCCGTCTTAGAAATAACCTTCTTGTGAGTTTTCCTGCTCCAAGCACATTTCGCCAATTGTTGCGCACTCTAAAAATACTTCAGTGAATGTTGTCCTGATTATTCTGAGCTGTTCCTACTACAATAGCTGTAAGCGGAGCCGGCAATATTCAAGTACTTTCCTGGGACAGCTAGATTCTACCAGATATAATATTTTTCTTACCGGTTTTGTGCTCACTCGACTTCATTTACATTTTATTCTGCTTGTTGTATCAGTTCCAAAATGCCATCTGAAGCTGCGGGCCAAACGCTCATTCATCTGAAAGTAATTCCTCCCCGACTCTCATACACGTGCACACTCGGCTGAGCATGCATGTGCTCTCAGGGGAGAGAGTGGGGTAAGTTATTGGCAGGTAGGGTAGGGCAAGTTGGGGTTTAACATTCATGAATCTTCTGAACGCCCCAGAGTTGTAGGGTTATGCTAAGAGCAGAAAATAGAACGCACTTTGCTGTGGCATATATGGGCACCTTAAAGAGGTTGGACACATATCCCCTATGTATAAGATAAGGGGTTAAGTGCCTGATCGCTGGGAAGGAGGGGGGCTTTGGTTACTGGGTCTCCCAGTGATCAGGAGGATTGGGTACTGAAAGCCCATCTAATGCGTTCTTGTAAATGGAGCACAAGTGCTTGAGTGACCAATGCTCCATACACTTCTATGGGGCAGCCAGTACTGAAATCTCTGGCAGCGACTGTTAGGCTGTGTTCCCACGAAGTAACGTGCCACGCCGTGTATACACGTGTCAGAGTGTAAGTGCTCAAAACAGATAACCATTCACTTCAATGTGTGCCGGCTTACGCGCGCTACCCATTGAAATCAATGGGTTAAAAAGCCTCCCATTGATTTCAATGTGTAGCACTCTTAAGCCGGCATACATTGAAGTGAATGGGATCTATTGTGAGCGCTCACACTCTGACACGTGTATATGCGGCGCGATGCTCCGTGGGAGCGGATCCTTACAGGAGTGAATGGAGCCCCAGTCACACAAGTGCACCAGTGCTCCATTCATAAAGAGGCTTTAGGGGGACTTTTAGTTCCCCATCCTTCTCATTACTTGGGACCTGGTAATTTGTAGCACAGAGATCAGACATTATTAAAGGGAGCCTGTCACCAGAATCCCCGCCCTGCAGATAGATAGGTTAGTGTCACCAGAACCAGCATATCACCCCAGCCCTGCAGATAGATAGGTTAGTGTCACCAGAACCAGCATATCACCCCAGCCCTGCAGATAGATAGGTTAGTGTCACCAGAACCAGTATATCACCCCAGCCCTGCAGATAGATAGGTTACTGTCACCAGAACCAGCATATCACCCCAGCCCTGCAGATAGATAGGTTAGTGTCACCAGAACCAGTATATCACCCCAGTCCTGCAGATAGATAGGTTAGTGTCACCAGAACCAGCATATCACCCCAGCCCTGCAGATAGATAGGTTAGTGTCACCAGAACCAGCATATCACCCCAGCCCTGCAGATAGATAGGTTAGTGTCACCAGAACCAGTATATCACCCCAGTCCTGCAGATAGATAGGTTAGTGTCACCAGAACCAGTATATCACCCCAGTCCTGCAGATAGATAGGTTACTGTCACCAGACCCAGCATATCACCCCAGCCCTACAGATAGATAGGTTAGTGTCACCAGAACCAGCATATCACCTCAGTCCTGCAGATAGATAGGTTACTGTCACCAGACCCAGCATATCACCCCAGCCCTGCAGATAGATAGGTTAGTGTCACCAGAACCAGTATATCACCCCAGTCCTGCAGATAGATAGGTTACTGTCACCAGAACCAGCATATCACCCCAGTCCTGCAGATAGATAGGTTAGTGTCACCAGAACCAGCATATCACCCCAGTCCTGCAGATAGATAGGTTAGTGTCACCAGAACCAGCATATCACCCCAGTCCTGCAGATAGATAGGTTACTGTCACCAGACCCAGCATATCACCCCAGCCCTGCAGATAGATAGGTTACTGTCACCAGAACCAGCATATCACCCCAGCCCTGCAGATAGATAGGGTACTGTCACCAGATCCAGTATATCACCCCAGCCCTGCAGATAGATAGGTTACTGTCACCAGACCCAGCATATCACCCCAGTCCTGCAGATAGATAGGTTAGTGTCACCAGAACCAGGATATCACCCCCATCCCTACAGATAGATAGGTTAGTGTGGAGGCTATTCACACATATGTTGGGCTCATATAGCAAAATTTTGCTGATAGAGCCTCTTTAAGTAGACATAATATCCTTTGCAAACGTTTGAGCATGCATGACTTGTATACATATATTAGTAAAATATACGCGCTATAATCCTTTTAAGTGCAGGTTCTCTTTGGTTTCTGTATCAGTCACAGATCTTCCAGTCACAGCTGTTGTATGGCCCCAAATGTCCTGCACCAAATGTTCTGTCCCAAGGGGCGCAGCTCGCTTTATGGCCCTGATTCCGCTCAGTAGTGACTATAAAGTGTTCTGTGCTGGAGCTGGATATGGGAAGTGACAGAGGGAGTAGGCATCCGGGGAAATGTGAAATACCACTACAGCTGGGACCAGAGGATCTGTGTCTGATACAGTAGAAATAGCACCTAAAGTTATTAAAGTCTATTCTTTATTTCTGTTACTTACCTACATAGCGCCAACATATTCCATAGCGCTTTGTCATCACTCTCTGTACCAAGTAGGACTACAATCTTGTGTTTAGAATGTGGGAAGGAACTCAGGACTAAGGACCTGAACTATTATCATATACTGCTATACAATGAGAAGTTACTAATGTTAGCGTCCCTTAGCAATGTGGGGGCCTCATTGGTATGAGATGGGAGCCAGTAATACCCCAGTAGTCCTACTGAGGCCACTGATTTGTTCCAGTGGCTAATTACTGGCTAATAGGGTTGAGCTGATCTTGACTTTTCAGGATCGATTTTGAAATCCAATTTCCGATCATTTTTCATTCGAACCCGATCTCGATCCCAATTCCGATCCCAATGCAAGTCAATGGGATTTTTTTACTCGGAGATCGGATTTTAAAAACAATCCTATTCACTATACAGCATGGAATCTAACAATTGAACGCTTTGATAGTTAGAATCCACACTGTGTAGTGATTTTTTTTTTAATCCTCTGGCTACTTAGTCCCCCCTGGTGTCCACTTACCTGCAGAGATGGCTGGTCCGGTGCCCGGTGTTCTCGTTCTTCTTCGCCTCGCTGCCCCCTGCCTCCCAGATTAGGAGAGTGTGGGCGGGTACTGGGAGGGAGACATCACATCTCCCGGCCCTGTACCCGCCCACACTCTCCTAAGCCACAAGCCCCGCCTTCTTCCTAGCTACCTGGGAGGCGGGGGCAGTGAGGCGAAGAAGACCAAGAACACCGGGCACCGGACTAGCCATCTCATTAGGTAAGTAGCTACTAAAGATGTTAGCTAGTCTCCCATTAAAATGAATGGATGCAGCCGGCGCGCAGGGGGTTAAGGCTGTGTGCCGGCTGCTTCCATTCATTCCTATGGAACTGCAGCGGAGCCTTCACACTGAGTATAAAGTACTCAGTGTAAAGGCTAACATTGTTAGCTTTTCCCACAATGCTTGGCCAGTAGCAAAGCATTATAGAAAACAATCACTGATCTCGATCCCACCTAAAAAGATCGTGTTCGGAATTCCGATCGCGATTGTGAAATTTTCTTGATCGCTGATCGAAATCCGATCTTTTCCGAACACGATCACTCAACCCTACTGACTAATTCTAAACAAAAACCAGGGAGATACCGCCTAACCATGCAGGACATATATAGAGAAATACTGACATGTACTGATGTGAGTAAAGTGCTTTGGTTGCGATAGAAAGCTTCTAGTAGAACAGCAATGACATAGCCCACCAATACGTTGTCAGTGTTGTAAATAGGAAAACCCTTTAAGTGTTCTTTATGCAGTAGTTGTGACAAAGTATCTTCTACTGGACTAAAGTATTGTCATCTATTAGCCCGTAACACATGTCCCGACCGCAGAGCCGCCACTCCCTACATTGGTATGACGTTCACTCCTTTATGTATTAATATTAGATTCTTGCATATTTTCACATGTATACTTCCTCCCTTAATACCTATTAGATGATTTCAGCTGTGCGACAACAGCTGCATTGCTGCTTATTGGATTATCCAAGTGTCAGCTCTTCTCACCTCAGGCTCCACGTTGGCTGTCTGCTCTATATACAGCGACTCTAACATATTGGAATCCTACACACATCCTGACTTTGAACTTTTTGCTTCATATTCAGATATCAAAGCAGAGCCAAATGTAATGTATAGTATGAAACGTAGCAAAATGCAAAATAAAATTAGAAGTGACTATGCAGTGTTGGCCAAAAGTATTGTCACCCCTGCAATTCTGTCAGATAATACTCAGTTTCTTCCAGAAAATGATTGCAAGCACAAACTCTTTGATATTAATTAGAGATGAGCGAACACTAAAATGTCTGGGGTTCGAAATCCGATTCGAGCAGCCGCACACTGTTCGACTGTTTGAACGGATTTCGAACCCCATTATAGTCTATGGGGGGAAATGCTCGTTTCAGGGGTAGGCAAAATTCGATAAAATTATACTTACCAAGTCCACAAGTGACGGTCGGGCTGGATTCTCCTTGAAGTCTTCTCCCGGCGCAGCGTCCCCGCGTCTTCTTCCGGCTGGAATTCACTCTGCCTAGGCATCGGGGCCTAGGCAGAGCCGACTGCGCATGCGCGGTCGGCTCTGCCCGGCCCGAAGCCTGAGCAGAGCTGACTGCGCATGCGCGGGCATGCCCGCGCATGTGCAGTCGGCTCTGCCTAGGCCGGATGAATAGGCAGAGTGAATTCCACCCGGAAGAAGACGCCACGGGGACGCTGCACGGAGAAAACTTCGGAAGGTAAGAGAAGAACCAGCGTTGATTGGCAGAATGTATAGCATTCTGCCAATCAACGCTGGTTCTGCATCGAACCTTAAACTTCGAACAGCGAGTGGTGTTCGATCGAGTACGAGTATTTTGAATACCGTAGTATTCGATCAAACACCTACTCGATCGAACACTACTCACTCATCTCTAGTATTAATATCTTCATTTATTTTGCTTGCAATGAAAAACCACAAAAGAGAATGAAAAAAAAGTCAAATCATTGATCATTTTACACAAAACTCCAAAAATGGGCCGGACAAAAGTATTGGCGCCCTCAGCCTAATACTTGGTAGCACAAGACAAAATAACTGCGCACAACCGCTTCCGGTAACCATCAATGAGTTTCTTACAAGGCTCTGCTGGAATTTTATCACAAAACCTTGTGTGAACATAGTCTAACTGAGGTCAAGCCTCAATGCAAACCATAACTCTCCGCAAGCCCTGACAGCGTGAGTGATGCCAATTTATTGCTCTACTGCAATATCTTGGGTCTGCATACAATCCCAGACCTTTAGACTTGAGGACTTGAGAGATGACATTCGACCATTTGAATGGACCCTTAGACCAGGGCCCTGTAGGCCACAAATGCAGCGATTTGCCCATGGCAGAAATCCGGGGGGGAAAATCGTGGAGTTTTACAGTAAGTGCAAAGTGGATGGGATTCTAGAGAATCCCATGCCCACTTTGTGGTAAAAACTGGGGTGAGAATATGTCATGATTTCCAAAACCGTGTGGTTTTGGAAATCGCAGCATGTCAATTACATCTATGGAAACGCCAATGGTTTCCCCACAGATATAAATGGAACAGAAAGTCCACAGAGGAAAACTCCATGAACTTTCTGTTTAAAACGCTGCGGGAAGACCTACGATTCATTGCCACTGCGTTTTTTCGCGCAGTGCTTTTTGGCTGCGGGACGTCCAGTGGGGCCTTACCCTTAAGGAGGTTGTCCTTGCAAAAAAAATATTAGGCCCAGGGAGGTGAAAAAAATAAAAATCCTCTTCACTTGTCCCGATGCTCCGGTGTCCTCCCTTGGCGGTCCCTTCTTTCTGCTCTGGTGTCTTCTAGAAGAGAAATACCTCTCCAGCTGTGATGTCCCAGATTCCTTAAGATGTTGCGCCGATTGCTGAGGCCAATTGGTGGCATTAGGAGGTGACCCCATAGGTAGGGACATCCCATGTCCGCTGAGGCTGCGGTCATATGTAGCAGAGGACTTCCACCAGGAGACAACGGTGGATTGGCAGGACCGGACTGTGCAGGAAGGCTCTGGAGCACTGGGGAAAGGTATGATTTAAAAAAAAAAAAATTTTCACCTATCCTGGTCTACTTAAAATATATATTTTTTTGTCTGGACAACCCCTTTATGGCTCATTTAGATGTCTGTGGTTGTGGGACGGCACATCTGAAACTGGGCTGAAACCAACAGTATTATAATCATAGATCAACGTGATGCACTGAGTTGGGCTCGGCAAAGTGGAAAATGCGGCCATCACAATAACCTCAAAAGTTCTACTGTATTGTTGGATAAGAATTTTGGAAATTCACCCAATCTATCGTAAGGCTCTGTTCCCACGGAGTAACGCGCTGCTCACTTAGACACGTAAACACGTGTCAGAGCGAGGCACTTCAAAACAGATCCCATTGATTTCAATGGGTGCCGGCTTACGCGCGCTACACATTGAAATCAATGGGAGGCTTTATAACCCATTGATTTCAATGGTAAGCCGGCACCCATTGAAGTCAATGGGATCTATTTTGAAGTGCCTCGCTCTGACACGTGTTTACGTGTCTAAATGAGCGGCGTGTTACTCCGTGGGAACAGGGCCTTACATTGGGTTACTGCAGTAATTACTCTATCCAACATCTACAATACACACAGTTCAGTATTGGGGAGGGAGGTTGCTGCAGCAGAAAGCTTCCACCACTGATCTGTCTACAGAGGAGACCAAGCAAGTCTTAAGCACTGCCCCCTTAAGATGCTCTGTCCAAACCTGCAGCGAATTGGTAGGTGAAGAACCTCTTCCTCTTTCTCTGTGCTAGATTTTTACAAGATTGTAACGGGGATGGCAAAAGTCCTTGGAGACTGCCAAAGACATCTATAAATTCTACATTTTTTTAGTTTCGTGTCCGTTAAAATTACAATTTTAGGATATGACTTGTGACTGCTAATATATATTCATTGCTTAATGTTTTCCAACCGTACTGATGATGGTAGAACGTAGGAAATCCACTTCATATTAAGGATTTGTACTTCTTAGGGAAATGTATTTTAGTTGGCTACATTGAGTTTTCATAGTGTAAAAACCTGCAACATCTGTCTTCTGAATGGGAGAGAAGTCAAGGAAATCTCCAAAGAATATAAATTATTTTAATTATATTTTATCCACTAAATTCTTGAATGAATAGATCCCGCGCTGCAGTATGGGAACGCCGTGCAAGATGATGAGTCTACAAGGTGTAAATACTATAGGCGCCAAGTAATGGTGTAAACTATATGAATGCAATCTTTTTTAGAGGATATTCATACGCAGCAAATTTATTGCAGAAATTTCAGCAACTGACTCATCTGAACGAGACTTGCAGAAGTCCATAAACTACCATTCACATCAGAACATATTCTTACACCCCGTTCACATCAGCGTTTGGATTCTGTCCGCATCGAACGGAATACCAAAAGCAAGTGCAAGCGCTGGTATGGTAAAAGCACACAAATCCCCATAGACTATAATGGGGTCCGTGTGCTTGCCGCCAGATCTCCACAAGGATCTTGCGGACAGACAAGTAGTTCACCATCTACTTACCTCTCTGCATGATTCATGTGGGCAGCGTGCGGCAAACACACGGACCCCACTATAGTCTATTGTGTTCGTGTGCTTTTACAGCACAGCGCTTGCACTTGTGTTTGTATTCCATTCCCCATGCAGACTCCCCCGGACAGAATCCAACGCTCATGTGAATGAGGGCTTAGCAATACACCTGCAAATCACTAGAGGGTGATGGTCCTATTATCATGGCCGGCCCACTAAGAGTAGTAGCCTGAGCAACCCAGAGGGGAGACCCATCCAGAAAGGAGCATGATGGTATTTTGGTTCTTGATACAAAGACAGCAAATTTCGTGACATGAGAGCAGCCCATACTGAGCCCCAGCAAACTCCATTCGACGGAGAGGGAGGCTCCCTCTGTACAGGCCAGACGACTAAGTACTAATGAGACCTTTGTTACCAGTCGCGCTGTTTGCAAACTATTCCGAATTCTTCCATTATACCTAAGATAGATGAAGAAAACTTATATCCCCAATGGACCCAGTGGAGAAAGCCTCTGCCGGACAACAAGGGCTGCCATAACTGCTTAAAGGTCAATGTGCTCATGAGTAGGGATGAGCGAGTAGTATTCGATTGAGTAGGTATTCGATCGAATATTACGGTATAATACTCATACTCGATCGAGTACCACTCGCTATTCGAATGGAAAAGTTCGATGCAGAACCAGCATTGATTGGCTGAATGCTATACAGTCGGCCAATCAGCGCTGGTTCTTCTCCTACCTATAGAAGTCTTCTCCGTGCAGCTTCCCCGCGGCGTCTTCCGGCTCTTCATTCACTCTGCCAGGCATCGGGCCTGGGCAGAGCCGACTGCACATGTCAGCTTGTAGTGCGGGCATGTGCAGCCGGAAGATGCCGCGGGGACGCTGCACGGAGAAGACTTCTCGGAGGATCCAGCCTGACCCTCACTCGTGGACTTGGTAAGTATAATTTGATCGACCGTTGCCTACCCCTGAAACGAGCATTTTCCCCCCATAGACTATAATAGGGTTCGATATTCGATTCGAGTAGTCGAATATTGAGGGGCTACGAACGAATATCGAAGCTCGAACATTTTACTGTTCGCTCATCTCTGCTCATGAGCACTGCGGCCTGTTCCCTATGCCATTGACATCACATTCATCAGTCACATGGTACAACAGCAACTCAGTCCCATTCAAGTGAATGGGGCTTAACTGTAATACCAAACACATCCCCGACACAATACACAACAATGTGTTTGACATTCACTGAGGAGGCTGCCCAATTGCTGCAGCTTCTTCATCCAGCTGATCTGTTGGAGTCCCAGGTGCCAGATCCGCACCAATCACATGTTGTTGACCTTTCCTAAGAATAGGTAATCGACATATACTGTAAGTTGTATTGTTGTGGACACACAGCTTTTTTGTTGTTGTTGCAGATTTTGCTGTGTTTTGAACCAATGATCGGAGTGAATTGAGCAGAAGGGAGAAGTATAAAAACTTCCTATCATTTCCTATTGTAGCCATTCTTCGCCTCAGGTTCCGGACCAAAAAAATCCCATGTGAACTTACCCTAAGACTTCCATCTTCTTTCTTCGTCTTCCATCTCCTAGCTTCCATTTCTCTCTCCTGTTCCTTCCCCATTTTTCTTCCTCTCCCGCTCACGTCCCCTTTGGAAATCTTTGTGCTCATCTCAGCTAATGAAGGAGTTTAAGTGCATAGAAAATTGGAAAGACAACAGCCACAATACATAACATTGTTTTAGAGCCTCGGTGTCTGCGGTGAACTTGGGAACCATTAGAGCGGTCGTTAAAGGAAGAGTTATTCGGCATAGACGCAGCGTGATAGCGACTCCCGAGCGCTCGCTCCTCTTCACACTGGATGGTTTAATGACGCACTTGGATTCTGAGATGTAATCAACAAGTATAAGGATTAGAAGGGACTGCACAAGACGTGGATCATCTACACCTCCCGCACATTAGATCTCCACTCACATTAAACTTTTATTATTCCAGAAATTTCACAACATTTCCAAACACAGTAAAATTTTTGGATCGTGGATGATTTTTTAATTTTTTTTGTTTATTGGAAACCTCTACGTCAGGGGTGCTCACATTTTTTAAGCATGTGAGCTACTTTATAAACTGACCAAGGCAAAAGATTTACTACCCACTTCTTGCGGGCGGGGCCGGGGTGGGCCTATGGGTGGGGTGGGTGTGTCTATGGGCGGGGTTGGGCGGAGCATGAGAGCAGGAGACAGCGGCGTTCTGTGGCCGCCCAGGGATCCCCGGTGTCTGCTTGTTCACAGCGCAGGCTGAGAGTTATCTCTGGACAATGGCAGACTGGGACGGTGACAGCCCCGCCTGCCTGTGTCCGGAGATGACTCTCAGCCTGCGCTGTGAACAAGCAGCGCCCCGACTCCCTCCATCCCTAAGAGCAGGAAGCGCGTCATCCCCCGGAGCTGCTGCTGCCCGGCCTGCAAGTGTCCGGAGTGCTTGTTCACAGCGCAGGCTGAGAGTCGACTCTCAGCCTGCGCTGTGAACAAGCAGACACCGGGGATCTCTGGCTGCATCCCGCGATCGACCCATATGTCCTTTGTGATCGACCGGTAGATCGCGATCAACGTATTGGGCACCCCTGGTCTACGTTGATAGTTTAATGTGTAATTGAGACCTGGATTACATTGTTTCTTTCATGTTGATAGGTGATAAATATGTGATCGTTGGGATTCCAACCACCCTGACCCCCACAAATATAAGAGTCCTGAGGTCCAATGTACTTAGTTATCCCTACCAGTATTATAGGTACTGTGACCACTACTCCATTCAAAAAGGGGACAATCCTTGTCCTCATGATCATGTAATGGGTCAGGAACCAGTCTTCATCATGTCCAGCATAGACACATGTATATGGCTCCCTCCCTACACCGACTTACCCAAGGAATGGGCAGCCAATTGGTGGGTGTTCCAGTCAATAAGCGTTGCATTTCCTTTTTTCCAACTATCCCCAATCTGCTGGAACTGTCTTGCAATTTTGGTAACAATCCAGGCATTTCCCAATTCAAAAAGGCATGGTTTACTAGAATCCCAACCCCAAAGAAGAGGTTGCCCAAACTCTTCCAGAAAAGAGCATTTGCAGCCTGATTCGGGACCTTGGAGGGGATTAATCATTTCTGCTCCCTAGAACACAAAGATGGTCCATATGGTATCACAGTTTCCTACAGAAGCTTATGATCTTTTAAAAAGGAAGAAAAAATAACGCCTTGCTATGGATCTGTGTGTTAATCCTGAGTTAGAGCACGTAGATAGTTAGATGATGTGGTGAAGGTGAAGGCTACCACTGTCAATGCTACATGGTAATTGGGGAAATGATTGTCCTAATGTGGACACACTAAATGGATATTGTGATATCAGCACAACGTCTTGCAAAATTATGTTAAAATAATATCTCACTTCCTCTTATGATTCTGTTAGAACATTCTGACCAATGAAACTTGGCGACCATGAAATGTGGCTTAGTGAACTTTTGAGATCAAGAAGTCCAAGTATGGTTAGCCTAAGTGTAATTGCTTGACCAGGCAGAGTTAGGCAAGGAATCACCAGCAACCGTTGCAGCATAAAATGGATTTTGTAAGTTGGTCAACCCCTTTAAGGTCTTAAAGGGGTTGTCCCGGATAACTGCTTTTTAATATGAGGTTGGGGACTCATCTGTCCCTGGTGCTCCGGTGTCTCCCAGCGCTATACAGTCCTAACACTTTAGTGTTTTATTGTGACGGAAATCTCGACGCACGTGACCACTGAGGCCACACGTGACTATTGTGCCAATCGGCAACCTCAGGACAGGACCCGGGATGTCCATAGGTCGTTCATTGGCCTTAGTGGTCAATTGTGGCAGGGGCTACCACTGGAGGAAAACACCGGAGGAGGTGCTGGGAGATGCCAGAGCATCGGGAACAGGTGAGTGGTTATCCAGGACATCCCCTTTAACAAGCAGCCCTTTAATCCCAGATCCAAATTAATATTAATATTTAATAAACTTTAGTCCAGATCAACATTCGGACACAATTGTAAAGACTCATTTGTTCATTTGAGCCTTCGTAGGTTACCAGGCTGTGCTCTCTGCATGCAATGAATTGCTTTAGATTGTCAGCTCCTGGGATCAGCCCCATTTTTTCCTCTTTTTTAAATTAGCAATCAATAAAATCCATAAAGCATCTGATGCTCCGATGATAAAAGGCAAAAAAACTAAGTAATTAGTCACAAACTGGGGCAATTAACAAAGAATAACAAACACACCAACTCCCGACTGGATACATTTTCTATAATATCAAGGTCGGATATTCCCTTGGCCACATTCCACCTCTTTTTTTCTGATTTTGGAATGATAAGTCCTATGTTCTGACCTCCATTGGTGACACACATATAAGCCATAGCATGCTGCTTGGGAGTCAGTCTGCATTTTATTTAGGAAGTTTACGGGTCCGCAGAGTTTAGTTCCCAAGAAAACAGGACTAGATTTTTAATGAGGCACATGAGGCCAGTGTCTAGGGGCAGCTCTGTTGGTAAGGGGGGCTCAGGGTCATGAGTCAATGACAGTCTATACACCGGGGAGAAAGGTGTTGGTGTTAAACATACAGTGCTGTGCAAAAGTTTTAAGCAGCCTTGGAAAAATGCTGCAAAAGTATGAAATAGAAGTGTTAATAATTTATTTTGGCAAATCTACATCCCATCGATGCTTGGTGTGAGCGATCTTTGCCTTCTAAACAGCATCAATTCTTCTAGGTACACTCACACATAGTCAGGAATTTTGTTGAATTAAAGCCAGGTGTATTATTATCCAGTCTGTCTGGGATAACAGGAAGAGACAGACAGATTGGAGCAAGTCTACATCCACAGAAGATCTGTGCTTAGTTCTCCAAGATGGCGGGAACAATTCCCTGCCGAGTTCTGCCAAAAACTGTCTGCAACCGAGAAGAACTGATGGAAGGCAAAGGGCAAAGGTCACACTAAAGAATGATCGGATTTGGAATTCTGGTTTGTTCATTCACTTTGTTTTTTATTATTTGTAATAAGTAAACTGTTAGCACTTAAAGGTTCAGTGTTCTGGATCGGATCGAACTCGATTGAACCCGAATTTTAGAAAAAGTTCAGGCCGACCTAAACCTAAAACTTTTGGGGTTTGTCACATGTCAAACACTGTTATACTCTGGGGTCTGAAGAGTATAATAAGTGAAGGCTCATAATAAATAGTTATACTCCCTATGTCCCACCTCTTCTGGGCATCCTCATGGCATCTGGGGACGTCACCGAGTTCAACACCATCTTCTTCCGGCCTCTAGCTGATGTTATACACCCACTGGTCACCTCTGAGGCCTGTGATTTATTTTGTGATACTGCAATACCATTGCACATAACAAGACATCAAATCAATTAACAGCCTCCTCCTCCCCTCCCCTCTCCATAGAGCTCTATGTGTGAGGCTGAGTATAGAGATAACAGTCTGAGTGCCGGGAAGGCAGAGGAGGGCAGACTGATCCATGGAGAAGGAAACATTTCTTTAATAAGATATATTACAATGTTTCTTATATTTACTTATTCTATTCATTTATTAAAGGGATCCTATCATTAGAATGCCCTTTTCAGTTAATATCATGTTGGAATAGCTTTAAGAAAGGCTATTCATCCCCTACCTTAATATCTTTGCTCCACACCGCTGTTACTGTGGCCACTTACACTAGTGTACTCTTCCTGTAAGTGGCCACAGTAAAATGGTAGAACAGACACGTGCAGGCGACTCTGCGACTCCAATGGCAGAGACGACTGCGCATGCGCAGAATTTAGATTCTGCACTCAGGCTCAACTGGAAGAAGACTACATGAAGGACGCGGCAGAGAGGCTGTAGAAGATGGAGGCGTCACTGGAGAGTCTTCAGGTAGCACAAGGGGTGCCATCTTTGCTGTCTGGAGACTCATTTGCATAACGGAAAAAAACAGTATATCAACGGAACGGCGGCGCAGAGCAGAAATATAAAGGTAGAGGACGAACAGCCTTTCTTAAAGCTATTCCGACATGATAATACCTGAAAAAAAATGCAAATGATATAATCCCTTTAAGCACTGTTTTTTAGATGCATTTTAAAGGGATTCTATCATTAAGATGCTATTTTTTTTGTCCCTAACACAAAGGAATAGCCTTAAGAAAGACTATTCTTCTCCTACCTTTAGATGTCTTCTCTGCACTGCCGTTTGGCAGAAATCTGGATTTTCTTCGGTATGCAAATGAGTTCTCTCGCAGCACTGAGGGCGGCACACAGTGCTCAAACAGCACAGGGGGCGTCCCCAATGCTGCGAGAGAACTCTCCAGTGCCACCTCTATCTTTGTCTGGAACAGCCTCTCCCTGCATCTTCTTCAGCTCCTGGCTTCAAACTTCTCAGGAAGAGACGACAGTGCATGCCCGTGGCCATTTTCTTGTGGCCGCTTACCCCGGCTTACTGTGTCGGTGGCCACAGGAAAATTGCCACAGGCATGCGGCAGTGCCCCAGTGCTGCAAGAGAACTCATTTGCATACAGAAGAAAACCCGGATTTCTACCTAACGCCGGCGCGGAGAAGACATCTAAAGGTAGGAGAAGAATAGTCTTTCTTAAGGCTATTCCTACGTGTTAGGGACAAAAAATAGCATTTTAATGATAGAATCCCTTTAAGTATGGACACATCTGTACCCCCAGGATCTAGGTACACATGTTGTGTACCATACGCAGCCTTTCATTCCAAAATATCGACAGGCAGGTTTGATGAGCAGGTTTGTTATGCGTCTGTAGCTAATTATATTTTAGACTTTATTATACTCCGCTATGTCTAAGATGAGAATTCCAGGACTTGTAAGTCTATGGGCATATGCATGGTGAAGGATGTAATTTAGTGCCTTCTGTATGGCAGTACAAAGTAAATACACCCATAGAGGGCTTACATTAGCTGAGAACAATTGAGTGTAATGAGCTGTCTTTCTTCATAGGCTCTTGATTCCCTCTCTGTGGGACCTCCTAGCATGGGGTAATGAGAATGAATCTCTGTTTAATGAGTAATTTTCTTGTTGTGGGATTTGCACTTGATGTTCTTCATGCTGCGAAGTTACCATATAAACTTTGTAACCTTATGATTCATTCTAACATTGCCATTCATTTATCACAAGCAGAAGTGTGGATTTACACAAAGCAAAAATTCCATGTAAACCACGGATGACCCATTATCAGACACAATATGTGAATGGAAAACATCCGCACGCATATTAATGAACTCAGCGCAATTCTGTAAATTATTATTATTACTATTAGACAGGCTGTATAGTTCAGCCATACTGTTATAATGGGGGTGTTAATTATTAAAAATGTGTTTTGGAAATGTGATTTTCTTTTTTTTTTTTTTTTTTAGCAATAAAGACATTGCATTAAAATGAGCTTTAACCCCTGTGATGCTGTGATCAAAGAGTGTGTGTGTGTGGGGGGGGATATGGTATTAAAGGACCCCGGGCTGCATTATCAATCATATTAATGAGGTTGTCCACGATTATGATACTAAACTCCACTTACTCTCATAAGGAATTGACATCACATCTGTTGCCCACATGGTCATGTTGCAGTTCAGTCCCAGTCAAATGAATAGGGCTAAGCCAAGGGTTAAGAGGTACAAAATTGCAACTAGAAGAATAGTCAAAGGGAAAAGCCAAAATCAGAAATAACCAATAAGAGAAACAGTAAACTCCACTTACTCTTATAAGGAATTGACATCACATCATGGTCATGTTGCAGTTTAGTCCCAGTCAAATGAATAGGGCTGAGCTGCAGAATAGTCAAGTGAACAATGGATAAGATGTCCATTACATAGCTGCTACTGGGACATGGGAGAGTGGGGAACAACAGAGACAGTCAGTCCTAATGCTTGACCAATCCCTAGTCCCTACCTACTTGCCTCAACTACCCTAAGCATAGAGGACAACTGGATAATCAAAAAAGCCAAGGGTTAAGAGGTACAAAACTGCAACTAGAAGAATAGTCAAAGGAAAAAGCCAAAATCAGAAATAACCAATAAGAGAAACAGTAAACTCCACTTACTCTCATAAGGAATTGACATTACAACATGGTCATGTTGCAGTTCACTCCCAGTCAAATGAATAGGGCTGAGCTGCAGAATAGTCAAGTGAACAATGGATGAGATTTCAGCTGCTACTGGGACATGGAAGGGTGGGGAACAACAGAAACAGTGAGTTCTAATGCTTGACCAATCTCCAGTCCCTAACTACTTACCTCAACTACCCTAAGCATAGAGGACAACTGGGTGACGGTCCCTTCTTATAAAAGTGAATACACAAAATAAGGACAAGACAAACAAGCAGGAATGGGTAATCAAAAAAGCCAAGGTTTAAGAGGTACAACATTGCAACTAGAAGAATAGTCAAAGGGAAAAGCCAAAATCAGAAATAACCAATAAGAGAAACAGTAAACCGCTAGTATACTCTAAGAGACTAATACCAAGCATCAAAGGGAGGGTCAATAAACTATATAAAGGAAATTAATAATCCGCCCCAGACTTCAGTGGCAGGGAAGGACATCAATCAAAGAGCAATAACTTAACTCTTTAGTAACCAGAGAAACTCAGAGCACTGGCTGGACTGGTGCACTGCAACAAACTCTCAGCTGTGCTACAACAACAGGAGGCCCAGGAGCAGAGGATTATAAATGGTCATGCCTACTGCGCCATACGATGGAGAAGAAGTCATAACGGGCAAAGATGTTACATTGTCCCTTCCTGAAAAGAAGAAATGGAACTCAGTATCCTATTCTTGAACATCCCCTTTAACTGGTGTTGGGGCCCTAACAGCTTTTTGTCTGTCTACTATTATCTAATACATTTAAGGGGGCGTTCACACTACCGTCGGTGTCCGACATGTAGTGTCCGCTCCTAGTGTCCGCTCAAAATCTGTCACCCTGCATGCAGGGTTCTTCTGTCCGCTTGAGAAGTCGGACATCTTCTCTTGCGGACAGGAAAGGACGGGCACGGAGTGCAAAAGAACGCACCCGATGCCCATTCAAGTGAATGACAGGTGTCACGGACACATCTAGTGTCCGCTCCTAGTGTCCGTGACAGATTTTGAGCGGACACTAGGAGCGGACACTACATGTCGGACACCGACGGTAGTGTGAACGCTCCCTAATAGTAAAAAAAATATGGGGGCAGTCACACGGAGGAAGTTGGCGCTGACTCTGGCGCGGACTCCACATCAGAATCAGCGCTGAAAAAAAGCCTACCATTGACTTCAATTGGTTCCACGCGGAAAACGGAACTGATTCTGATGCAGAGTCCGAGCCAGAATCAGCACCAATGTCCTCCGTGTGAATAGACCTTAAAAGTCAATTTTAAATCTGTTTTTTAGATTGAATCAATTGCAACCCAAAAAATAAACAAAGCGATATTATGAAAAATATCAACAAAATCAAACAATTTTTTATTATATTTTATATAACGTATAAGATATAAATCCGAAGACGCAAGTCACAACATATTTGTTATTCCAAAAAATGTGAATGTACAATCTATTTCTGAAACATGAAAAAACTAAATTGGGGGATTGATTTCATTCAGCATTTTTCCCCAAAATAAAAATGAATATTACTTATACACCAATGACTATGTAGATAGGAGTGGTACCTATGAAAGTATAACGTGTTCCTGAGAAATTAAGACAAGGCTTCCTACAGAAATCTCAATTTACAAGTAAAAAGTGACTATTCAGATTGCTAAAAGGCAAAAGTTTAGTTAGCTGAAGGAGTCAGTATTAACCTTTTAGCAATTGGTGTTGCGGTAGCTTTTCTGTGAGATTGAACTAGATGGACTAGTCTTTGCTCCGTATACACATCAAAGAGTGTTGGGTAGAGATGAAAAAACTCTCATGATTGTTTCATTCTGGGGTCAGGTGGTTCATGAGTCTGGACCAAAGTTTATTTCTGGTCGAAAAAGTTTGGTACAAAGCATACCTTAACTTGGCTTAAAATATATAGTAGAACACTTTTAGGGTTTCTAGAAACCTATCTATATACCATAGTGTAGAACACTGTTATTGGCTCCTAGGAACCTATCTATAAAACATAGTGTAGAACACTGTCAGGACTCCTAGGAACCTATCTATAAAACATAGTGTATAACACTGTCAGGGCTCCTAGGAACCTATCTATAAAACATAGTGTATAACACTGTCAGGGCTCCTAGGAACCTATCTATAACACATACTGTATAACACTGTCAGGGCTCCTAGGAACCTATCTATAAAACATAGTGTATAACACTGTCAGGGCTCCTAGGAACCTACCTATAAAACATAGTGTATGACACTGTCAGGGCTCCTAGGAACCTACCTATAAAACATAGTGTATAACACTGTCAGGGCTCCTAGGAACCTACCTATAAAACATAGTGTATGACACTGTCAGGGCTCCTAGGAACCTATCTATAAAACATAGTGTATGACACCGTCAGGGCTCCTAGGAACCTATCTATAAAACATAGTGTATAACACTGTCAGGGCTCCTAGAAACCTATCTATAAAACATAGTGTAGAGCCCTGTCAGGGCTCCTAGGAACCTATCTATAAAACATAGTGTAGAACACTGTCAGGGCTCCTAGGAACCTATCTATAAAACATAGTGTATAACACTGTCAGGGCTCCTAGGAACCTATCTATAAAACATAGTGTATAACACTGTCAGGGCTCCTAGGAACCTATCTATAAAACATAGTGTATAACACTGTCAGGGCTCCTAGGAACCTATCTATAAAACATAGTGTATAACACTGTCAGGGCTCCTAGGAACCTATCTATAAAACATAGTGTATAACACTGTCAGGGCTCCTAGGAACCTATCTATAATACATAGTGTATAACACTGTCAGGGCTCCTAGGAACCTATCTATAATACATAGTGTATAACACTGTCAGGACTCCTAGGAACCTATCTATAATACATAGTGTATAACACTGTCAGGGCTCCTGGGAACCTATCTATAAAACATAGTGTATAATACTGTCAGGGCTCCTAGGAACCTATCTATAAAACATGGTGTAGAACACTGTCAGGGGCATTCACTTTATACATGTAGTGTATATCTAGTATAACATAGCCCCATTCAGACGTACTGTAATATATGGATTGATTCCTCCAGAGCAAGGGGCCCTGATTTTTTTTTACTCCTCTCCCTTCTGACCCTTATAGGACATATGGAGAGGGGTGGTCTTTACGAGTCAGACATAACATTTATAGAAAGGGACAGAAGTCGTGAAAAAATCTAATAATTTGGCTTCTTTTATGGCTTTATGGGTTGAACGTATCTCAGTATAAATAATCTTTTGTGTACAGATGTATTCTATCCCCTCTGTCTAGTATTTTGGGAGATAAAATAACCTTTTCTGACTGCTGGAAATATTATCAATTATTTCTTCAATTTATGAGATTTTTTTCCAGGTATTTTTCCAATTTCCTTTTTAACCAGTGTATTTTTTCTATTTTCTCCTACTCTTCGATCTTGATCTGACTGTGATGTTTTTCTTATATTTCGTGTGTTTTCAGCAGAGAACTAGATTACTGCTAAAGTTCCCAGCACACTTAAAGTAGCAAACAACATCTGTCTTAATGCAGTCTTAATTTCTTATCAGAGATTCTCAGTTGGTGGGGTTACACAAGGACTCCGAATTCCATCTTGTGAGACATTTCATTGTTCCTCTTGAGTATTTCTCCCGGGACGCATTTCACTGTATGTATAATTCCCTGATATACATACCGCCTGTGACATTCCCCCTCTATAATACACCATATAGACACAGTATAATAATATAGCATTTGCAACCAAGATCAATTTTCGTGTAACATAGGAATAAGTCGATGGAGCCGACAATAAGATATTACATATTCTATTTCTAGGAGCTGCTAGTTATGTATTATCTCTGTATTGAGACATTAACAATGTTGAATCAATAGGCAGACTGTGAAATACCATATTTTAGGTCGCATTGTCATAAATTAGCATAAAATGAATATTACTGACTTAGAGAATCCACTGGTATTATATGTATATTTAATTATGCATTTTTGCCGTGTCTTTTCTGTGTCTTGGGCAATTTTGGCAAATTGTTGCAAGTATAAAAGTACAATCACACTGCCATTATTAATGTCCATTACCGTCATAGGATGACAGCAACAGACATTAAGTGTAGCAAAGTAACCGACCCCCTAAGTCTGAGGGGCTTTTTAAATATGGCGACTAATTGTAATACCCCTTTTATTAACCCTTTACTGGTCCAAAGGAAAAAAAAAAAGATGCCCACCTGCCACACATGTGAATACTTCTTTTGGTGGTGCAGCTTCCACATTAGAGATAGTGTGGGCCGTCTGGTCATCATGACAGCCTGGAACCTTGTGAAGACAGAACTCAATAGGCATAGAGTTGTGGGACTCAATGGCTGGGTTCAGACGGGTTTTTTTGGGCTGGATTTTGAAGCCTCCCGCCTCAATGGGAGCCAGTCATTTCCTTTTTCCACCAGCGGTTTGTTCCCGCTCGCAGAAAAAAAAGCGACTTGCCCCATCTGAACCCGGCCAATAGGTATATAGCTAGGGTTGAGCTGATCTTGACTTTTCAGGATCGATTTTGAAATCTGATTTCCGATCATTTTTCATTCGAACCCGATCTCGATCCCAATTCCGATCCCAATGCAAATGGGATTTTTTTACTAATCAGAGATCGGATTTTAAAAACAATCCTATTCACTATACAGCATGGAATCTAACAAGTGAACGCTTTAATTGTTAGACTCCACGCTGTGTAGTGAATTTTTTTAATCACTAAGAAGCCAGAGGATTTTTTTTTTAATTCTCTGGCTACTTAGTCCCCCTTGGTGTCCACTTACCTGAAGAGATGGCTTGTCCGGTGCTCAGTGTTCTCGGTCTTCTTTGCCTCGCTGCCCCCCGCCTCCCAGGTTAGTGTTTAAAGACCTAGGAAGGCGGGGCTTGTAGCTTAGGAGAGTGTGGGCGGGAACAGGGTGGGGAGCCATGACGTCTCCCCTCCCAGTACCTGAACACACTCTCCTAACCCACCCACACTCTCCTAACCTGGGAGGCAGGGGACAGCGAGGCGAAGAAGAACGAGAAGACCAGGCACCGGACCAGCCATCTCTGCAGGTAAGTAGCTACTAGAGATGTTAGCTAGTCTCCCATTAGAATGAATGGGAGACTAGCTAGCAAAGCATTGTGGGAAATGATCACCGATCTCGATCCCACCTAAAAAGATCGTGTTCGGGATTTCGATCGTGATCGTGAATTTTTCTCGATCGCCGATCAGAATCCGATTTTTTCCGAACACGATCGCTCAACCCTATATATAGCAATTTACTCATTGACTGCAATAAAGTAGTATTACCATCCAAGGGGCAAGAAACCTATGGTGGGGCTTTAAAAAAGTTAAAATTTTTTTTTAATTTTTAAAAATAAAAAATTATAAAAGTTCACATCACCCCTTTTCCTTGGCTCTCAAATGAAGATCAATCAACAAAAAGAAACATAAGCAAATGATGTGTCCCCACGTCTGAAAATGCCCGGTCTATGAACATATAAAAATAATCTTTCCATATGGAAAACTCCATAACAATAAAAAAAAATCCAAATGGCCAATTTGTTTTTTTACCATTTTGCCTTCCATAAAAAATAAATAAAAAGCGATAAAAGCAACAGACTTTCCACAAAATGGTATAAAAATTACATCTGGCCCCGAAAAAAAAATACTTTATGCATCTGCATACATGGAAATATAAAAAAAGTTATAGGTATCAGAATATTGCAATGCCAAGAATTTTTATTTTTATTTTTTGCAAAGTTTTGCATTTTTTTTTTGTTAAAAACCGTAAAAATAGACTATATAAATTTGGTATTGTTGTAATCATACTCACCCACAGAATACAAGCAATGTGATTTTAGCTGCAAAGTAAATGCCGAGAAACCAAGCCCATAAGAAACTCACGCAAATGCAATTTTTCAGAATTTTTTTTAAAGCTTCCCAGTACGTTATTGTAAGGAAATTGCAAAGAAGCAATTCCACAGTAGCTGCTGGAGAACCCTGGGGGGAGGGACACAACAGACAGTGAGCCCTAAGCTGAAGCCCCCCACTGTCCCTACCTGCTTGCCAGTCCTATCCTAAGTAATAGGTGGCAACTGATCAACGGGCCCTTCCTATAAAAGTGACAACACAGAATGAAGGCAAGACAAACAACAATAAAGGGAAGTCAGCTAGCCATGGGTCCAGTAACAATTGAGCAATGTAGTACAGAATCAAAATCCAAGAGAATAGTCAAAAGGGAAACCAGAGGTCAGAGGTCTGTAATATAATAGTAGCAGACAGAGGAGCTAGCAGGGACAAGGTCTAAGGACAGAGTCTCAATAGAAAGGGATGATCTCCAGTATATAGAAAGCCCAGGACCAGCCCTAGATTTGATTGGAAGACAGTCTGTCAATCACACAGGCAAGACTAGAATTAACCATTTCATGAACAGAGGGAATCAAGGAGCAGGAGATGGGTGTAGTGGAAATTCAATGACTGAGATACAGCAGTGTTCTCACAGTGCAATGAAAATCACTAATCAACGAATCAAACTGACCACGCCTCCTGTGCCACAGTGTGCGAGCGTAGGGTGGCGCACAGACCCAAACAGGCAGACACGTTACAGCGGTACAGAATATTCTCCCTTTGCTTCTGGCTCTATGCACTGTATCATACACAGACACCTGGTCCACACGGGGCCTATTGGCCCTCACTGATGTTTAAGCTTGTTGGACCTACAGCTTTGTATCTCAGTGGTTATTGCTTCTAGATGTTTCCACTTCTCAGTAATAGTGTGAATATATCGGGATAGAAATACAATTCTTTTTCATACTATTGTTACTTATATTTCAGTATAACCTTCCAGAACTTTAATTCTGCGTGGCAAACAACCATGGAGGTTCCTTGTTTTTCTAGCAGACTTTAGTAACCTTACTTGCTGTACAGAATATGTTATGTCCAAATCGATTCTAGAGCATGAAGTAGCGAAAGCATCAGGTGTAGAAACACGCGGCAATTTAACCTTAGTTATTGGGATTTCACGATTCCCTTTCGCCAATTTAGTTTTAATCTCGAGAATGACATGGAGCATCAGTTTTGATGAGTTGCCGGAATGGACATCGTACAACATTTTTAGAAACTTTTTTTTAAATACAGAGCTATTTGGCGAATTCACTTAACATGTTGCTAGGAGTGTCAGTGTAACTATATCAGTCTTACAATGTGTATCTCAATTTTAGCGATATTGGAAGGACTACGAACCCCAAGACTCCAGGCATGATGTATCGTTGTCCTTTGTTTTCTTGAGATCATAGGTTTTACCGAGGAAGTTTAGTGATTGGTTAGTTAAAGGGATTCTACCACTAAAGCAACATTTTTTCTAATTACCACGTCGGAATAGCCTTAAGAAAGGCTATTCGTCTCTTACCTTTAGACGTGGTCTCCGTGGTTCCGTTCCTTAGAAATACCGGTTTTAACTGGTATACAAATGAGTTCTCTGCAGAAATGAGGGTGGGCCCCAGTGCTCAAACGGCAATAGGGGCATCCCCACTGCTGTCCGAGAGCTCACTCCAGCTCCGCCTTCATCTTCAGCTGCAACCCCACCTCTTCTGTCTTTTTCTGTTGGCCGGCCGGCAGCCATTTTTGGGAGGCCGCTCTTGCTCTTGTAGTTCAATACAGGAGCGCACTGCGCAGGCGTCGGACCGAGACGGAAGACAGAAGAGGCGGGGTTGCAGCTGAAGATGGAGGCGGCACTGGCGTGAGCTCTCAGGCAGTAGTGGGGACGCTCCCATCGCAGTTTGAGCGCTGGGGCTGGCCCTCATTGCTGCAGAGAACTCAATTGCATACCGGTTAAAACCGGTATTTCTAAGGAACGGCGCCGCGGAGACCACGAATAAAGGTAAGAGATGAATAGCCTTTCTTAAGGCTATTCCGACGTGGTAATTAGAAAAAATGTTGCTTTAGTGGTAGAATCCCTTTAAACAAGACTAGAAATGAACAAAAAGGTTCAAATCAAACAGGATTAGGGTTGAGTGATCGGGATTGGAAAAGATTGGATTCCAATCGGCGATCGAGTAAATTTCATGGTCACGACTGGAATTCCGATCCCAATCTTTTCCGGTGGGCGACTGCTGTGGTCCTATCTTAGACTCTGCCTCCTCACAGACGAGCCTCCGGCAGAACCAACATTGATTGTCTGAATGCTGTACACTGGCAAAATCAACGCTGGTCAATTCAATCCTATGAGAAAAAGTAAGCTCCCTCGTAACAGCAAGCTGCCAGCTCTCCTAACTAGCAAGGACGAGCCTGCTGCAAATCAGCGCTGGTTGTGCAGTAGTCTCGTCCTTGATAGTCAGAAGAGCTGGCAGCTTGCTGTTACGAGGGAGCTGACTTTTTATCAGTGCAACTGCAAGCACTGTGCTGCTAAAGCACACAAACCCCATAGACTATAATGGGGTCCGTGCGCTTTAACTGTACAGCGCTCCTCCTAAACACTCTCCTACTGCTATTCCTGGACTTAGTGACTCTCCTTTAGTCGAATAGTGGTTTCCCCTGAAATGAGCATTTTTCCCATAGACTATAATGGGATTCGATATTCAATTCGAGTAGTCGAATATTGAGGCTCTACTCGAAACGAATATTGAATCTCGAATATTTCACTGTTCGCTCATCTCTATTCATTATTAATTAATTAGCCCCCCAAAATATAACAAAGATCTGCCAGCAGACGACCACAGTCAATAAAAGTCTTGTATGCTGTGAGTTTTACTTTCTAGATGGACATGGCATGTTCTCTTCAATCAGAATGTAACACTCTTTCCACCAGTTTCTATTAAAACTTCTCCATCTTCAAGGCTGTTTAACATCTTTATATTCTGGAACTTTTTGCTCAAGAAAATAATTGCAACCATAAGAAACACTTTGTATTTCTTACTGAAAAGAGAAGGACTCTCAGGTTGTTTGCACTCAATGTTACCACTCATAGAAGTGTATTGTAGTTACAGTCAATGCGACTTCCTATACACAGGTCAACATCTGACATGTCATTCACTCCTTATTCTGCTCAATGTCAATCTATTATTTGCAACAAACTTTGCTGCATTGTCTGGAAATTATTTCCCTTACAATAAGACAGGTTTGTTCTGTATTAATCATTCAACATCGAAATGTTTCAACAAATGGCGAGTTAGCTGAGACTGGAACCTTGGATCTTTTTATTAATATCACAAAAACAGCCAATAGAACAGAATATGTATTTCTTTAAAGCAACAATCCAGCATTTAACCCATGCAAGGAAGTCAAGAATTTGAAATCTGAAATAGGTAATGTTGATATTCATGTCTAGTACCTGCAACCACGTCTGGTACCTCTATCAATGTCTAGTACCTGCACCGACGTTTGGTACCTGTATCCATGTCTAGTACCTGCACTGATGTTTGGTACCTGTATCAATGTCTAGTACCTGCATCCACAGCTGGTACTTGTACCCATGTCTAGTACCTGCACCCACGTCTGATACCTGTAATAAAGTCTAGTACCTGCACTCACTTCTAGTATCTGTGCCCATAGCTAATTTATTTACACATGTCTAATACCTGTAACTATGTCTAGTATCTGCACCAATTTCTAGTGCCTGTACCCATGTCTAGTAACCATACCTTTTACTAATACCTGTAACCATGTCTAGTGTTTGTACCCATATCTAGTGATTTTATCCTTATCTAGTACCTATAACAATCTCTATCAACTATACCCATGTCTAGTACCTAAAATCATGTCTAGTGCCTGTACCCATGTCTAGTACCTAAAATCATGTCTAGTGCCTGTACCCATGTCTAGTACCTAAAATCATGTCTAGTGCCTGTACCCATGTCTAGTACCTAAAATCATGTCTAGTGCCTGTACCCATGTCTAGTACCTAAAATCATGTCTAGTGCCTGTACCCATGTCTAGTACCCATAGCCATGACTAATACCTGTAACCATTTTTAGTACCGGCACCATTGTCTACTATCTGTACCCATGTCTTGTGTTTGTACCCTTGTCTACTACCTGTAACCATCTGTAGTATCTGTAAGCATGTCTAGTACCTGTAACCATATTTAGTACCTGTACTCATGTCCAGTACCTGTACCCATGTCTAGTACCTGTAACCATATTTAGTACCTGTAGCCATGCCTAGTACTTGTAGTCATGTCTATTTCCTATTTTTTCAAAGACTGCTTAGCTCATACCTTCAAGGACCTTACAATGTGTGGACTGATGTCAACTCTGGAAACTGCACCAACTGCTGCCGAGCGATAACACTGGGGAAGGTAATGGGGGCATGGTGGTCCGAATTATGGACAGTATGTGAGAGGGGGCCATAGGGAACATATTATGTCAGAGACAGAGGAAGAGCAGGGAGGTATTTTACAGAAAAAGGTGGGCAGAAGAATGAGGGTGGGATCTAATGAATGTGAAGTCACATGGTAGCTCCAAATATCACTTGCAGACACATAATACCTCCTGTTTGCAAAGCAACCCATGCTAGAAAAAAGAGGTCACATTATGATCATGTACCTTATAGAAGAAGGTGATAGCAGGATAAAGAACGACACTGTGAATAGACAACTATTACTATTAGAAGATGGTCTTTCAGAGTATAGAATGATTTGAGAAGAAGAATATCTCCGGAGTGTCCCTTTAAATAAACTTAAAGGATTACCTGTATCAAGCAGATGTCTGATTCCTTTAATTAGAAGACTTTACACCTTTTTGCCGTGTAGTAGAGAATGACTAAGTTCATTTACATAGTTCTGTATACACACAGCGCCGAGCCGATGACATTTCACCTTAGGGACAGATTGCATATTAATATATTCATGTGTTTGCTAACGTGAATGCCACAGACATTTAGAAGGAACCTTCAGCTTAACACCATTCCGACTAAGATGAAAGATTTGTGTTTTTTTGGGTAGAGCGGCTGATTTGTAGTTCGGAGTCTCATCAATCACTATAGTCGGTTATGTCGTCACTTCGTTGCGTCTTATGTCTGATTATCGGATTTCAGCGTCCATGACTTCATCGCACCTCGGAACGTATTTGCCGACATTAATGTAACAAAAATATGTTGTAATAGTGAACTTGTCAACCCGACGGAACGATGACATACAACGTTTCATTGTTGCATTGGTTTCTATGGAGGGCCATAACATTCTCCTCATTACCGGTCCCATTAGCATGTCTCCCCGGACCCGAAATACAAAGAGTTTTTGGTTTTTTTCCGACCTCATTAATGTGCATCTCATTATTGATCGGTAGATTGTGGTGAGGGGAAGAAAGTCTTTGGAGTCATTAATACCGTAGCGTTATATTGATTAAATTAGGCAGTTACGACGCGGAGAACCTATTAATCTAGGCGGTAGAGTCAATCATTTATCCCGTCGTATATAGTCATTACTTGATCACAGTTTAATGGAGAGGAGCACATTTAAAACTCATTTAATAATATTTATGTTAAGCAAATTCTTCCTTTTACGAGAAAACAAGGCGATAAAGATTATAAATGGATGTCGCAATGCCCACTATCATTAACCTGTTAATGGATCAGAGACTGAGAAATCCTATAAGGACTAATGTATCAGGGAATTCTTATGTAAAGGAAATGTATCACCATACCCTATATGTAAATAATATATCTATATATATTGTAAGCGATGGCCGGTCAGGTAATGGAGGGGGTGTACATCTCACCCAGACTACTAAGGGTGAGATGAGAAAACTCCAGAAAGAATATTTCTCAGCAGATAACTTTTGTCTGCTGAGGGTTATTTCAGAGTTCTGGTTACTGGGCTGGATTTTTAGGAATGGCAGATAGGTTGGTAGTGGGACCTGTCATTCCATCTCCCTCCAGTCCACACTTTGGGGATGTTCTGGCAGCGACTCAGCTGCAGAGAGTCTCCTCGTCAAGAAGGCTTAAGAAGTCAGCTCCAGCAGCAGACTGCGGCAGAGTTTGGCTGGAGAACAAACAGAGAGGTCATATTTTGGAGCTGTGTCCTGAATGATTCTACTGGCTTTTGGATTTCTGTTATTCTAGGTGAGGTAACCTATTCTATGTTTAGTTAGCGCCTCGCCGGGCAGGGGTTTATTTTTTGTATTGTTTCCTTTTGTTGCTGCACTGTATTTTTGAGTGAAAGTAAACTCTACCTTTGTTTTGGACTAAAGAAACTGGACTTGTGTGTCTATGCCACCCCACCTAGCAACCCCATATATATATATATATATATATATATATATATATATATATATATATATATATATGTATTACATTCCCATTAAATAGGAATTCACTGATACATCAGACCTTATAGGATTTCTCAGTATCTCATCCATTAACAGGTTATATACATATATTCTATTTTTTGTACATGATTATGCTCTGATAACAGCATTTAGTGTTACGCTTTACGGCAATCTAATGGCAATAGGCAGCAATAGTCTGGTGCTGACTTATTGAGGTCTAGGAGAGAGTTTTCTAGACATACTCTGTCTAGGGAAGGCAGTAGATAAGCCGTCAGTAGTTGATGTAATGATTCATCAAGGAGTTTATCTGTAGAGGTGTTATCTTCTATTGTAATCCTGTCTGTGATGTAAATGAGGTGACTGCTGCAAAGAGGCTTCGAGCCTAGATTGAACATTGAAGGATATAATGACACATCTTTAAAATGTGGTGATTGGAGATCAGAGGCTGCGCATGCGCACTGTTCTTTGTGCTCGTGCAAGCCTCCGCTTCAAGCAAGTGAGCAGGTACTTCCCCCCCGCCGTCTGGTCCAGTATATTATTTTGCGCATGCGTGATGAAGTTCGCGCTCATGTGGCACATACTGCCACTCCACATGCATGGGAAAGGCACTGCGCAGCCGCAGTTATACCTTCTCAACGTTGCCAAGCCAGGTTACCTCTCCCTAGAGACGAGCATTAAAGGTATACTCTACTTGATCATTACCAATGAGTGCCCTGGTGATCTATGACTAGAAGTATGTGATGCTTGATGTTGCCTATAGTGTAATTTAACTATGTGTTGGATTTGTGTTGTGGACATGCCAACTTTTGTTTCCGTGGGCGTTAACCTTTTCAAGAACTAATTGAAATAGTAGGGGATGTCAGTTTTATATAGCGCTGTATTCTTGTCCATTGTACACTTGATAAAGGGGTCTTACACCCCAAAACGCGTTGTGTGAAGCTCAATCCTTTCGGGGATCTAGAGATCCCATCTTTGTCCTTCCTGGCTAAGGTGGTGATTGTGGCACAGAACGGGGGTTGTGGTACATGTTTGGTGCAAGAAAGGGCCTTACTCTAAATGTGCCCCATAATATCACCTCGTAGCACATAGAATATAAAGTTGAGTTTCTACAAATTTTTAAGCGGATTTCACTGTAAAATCTGCACCTAAATCCTAATAAAATATAAGTTGCATGCATGTGAATCAGGTTTCCGCGGCCCAGTCTACATACACGAGACATTTCCCACCTAGATTTTTACTTGCTGCCTATTTTACATGGATATGGAATATCTGTGCAAGAAAACTGGCGTGACTATTGTGGTAAGTTCACCCCACTGAGTCTAATAGCTAAAATATAGAACAATTTGAAAGATTTGCTTCGCTGCAACAGCAATTTTCCAATAGAAAATTTTCTATTACTCTGCCCATATTAGGAAAGTTGTAGTCAAGCAAGACTACTAAAATTTTGCATTTTTTGACAAAAGGTTCCAGCTCAGTTTTTGAGTATACTAGGAAATGGTCTGGTGGTAACAACCCTGATTTTTTCACTACCACGATACTAAGACTAAGGCCCGGTTGACATCGGCGTCCGGACCATTCCATTTGCCTATGTGCGTGAAATATGCAGAGAGAAAAGTCCTGCAAGCCACACTTTTCTCTCCGCATTTTTCGTGCGGAAACCACAAGGACCCCATTATAGTCTATGGGTTCCATGGGTTTCCTTAGGTTACTGCTTTTTTATGCGGATTGGTTTCCATTCGAGGGGTCCCCAAGCAGACTCCCCGAATGGAAACCCGAACACAGATGTGAATAAGGCCTCAGGCTAGGTTCACATCTGTGATCCGGTTTCCATTCGGGGGGGTTCCCCGAACGGAAACCTAATCTGCATAAAAAAGCATTTACCTAAGGAAACTTGTGGACTCCATAGACTATAATGGGGTCCACGTGGTTTCCGCTTAGTTTCCACCCAAAAAGGGTGAAAAATACGAAGAAGGGAACGGAATCCCCATACGGAGAGCCAACACTGGTGTGAATCTAGCCTAAAAATTTGCTTCATCCAGAAGGTCCCATCTTCACATCTTCCATGTGCATGAGAATTTTGAATGTTCCCATCCATCTTGCCATTGGTAGTATTTGATCGAGTAGGTATTCGATCGAATACTACGGTATTCAAAATACTCGTACTCGATCGAGTACCACTCACTATTCGAATGGAAAAATTCGATGCAGAACCAGCATTGATTGGCCGAATGCTATACAGTCGGCCAATCAATGCTGATTCTTCTCCTACCTTTAGAAGTTCTTCCGGCTCTGAATTCACTCTGCTAGGCATTGGGCCTGGGCAGAGCCGACTGCGCATGCCCGCACTACAAGAAAATGGCCGATTTGACTGTAAGCGGCCATTTTCTTGTAGTGCGGGCATGCACAGTCATCTTTGCCCAGGGCCGATGCCTGGCAGAGTGAATTCATTGCCTGATGATGACGTGGGGACGCTGCACGGAGAAGACTTCTCGGAGAATCCAGCCCGACCCTCACTCGTGGACTTGGTAAGTTCAGTTTGATCGAGTGTTGCCTAACCCTGAAACGAGTATTTTCCCCCCATAGACTATAATAGGATTCAATATTCGATTTCAGTAGTCGAATATTGAGGGGCTACTCGAAACGAATATCGAATATCGAGTATTTAACTACTCGCTCATCTCTAATAATCTATCCTAGATTTCAGTCGTGAAACTCAGTCCATGTGTTGGCCTGGATTGACCGGCTTGAACAGAATGGCGGTCTTCCTAGCATAATAGTTATCTATGATTCCAGGAGTCCCAACCTCTCAACGATATACTGCCCTCTAGTGATTATAGCAAGAGACAGTATATCGCTGGGAGGCCGGGACTCCTAGCTGTAGAGATAACTATTAAGCCAGGAGTCCATCTCCAAATTTGGCCAACAGATGGACCAAGTTTCATGGCTGAAACTCGGTCGTTTGAATGCGGGGTAAGGATTGGTCATCGATATGTCATCTTGCACAACTCCTTCCCACGTTGCGGAAACTCAACTTTATTTGTTGCAGATTTTGCTTCGGTTTTTTGAGCCAAAGCCAAGAGTGGATTGAGTTGAAGGTAGAAGTCTAAGAACTTCCCGTATATTTCCCTTTCCCTTTATATCCATTCTTGGCTTTGGCCCGAAAAACCGCAGCAAAATCTGCGACCAAAAAAGTTGCGTTTCCCCAATGGGGGGGGGGCTTGACCTTAAATGTTTTTTTCTTTACTACCCTTTTCTTATCGTGTTATAGCCAAAGACAACCACATGATACACCATATACATGGACACCATAAAACGTCCCGTTATCACTGGGCCACAATATTGACTCCCCAGCTGATGAACATTCTTGTCCGCGGCTTTCTAGAGAGGAAATATAATATCACGTCATGCCAAAATTTGCACAAAAAGTATGAGAAGATATTATAACGCCATCTCAGCTTGGAGAAATACACAAAGTGTAAACATCAGCGGATGTTGGATTTATAAGGGCAGGACCTGACTCGATGAGAAATGGAGAGCGGGCTATGTGATCGGCTTAACTCCATTTTCACGACACTATCTCTCACCCATAAAGTTAGGCTGTTTTTAATCTGCTCAGTGAGTCGGAGCCAATTTTGTGAGATACAGATAATAGGCTTTTAGTCTGAGTCGTGTCACAATTGCTTCAATGTTGTGCGCTCAAGGTATTCATTTATTTCGTGACAATTTCATATTTCAATTTCAAAAACTTTCTCAGGGACTGAGCTGCTGAGAAATAATCAGGAAACTTTTTATTCTCAAATTTTTACATGTTTAGTCTACCCAAAATTTGGGATAATTAATTTTTTTTTTTTGACTATCCAAAAGTTTGGTAGGGGGATGCTTGAAAGAGAAATGTAATGGACCCAGCAATAAGGTAAGGAGGTGAAGGATTAATATTGTTATTAGGCATCACACGGAGGGGATTTGTACATGGCCGTACAATGTACTGGAGTCCGTGGCCAAGGCCAGTTGACATCTCTTTGGAAATATTGTCTATTCGCTGATATATTAGTTGTGACCGTTTTTGGGGTATTCTATGTAGTTATTGGTAAGGCAAAGTGTTTGGTGTTGTGTTTCCTTTGCAGGGGCAATTTGTGATGGCAGAACTTTGGTGGCACCTAAGACTTTTATAATGGGAAGAGTCCTTTAAGATTCTATAGTATGACCCCACCCTAGCTATGGAGAAATGCTTGGCTTATGCCAAGGTGAAGGTGTGCTGTATAAATAATCCAGTATAAACCTCATCTTCTTCTTTTTAATCTACAATGACATATGTACAGGACACAGAGCATGCCCACAATATAGTAGAGAATATGACAGAGCATGCCCACAATATATCAGAGGATATGACAGAGCATGTCCACAATATAGCAGAGAATATGACAGAGCATGTCCACAATATAGCAGAGAATATGACAGAGCATGTCCACAATATAGCAGAGAATATGACACAGCATGCCCACAATGCTGTAGAGAATATGACAGAGGATGACCAAAATATAGCAGAGAATATGACAAAGCATGCCCACAATATAGTAGAGAATATGACAGAGCATGCCCACAATATAGTAGAGAATATGACAGAGCATGCCCACAATCTAGTAGAGAATATGTCAGAGCAGGTATAATTTCTAATAAAAGTCAATGAGTCAGTGTTTTGACCGGTTCTTATATTCAATTGTCCTCTGTTGAATGTGCTCAAGGAACACCCTACTGGGGGCCACACAGTGGCTCAGTGGTTAGCACTGCAGCCTTGCAACGCTGGAGTCTTAGGTTCAAATCCTGCCAAGGGCAAAAAACCATCTGCAAGGAGTTTGCATGTTCTCCCCGTGTTTGCGTGGATTTCCATCCCATATTCCAAAGACATACTGATAGGGACAAATGTACATTGTGATTCCTATATGGGGCTCACAATCTACATTTCAAAAAAAAAAAAAAAGGAACACCCTACAGTGATGTTAAAAAATATAATATTTATACAGTTCTGTTAAAAAACAATGATAATTCTAATAGATTTAGAAAAAAAATATGTATGTTCCCTTTACTTGCAGTGTTATCCTCATATAACTCCTGGTAATAAAACATAATACATAGACTTCTATCCAAACTGTTATTTTCACAGTTACTTATGCTGAAGAGATGAATTACGGCTCCTTATACACAGACTATAGACAACACTATAGAAATACCAAACTAGTGTCCGTCATATAACTAATCACCCATGTGAGAGGTGAGGGGTGGAAGGGCCCAAAAATGCCTCTTGGCATCACCGGTCAGTGTTTATTGACTTGTAGGAAACCTATCACATAACTGAGAGTTTCTGCAGATCTAACCCTCTGTATACCTCTGTATACTTCTGTATACCTTGACTGACCTTAACTTTCCCCTTGAGCATAGATAGAGAGGGATAGAGAGGGCTCAGATGGTGTTTGGTCCCTGCAAATCATTTTTTGCATCCAGAATAGCAAATATTCAAATATTTGGGCCAATAAATATCTGAGATTTCTTTCCAATAAACGTTATGAATGCGATGAATCAACCTCAAGTGAAATGTTCCCTGCACGGATATTGGAGACATTAGGATTCGGCTCTTCCTTTATAGTGTAGTTAATGGCCGGGCTGGTGAAATAAGTCACTGACTCCGCACCCGCATGGTGACCATGTTCTCTTGGCCTTCATTGCCACTAGATTTAAAGGACCAGTAACATAATAGATACAAATATGACAGAACTTTCTTAATATCCTCTGTTTCATCTTCTTTATTGTATGGCTGAATTTGAGTGCATTAAAGGGGTTGTAATAACTAAGCTTCCAAATCATCCTATCAGTAGGAAAGGGGATCACTTCAGGATTGTGGGGATCCAACCTATCTTGAGAATGAGGTTCCCCTGTTCTGATGGAGTGACAGCCCGAGCATGTGTCCGGCTGCTCCTTTCTGTCTTATGGGAACCTTGGAGATATTATCAATAGGGGAGCTGAAGGAGCCAGAACTAGCACAGGGAACAAAGCTGGGAGAACACCGTAGTTCTCGGTACGGTGGCCAAGCCAAATCATGGCAGCTGCAGTAACACAGGATGACCACTACAAAGACAATGGCGCTGTACTTCCACCTCTATAATCTGTGCTCGTTACGTTGCAGCTGATTGATGGGGTTCTGAGTTTTGGACTTCCATCAATGTGATATTGTTGTCCTGTGCTAAAGATACGTCTTCAGTAGCGATGAGCGAGTAGTACTCGATCGAGTAGGTATTCGATCAAATACTTCGGTATTTGAACTACTCGTACTCGATCTAGTACCACTCGCTATTCAATTGTAAAAGTTTTATGCAGAACCAGCATTGATTGGCAGAATGCTATACAGTCGGCCAATCAACGCTAGTTCTTCTCCTACCTTTAGAAGTCTTCTCCGTGCAGCTTCCCCGCGGCGTCTTCCGGCTCTTCATTCACTCTGCCAGGCATCGGGCCTGGGCAGAGCCGACTGCGCATGTCCGCTTGTAGTGTGGGCATGCGCAGTCGGCTCTGCCTAGGCCCGATGCCTGGCAGAGTGAATTCAGAGCCGGAAGATGCTGCGGGGACGCTGCACGGAGAAGACTTCTCGGAGGATCCAGCCCGACCCTCACTCGTGGACTTGGTAAGTATAATTTGATCAAATGTTGCCTACCCCTGAAACGAGCATTTTCCCCCCATAGACTATAATGGGGTTCGATAATAGATTCGAGTAGTCGAATATTGAGGGGCTACTCGAAACAAATATCGAACCTCGAACATTTTACTGTTCGCTCATCTCTAGTCTTAACCTAGAAAATTCCTTTGAAGGAACACTCTGTTAACCCCTTTTCGATTTTTGTTTTTGATTCCTCACCTTCAAAACCCCGTTCAAAGAGCCACAGGGAGGCTTAATATTTGCAGGGCAAATTTTGCTTTAGAATAATACCATTTATTATCCTGTGCAATGTACTGAGAAGCTGGAAAAAATTCAGAACGGGGTGTAATTGGAGAAAAATTACATTAGTTTAACTTTCTTACGGGCTTTGTTTTTATGGCTTTCACAGTGCAACCAACATGACACCTGTATTCTAAGTTTTGTTACAATTTTGGGGATCACAAATTTATATAGTTTTATTTACATTTTAACCCCTTAAAGGGATTCTATCTTTAGAAACCCAGTTTAAACTAAATACACATAGGAATAGCCTTAAAAGGATTCTACCATTAACCCCTTAGCGACCCATGACGTAATTGTAGGCATCGTCTAATAGAAGTGCTGCGATTTTGCTATTCACTGCAATACTGTAGTATTGCAGTGAATAGTATGAGCGATAAGACCCCCTAGGTTTCAAGGTACCTAAGGGGTCTGATCATAAATGTATAACAAGAAAAAAAAAAGTTTTTAAAAGTATTGAAAAAATTAAAAAAATATAAAAGTTCAAATCACCCCCCTTTCCCTAGATCAGCTATAAAAGTAATTAAAGAACACTGAATATAAACATATTAGGTATCCCTGCGCTCCAAAATGCCCCAACTATTAGAATATTAAATCATTTATCCCGTACTGCGAACAACGTAGCGGCAAAAAAAATAAAAATAGCCAAATAGCGTTTTTTTCAACACTTTGCCTCCTATAAAAAATTGAATAAAAAGTGATCAAACCATCAGATCTTTCCCCAAATGGTATCAATAGAAACGTCATCTTGTCCCGCATAAAAAGACACCACAACCAGCTCCATACATGGAAATATGAAAAAGTTACAGGTGTTAGAACATGATGACACAATTTTTTTTTCTATTTTGCAAAGTTTATCATTTTTTAAAAAGTATCAAAACATTTCAAGTACTATATAAACTTGGTATCACCGCGTTCGTACTGACACGTAGAACACAGGTAACATGTCATTTGTACCAAACAGTGAACGCTGTAAAAATTAAATAAACCCATAAGAAAATGGTGCAAATTCATTTTTTCTCCAATTGCACCTCATTCTGAATTTTTTTCCAGCTTCCCAGTACATTGCACAGCATATTGAATGATGCCATTACAAAGTACAATTTGTCCCGCAAACAATAAGCCATCATGTGACTCTGTGAACTGAAAAATGAAAAAGTTATGGCTCTTGAAATGTGAGGAGGGAAAAACGAAAATACGAAACCAAAAAATGGCCTGGTCCTTAAGGGGTTAAAGCAACTTTTTTTTCTAATTACCATGTCGGAATAGCCTTAAGAAAGGCTATTCGTCTCCTACCTTTAGATGTTGTCTCCATCGCGCCGTTCCTTAGAAATACCGGTACTTACCGGTATGCTAATGAGGTCTCGGCAGCAATGGGGGCGTCCTTATTCTTCATCTGCCTCCTCCCCTTGTCTGTCGTCTTCTTTCTTCGTCATGTCTGACGCCTGCGCAGTCAGCTCTGACAGCGAGACCCTGTTCAAGCCGACTGAGCATGCTCAGTAAGGTCCGTACAGCCCTCCGACGCGCGAGTGAACTCATCCAGGTGTCGGAGGGCTGTACGGACCTTACTGAGCATGTGCAGTCGGTTCTAACAGGGTCTCAGAGCTGACTGCGCAGGCGTCAGACATGACGGAGAAAGAAGACGACAGACAAGGGGAGGAGGCAGATGAAGAAGGACGCCCCCATTGCTGCCAAGACTTCATTAGCATACCGGTAAGTACTGGTATTTCTAAGGAACGGCGCGACAGAGACCACATCTAAAGGTAGGAGACGAATAGCCTTTCTTAAGGCTATTCCGACATGGTAATTAGAAAAAAAGTTGCTTTAATGGTAGAATCCCTTTAAGGCTGGCTATTCTTCTCTTGCTTTTATTATTCTGATCTGCGCTGCTGTTCCTTAGAAATATCTTCTTTGTTCCTTATGAAAATTAGTTTTCTTGCAGTACTGGGGGTATCCCCAGCACTGCTTGAAAACTCTCCAATGACGCCTCTGTCTTCTTCTCCGCACCGCCTCTTCTCTCGCGCTCCCATCGCGTCGTCATCCAAAAGTGCCAACTGTGCATGTCCATTGGCCAAACAGGAGAGGCCACAGGAAAATGGCCAATGGACATGCTTAGTCGGAGCTTTTGGACGAAGAGCGTGAGAGAAGAAGACAGGGGTGTCATTGGAGAGTTGTCAGACAGTACAGGGGACGCCCCCAGTGCTACGAGAAAACTCATTTACATAAAGAAGAAAGAAGATATTTTTAAGGAACGACGGGGCTGATCAGAATGATAAAGATAAGAGAGGAATATCCTTTCTTAAGACTATTCCAACGTGTATTAATTGTAAAAGGGGTTTCTAATGATAGAATCCCTTTAATGTTTGCGGTACAAATTGTACTTTACAATGGTACCATTTATTATTCTGTACAATGTACTGGGAAGTCAGAATGGGGTGGAATTGGAGGAAAAAGTACATTTGTCCAACTTTCTTAGGTGCTTCGTCTTTACAGCATTTGCTGTGGAACCAAAAAGACACGTCAACTGTATTCTATTTTTCGGTACAATTTTGGGGATGCCAAATTTATATCAAATCAAATCAAACAGGCTTTATTGGCATTTCTGAATAGATATTTGGCATCGCCAAAGCTAGTAAAGTGTGTGTGTGTGTGTGTGGGGGGGGAGTTGGAGTCGGGAAGGGGGGGGGTTGATTTGGGGTATAACAGTCCGTGGAGTCTCATCTTCCTCTTAGTTGAGGACCGCTATATGGGGAGGTGGGGTGGATGGTTTGGGGTATAACAGTCCGTGGGGGTCTCATCTTCCTCTTGTTTGGTGACAGCTGGACACGTATTGGGCAGCGATCTCCACAGTGGCCTCTTCTTCTCCCAGTAGGATGTAGAGTTTCCTCTTCTCGTCTGCAGATATGAAGTCTGGGATGTGGGCAGAGAGTCTTTGGAATTAGACGGCCCTCACAGCTGAGTATTTGGTGCAGTGTAGCGGAAAGTGGGTCTCGTCTTCTAGGGCCCCCTGGTCACAGTGCTGGCACAGTCTGTTCTCCCGTGGCTTGAACGCCTGCCTGTGTCGCCCCATCTCTATCTCCAGGTTGTGGGCGCTCAGTCTGTACCGGCTCAGGGTCTGTCTGTGTTTGGGGTGGCGTACTCTCTCCAGGTAGGTGGCCTTGGTGTAGTCCCTTTGCAGTGACTGGTACACGGTGAGTTTCTTGCAGTTATTTATTGCGCTTCTCCATTCCTCGATGTACCGCTCTGTGTCTCTCTCAATTACACCTTTTATTTGAACCTTGTTCAGGGCATGTTGGGGGTTTTGGCTTGGCAGATGGCTGATGCTTGGTTGAGGGATATCAGTTTTTCTCAGGGCTCTGTGGCTCAGCCAGGCTTGGTGGTGGTAAGAGCCAGGACTGCTGCTCTGTATGTGAGTCCAGAATGATAGCGCCCACTTCTGTATGGTGAGCCATAGGGGGAGTCTGCCTAGCTTCCCGGCATCCCATGTTAGATGTGCTGCGGTGGACATGGAGGAGGTACTTGCAGAACTCCAGGTGGAAGGTCTCTGTTGGGCTAGAGTCCCATTTTGGCTGGTCTGGGTAGGTGGCTGGGCCCCAAACCTCACTGCCATAGAGAAGGATCGGAGTGATGATTGCGTCAAATATCTTCAGCCAGACCCTCACCGGTGGTTTGAGGTGGTACAGTTGTCTTCTGATGGCGTAGAAGGTTCTGCAGGCTTTTCCTTTCAGGGTTTCTATTGCTGCTTTGAAGCTTCCTGATTGGCTGAGCTCCAGCCCCAGGTAGGTGTAGCTGTTGGTTTTCTCCAGTGTGGAGCCATTCAGTGTGAATTGTGGGGTGGGGGCTTTGTTGTGGCCCTTCTTCTGAAATACCATGACTTTGGTCTTCTGGTTGATGGGTAGGGCCCATGTGGTGCTGAATTTTTCCAGCACCGACAGGCTTATATAGTTTTATTTACATTTTAACCCCTTCACAAAAATCTAAAACTTTGCAAAAACAATTTTTACTTCCAGGGATAAGATCTCTTCTTCCACCGTTCTGTTCACCTCTCCTACTTGTAGCACAGATGGGATCCAGTAGGTGCCACATTTCTCCGTCTATAAATATACATCCATATTACAAAGTCGTCTTAAGGTGTCTAGCCCCTTAAATTTAAGCCACTTTGTAACACAATTATCTGGAAAGGTGACCTTTATTTCCTGCTAGAAGTCTAACTCTTGCCAGAAGTTTTCCATCATGGGTGGTTGATGGTTTCTCCGTTACCGAAGCCCTGTTCTCACTTCCCTTCCCCGTAAGCTTTTCTTCTTGCAATCCTATGAGAAACTGACTCCAGTTTCCTTGAGCACACATCTTAAATCTTGCAGGTGCAAGACTGATTGTTTTTCTTTTAGACAGGATAGAGCCGAGTCTTAAATTAAAGGTCCATAGAGATGGAGGAATGAGTTCGCGAGAGACAAGTCTGGTGTTTTTTTATTTTCCTTTTTTTACCAGTCTCATTCTTAGTCTAATGTATTATTCACACATCCAGAGCCACTCACATTATCTATTCTTTTGTACAAATTGCCTTGCCTGTTTTTTTTCGGCGCCTCTCCTTCCCTCTTCCTTCTGATCGCATAATACGAAGTGGAATTATCTGGTCGTTTTGGAGACAAATTGATGCAGTGATATTATTTGAAGGGATGTAAAATTGTTTCAATTGTGCGGCTTTTCTCTCGCAGCTGCACCCGCTCTTTTCAGCTTTTGAATGTAATATTTCTCTCCCATTTGGTAATGATCTTGATCCAAAATGAAGAAATATATTACGTGATTTGTATTTTTTTACATTATTCTTTATTCATTCCTTTTTTCTTTTTTTTTTTTTTACTGATTTACATAGGAAGAATAGCGCCCGTTTTTTTCCCTGTCGGAAAAAAGTTTCATCATTTAGGTAGAGCGGTGCATCCAGCAGAAGAAAAGCTAAAAGAGATTCCTCTTCATTTTCTATCCTCTCCCCATTAGGCCGGGTTTAGAAGGGGTTTTTTTTGGACCGTATTTTGACGTGGAATCAGTGTCAAAATGTGGGTAAAAAAAATCACCTTCCATTGACGTCAATGGGAGCCGGTCATTTCCTTTTTCCGCGAACTGCCTTTTTTTCATGTGGATTCCGTGGCAAAATCCACCGCGGCATCCGCGTTGTGACAATCCCTCCCGACTTGGTCCATTCATTTGGGCCTAATCCTTAGTGGAAGACGGTGACTGTCAGAATCTGACAGTCGCAGCTAGCCACGGGAGGCACTTTTTGGACCGGATTTTAGGCAGCTTCAGGCTCCAATAACTCCCATTGGAACCTTGGCTTAGGTTTCAATGAACGGGCACACTCTCTCAAGCTGAAGACTCTCCAGATGAATCCACAGCAAGATGGAGCAGGACACTTATTTTGCCCTGCTCCGATCACTGCCTACATTGAATGCCAAATCAGTGATGTATTCCACTGAGTGAATGGAGCCCAAGTCTATGTTCACAGGGAGGAATTTGGTGCTGAATTTGAGATAGATGCCAATTTTTCCTCTAGTTGATTATTTCAGGTAGCATAAATTTTTCCAAAAAATCAGCATCTGACTTCCATTAAAATGGAGTCTGGTTTCAAGAGGAATTTGGAGCTGATTTTGAGGCGGAATCCACCTCAAATTCAGAACCAATTTCCTCAGTGGGAACATACCCAAAGCATTGTGCTTGATCTTCAGGGAGATTCTGCTTCAACTCAGGGAGTTGCAGAAAATACCAAATGGCAGGTGCAGATTTTAATGCAGAAATCGATGCAGGACAGACAGAAAATTCGGCTTCAAATTATGGAGGCTGGGGCAACACATGGCATAAACGCCTCAATTTGCCCGTAGCTCCATGTTTTTTTTGCTGCAGTGTTCATTTGCTGCAGGATGCCATGTGGGGCCTAAGGCTAAAGCTACATTTTTCAGCTAGTCCCGCCTGTCTGACTTTGTATCCGGTCAAAATAAAAAACGGTTTCCCCATGGAGAAGCTACATACAGACACTGGTGGTTTACTTTTAAAACCCATTGAAATGAATGGGTTTTAAAACTGACCCCCGGGAAGCTGTCCCCTATGCAGCCTCTTTGAGGAATTGGATAGAGACAAGGTGGGCAGACACGGGCAGAACTGTGAATGCCCCCTAAGTTAAGAGCTATACGGCAACTTTGGCAGTAACTCCCATGATAAAGTAATGTCACCCTGTGACCTTCACTGCTGTAAATGCATGGAGTCACACTGTGAGCTTGGTCGCTCTTTCAACTCCTACTTCTAGTTGCAAAAAGATTGAGCACAACTGGATACCCAAAGTATCAACAATTTTTTGCAACTAGTAGTTGCAGTCACAGTGCCCTTTGGGTCGCAGTGTAACTCCATTTACTTGGTGAAGGGAGTTGTAGGGTGACCTGGTGATCTTTGGGAGTTGTGGCCCTGATCATAGTCCTTCCCATTCCACCAATGGCCCAAAAAAGTGGCCCACTGAGCGACCAGACTGCTTGTCTGACTGATTTAGCTCAGGACACCATCGAGCAGTTAAGCAGAATTTTGCTTGATATTGCAGCTCAGTCCTATTCACTTGAGTAAGACTGCGAACTGCCAGACCAGCCATTGCAAAATGGGCAAGATTGGGCACTCCATTTTGTATCAAGCATCGCACCATACCATGTGTATGTAATATTGCACCTCAGTCCCAGACCTCAGAGTAAAATGATATCTCCTCTAGTTCAGACGATACATGAGACATAATAGGACCTGTAACGGATTCTACATTAGGGCCCAGGAGCTTCAATTTACTTCCCCGCTATAAACCCTCCAGACCTGTGCCGCGTTCACAGAGCCGTAGACAGCTTCATGAGCAAATTTGCTATCATCTTTCATCTACAGTCACATAATTGCAAGTTTCAATTACATAAACCCCCACAATCTATACATGACGATGAGAAGACAATGATCGGAGCTTTGTGCCGTGCTTATGTCACCCACTTCATTGCTATATTGTGAGCGTAACTGCAAGGGTTACGTCTTAGATTTAGATTTTTTTCACCGTGTCCTGTAGTCTGTCATCCTGAAAGCTACTGCTCAGCATGCAAGGAACGAGGTGTGTGTTAGCTAAGGACAACTTTTAATAACACCGCAATATGCTGTACCGCTACATCAAAACCAGGCGTGAAATGGAGCTTAATATGATCAGTGGGGGCTATTTACTAATAATCTGCAAGAGGACAAATCTGTTCCTAGTCGTAGACACGAACACGAAGTCAAGATTTCACTTCACGCCTAAGAGATATGATGACAAACTGCATAAATATAGAACAAACTCACCCCCCCCCCCCCCAAAAAAAAAGGAAAACCATGACAGCATAGAATTAATGCAGAACATATACAATATTCCTTTAGGCTTTGTGCACATGAGGAGCGGAACAATGGAATAGAATTATAAGCAGAGGATCAGAACAACGGGCAAATGGACTGCTAAAATAGTGGGTGTCAATGGACCCTACAAAACCCATTGGCTCCGTTGGGTGTCCATTCTTTTTAACTGAAGCAGCTAGATCCTTTACATCCGGTGACACTACGACAGAGTCTCCAAACACATGTGAACACATCCTATGGATAGTAGGGTTGAGCGAGAAATCGTGGATCGGAAAAGATCGGATTCCAATCAGTGATTGAGTAAATTTCATGATCGCGATCGGAATTCCCATTCCGATCTTTTCCAGCAGAATCGAGGTCGGAGGTTATCTCAAGATCAGCTCACCCCTAAAAGTGACTTTTCCCATAGAGAAGCATTGACTAGGATTGAGCGATCAGAATCGGAAAAGATCGGATTCCGATCGGCGTTCGAGCAAATTTCATGATCGGGATCGAAAATCGGATTTTAAAATCGATCTTGAAATCTCAAGATTGGCTCAACCCCAATGGATAGGCAATACGTCATTTTTGTGCTTTAACCCTTTTTAATTAAATTGACAACTGGGCATTACCATTACCCTTGTCAAAAGAGCATGTCTCTACATAGTCTGACACTGCTGTCTCTCACTGGATAGCATCAGGATTAGTAATCAGTATCTGATCTGTGGGGGGTCCTTACATTTGGACATCCCAGATCTGCTGATCTAGCTTCCTCCAGGTGTCATAAGCAACTCTGCTCCTATTCAAGGAATAGGAGCTGCATCCCCATCCACTAGTGGTGGTTCCAGGGAACTGCATCTATTACTTGAATAGGAACAGACTGCTTCTGCTTCCCATTCACTGCTATAACTTCAGATAGATCAGTGGTTCAGTGTAGGGTACAGATGTTGGACCCCACAGATCAGACATTGATGATCTATCTTGTGGATAGGTCATCAGTAGAAATGAGTGAGGTTCGGATCAAAACATATTTGATCCAGATTTTCCAAAAGTTTCCGACCCAAACCCAAAACTTTTGGGGATCATTAGCCTCAAAACACTATTATATTCTGGAATCTATACTCTGGAGTCTAGAATCAGTGGTTGCCCAGGGGAGGTGAGTTATACTCTGTTGCTCTTGTGGGTGTCCCACTTTGCCCCAGCATCTTGATATTGGCATGTGGCTACTAAGAATGTGTCACAGGCCTCAACTATGACCCTAGAGTTCATGACATCATCCATGGGCTAGAAGACCCCATAAAAGTATACTAGGGCCCAGGAGAGGTGAGTATAACCGTTTGTCGCATTTACTCACCTCCCCTTGGCCTCCACTTATTATACTCTACGGTCTAAAGAGACCTTAGCATATAATAGTGTTCCATGAGTGACAAACCCCAAAAAGTTTTGCACTTGGGTCAAGCCCAAAACTTTTGGAAAATTTACGTTCAATCAAGCTCAATCTGGAGTCTCAAGGTTCTCCTGGATTCACAAGGTTCTATCTCTAGCCATCGAAAACTCCTTTAAGAATCCCTTATTATGGCAATGCCCGGGCACACTGTACGTGATTCAGAATGTCACGAGCCCATAATATAGTGGCACTTGAGCAAATTTATTTTTATTATATGCAGGTCTTAACACTCCAATATTCTTCAGATGCTCAAAAATCCTTTTAAGTAAAACATAAAAAGAAGAAAATACAAGTTCTGTATGTCGGATAAGATAAAGCGGTTCTTGACCATAAAAGCAGGACACAGTCATCGTAACCTTGTTCTGTTTTGTGCATGGATTATGGCAAGTCTCATTTCTGCGGCTTCCACAGTTTGCAGCCAGTACTAATCTGGTAACATATGTCTAATAAATGGGACATCTGCATCATAAAATACAGCAGCGCAGCGCAAATAAACAGAACATGTCTCCTCCAGTATATTTGTGTTTCCGAAAGCCGACTTTATAATATTCACGAATAAGTAGCAATTTCTTCAGCTAAAGTAACAATAAGCACCGTGTCATCCAAACGTATACCAAGATAAGAGCGCAGCAGAGCTCAGCTTGTCATGTAGCACAAACCATTATGATATTATAATATGCAGAGTATGTGCATTTCTATAGGTGTGCAGGTAAAGCTACCAGAACCAGTATATCACCCAGTACTGCAGATAGATAGGTTAGAGTCACCATAACCAGCATATCACCGCAGCCCTGCAGATAGATAGGTTACTGTCACCAGAACCAGCATATCACCCCAGCCCTGCAGATAGATAGGTTACTGTCACCAGACCCAGCATATCACCCCAGCCCTGCAGATAGATAGGTTAGTGTCACCAGACCCAGCATATCACCCCAGCCCTGCAGATAGATAGGTTACTGTCACCAGAACCAGTATATCACCCCAGCCCTGCAGATAGATAGGTTACTGTCACCAGACCCAGCATATCACCCCAGCTCTGCAGATAGATAGGTTAGTGTTACCAGAACCAGCATATCACTCCAGCCCTGCAGATAGATAGGTTAGTATCACCAGAACCAGCATATCACCCCAGCCCTGCAGATAGATAGGTTAGTGTCACCAGACCCAGCATATCACCCCAGCCCTGCAGATAGATAGGTTAGTGTCACCAGACCCAGCATATCACCCCAGCCCTGCAGATAGATAGGTTACTGTCACCAGAACCAGTATATCACCCCAGCCCTGCAGATAGATAGGTTACTGTCACCAGACCCAGCATATCACCCCAGCTCTGCAGATAGATAGGTTAGTGTTACCAGAACCAGCATATCACCCCAGCCCTGCAGATAGATAGGTTAGTATCACCAGAACCAGCATATCACCCCAGCCCTGCAGATAGATAGGTTAGTGTCACCAGAACCAGCATATCACCCCAGCCCTGCAGATAGATAGGTTAGTGTCACCAGAACCAGTATATCACCCCAGCCCTGCAGATAGATAGGTTAGTGTCACCAGAACCAGCATATCACCCCAGCTCTGCAGATAGATAGGTTACTGTCACCAGAACCAGCATATCACCCCAGCCCTGCAGATAGATAGGTTACTGTCACCAGACCCAGCATATCACCCCAGCCCTGCAGATAGATAGGTTAGTGTCACCAGAACCAGCATATCACCCAGCCCTGCAGATAGGTTAGTGTCACCAGAACCAGCATATCACCCAGCCCTGCAGATAGATAGGTTAGTGTTACCAGACCCAGCATATCACCCCAGCCCTGCAGATAGATAGGTTAGTATCACCAGAACCAGCATATCACCCCAGCCCTGCACATAGATAGGTTACTGTCACCAGAACCAGCATATCACCCCAGCCCTGCAGATAGATAGGTTACTGTCACCAGAACCAGCATATCACCCCAGCCCTGCAGATAGATAGGTTAGTGTCACCAGAACCAGCATATCACCCCAGCCCCACAGATAGATAGGTTACTGTCACCAGAACCAGCATATCACCCCAGCCCTGCAGATAGATAGGTTAGTATCACCAGAACCAGCATATCACCCCAGCCCTGCAGATAGATAGGTTAAGGGTCACCAGTACCAGCATATCACCCCAGCCCTGCAGATAGATAGGTTAGTGTTACCAGAACCAGCATATCACCCCAGCCCTGCAGATAGATAGGTTAGTATCACCAGAACCAGCATATCACCCCAGCCCTGCAGATAGATAGGTTAGTGTCACCAGAACCAGCATATCACCCCAGCCCTGCAGATAGATAGGTTAGTGTCACTAGAACCAGTATATCACCCCAGCCCTGCAGATAGATAGGTTAGTGTCACCAGAACCAGCATATCACCCCAGCTCTGCAGATAGATAGGTTACTGTCACCAGAACCAGCATATCACCCCAGCCCTGCAGATAGATAGGTTACTGTCACCAGACCCAGCATATCACCCCAGCTCTGCAGATAGATAGGTTAGTGTCACCAGAACCAGCATATCACCCAGCCCTGCAGATAGGTTAGTGTCACCAGAACCAGCATATCACCCAGCCCTGCAGATAGATAGGTTAGTGTTACCAGACCCAGCATATCACCCCAGCCCTGCAGATAGATAGGTTAGTATCACCAGAACCAGCATATCACCCCAGCCCTGCAGATAGATAGGTTACTGTCACCAGAACCAGCATATCACCCCAGCCCTGCAGATAGATAGGTTAGTGTCACCAGAACCAGCATATCACCCCAGCCCCACAGATAGATAGGTTACTGTCACCAGAACCAGCATATCACCCCAGCCCTGCAGATAGATAGGTTACTGTCACCAGAACCAGCATATCACCCCAGCCCTGCAGATAGATAGGTTAAGGGTCACCAGTACCAGCATATCACCCCAGCCCTGCAGATAGATAGGTTAGTGTCACCAGAACCAGTATATCACCCCAGTCCTGCAGATAGATAGGTTAGAGTATCGAACTGTGTTTCCCTCTTCTGAATCTTGGCTTCTGTTTGTGAAATATTGCTGTTTTTGTTAAAATACAAATGAACTTTTTGGGCATTGCCAGTTACCTCTTTGAAATAATAACATCGCCCTCGTTACATGAAAAAGCTACTTTGCATTTTGACAAAAACAGCGATATCTCAGCAATGGCGGCAGCGATTCACAAGTGGAAATCACTGTTTGGTTCAGATAAACCTATCTATCTGGGGGCTGGGTTGATATGCTCAATTCTGATGACAAACTAGGGTTTGGTTGCTCATAGAATATTCTTATAATCAGCCAGGTATGGTCATAGATAGTAGAGGGCCCCTGTGCAAGAACAGGATAATATCCAGTCACTGGATGGGAGTGCGCCACTGTTCTCTGCAGTATCAAGTACCACTGCTACAAAATAAGTTGATTATAAATCATTTTTTTCTTCATGGTTACAGATAACTCTTTGCAGTCAGATTCTGCAGTCATACACTCTTGCATATGACTCTTATTGGTAGGTCTAACACTGAGTAGAAAAACTGAAGCATTCAGTGCAATGGACTGACCTGATAATCATTGCACGTCCTATTAATGGCTATCCAAAATTGATGGCCCAGAGGGCAGGTCCACCAAATATGAAGAGTTTCGCCAAAAGCATTACAGCCCCGAAAACCGAAGCCGTGAAGTCAAAAGGGACTAGATAGGTCCTATCAGGTATCTTACAAAAGGGTTCCATAAGGGTGACCTGACAACCACTGCCCTTGCTGATACAGTAAATGTACAACAGTCGGTGCATTGAGTTGGTGTTGGGGTGATCTCTAAGACTGTGTAGACACAGTCCTTCAAAGCTAGGGTGGGTAATCTCAGGGTTAAGTGGGGTAAAAGAGTGCAGGGAGTGAAAGCTCTGAGTAGCCCTGGAGTCCTCTTGGGGGTTGGGGTATGTCTACTAGTAAAGTAGTCCTTGGAGAAGACCCACCAATCACAGAGGAAGCTTTAATGGAGCCTGAACCTGGCGTAACTCCACCAAGTGAATACCTGGGGGGATATACCAGGAGAAAAAAGAGGATTATAATACAGAGGGAGTAGGGGGCGATCGGGATTGTATCACAGGGAGAGATACTCATTTACTTTTACTCGTCTGCTAACATTCTCTCTCCATTATTTGAGTCTAACCCAGGCAACCCCTTGTTAAATATCCTATTAAGACTTGATAATATTAATACGGCTAATAAAGGGGATCCCACAGCCCAGACCTCGCTGTATTAACAAGAGCCTTTAAATCAATGGACGTCTGTGGCTTTCCTTTGGCATCACTCCAGGGAAAACAAGTATCCAGACTGCAGCTACAGGAACAATTGATAACAGGAAATGCAGCAAATCTTAAGGAAAGTGGAGCGCTAGATAAAAGGCAAATGAAACTCCTCGACCTCCATTCTACTATTTCTTGTCTTTTTTTTAAACACACATGGCTAGACACTTGTTACCACAACACTTATGTCAGGTTATTATGAAACAAATAATGCTTCCATGTAGTGCCCACACAATACTGTCTAAATAATACCACTATAAGGTCTGTAAGAGTAATACAACATAATGCTACCATACAGTACCCACATAATACTACTGTATACTACCCACATAACACTGCCATACAGTACCCACATAATACTACTGTATAGTACCCACATAACACTGCCATACAGTACCCACATAATACTACTGTATAGTACCCACATAACACTGCCATACAGTACCCACATAATACTACTGTATAGTACCCACATAATACTACTGTACAGTACCCACATAATACTACTGTATAGTACCCACATAATGCTACTGTATAGTACCCACATAATACTACTGTATAGTACCCACATAATGCTACTGTATAGTACCCACATAACACTGCCATACAGTACTCACATACTACTACGGTACAGTACCCACATCATGCTACCATACAGTACCCACATAATACTACTGTACAGTACCCACATAATACTACAATACAGTACCCACATAATACTAATGTATATTGCCCACATAACACTGCCATACAGTACCCACATAATACTACTGTACAGTACCCACATAATATTACTGTAAAGTACCCACATAATACTAATGTATAGTGCCCACATAACACTGCCATACAGTACCCACATAATGCTACTGTAAAGTACCCACATAATGCTACTGTACAGTACCCACATAACTCTACCATACAGTACCCACATAATACTAATGTATAGTGCCCACATAACACTGCCATACAGTACCCACATAATGCTACTGTAAAGTACCCACATAATGCTACTGTAAAGTACCCACATAATACTACTGTACAGTACCCACATAATACTACCATACAGTACCCACATAATACTAATGTATAGTGCCCACATAACACTGCCATACAGTACCCACATAATACTACTGTACAGTACCCACATAATATTACTGTAAAGTACCCACATACTACTAATGTATATTGCCCACATAACACTGCCATACAGTACCCACATAATGCTACTGTAAAGTACCCACATAATGCTACTGTAAAGTACCCACATAATACTACTGTACAGTACCCACATAATACTACCATACAGTACCCACATAATACTACCATACAGTACCCACATAATACTACCGTACAGTACCCATATAATACTACCCTACAGTACCCACATAATACTACCATACAGTACCCATATAATACTACTGTACAGTACCCACATAATACTACCATACAGTACCCACATAATAGTACTGTACAGTATCCACATAATACTACCCTACAGTACCCACATCATACTACCATACAGTACCCACATAATACTACTGTACAGTACCCATATAATACTACCCTACAGTACCCGCATAATACTACCACACAGTACCCATATAATACTACCCTACAGTACCCACATAATACTACCATACAGTACCCATATAATACTATTGTACAGTACCCACATAATACTACCATACAGTACTAACATAATACTACTGCAAAGTACCCACATAATACTACCATACAGTACCCACATAATACTACTGTACAGTACCCATATAATACTACTGTACAGTACTTACATAATACTACTCTATAGTACCCACATAACGCTGCTAAATTTTAACTAAAATTAAAATTTCAGAAGATTCCTTTCGTCCTGTGTTCAGACAAAGCATACCCCTAATTCGGTTCGGTCCAAACATATTTGGATAGAACCGGAAGGAAAATGATTATTCTCTGAGATCTCTTCCGATACCAGAGAATAATAGCTGGAGGCTATTACAGGTTACTCACCTTCCATTACTGTTCTGTACTCATGTCATGGCTGAGGCCCAATCACAGGTCTCTGTGGTGACCCTGGGCTCCTGACGTCACGCCACGAAGAGTAAGACACTGAGAGCTAGATACCGCGAGGAGGCCCAGAAGAGGCAAGTATAAATGTAAGGAGACCCCAGAGTATAATAATTTACCATTTGCTGCCATTTTAGTTTGTTTAAGACGAATCCCAAATCCCAATATCAAAACTGAACACTTTGGAATATTTGGGTAAAATCCGGTTAGCTTCGAGCTGATGTGGCTAGCTCTAATATTAAACTATATATTATCTTATAGTATTAATAATCCTGATTATACAGATGTGTCTTTTCTTTTGGCTGGGCTATAGCTGTGTGTATTACAAGATGACAAGCGTTTCAAAACAATATGATTTGCAGATTATTAGAAATGAGTGAATGGGCTTATAATGAGTCAGATTTGGATTAAAAGAAACTTGGGCTTGTTACCCATGACTTACTATTATACCCTGAGGCCCCTTAAGAGTGAATTAAGTAGAGGCCCAAGGAAAATGCGCAAACATTGTGAACACTTATACTCACTTTCCCTCGCCACTCCCTTGTGGTTCTCTTCAGTCAACTTCTGGCCTCCTGGATGGTGTAAGGAAACCTGGATAAGTAAATGGAGAAGTGCTCTGACCCTGGTGGAGATCCAGGGGACATGTATTGAGATAGTCAGGACCTATAAGTATCTGGGTGTGCTCCTCAATAATAAACTAGATTGGGCTGATCACCTGGAGGCGCTGCACAGAAAGGGCCACAGCAGACTCTACCTGCTCAGGAGGCTGAGGGCCTTCGGAGTCCAGGGGACACTTCTTAGGGCATTTTTCAACTCTGTGGTAGCCATCTTTTTTGGTGTGGCCTGCTGGGGAAGCAGTATATCAACCAGGGACAGAAATAGACTTGACAGGCTGATCAGAAGGGCCAGCTCTGTCCTGGGGAGCCCCTTGGACCCAGTACAGGTAGTGGGTGACAGAAGGACACTGTCTGTGGTGACCTCCATGCGGGAGAACAAATCCCACCCCATGTATGGGACCTTGATGGGACTTGGCAGCACTGTAAGTGACCGTCTGCTTCACCCCAAGTGTGAGAAGGAGCTATCGCAAGTCCTTCCTTCCAACCACGACCAGGCTGTATAATCTACATCAGACCAAGCGAAGATCACTCCGCACAGAGAACTAATGATTATCACGTCTTCCTTCTTTCTTCTTTTGTTCCTTAGCTGCTATGGACTCCTAGTATATCTTCTCTTCTCAGCATATGTGTGTCCTGTAATATATTACTGTGTATTATCCTGTATCTGTATTACTATGCTGCTGTAACACGCTGAAATTTCCCCACTGTGGGACTATTAAAGGATTATCTTATCTTATCACCACTGAAATCTGTGACGGGTCCTTATTGGTCACATGGGATGCACCATTGTCACCCTTGCTCAGCACTTGAAATCTACTGGAAGATAACCGAAGAGGACAGTGATAGAGTGCTGGACAACTACAGGAGCCCAGGAGAGGTGAGTGAAGGTGAATATCACAATTATGTTTTGCCACCTCAAGGGCTCTCCACTTGTTGTGGGGTTAGAAGAGACCGTTCTTCCGGCTTGGATGTAAGAAGTTAACCGCACCCCAAACCCCAAAAACTAAGCCTAGGTCTACCCAAATAGGTAAAACACCTTTACATTTTAGTATTTTATTTTTGTCCCCTCTATTTCTATTTCGTGCCCTTTTTGACTTCATTATCATACAATACAGCCGTGTATTATTCATGTCGAATACACAATCCGTTTCTTGATACATTCAACGCATTCTATTATAAATCTAATATCTGTTTAAGAACGTGCGCTTCATCGGCAGCCTTCGTATCCAGGGGCTATAATAAATTCCCATAAATATACAGGACATTACTTTTTCGGAGACGCATTGGTCTTGCAGCAGAATGATCACAGGCCGCATTGTCCTTTTATTACACAAACTTATTTTCTCGGGGTGATGTGCCAAGTTAAACCAACTCATAAAAGGTTATCTGTGCCTATATGTCAGCGGCGTCCATAGGTTATCTCGGCCAATATGTCATCGGGTATAAATAAGAGCGGGCAGGGAAGATATTTGTCTAGTACGGTGTCCCGGTGATATTAGCAGAGCCGAGACGGATTCATATGAATCACACATGGAGGCCGGGGGCATTGTATGTTTCTATATACAGTAGTTGGAATTCAGTATATTATAAAGATTATTCAGATTGACATTTAGATAAAGAATTCTCTCGGGTTTCACTGAACATTTATCTTCTCCGATAAAGATCTGTTACCGCAGACAGCGACTAATGTACAGAATTTATCTCATGCAACGTGTTTACCGAGTTTTCCATTCATCATTTTTATTGTAAGGATCGCACATCTGTCTTTTATATCCGCATATTGATTATTTTTGGCTGAAATTAAAAGCCATGAAGACGATTGCTGTCCATAGGTCCTGTCGTCAAAAAATCGCACACATGGAGAGGCTCTCGTGGACATGGTCTATATCGTAACGTCAGCCATTAGGGAGAAGCTGTCTTTTGATTGCTGCCCACCTTGTAAGTCAGTGTCAGACTCTTTGTTACCAGAATATCATGTAAGAGAAGATAAACCAGAAATCATCCCCCCCTTCATCTCTAAACTTTTGGAACGCCTGGTCTATTCTCGTTTAATCCGCTATCTCTCTTCTAACTCTCTTCTTGACCCCTTACAATCTGGTTTCTGCTCTCTGCACTCTACTGAAACGGCTCTCACAAAAGTCTCCAATGATCTCCTAATGGCTAAATCCAATGGTGACTTCTCTCTTCTCATTCTTCTGGACCTCTATGCAGCTTTTGACACTGTTGACTAATCGCTCTTCCCCTCACTAAACTCTCCCCTCTACAATCTATTCTGAATGTAGCGGCCAGGCTCATCTATCAGGCTAGACGCTACAGCGATGCCTCCGGTCTGTGCCAGTCACTACATTGGCTGCCTATTCATTATAGAATAAAATATAAAGTTATCCTCCTCCCCCACAAGGCTCTCCATAAAGCCGCACCTCCCTACATTTCCTCCCTCATCTCTGTCTACCGCCCAACCCGTGTTCTCCGCTCACTCAATGACCTAACACTTACATCCTCTATTATCAGAACCTCCCACGCTCGTATACAAGACTTCTCCCGAGCTGCACCACTTCTCTGGAATGCTCTACCCCGGACAATAAGATTAACTCCCAATTTATACAACTTCAAGCGCAAACTAAAGACACATCTTATCAGACAAGCCTATCACAATGTCTAACGTAACCCCTTCCATACTATAATTAGAATCCCCAAAATTTAACCCTCCTCTGTCCCCGCTCCCACATTACCCCACAGGATATGATGTCTTTTCAGGCTAACTTTATCTGTCCAAGCTCCATCCACATGTTACAGGACACTACTAGTGACAGCTCATAAAGTTTTGTTTGTGTAATGACAGTCACCTCTATTACAAAATTGTCTGACCTCTGTATAAGCAATACCGCCCCTGCTACCTCTTGTGTCACCCCCTCTACCTCATAGATTGTAAGCTCTTGCGAGCAGGGCCCTCAGTCCCATTGTGTGAAATGACGCTCTTTGTTATGTATCTGTCTGTCTGTATTTGAACCCTACAAATTGTACAGTGCTGCGGAATATGTTGGCGCTATATAAATAAAATTTTTTATTATTATTATTATTATTATTATTAAATCATGGTTGGGTTTCTGACAAGTCTCAGGTCATAGAAAGTTCCTGCGGTTCCTTCTCTTCAGATGCCAAGGTGCAATTTATTTGTGGGTGGTGAACTCCAAAAGTTTTGGGTTCAGCTGTAACCAAAATTTTTGAAACATTAATAATGTGTTAGATTTTGCTACAAACTGGCCCACTCCTCCCTAATCCCTACTCATGTTTCAAGGTTCTTAAAAGGGAGCCTATCATCAGAGCCCAGCATATCAACCCCCCACAGATAGGTTAGGGTCACCTGAATCAAACACTATCTTCCCCTTGTGAATTGCTGCCCCTGTTTCTAAAATATTGTCTTTTTTTTTGTTACAATACAATGAGCTCTTTGGAGCAATGAGGGTGTTGTCATTGCTCCAAAAAGTTAAGCAGCAATGCCCTTGCTGCTCGAAAGAGTTCACTTACATTTTGACAAAAACAGTGATATCTAAGCAACAGAGACAGTGATTCGCAAGGGGAAAACACTGTTTGATTTCAGTTCACCCTAACCTATCTATCTGTGGAGGGTAATTAACCTATCCATCTGTGGAGGGTAGATAACCTATCCATCTGTGAAGAGTAGATAACCTATCTATCTATGGAGGGTAGTTAACCTATACATTTGTGGAGGGTAGATAACCTATCTATCTGTGGAGGGTAATTAACCTATCCATCTGTGAGGGTAGATAACCTATCTGTGGGGGTAGATAACCTATCCATCTGTGAAGGGTAGATGACCTATCTATCTACGGAGGGTAGTTAGTCTATACATTTGTGGAGGGTAGATAACCTATCTATCTGTGGAGGGTAATTAACCTATCCATCTGCAGAGGGTAGATAAAATATCTATCTGTGGGGGTAGATAACCTATCCATCTGTGAAGGGTAGATGACCTATCTATCTATGGAGGGTAGTTAATCTATACATTTGTGGAAGGTAGATAACCTATCCATCTGTGGACAGTAGAACCCTAAAACATGAGTAGGGATTAGAGGGGAGTGAGCCATTTTCCAGCAAACCTTGTTCATGACTAATTTTCCCAAAATTTTGGTTTAAGCTAATAACGGTTACGTTCATGGGAAAACCACTAGACACTATTGAGCATTGTTGGCTTCGGCATGGTTTAACTACATTTCCATACACACGAAAGCTAATCCAGGTGGAATATATGGTATAGGGTCTTACTACACGATACACGCATTAGCTCACCCGCACCAAGTTCTCTTTCCAATAGTCAACATGCAGTACTTTCAATGGATTGCATTAAGGTAGTATAGTCATTCTACAGATTGTTATTGTAATCATCGGGACTCAACTTTCTGAAACGTTCCATGGGTTTTAGGCTATTTGTGAAGGTAATGGGGTATAGGAGACCCAGGAGAGAACAGTTGGCAGTAGAAATCATTACTGGGTCGATCATTAATGTAATGGGGTCACTGTACTGCGGCACAGACATTATATGTAATAATAGAAACCGGCTCGCGGTCAAGAGAACAGACCACTTATAGATGGGAAATTGGGCTGAAGCCATTCTTACTGGGACGGCTATCAAGACACGAGTAAAAAGTAGATTTCATGACATAAGGCCATGGACCCAATACTATAAACAGTGGCTGATCTGGACCCCAATGAACAGATTCATTTTATTTGATTAGAGTTTAATTTATTTTAGTTTAGTCTTTTCTCTCTACATTTCAGCAGTTAGACTTTAGCCAAGTTTTTCATAGACCCGGCTATAAAAGCCCATATTTAAAGTGAATTAAATTAGGATTTTTTTTCTGCAATTTGGGGGAAAATATATCTTGCTGTGCAATATATATATATATATATATATATATATATATATATATATATATATATATATATAAAAATGAGCTGCACTTACAAAAATCAGGTTATTATGGTCCTAGGGATACCTTATAAGGTGAAGGTTTTTAGTTTTGCTATATAATGTATAATAGGCACAAAAAATACGTTTATACCAAAAAAATTATTATCATTTTGTTTTTTTTAACAGATATATATATATATATATATATATATATATATATATATATATATTTTAAATAATTTTTTGAATATTTTTGAAACCCTTATTAAGGCATTACCATTTAACATCTGTATTTTATACTTATTATATTATGCACTGCTCCATGCCTAAACATTATGCCCTGAGTCCGGGGATGGTTATAGACACAGTGTGGCCCTGGACAAAATTAAAATGCTAAAACGCTAAAATCATGCAAAGGTGCAAGGTATAACACTCAGACACTTTCTGCAGAACCTTTTTTTTTTTCCACTTAAAGCTAGGGGTATATGGCAGTAGCATGTTTGACATGTTAAAAGGAATGTGTCATGAGAAAGTGATCTATTTCAAAGGCAAGTTATCACATTTTTAAAGAATTTTTATAATTTTTTTTTTAATTTTCCATGTCACTATCTATGTAAAAAAAATCCCAAATCCTTCCCTAATCATATGCTGACTAGAGATGAGAGAGTACTGTTCGGATCAGCCGATCTGAACAGCACGCTCCATAGAAATGAATGGATGCACCTGGTACTTCCGCTTTGATGGCGGCCGGCCGCTTAACCCCCCGCGTGCTGGCTCCGTCCATTCATTTCTATGCGAGCGTGCTGTTCAGATCGGCTGATCCGAACAGTACTCGCTCATCGAATGCTGACACGTCCTGTCCTCTGAGATCACTTTTCAGCAGTCATCTCATTGTCATCACAGGCAGCGTTACAATGAGAGATAACACCACTGTTCACAATAGGTGATGATGACACAATGCAGGTCACCGAGCAGGCGTATAAGTAAATGTCTATCGTGTCCTATGGTCCATGTGGCTGCTGTTAAGCATATCTATATACTATCCATGAGCAGGTTGAGTCTACAGTAGCAAAGGCATATGAAGAGGAATTGCATTCCTACCTTCTTCCTATGCCATCAGTTCCTCCAGGTGAGAGAAACACAAGTCCATGTATTGTAAAAGATTTAAAAGTCCGGATTATTCCATGACTCCATCATCCATCTCTGAGGCTTACATATCCAATGGACCCACTTACAGTGGTGGCCCGAGGTCACAATGAGCAAATTCTACAGTAGTTCTGGTGTGAGATGAGATGGGTCAGCTGTGCTCCAAACACCATCAAGGAACCTTGGATGTCCATCATGACCTTCTCTCGTGGCCACCAGTAGTCTTTTGTTGGGCAACTATAACTAGACACCCAACAAGACCTGCTTTTTTGGAGATGTTCTGAGTCATCTAGCCATTGTAATTTGGTCCATGTCGAGGTATTTTTACACCTTCAAGGAATTTACCATAGCTAGGAAGGTCATCAAGATATGATAGGTGGAAGACTCCTATTCCGATAACCATGTATGTGATTCTAGAGTGTGTGAGAGCCGTCCGAGAGACTGTTCTCCGAGAGACATCAGTGGATGAATCATTGGTGTACAATTCCTCAGATGAGATACAAGGTTTACCAGTCTCCTGATTTCATGTCCGTTGTCTTTTATTAAAGATGACGTCATAATCGAGACTTTGAAACAAAAGAAACCAGAACACTTAGTCACTGACTACAAAGACACGTTTTCTTCTCAAAGCTTTGATCTTTATAATGACAGTCAGAGAGAGATGATAAAATAAGTAACACGACGCATATCAGAGATCCCAGCTATGATTCAGCTTATATGCATGATGGAACATCCACATCTACTGCAAAGCTGTAACTTAAAGGGAGTCTATCACCAGAAACCACCATCAACCTGTCCCTGGAGATAGATAGGTTAGGGTAACAAAAAATGGCGACCACTGGATATAGAATACTCAAAATACTCAATGAAAAGAATGAAGTGGAAGATAAACATTTCTAACCAGTCCTTCTATTCTAAGTTCTAGTGGGAACATCACTACTCATGACTGGTGGATCTCCCAACTGTCGGACACCCATGATCAACAAGTTAGCCTTAGGGTTGATCGATCGGAATCGGATTCCAATTGGCGATCGAGTAAATTTCACGATCGTGATCAGAATTCCGATCCCGATCTTTTCCAGCGGGATTGAGGTCGGAGGTTATCTCAAGAACGGCTCAACCCTAAAAGTGACTTTTCCCATAGAGAAGCATTGACTAGGGTTGAACAATCGGGATCAGAAAAGATCCGATTCCGATCGGCGATCGAGCAAATTTCACGATTGGGATCAGCTGGAAAATGATCAGAAATTGGATTTCAAAATCGATCCTGAAATCTCAAGATCGGCTTAACCCTAGTTAGCCTATATCAACCTCTTGTGAATGGTTTTTCCTTGACCTATATATAGAAAATTGCCCCTTCCTAATTTCTGACCCAGCCCCTAAACCCATGATGACCTTTAACCTTTCAGACTACCGATTACGGTCTGACCTGCCAACGCACTGGCCTGTTATGGCGCAATGTGAAAACAACAACCAGTTGCTTAATAGATTTGATTAATGTTTATTTTTGTTGTTTTCTTCAGCGATATCCATGGAAACAACAAAAACATAAAAAACTGGGAAGAGCTGGAGATCGTCAAGCTTATTTATAGCGCATTCACATAAGCAAAATATTTCAATTTTAGCCACTTTCCAAAAGTGTTACATTCACGTACTGTCAAAATTCAGCTATTATTTCTAGATAGAAGGCGTTAGACTTGGGTATAGAAAATGTGTTTTTTGTAAAAAATTTTAGCTAACTTTATAAATACGGGAACAGAGACACAACAGATTGAGATGTTGGGCTGGGATTCGTGTGTCATGTTTGCAAATCCATTGTGAGAGGAGAAATAATGGGGGATTGTTGTACTCGTTGACCTTCTGTTGTGGATTACAAATTTTCTTATTTACAAGAAGGAAAAAAAATGTAAAAAAAAAAAAAAATACATTTCAAATTTGATGTCTGCTGGTATGGCCTTATATGTTAGAGATGTAACCTTATATATGGCCTTAAATGTTAGATATATAACCTAATATATGTATGACCTTGGTGTAGAGCAGGGGCTTCAAACTCGCAGAGACAATAGTTTGCGGCCCCCACCTGAATACATAACCTCCCAACCGTCCCACATTTAGCGGGAAAGTCCTGCTTTTATACTCTTGTCCCGTGGTACCGCGCAGCTCCTTGTATGTCCCGCTATGTCCCTTTAGTGTTTTACTTAACAAACTTTTCTCCAATCACCCCTCGGCTCTTATAACAGCGATAAAAGCCGTGAGTGATCAGTGGAAAGCTTGTACTACTGTAAACTGAAGGACCTGTGTGTGACGTCAGATGTCACGTGACTAGGGAGGTGTGTCTTAGTGTGCCGGCCAGAAGATGAAGGGATGTGCCGTCTAAAGGTACTGAGAGGGGAGGGGATTGTGAAATGCAGGTTGGAGAGTATGTGTCTGTGTGTGTGTCTGTCTGTCTGTGTCTCTGTGTGTGTGTCTATGTGTGTCTCTCAGTAACCTAGGGGCAGAAATGGAAGGGGAACGTTATACTGAGGGCAGAGATGGAGGTGGGGCATGAAACTAGGGCTACAGATGGAAGGGGAACATGAAACTGGGGACAGAGATGAGGGGGGCATAAAAATGGGGGCAGATGGATGGGGGACATGAAACTATGGGAAGATGGAGGGGGACATAAAATGGGGCAGATGAAGATGGATATGAAACTGGGGGAGAAATGGTGGGGGGAGATGAAACTGGGGGTAGATGAAGGGGGGCACTTAATCTGGGGACAACTGGAGGGGGCATTAAACCGTGGAAGTAGCTGGAAGGGGATCTGTTTGCCTCTAGTTGCTCCAAGTTTAATATCACCGTCCAGCTACCCCTACAGTTTAATGTCTGCTTCTAGCTGCTCAAGTTTAATGCCCCCCTCTAGTTGCCCCCAGTTTAATGTCCCACTTCAGCTGCCATTAATTTATTGCCCCCCTCCAACTACCCCCACTGTTTAATGACTCATTCCAGCTGCCCCAGTTTCATGTTCCCTCTAGATTCCCCCAGTTTAAACTGGGGCACCAGGAGAGGGACCTAATACTGTGGGGACATATAATGTACGGGTGACTGTAGGAGGATTATACTGTGTGGGGGCACATGAAAAATGAATGAGAATGGGCGGAGTCACATAAAAGTGGGCAGAGCTAAATTTGCTGTGGCGCGCATAGCTTGTGGAAACCTGATGCGGCCCAGCCTCACCCAGACTCTACCTCCAGCGGCCCCCGGGTAAATTGAGTTTGAGACCCCTGGTGTAGACGGATTGATAGTTCCCCTCTTTTATTTGTTGAAAATAAATTCTGTTCTATGGTAAGTGTCTTAGTGTCTTGGACCTTAGATCTCAACAAAGACCCAAAGAACCAAAGGTGAGACCTAAATTTTTGACATGTGGGAATACCATCTTTAATATACTTTATAAATGAAGAACCATGGATGTGTACCCGGCACTGTCCCCATTTGTACTATGTGAATCATCCAGAACGTTCTGAAAACCACAAGACCATCGAAACCGAATGATGCACAAGCGCTCCAAAGCTCTTCATCACAACAACCTATCATAAAGCCAACACAAGAATAACATCTGCATCATAGTGGAGTGGTCTGACCAGACATCCTGCCAGTAAATGCACAATGTGTGATGTGGTCTTGCACTCCATACCAAACACAACATATCTAGTTTTGATCTAAAGACTAAGCAAACATTAACCACTATCCAAAACCATCTGACAACGATTAAATTAAAGGGGACAACACCCATAAAAAATGTGCAATATCATTTTTTTTTTATTGCACTGTGCTTTTTGTATGGATTGGGACTGTTGGATGTATTTCTTAAAAACAATGAGGTCAATGCATTTCTTTTTGTTTATTGATCTATGATTTATTATTATTATTATTATTATTATTATTAATTTGATTATTATTATTATTATTATTATTATTATTATTACTATTATTATTTTATTTATATATTTTTTTATTTATTAATTTATTTTTTTGGAAGAAACAGGCAAGAATGTCAGCCTGGATAGCACAAATTGTATCACCTATAAAGGATTATTTTTGTGTAAGAGCCAAATCCATTCCCCTGGTAGGATACGGAGAAGTAATAGAACAGATGAATACCAAGTTAATGTCCAGCAGTGACACTAAAGAGACAGTGATTTACACCGTTGTACTCCCGTGTATAACATCTACAGGAGGGACAGAAGAGATGAACCATAATATGGCAAAGAAATGTTTAGACTAAGTACAGTATAGTACAGTATATAGACAACCTCTAGTCTACAAGGGATCGGCTCAGAATCGTGGTTACATCGGAAATTTCATTGGTTAACCCCCCTGAAGATCAGATAAGTCTGGTCCCATCTGTACCAACCGCCGGCATCTGTGCTGAGACGTACTGGTACGCCCCATACTAAGATGGGTGTACCTCCCAAGTTCCATTTCATTCCGTATTCGGGTGGCTTGGATCCCTAATTAATTTTGGGACAAATTTGAATAGATCCTGGAAGTGAAATCATTATAGTCTCTGGTCTCTTCAGACCCCAAGGTAGAATAGGTGGAGGCCCAGGGGAGGTGTAAAAAATAAGAAAAAATTATACTTACCCTCTCTCACCTCTGAGCCAAAATATGTTACTAAAGTATATTACAAAATTAATTAATGAAAAAAATACTGCCGGAAAAATTGAAAGTTGTCCGAAAGTTAAGTTATGCTTTAAGGGTACCAGGGCCTCAGGCTGTTCAGATAATGCTCCTTTCCCCTCATTCATGTCAAAGATCCTTGTAACAACATGATTTTCAATATCTTCTACCATATAGTATAATGTACCATAATTGTCTCATACAGTATAATGACCCGAGTGCTCCCTTCACGCAGTATAATGTCCCATAGTGGCCCCTTCACACAGTATAATGTCCTATAGTGACCCCTTCACACAGTATAATGTCCCATAGTGGCCCTTTCACACAGTATAATGTCCCATAGTGGCCCCTTCACACAGTATAATGCCCCATAGTGGTGCTGAACACAGTATCATGCTCCACATTGGCCTCTCCACACGGTACAATGTCCCATAGTGGCCCCTTCACACAGTATAATGTCCTATAGTGACCCCTTCACACAGTATAATGTCCCATAGTGGCCCCTTCACACAGTATAATGCCCCATAGTGGTGCTGAACACAGTATCATGCTCCACATTGGCCTCTCCACACGGTACAATGTCCTATAGTGACCCCTTCACACAGTATAATGTCCCATAGTGACCCCTGCACACAGTATTATGCACCATAGTGACCCCTTCGCACAGTATAATGTCCCATATTGGCCCCTCCACACAGTATAATGTCCTATAGTGACCCCTTCACACAGTATAATGTCCTATAGTGACCCCTTCACACAGTATAATGTCCCATAGTGACCCCTCCACACAGTATAATGTCCTATAGTGACCCCTTCACACAGTATAATGTCCTATAGTGACCCCTTCACACAGTATAATGTCCTATAGTGACCCCTCCACACAGTATAATGTCCTATAGTGACCCCTTCACACAGTATAATGTCCCATAGTGGCCCCTCCACACAGTAGAATGTCCCATAGTGGCCCCTCCATACAGTATAATGTCCTATAGTGGCCCCTCCATATAGTATAATGTCCCATAGTGGCCCCGCTACACAGTATTATCCCCCATAGTGGCCCCTCCACACAGTATAATGTCCCATAGTGGCGCTCAACACAGTATAATGCTCCATATTGACCCCTTCACACAGTATAATGTCCTATAGTGACCCCTTCACACAGTATAATGCTCCATATTGGCCTCTCCACACGGTATAATGTCCCATAGTGGTTCCTACATTAATAAAATTGTAAAAATTCCCTCATACAACTCGTTCTTCTTACTAAAATTTACTATTATACTCTAAAGTCTCTTTAGGGGAGGTGAGTAAACATAACTACCAGTGATACTCACCTCTCTTGGGTTCTGGCGAGGGTCTCGGTCCTCTGTGTGGCCTTCCAAGTAACATCAGGGACACAGTCACATTGATCCCATCCCCGGCCTCTACGGTCACACAGGCCACATGGCATGAGGGTATTAAGACCCTCGAGTATACTAGAGATTCATGGTTGGAGAACCGTAAAAGTTTTCATAACTCAGGATGAGTCAGATTTTTTTCGGAACCCGTTCACTCCTCAGCGATATTTGCTTTAATGTGGTGCCGTTTCTAAAACAGAGTCTCCGTGTTTTACTAATTCTACACAATCCCATTAAACTTTTTAATATTTCCATAAGAACACGAGCCTCGGCTGGTGCGGCCATCCTTCCTGTGCTACAGTAATACTTGTCAGCATAAATGGCGCCTCTAATGACTTGTGCAATTAGAAAATATAACAGATTATGATTGCATCTTAGGTTCTCAGTTACAATTCTGCCAGGATACGGCGTTACGTTGCGAGTATGAGGTATCTGGGATTATTGATTTGGGCATCTAATTTTCATAGTTTAGACGACCTTCACATTGATGAAAATAAATGAAGGCTGAATATGCGTGCGCGGCAAAAATGGTCGTGAGTGTTTTTTCAGTTCAATTTTACTGCAGAGGTAAAGATAAGTTTTAAGGACGTTGCGAAGTTAGGAGATGGATAATTAAGAATATATACAGTAGATGGGTGAGAAATAATCAATATTTAGGTCTCGAAAATAAGCAGACGGGAAGATTGAGATGGATCGGGGTCGTCGTTTTCCCTGCTGTTAATATATCTTTATTGATAAAGTTTGTTTTATTGGTAACGGTTGTTGCGAGTCTTCCTCGTCTTCTCTAATAACTAGCGCAGTATACGGTATATATTACACATTGCAGCTCCGGGTGAAATATAGAAGATCAATCCATTCTTTTTTTGTTTTAGATAGAACATCTGAGAAGGACAATTTTAGTTTCATAGTCTAAGGAATTAAAGGGACGCCGTCATGTTTTGATATTGGACTACCGGGGTACCCAATAGCTTTAATTTCCGTAAATTAGTTGCACCGTATGTGCAAATGGGAAGTAACGCTATTTCTAGGAACGGACTGATTTGGAATTGAATCAAACAGAATGTGACCCAAATTTTCTAAAAGTTTCAGGTTCGATCCAAATCTGAAACTTTTTGGGTCCGCCACCCATGAAACATTATTATACTCTAAGGCAGGGGTGCTCACACTTTGTCAGCATGTGAGCTACTGTATTACATGACCAAGTCGAAAGATCTACTGCCCACGTCTTGTGGGCGGGGCCAGGACTGTGGGCGGGAACGTCCGGGCATGTTGGCGGGGCATGTCTGTGGGTGGGGCGGGCATGTGGGTGGGGCCGTGCGGAGCATGAGAGCAGGAGACAGCGGCGTTCTTGGCCGCCCAGGGATCCCCGCTGTCTGCTTGCTCACAGCGCAGGCTGGCAGTTATCTCTGGACACTGGCAGGCTGGGACTGCGGCAGCCCCACCTGTGTCCGTAGATGACTCTCAGCCTGCGCTGTGAACAAGCAGCACCCCGACTCCCTCCAGCCCTAAGAGCGGCCTGCAAGTGTCCGGAGTGCCTGTTCACAGTGCAGGCTGAGAGTCGACTCTCAACCTGCACTGTGAACAAGCAGACACCAGGGATCCCTGGCTGCATCCCGCGATCGACCCATACGTCCATTGCGATTGACTGGTAGATTGCGATCGACGTATTGGGCACCCCTGCTCTAAGGTCTAATCTGACCTCAGAGCATAATAAGAGAAAGCCCGCCCAGGGGAGGTGAATAACAATAGCAATCAGTTGTACTCACCTTACTTTATGTCTATCAATCCCTCAAAGTCCACTTTAGACTTCTTCCAGCTTGATGTTAGTGTCCCCCACGTAGGACTGAGTCCCGGTTACAGGCGGTGACCCTGGGGCATGTGATATCAGCCAGAAGCAATAAGAAGCCTGAAGAAGACACCGGGAGACCTCCAGAAACCGCGGGATGCCCAGAATAGGCAAGGCATGGTAAAATCCCGGAATATAATATTAGCAAGTTTGGCCTGCAACGAAGCGGAAGGCCGAACCTAACAAATATTTGTGTAAACAAACGTTATAACATTCTCCTATCTCTACCTGTTCTGTTAATTATTTAGCTTGTATTTTTTCAGAATCCGGGGGCGCAGTGTAAAATTTTTTTTTAGGTATGAATGGACTGATTCACAATTTTGGGATTTGACCAAAATTTTCCAAAAGTTTCAGGTTCGACCCAAATCTGAAATATTTTATGTCCATCACCCATTTTAATCTGGGGTTCCTTCTGACCCCAAGTGGAAGGCTTGTTTCTGGGATGGGTATGATACTACTTTGTTTTTCATATGATGGGTTAGGGGCTTCAAAATTGGACTGTACATGTGGGCCATCCATCCTAAGGCCAGTCCTGTTTGATGGGTTGAAAGGTTTTTGCAGAACTTGAAAACATGGCTGCTTTCTTCTCAGGAAGTGACATCATCTTCATGGGTCACGTAGCAATGCCACATATCATATCATTAAAATGAATGGGATTGAACATGGCCACGTGTCCTGAGGACATGATGTCATTTCCTGAGTAGAAGAAAGAAGCCATGATGTCGAAGTCCTACACAACCCCTTTACATGGCTTTATATGACTTAGCCTTAGTGTATATGTCCAAGAGTAAAAATAGATTGTTAGCCTTATTGGGGACATCACTATACATTGCTACTGAATATGTCAGCACTATATAAGTAAGTGAGTTTGGTGACAGGCCCATGTGGGCCAGACGCAATGGACACCTGACGTACTTCATTATAGTCACTGGAGTCGCTCGTGTCCATCACAGAATGAATCCGAATGTGTCAGTTCTTTTGATCCTCCAATGGACCAGAAAAATGGAAACCCAAATGTAGGTGTGATCCTAACATAACATATATCATGTGTATCTATAAAATACTACAAAGTGAACGCACTATGAGGTTAGAATTGGCCGTAGACCAAGCCAAAAATATCTACGAGAATAAATCAAAGTAACAAGTGATGTTTTAAAGTCTTTTACTCACCATTGAAGGAGCACAGGAGTTGGTCTACATATGATATATGATGTAACCAGGATATGTACAGTATATGATGTATATGTAGGAATATTTGTTATGCCAAAGGGTCATCTTTTGAGCCACATTAGACTTGCTTATATGTTGCTTTTAACCATTTCCAGATTTGATTTCATTACATCCCTCTATGGAGTACATGGGATCTTCTTTGTAATCCGGGATCAGATTATACAACTGTTGGGCACCTCTATGGGCCACATTATTGTTTTCTTTTACCTCCATAATGTAACATGCAATCTGCTTTATATAGTATTTCAGCTCATTCACATCCACTTAATGCTGCAATACAGAAACCATTGCAGGGTACTCTTCCTATATTCGAGTCATGTGCAGCTGGAATAACTATGGGGCCCTGGTAAGTTGTATACGGATGGAAGCAAACATATCAAGAACATGATGTTCTAGAAAGTGACATGCTTAATGGATTGATGGAAAAGTTAAAGGGGTTTAAACAGAGATGTAATGTGAAACCTCCGGGCCCCAATGCTAAATCTGTACCAGACCCCCAAACTATATTTATTTATAGTACAGTAGAGAGGCCACAAGTGGGCCCCACTGAGGTTCCCGGGACTAAATGTGACCTGTCCTCAAGTTATTGAATGCAGAACTAAGTGCAGATGACGGGACGGCAATAAAATGCACCATAGTCTTCTGCGTCCTGACTGTCACTGATGCCCCTTTGTTTGCCCCTTTATAGATGGCTGCAGTAGTGATGTCACATCAATGGGACGCTGCAGCCAGCCACAGCTCTTGGCAGCATACAGATGACTGACTGCAGCAATCCTGTCACCATGATATCCCCAATGCAGTCACTTAGCATACAGAGTGGGGGTGGTGACTGCTTATCCAATGCAGGAACGGAGGGGACGTTGCAAGTAAGTATTGCCGCTTTTGTATTTTCTGGCCCTCTTATGCTGCATGAATTTCATTGTATGATCCTGGGAAAACACTTTAACAGCAAAAAAGGTCTAAAGTAAATTACAAGTTGATCTTTTGTTAAATCTCCTCCGGCTACAGCACCAAAACTCCAGTGATCCTTGATAGTCTTTGTCCCCAGTCGTGTGGCATTACATACATCATGCCAGCCATTGGCCTCAACAGTCATGTGCCATATATACTAGAATTTCTGCAAGTCCAACCAGATATATAAGAACTAGGGTTGAGCCAATCTTGAGATTTCAGGATCAATTTTAAAATCCGATTTCCAATCATTTTCCAGCGGATCGCGATCGTGAAATTTGCTCGATCGCCGATCGGAATCCGATCTTTTCTGATCCCGATTGCTCAACCCTAGTCAATGCTTCTCTATGGGAAACTTTTGGGGTTGAGCCGATCTTGAGATAACCTCTGAGCTCAATCCCGCCGGAAAAGATCGGGATCGGAATTCTGATCGCGATTGTGAAATTTGCTCGATCACCGATCGGAATCCGATCTTTTCCGATCCCAATCGCTCAACCCTAGTCAATGCTTCTCTATGGGAAACTTTTAGGGTTGAGCCGATCTTGAGATAAGCACTGAGCTCAATCCCGCTGGGAAAGATCAGGATCGGAATTCCGATCGTGATCGTGAAATTTACTCGATCGCCGATTGGAATCTGATCTTTTCCAATTCCGATTGCTCAACCCTAAGGCTAACTTGTTGATCATGGGTATCTGACAGTTGAGAGATCCACCAGTCATGAGTACTGATGTTCCCACTAGAACTTAGAATAGAACGCTCAACCCCAATAAGAACTAGTATTGGTCGAATCTCGCAAGATTAATCTGGCACAATGTTATTATTATTCTCTCGTATCTCTCCAGACCTCAGTGTATAATACGCAGAGGTGAGTACACATAACAGCCTTACCCTTACTGGGCTCTGTCACGGCGCCCAAAGTGGGACCCTTCATTTTCAAGCCTCTTCCAGTCTCCCGAATGGTGTCAGAGAACCGCTGAGACCTGGGATTGGTTTGCATTGATGGACTGATGCTTCGGTCTGTGTCACAGGTCTCAGTATTCTCACAGGGCTCAGATAGAAGCCAAACAATGACCTGCACTGGCCACCAGAACCAAACCTGGGAGAAGTGAGTAACACTGTTTGTTATATTTATTCACCTCCACCTATCTTACTCAAGGGACTGACGAGATATAAAATAATGGTTCATGGGTGGCGAACTCCAAAAATGTTGGGTTTGGTCAATACAATTTCTTTTTGAAAATTCGTAAAACAAACCTACTTTGTTATGAATCAGTTGACTCATCCCTACTAAGAACCTTGACAAGGGCTATTCTAAGGACTCTTTGAGGCAAATAACGTATTGGCTCTATAAGACAACTACTCCTCGCCCGCTTCCTGCAAGGAAGGGAACGCATATCTTTCACTTGCCGATCCCTCCCAACTTGTCAGAAATGGGCATTGTGTAATATTATTTGTTCTACTTTTACTGATTTTTACTTGTGTCTTTCCAAAGGCAAGTAAATGTGAGGCCGTTGTGTAGCATTCTTATCTGTTTATACATTTCTTCCGTAATTATGCAGCTGTTTGGAAGAAGTTGACACTTTGCAAAGGAATAATAATAGGAGGTTCTCGGAGGAGACAAGCAGAATCATTGATTAGTTTTATCTGCAAGGAGCGTATTCGCTCGGGGAGTTCTGGCATGAACTAAAAGGCTGATGCCAAAACTGCGCATAATACATGTCTAACAGGATCGACATTGTTATAGGGAGGGAAATGACACTATGGATTCCCCTGAAAACTTCAACAAGTTTTACAAGGCACAGAAGCAACTTTTTGGATTAAAATGCTCCTTTGCTTCCCAATAACATACAATTGGAATATTATAGAAATATAGAGGGTAAGACTAACATGATTAGGATATATAGGGTTTCTATAGGGGTGCGTATTTATAACCCCCACTAGAGGGGGGGGGGGGGACGACGACGACACTACAATAAACAGGTCTTGTGTTGAAGGTCTCCTTTTATTGGATTAAGCCAAAAAGATAATATTGTATGTCTTAGTTAAGTGGAGGAGTGACACATTAGTAAAGGTTGGGATTTTGGACCACCAGTGACCGAGATGTCAATTGTCCAGAATTTTTGACGGGACCAACAGTCTTGGCAAATTCAAGCAGTCGTAACCCAAAAAGGGGGCATGACCCATGGAAATCTGCATCAAAGTGGGGAGATCTATTTGGTGTATCCAAAGTGAATGTGGTAGGGCTTAATTTACCATTTTCCAAATGTTATAGTGTCTTCCCCTTGTGAATCCATGCTTCTCTTGCTGAGATATCAACTTTTTTGTCCATATGCAAATTAGCTATTTGGTAAGGGTGTTGCCATTGCTCAAACAGTAAGTAGCAACATTGTTGTTGCTCCAAGGAGCTCATTTGCATATTTACAAATAGGGATATCTCAACAATGGAGGCCGCGATTCACATGTCTTACAAGTGGCTCTAACTTATCTATCTGCAGGGCTGAGTTGATATGATGAGTCCTGGTGACTCCCTTTAAAGGGCTCTGTAGAGTTCTCCAACCTAATCTTGTCACTGCACATGGATTCCTGAGGTTGGTTGCAAAACTCCATTATTTAATACTATTTCATGGCAAGGAGTAAGTCTGTGCTATCTATTAGCCAGATAAGAATGCTATGAAGACCATTTCTTGCATTGGACTACCCAACAAACATGTGCATTACATGGGAGTCCCATTGATTTCAATGATAGCACAGCTAACAAAGGGGGCAAGGGAGTCTACTGGGACATGTGTCCTGGGTAATGGGTGGCAGTCACTTTCCCTTGATCATTTATTTAGATACAGGGCTAGGGTAATAAATGTCTAGTTATAGCCCTGATCGGTACTGTGTAATGCTTCATTTCCCCCATGGTTTAGTTTCCAAAGGTGTAACTTGAAGCTCTTGGCCCCCATGCAAAATCAGTAACAGAGCTTCCACTGACCATGTTCTATGTATAATACCAATGTCTTACTAAGCTGTATTGAGTCGTTCGGGCCCCCTCAGCCTCCAGGGTCCAATAGTAACTGCTACCTCTGCACCCCCTATAGCAAATTATCTCTGGTTTCGATAATAAATTACAAGTGCTGGGGGGTCTAACCAATTAAATATCCTGGGATTAAATTTTTCCAAAAAAATGAGGTTGTCCAAAGTAGAGTTCTCCAGGAAGACTTTCTTATCGGGGGGGCAGGAGGATTAGATGCTGTATATAGGGGTTCCAAGCTATTCCCATCCCAGGGTCATGTGATTGGAACCAACACATGGCCCTTGGGTCACGCACAAGGGTTTATAAGTGCAGGGAGTGTTGTAAAGCAGAGGAGTTAGTGGAATTCATCCCCAACACCCATAAGGAAGCCAATTAACCTATAATTTTTTTTCGGCACTGGTGGTGACCATAGGAAAAGAATAGGAAGTCCCAGGGGCCCAGCTCTGGTGCCGATTGCATGACCTGGTGTCTTAACCATCTGGGAAACCTTATCTATAATACCTAAAACCCCCAAGAGAAAGCAAGTCTAAAAGAAACTCCCTTTAAGCATACTTGCCAATAATAGTATACGGCAAAATAATCGGGAATTCACTCTGACGTGGCCCAAAGTATGCAAAAAAGTTTCTCTACTAGTCTAGCACCAAATGTATAATATATTATCATAGTCTATTTCAGATCAGCTTCAGCATCTCCATAGATTCCCATGGGATTTATGAAATTACCATAGATATTCAGCGGTAATAAAATCCTCCCAGTGAGTATCGGAAAGAAATTCAGTGAAAACTTCTTACTAGAAGAAGCCGGGACTGAAGGGTGAATTTGTCACTTAAAATTGCTTTTCATTACTTTACACTCCATTTCTCTCCATTTCATGCTCAGCACTTTCCCTAAGTAGTTGTTTAGAGCTCTTCTCCGTGAAGCCTCAGTTTTAACATAATAAGGTGACTTTATGCATTGCGCGTGGCTGCCGCAAAGAACCCGAAACCCCGCGCATGAGTTGGTATCGATCATTGTATATTTGATTTTTATTTTTTTTTCTCTCGGGGTCATATATCATCGCTAATCACTTTACGTAATTCAATGAGTAGAATGGCGGTGGCTTTAGAGTTGACCCTTTTCGTAGGAATACGGGATAAAATGTCACGAGTTAACATAATTCTGCTGATGAAATTGACAGATGCTGGAAGCGCCGGCAGATGCTTCACACATGAGCTGCTTTTCTAGGAAACAAATATTCAATTTACTTACAATTTTGGTTTTTCAAAAATCCTCTTAATTGGCCCTTGTGGCAATTTGTGTCACTGTACGCATCCATGATGTACCGTGCGCTCCTGCAGATTCATCTCCGGAATTTATAAGCGTAGGTTGGATCATTTCTTTAATTGCTAACTCATTTATCAACTGGAGAAAAAATTGCTTTAACCCCCGCACAGCCAAGCTATTTTTGGATTTAATTTTTTTTCAATATTTTATCTTTTTTGCCTATTGGTGACGTGAGGTTTTATTTTATGCAAGAAAAGGAAGATAGACTTTATGTTGATTGTTTCACTTAGTATATATTGACTGTACAATATATTGTGGCTGTGCATAAAAATGTGCTGTGAAAAAGAGTAGGTTGCCAAATCCCAGTATCCTACTAATATTATAAATGTGAATGCTCGTGTGTTTGGATGTTTGTTCCTCAATTACGCAAAAACGGCTGAATGGATTTGAATGACATTTGGCCCATAGATAGTTTGTAACCTCGATTAACACATAGGCTACTTTTTATCCCGGTAACTGACATGGCTTCATGACTGTTACGAATTTATGTTCACATACTATATTACACTGCTCTTGGCAGCAGCTTATCTCAGGTTCTGATAAAGTCAGGTCTGTTATCTCTCTATGTAAACACTCAGATAACCCTCAGTCCAATTGGTACACGAATTAGCATATTATCTGATATGCTCCAAGCAGTGCTGACACACTGGATGGGAAAACGAATTTAATCAAAATTGGCAGTTTGCTACGTTTAAACATGCCGGGAAAAAGAAAACCTAATTTTTTGCAAAATTCTAAAACAACGAGAGCTATGAAGGAAGCCAGAAGTAAACAGAGTTCTCCTCAAGTGGAGCTGAGGGGGATCATTGGTGCCAACAACACGCTGATTATATGGTGCCCCAGCGAGTTGCTGATATGCCGAAACAATCACAGGCACAGCGCGAGTAATGAGTTTAGCAGCAGGGCAGCTTAACAGCTCTTGAAACGCCGGAGCAGATGGATCATCAACGCCAACAATATGTTCATTATATGGTGTCCCAGCCAGCTGCTGAGATGCCAGAACAATCACGCGCACAGTGCAAGGAATGAGTTTAGCAGAAGACCCGCTTGACAGCTGCCAAAAACGCTGGAGCAAGCGGATCATCAATGACAACAACATGCTCATTATATGGAGTACCAGTGAGATGCTGAGATGCCGGAACAATCACAGGCACGTAATGAGACACAAGTTCAGCAGTAGGACAGCTTAAGAGCTGCCAAAACGGTGGAGCAGGCAAACCATCGACGCCAGCAATTTGCTGAATATAAGCGGATCATCGATGCCAACGACATGCAGACGAAGTTCTGGGCAGAGGTTAGTATGAAATATATTGCTTAGATATCATAGTTTTTGTCAATATACAAATTAGTTTTTTGGCACAGTGTCAATGGCCTCATTGCTCCAAAGTGCTCAATTGTGTATTGACAGAAATAATGATACCTCAGCAATTGAGGCACTGATTCATAAGAGTAAAACAATATTGGATTCAGGAGACCATAACCTATCTATCTGCAGGGCTGGGGTGATATGCTGGTTCTGGTGACACTAACCTATCTATCTGCAGGGCTGGGGTGATATGCTGGTTCTGGTGACACTAACCTATCTATCTGCAGGGCTGGGGTGATATACTGGTTCTGGTGTCAGTAACCTATCTATCTGCAGGACTCGGGTGATATGCTGGTTCTGGTGACACTAACCTATCTATCTGCAGGGCTGGGGTAATGTACTGGTTCTGGTGTCAGTAACCTATCTATCTGCAGGACTGGGGTGATATGCTGGTTCTGGTGACACTAACCTATCTATCTGCAGGGCTGGGGTGATATGCTGGTTCTGGTGACAGTAACCTATCTATCTGCAGGACTGGGGTGATATGCTGGTTCTGGTGACAGTAACCTATCTATCTGCAGGGCTGGGGTGATATGTTGGTTCTGGTGTCAGTAACCTATCTATCTGCAGGGCTGGGGTGATATGCTGGTTCTGGTGACACTAACCTATCTATCTGCAGGGCTGGGGTGATATGCTGGTTCTGGTGACAGTAACCTATCTATCTGCAGGGCTGGGGTGATATGCTGGTTCTGGTGACACTAACCTGTCTATCTGCAGGGCTGGGGTGATATGCTGGTTCTGGTGACACTAACCTATCTATCTGCAGGGCTGGGGTGATATGCTGGTTCTGGTGACAGTAACCTATCTATCTGCAGGGCTGGGGTGATATGCTGGTTCTGGTGAAACTAACCTATCTATCTGCAGGACTGGGGTGATATGCTGGTTCTGGTGACACTAACCTATCTGTCTGCAGGGCTGGGGTGATATGCTGGTTCTGGTGACAGTAACCTATCTATCTGCAGGGCTGGGGTGATATGTTGGTTCTGGTGTCAGTAACCTATCTATCTGCAGGGCTGGGGTGATATGCTGGTTCTGGTGAAACTAACCTATCTATCTGCAGGGCTGGGGTGATATACTGGTTCTAGTGACACTAACCTATCTATCTGCAGGGCTGGGGTGATATGCTGGGTCTGGTGACACTAACCTATCTATCTGCAGGGCTGGGGTGATATGCTGGGTCTGGTGACACTAACCTATCTATCTGCAGGGCTGGGGTGATATGCTGGGTCTGGTGACACTAACCTATCTATCTGCAGTGCTGGGGTGATATGCTGGTTCTGGTGACAGTAACCTATCTATCTGCAGGGCTGGGGTGATATGCTGGTTCTGGTGACAGTAACCTATCTATCTGCAGGACTGGGGTGATATGCTGGGTCTGGTGACACTAACCTATCTATCTGCAGGGCTGGGGTGATATGCTGGTTCTGGTGACACTAACCTATCTATCTGCAGTGCTGGGGTGATATGCTGGTTCTGGTGACACTAACCTATGTATCTGTAGGGTTGCGTTGATATGATTGGTTCTGGTGACAGATTCCCTTTAATAGGCTTTTATTAGAGACATCCCTGAGGGCATTTTACAGATCTCTGGCTGTTTCCATAGATCAATCAGCATCACTGGAGCTGTTTTTCCCAATCCCTGCAGTTGCGGCGGTGTAGCCTGCAGCTGGAGATTGTGTGGGTATAGTAACAGTGATTTGATACCTAAATGTAGCCATTTATGAGAATCTATTACAATGTCCAGCTGCCTGTGAATGCTTTAGTGTCTTGAGCCTAGTGATCCAGTGTTTTAGCTTATATCTTTGTTAATACTGTTTGAATCCCTGGAGATCTAAGTGGTTTAGCCTTCCCCTTTAATTTAAAGAGGAGTTTTCACCACTTTTACCAACTCCAGCTCTTGTCATACTTTAATATGTGCTGCTTTCCTGATTCTAGTGCAATTGCGATTTTTCTCTCTAGCTCCCACCATTCTTGAGCAATCTGGTTTGGTGCCTGATATGTTACTTAGGCTCTCTCTGTGAAGTGGTTGGTGTCAGACAGGAGTAGACAAGGGGTGTGATTTTGAACTCTCTGACACTGTCAGATTAGTGGTTAAGGCTAAGTTCACATTGGAGACTCCACTGAAAAGTGGCAGAGAAAGTCATGTACGGAAGACTACCACCAGACCTGATTATAATCAATGGGGTCTACTGCTCTCCATTGGTTACTGTTGTTTCAGTGGTCCGGCAGACCTGAACGAACAGATGTGAACTTAGCCTAATTGTGTCAGTACTCAGAATCACACCCTCTTCCCTAACACTGCCCAAATGAGAGTAGATGCACCAAAACTAACTGCACTGACTGCTCAGGAATGGCAGGGTCTAGACAGAAAAAAATCCAACTTTGACTATTAAAGTGTCCAATAACTTTTGTGGTTTAGCAATCCCCATGGGTCATGCTTGGTAAACTAAAGCTTAGAGGGCACTGCCTTCAGACCCCAGTAGTGTCTATGCTTGGGTTTGGTCATGATAGGTAATGTGATTTTTTTGTAACAATTCAGATTTTAGATATTACTTATAAAGGAAGCTTTAATGTTTTCTTGCACAGATTCCCAGATAAGGTGAGAGACTAAAGCTAAAAACGACTTAAGGTGGCCATAGACATAAGATGAATGTTGGTTGCGATGGAAAGCCATATTCTGTATAGGATTTTTTCCAACTCACCGCAGCTAAAAATGAAGGGATAAAGAAGGAGTAAGCATGTTGAATTTTGACATGTCCAATCCTTTTGTTCTAATAATACAGTGTTGGCCAAAAGTATTGGCACCCCTGCAATTCTGTCAGATAATACTCAGTCTCTTCCAGAAAATGATTGCAAGTACAAACTCTTTGGTATTAATATCTTCATTTATTTTGCTTGCAATGAAAAAACACAAAAGAGAATGATTGCTTTTCCGAAAAAGCTCTACTTTTGTCTCATCTGACCAGAGAACATTCTTCCAAAACGTTTTTGGCTTTCTCAGGTAAGTTTTGGCAAACTCCAGCCTGGCTTTTTTATGTCTCTGGGTAAGAAGTGGGGTCTTCCTGGCTCTCCTACCATACAGTCCCTTTTCATTTAGTACACTGTTGTACCCTCGGACTGCAGGGCAGCTTGAACTTGTTTGGATGTTAGTCGAGGTTCTTTATCCACCATCCGCACAATCTTGCGTTGAAATCTCTTGTCAATATTTCTTTTGCGGCCACATCTAGGGAGGTTAGCCACAGTGCCATGGGCTTTACACTTCTTGATGACACTGCGCACGGTAGACACAGGAACATTCAGGTCTTTGGAGATGGACTTGTAGCCTTGAGATTGCTCATGCTTCCTCACAATTTTGCTTCTCAAGTCCTCAGACAGTTCTTTGGTCTTCTTTCTTTTCTCCATGCTTAATGTGGTCACACAAGGACACAGGACAGAGGTTGAGTCAACTTTAATCCATTTCAACTGGCTGCAAGTGTGATTTAGTTATTGCCACCACCTGTTAGGTGCCTCAGGTAAGTAACAGGTGCTGTTAATTACACAAATTACAGAAGCATCACATGATTTTTCAAACAGTGCCAATACTTTTGTCCACCCCCTTTTTTATGTTTGGTGTGGAATTATATCCAATTTGGCTTTTTGACAAATTCTTTTTGTGGTTTTCCATTGAAGACAAATTAAATGAAGATAATACCAAAGAATTTGTGATTGCAATCATTTTCTGGAATGAGTATTATCTGACAGAATTGCAGGGGTGCCAATACTTTTGGCCAACACTGTATTTAGTATCAACTTGTTTACATATTAATAACACATGCACACTTGCCATGTGTCCATGTGTATGGGGAGGTGGAAGGAATGACTATCAGGTGACAGCTATCTGAAGTACATGGCCTGCTTTAAGGATAGGAGACCCTGTAAAATATTTTTCATTGGAGCCCCACAGCTTTACTATCATTCCTAAAGGCTGTTTTATGCCCGATTGCCGCCATAGACAGAATACAGGCTGCCGTCGGCCTGGTAATGAACGTGATTTTATCACACAAGACGTTTAACTTGAAGAAAGTTTTTCTCCCTCGCTCTAGTACGTAATGGAAATATACACAATGCGCAGCAAAGACTATGATTCAGTGATATTGTCATCCCGTGGTAGATAACGTCTTTATCATGAGTAATGCTTGCCGTACAATTCTAGATGACAACCTTTTTTATATTGTAATCTTCTTCATGGGACTCCTCTGCATTCAATTAGCCTAATGTATAATTAACTTCTGAAAAACGACACTCCTGGAGGAGCCGCCGCCGTTGTTTTCCCAGATTTTATGCTGTTGTTCAATGTAACATGAAATCTTGATGTTTTTCATTTTCAGAATGGATATTTAAGACTCGGTCCTCAAGGGCCCGAGAGAAGCCAAAGCCTCTGAGTAACGTATATTTAAGTGAGTTCCTTTCTTGATAATGGGGTTTGTGTTAATTGTTTCATCGCTGGTTAATTGAAACATTTCGGAATCTGGCACATTACTGGACCTGGAGGGCTAAGCTCGGACCACCCTGCTGCAAGTGATTATTTCCTTCCTTCCCTCTTTTCTTTCTTAACAAATGTCGAGCACACACCCTTATAATACATTCACCGTTTGATATCGGCGCTATATTCCTAGTTCGGAAAGGAAACCAATTAATAAGTCTACTTAAAGTGTAACTCCGGCTATAAATAATGTTACATCAATGAGTAGTGCAGGTGAAAATAAGAAACTTTGTAATATATCTTATTCAATAAATTTGTTTTCTTCTCCACTTTTCAGCCAGTTACTTTCTCCATATTAGTCAATGAAGAGGGATAGAAAAGACACTCAAATAATTGCTGCGGTTACGCTCAACTCAATAAATACACAGAAAAATAACAAAATATCCCAGCCCTTAATGCATTCATTTTCTACTTTTCCTTGGTCTGATTTTGCAGCAGTGCTACATCTTGGCGTAGGAATGCATTGACCAGCGTTGATTGGCCGAATGCCATACAGAGTACAGCATTCGGCCAATCAACGCTGGTTCTGCCAGAGGAAGCAGAGTCTAAGATCGGTCCACAGCAGTCTCCATTCTGGTCCGATCTTGGACTCCGCCTCCTCACAGACGAGCCTCCGGCAGAACCAGCATTGATTGGACGAATGCTGTACTCTGTATGGCATTGGCCAATCAACGCTGGGCAATGCATTCCTATGGGAAAAAGTCAGCTCATGCATATCGCAAGCTGACAGGGATCCCGACCAGATAGAGCCCCAAAGAGCTAGGAGAGTAACATTCCCCCCTAAATAAAGGTAATCCCTAGCTAACCCTGCCTGTACATCTATCCCTGTCTCACAGTCACATAGTTCACAGTCTCAAATTAACCGAATGTTAAATCCACCATTCATATAAATTGGAGGACACCTGATTTAGCCAGCAAATTACTTTTTCCGATTTTTTTTCAATGCCTCCGTTGTCGTAGTTCCTGTCCCACCTCCCCTGTACAGTTATTGGTGTAAAAAAGGCTCCAGGGAAGGTGGGAGGGGATACAAATTTTTAGTGCGTTTGCCTTGTGGTATTTGATTGGAATCGAATACCTCGAACAGCCTGATATTCGATCGAATATCTATTCGATCGAACGCCATTTGCTCATCTCTAGATAGCAACACTCATGTGAACGTAATACAAGTGACTACAAAAATCTGTCCTTTTTGTCAAACACCACTGCCTTTGGTGGCCGAAGATAGGGCAGCCCAGCCAGAAATCAACACCTTCATTTCCTGAGGGATTTCTATTAGACTGCTTGCCTCAGGATCATCAGCAAATGTTGCACTGTGACAAAAGTAAGGACTACTATATTTCTTCTGTACTTTTAGCTTTCAATCCTGAGTTTATTGTTCCTTTAAGCACATACTAAGGCCAACATCATAGGAAGCCAAATAACTTATAAGTATGTTTTTTTGGAAAGTCAGAGGAAATCAGAGAATCCAGAGGAAACCCACACAAACACAGGGAGAGCGTATAAACTCCATGCAGATGTTACCATAAACACGTTATACCACAAGGCGCTGGATAGTCACTTGATTATCCAAACAGTAAGCAGTATAAAGTAGACTAAAGCTGGCCATACACATGAGATAGCTGGCCCTAACTGCACCAATACACAAGATTCCAAATGCACAATACAAGCTGAAGATATGATTGTGATGTTCTCTTATTCCGTGTCTTTCTTGGACTGGTTTCATATAATAATGCTGTATTTTAACATCAATACTATGGATAGAGATGGAAGAACTTCTTAAGATTTATTTTGAGTTTAGGTTCAAAATTTATGGGTCAAACAGGTTTGGTATGAAACACAGCTTAAATTGGCTTAAAACATAGTATAGAACACTGTCAGGGCTCCTAGGAACCAATCTATAAAACATAGTGTATAATACTGTCAGGGCTCCTAGGAATCTATCTATAATACATAGTGTATAACACTGTCAGGGCTCCTAGGAACCAATCTATGAAACATAGTGTAGAACACTGTCAGGACTCCTAGGAGCCTATCTATAAAACATAGTGTATAATACTGTCAGGGCTCCTAGGGACTAGAGATGAGCGAACACTAAAATGTTCGAGGTTCGAAATTCGATTCGAACAGCCGCTCACTGTTCGAGTGTTCGAATGGGTTTCGAACCCCATTATAGTCTATGGGGAACATAAACTCGTTAAGGGGGAAACCCAAATTCGTGTCTGGAGGGTCACCAAGTCCACTATGACACCCCAGGAAATGATACCAACACCCTGGAATGACACTGGGACAGCAGGGGAAGCATGTCTGGGGGCATAAAAGTCACTTTATTTCATGGAAATCCCTGTCAGTTTGCGATTTTCGCAAGCTAACTTTTCCCCATAGAAATGCATTGGCCAGTGCTGATTGGCCAGAGTACGGAACTCGACCAATCAGCGCTGGCTCTGCTGGAGGAGGCGGAGTCTAAGATAGCTCCACACCAGTCTCCATTCAGGTCCGACCTTAGACTCCGCCTCCTCCGGCAGAGCCAGCGCTGATTGGCCGAAGGCTGGCCAATGCATTCCTATGCGAATGCAGACTTAGCAGTGCTGAGTCAGTTTTGCTCAACTACACATCTGATGCACACTCGGCACTGCTACATCAGATGTAGCAATCTGATGTAGCAGAGCCGAGGGTGCACTAGAACCCCTGTGCAAACTCAGTTCACGCTAATAGAATGCATTGGCCAGCGCTGATTGGCCAATGCATTCTATTAGCCCGATGAAGTAGAGCTGAATGTGTGTGCTAAGCACACACATTCAGCACTGCTTCATCAAGCCAATACAATGCATTAGCCAGTGCTGATTGGCCAGAGTACGGAATTCGGCCAATCAGCGCTGGCTCTGCTGGAGGAGGCGGAGTCTAAGGTCGGACCTGAATGGAGACTGGTGTGGAGCGATCTTAGACTCCGCCTCCTCCAGCAGAGCCAGCGCTGATTGGCCGAATTCCGTACTCTGGCCAATCAGCACTGGCTAATGCATTGTATTGGCGTGATGAAGCAGTGCTGAATGTGTGTGCTTAGCACACACATTCAGCTCTACTTCATCGGGCTAATAGAATGCATTGGCCAGCGCTGATTGGCCGAATTCCGTACTCTGGCCAATCAGTGCTGGCCAATGCATTCTATTAGCTTGATGAAGCAGAGTGTGCACAAGGGTTCAAGCGCACCCTCGGCTCTGATGTAGCAGAGCCGAGGCTGCACAAGGGTTCAAGCGCACCCTCGGCTCTGATGTAGGAGAGCCGAGGGTGCACTTGAACCCTTGTGCAGCCTCGGCTCTGCTACATCAGAGCCGAGGGTGCGCTTGAACCCTTGTGCACACTCTGCTTCATCAAGCTAATAGAATGCATTGGCCAGCGCTGATTGGCCAATGTATTCTATTAGCCTGATGAAGTAGAGCTGAATGTGTGTGCTAAGCACACACATTCAGCTCTACTTCATCGGGCTAATAGAATGCATTGGCCAGCGCTGATTGGCCAGAGTACGGAACTCGACCAATCAGCGCTGGCTCTGCTGGAGGAGGCGGAGTCTAAGATCGCTCCACACCAGTCTCCATTCAGGTCCGACCTTAGACTCCGCCTCCTCCAGCAGAGCCAGCGCTGATTGGCCGAATTCCGTACTCTGGCCAATCAGCACTGGCTAATGCATTGTATTGGCGTGATGAAGCAGTGCTGAATGTGTGTGCTTAGCACACACATTCAGCTCTACTTCATCGGGCTAATAGAATGCATTGGCCAATCAGCGCTGGCCAATGCATTCTATTAGCGTGAACTGAGTTTGCACAGGGGTTCTAGTGCACCCTCGGCTCTGCTACATCAGATTGCTACATCTGATGTAGCAGTGCCGAGTGTGCATCAGATGTGTAGTTGAGCAAAACTGACTCAGCACTGCTAAGTCTCTGCATTCGCATAGGAATGCATTGGCCAGCCTTCGGCCAATCAGCGCTGGCTCTGCCGGAGGAGGCGGAGTCTAAGGTCGGACCTGAATGGAGACTGGTGTGGAGCGATCTTAGACTCCGCCTCCTCCAGCAGAGCCAGCGCTGATTGGTCGAGTTCCGTACTCTGGCCAATCAGCGCTGGCCAATGCATTCTATTAGCCCGATGAAGTAGAGCTGAATGTGTGTGCTTAGCACACACATTCAGCTCTACTTCATCAGGCTAATAGAATACATTGGCCAATCAGCGCTGGCCAATGCATTCTATTAGCTTGATGAAGCAGAGTGTGCACAAGGGTTCAAGCGCACCCTCGGCTCTGATGTAGCAGAGCTGAGGGTGCACAAGGGTTCAAGTGCACCCTCGGCTCTCCTACATCAGAGCCGAGGGTGCGCTTGAACCCTTGTGCAGCCTCGGCTCTGCTACATCAGAGCCGAGGGTGCGCTTGAACCCTTGTGCACACTCTGCTTCATCAAGCTAATAGAATGCATTGGCCAGCACTGATTGGCCAGAGTACGGAATTCGGCCAATCAGCGCTGGCCAATGCATCCCTATGGGAAAAAGTTTATCTCACAAAAATCACAATTACACACCCGATAGAGCCCCAAAAAGTTATTTTTAATAACATTCCCCCCTAAATAAAGGTTATCCCTAGCTATCCCTGCCTGTACAGCTATCCCTGTCTCATAGTCACAAAGTTCACATTCTCATATGACCCGGATTTGAAATCCACTATTCGTCTAAAATGGAGGTCACCTGATTTCGGCAGCCAATGACTTTTTCCAATTTTTTTCAATGCCCCCAGTGTCGTAGTTCCTGTCCCACCTCCCCTGCGCTGTTATTGGTGCAAAAAAGGCGCCAGGGAAGGTGGGAGGGGAATCGAATTTTGGCGCACTTTACCACGTGGTGTTCGATTCGATTCGAACATGGCGAACACCCTGATATCCGATCGAACATGTGTTCGATAGAACACTGTTCGCTCATCTCTACTAGGGACCTATCTATAAAACATAGTGTATAATACTGTCAGGGCTCCTAGGGACCTATCTATAAAACATAGTGCAGAACACTGTCAGGACTCCTAGGAACCTATCTATAATACATAGTGTAGAACACTGTCAGGGCTCCTAGGAACCTATCTATAAAACATAGTGTAGAACACTGTCAGGACTCCTAGGAACCTATCTATAAAACATAGTGTATAACACTGTCAGGGCTCCTAGGAACCTATCTATAAAACATAGTGTAGAACACTGTCAGGGCTCCTAGGAACCTATCTATAAAACATAGTGTAGAACACTGTCAGGGCTCCTAGGAACCTATCTATAAAACATAGTGTATAACACTGTCAGGGCTCCTAGGAACCTAGCTATAAAACATAGTGTAGAACACTGTCAGATCTCCTAGGAATCTATCTATAAAACATAGTGTATATCACTGTCAGGGCTCCTAGGAACCTATCTATAAAACATAGTGTAGAACACTGTCAGGGCTCCTAGGGACCTATCTATAAAACATAGTGTATGACACTGTCAGGGCTCCTAGGAACCTAGCTATAAAACATAGTGTAGAACACTGTCAGATCTCCTAGGAATCTATCTATAAAACATAGTGTATATCACTGTCAGGGCTCCTAGGAACCTATCTATAAAACATAGTGTAGAACACTGTCAGGGCTCCTAGGGACTAGGGTTGAGCGATTGGGATCGGAAAAGATTGGATACCGATTGTCGATCAAGTAAATTTCACGATCGCAATCGGGTTCCGATCCCGCCTAAAAAAGATCGCGAATGGATTTCCGATCCTGATCGCTCAACCGACTTACCTGCACAGAACCGCTGCCATTGTTGGGCCGTTATCCTCTCCTCTCTCTCTTCGCACGCTGGCAGAGTGCTGTGTGCGCCCCCACCTCCCTAGGTGAGTGATGCACTCAAGTCTCCCTGCCCTGTACACGCCCACACGAAGCCATAAAAAGCCCAGCCTTCTCCCAGCATCAGTCACACTAGCCTGGGAGGCGGGGGCGCACACAGCGCTCTGCCGGTGTGCGAAGAAAGAGAGGAGAGGAGAAAACAATGGCCTGGTGCTCCGGGGATCGGCGTACACATCGGGAGAGAAGTCAGCAGCAGTTCTGTGCAGTTAAGTGGGGGGGACTAAGTAGTGGTGAATTTTTTAATCACTACACAGTGTGGAGGCTTCAATTTTTGGACTCCATACTGTGTAGTGAATAAGATTGTTTTCAAAATCCAATCTTTGATCGTTAAAAAAAAATCCCATTGACTAACGATCGACTCGGGATCGGGTTCTGGTTCGAATGGAAAATGATTGGAAATCGGATTTTAAATCTCAAGATCGGCTCAACCCTACTAGGGACCTATCTATAAAACATAGTGTAGAACATTGTCAGATCTCCTAGAAACCCATCTATAAAACATAGTGTATAACACTGTCAGGGCTCCTAGGAACCTATCTATAAAACATAGTGTATAACACTGTCAGGGCTCCTAGGAACCTATCTATAAAACATAGTGTATAACACTGTCAGGGCTCCTAGGAACCTATCTATAAAATATAGTGTATAACACTGTCAGGGCTCCTAGAATCCTATCTATAAAACATAGTGTAGAACACTGTCAGGGCTACTGGGAATCTATGTATAAAACATAGTGTATGACACTGTCAGGGCTCCTAGGAACCTATCTATAATACATAATGTATAACACTGTCAGGGCTCCTAGGAACCTATCTATAAAACATAGTGTAGAACACTGTCAGGACTCCTAGGAACCTATCCATAATACATAATGTATAACACTGTCAGGGCTTCTAGGAACCTATCTATAATATATAGTGTATAACATTGTCAGGGCTCCTAGGAACCTATCCATAATCCATAATGTATAACACTGTCAGGGCTTCTAGGAACCTATCTATAATACATAGTGTAGGACACTGTCAGGGCTCCTAGGAACCTATCTATAAAACATAGTGTAGAACACTGTCAGGGCTCCTAGGAACCTATCTATAAAACATAGTGTAGAACACTGTCAGGACTCCTAGGAACCTATCTATAAAACATAGTGTAGAACACTGTCAGGGCTCCTAGGAACCTATCTATGAAACATAGTGTATAACACTGGAACATTCTTAGGGCTCCTAGAAACCTATCTATGAAACATAGTGTATAACACTGTCAGGGCTCCTAGGATACTATCTATAAAACTGTCATGGATCTGGAGACTAGGCTCTTTCAAAATAATAAGTCGAGGCCCAGAGGTAGGGACAAGATAAAAAATGCCGATAGTCACCTTTTTCACCTGTCCTGGCAACCAGTCTTCTGTCTCAACATTGGATCTTCTATCCCAGTGACTGGTCCTCAGCTGCAGGCTCTTGCAGTATCTTCTGTCGGAGAAGACACTGGAAGATGCTGGAAGACCAGATGTCGTGAAAAAAGACTGGCCACTCCCAGGAGAGGTGAGGAAAATAAGTGTCTTTGTTTTGTATTATGTCCACACTTCCACTAGGCCTCGATGAGACCCCAGAGTATAATAACAGCTGGGTATGACTAACCCCCATAATTTTTTGTTCAGCAGAACACAAACTTTTTGGAAAATATAACAAACCTGGTTTGTTACAAACTGGTTTGCTCATCTCTACCCACAGGCCTCTTAACAAATGTGGCATTTCAAGGGAGGAATGTGCACCAAAAATAAAATATTCTGCTGGGAGCTGTAGAATATTTCGGCTGTCAAACCAGTTTTCCGGTGTAAGTCATTTAGAATATGTTGGGCTACCATGATCCTGTTCCTCCCAAATCATCTCCACCAAAAGATCTTCTGCAGGAGCAGTGGAAAAATAGGATAGAAGGATTAATTTTTGAATGCTAAACCTTCATGCTACAAGAATTTTTTATGCCAAATTTTTGTTTAATGATTGTGTCCTATGTGCAAATCTAGAATCCATCAGAACTGTCAATGATCTGGCCTACACAAAATATATCTTCAAACCTATCGAATGCAAAAAATAACGCGGGTCAGAAAGGAAATCCTTGTTATTATGAGGAAAGGTGTTGCCATCCTTAGAAGGCCAAGGATCTCTTCAGTTGAGTAAACTAAGACTTCCTTTGAGATCCAAAAATAAACATATTAGTACATAATAGGACGTCTTCTGAATAGGATCTTCAATAAGTGGCTAATACTTGGCGAAGGCCATGAAGTCTTCATGTATTATTATTAGGGTTGAGCCGATCTTGAGATTTCAAGATTGATTTTAAAATCCAATTTCCAATCATTTTCCAGCCGATCCTGTTCCCGATCTCGATCGTGAAATTTGCTCGATCGCTGATCGGAATCTGATCTTTTCCGATCCCGATCTTCAACCCTAGTCAATGTTTTTCTATGGGAAAAGTCACTTTTAGGGTTGAGCCGATCTTGAGATAACCTCCGATCTCGATCCCACTGGAAAAGATTGGGTCGGAATTCCGATCTCGATCGTGAAATTTACTCGATCGCCGATCGGAATCCAATCTTTTCCGATTCCGATTGCTCAACCCTAATTATTATATATTTTTACAGCACCAAGTCCATGGTGCTGTACATATAAAAAGGGTTCACAAGCACGATACAGAAACGTCATGGTGCTTGGTGCACTGATGTCATTGATGTGGCCTAATCACAGGCCTTAGAGGTGACCCCCGACTTATGACATCACTAGAAGTGCGTTGGATTCCATAAGGATGCCCAAAAGAGGTAAGGGATGGTGAATGTTTTTTTTTTAATTTTTTACACCTCCCCTTTCACTTTCGTTCCCCCATCCTCCTGAACCTGGCAATTGTACCTCCAGCAATGGGACACTTATTGCCTGTCCTGTGAATAGGGAAATCAGTGTCCATAATGGCACAACCCCATTAAGGATGCAGCCAATGTTGATTTTATGCCTATTTTTTTCCATTTTTTTCCTATTGACTGAGCATTGTAGGGACTTGTTTTTTGTGGCACAGGCTGTATTTTTCAGTAGTACCATTCTGGGATACATATGACTTTTTATTTAATTTTTCTGGTGATTTTTTTTTTTAACTAGCTGGTTATTGTGTGGGTTGTTGGGGACACCAACATACAAAATACATATTATTATTTTCTATATAAATATGTTTTTAAATGGGAAAAATTAATATTCTAAGCATTTCATAGATTTTTTTTATTTTATTTTTTTTTTAGTCTCACTATGAGATTTGCATATACAATTTCCTGATCGCTGAAATAAGACTGTACAGCAGTATATTATGGCTGTCACATTATACAAGCAGCCCCGGCTATGACATCCTGCTGTAGAGGGGGTGATAAGTGTGCCACACACTGTGAAAAACTTCTCCGATACCATGGTGGCTATTAACTCGCCAGTATCGGATGTGCTTTATCTCTGATCCCAGGCACTACAGCAGAGTCTAAGCCGTACATTACAGTGGACACCTGCTGTTGTTGGCACTGGTTCAGCTCCTGAGCTGGCACCGTCATTGTACTGTACAAAACTTGAAGGGCAAAGTGCTATGTATGTATGGGCATTTAGGGATTAAATCATATCATATACCCTACAAAATAATTCTGAGATAAGAGAGAGCGGCTAACAAGAGTGTCTCTTCTTCTGGAAGACCTGAACTGCCCTGCTTTACACAGACAGTTTATGGATTGAATGTGTAATGCTTGATTTCCCCTGTAATGGCGCTGCACAGTGGTGTAACTAGGAATGGCGGGGTCCTAAGGCAAACATTTGACATGGACCCCTTTACAGACCCAAGAGTATAATATTCGGATACAAACATAAAAAAAACCCTGTTACTTACCTCTCCTGCGCTCTGGTGCACTCCACGATGATGTTGGCCATTGTCAATGATGGAAGAGACATCACTTGAGATGGGCTTGCGTCACGATTAGAGATGAGCGAGTAGTGTTCGATCAAGTAGGTGTTCGATTGAATACTACGGTATTCGAGATACTCGTACTCGATCAAACACTACTAGCTGTTTGAAGTTTAATGTTCAATGCAGAACCAGCGTTGATTGGCAGAATGCTATACATTCTGCCAATCAACGCTGGTTCTTCACTTACCTTTCCGAAGTCTTCTCCGCGCTGCGTCCCCGCGTCTCCTTCCGGGTGGAATTCACTCTGCCTAGGCATCTGGCCTAGGTAGAGCCGACTGCGCATGCGCGGGCATGCACTCGCATAATCGCGCATGCGCAGTCGGCTCTGCTCAGGCGTCGGGCCTTGGCAGAGCCGCACGCGCATGCGCAGTCGGCTCTGCCTAGGCCGGATGCCTAGGCGGCAGAGTGAATTCCACCCGGAAGAGGACGCGGGGACTCTGCGCCGGGAGAAGACTTCAAGCAGAATCCAGCCTGACCGTCACTCATGGACTTGGTAAGTATGATTTTATCGAATGTTGCGTACCCTTAAAATGAGAATTTCCCCCCACAGACTATATGTTAGGAGTATTTTGGTTCATTGCTTTCTATTTTTCTTACCTGGGGAGTTTTTGGCTTCGCAGTGTCTGGGGTGGCATCCTGGCGCTGCGGGGTTGTCCTGTCGTGAGTATTAGTGCACACCTTCTGACTTGCACGTGCGCACTGCTGGTAGGCAGCTTTATCTCCTGGTTGATTAGTCTGTCCTCCCATTTGCACCTGGGAGGAGTGGTCTCTACTCTGTATTTATACCCATGCCTCCCATGGTTCTGTGCTGAGTGTCGCTTTTACAGAGCTAGGCCTTAGCAGGAGGAGTAGGTGGTTATCTTGGATAGAGGAAGTTCCGTGGTTGATTTTTGGGAGGTTTGGGTGAACGAGTTGGTTTGTGTGTTTTCCCTTCTGTGTTCACCAATCCTCCCTCTGTGTGTTATCGACTGTGTGAGTGAATTGCCTTATCCTTTGATTTCTACTCAGTTTCCCTGTGTTTGTTTCCTAGTGTAAGGTTCCTTCCCATATTGGTTTGGGGGAATCCTTTCCCACATGTTTCCTGTGTGCTGCTTGTGTTGTTAGTCAGCGCACACCCTTGTCAGTCCCTGTCAGTAGCAGCTTCACTTGTTCGTTAGGGGTGACCCCCTTTAGTCTCCAGTCCCTAGAGATCTTATAGGGCATTCCTTCTCCCACTTCCCTCTAGGCCTACGGTATCAGTGAGAGAGGAGCTGTCGGGGTCAGGCTTAGCCTGAGTACAGCCGACCCACACCCCTGAGGCAGGGACCGGGATAGCTAGTGGGAGTAGTGCAGGGCGAGATTCCCTACTGCTATCCCTTAGCCCCGTTGCAGCTACCTGGACTGACATAACACTATAAAGGGGTTCGAAATCCGTTTGAACAGTCGAACAGTGTGTGGCTGTTCGAATCGGATTTCAAACCTCGGACACTTTAGTGTTCGCTCATCTCTAGTCACGACGCCTAAGGATGCAAGCCCGGCCCACGTGATGTCTTGGACGTCGCCAAGCCTTTTGGAGACCAGGAGAGATAAGTAACAATGTTTTTTATGTTCGCTCATCTCTCCTAGCCCTCCGATCATTATACTCAGGGGGTTCTTTTCAGATAGCGGTGTTCGTGGGGATCGCACTCTCCTGCTCACAGTCGCCTCCGCAGAAGGCGAAGCATCGGCAGTCGTGAGCAGGAGCCAGGATTGGTAAGTAAATAGGGCCAATACCTGTTGGAGTTACTCTTTCAGGTAACAGCCTATTAAAAAAAAAAACTGCCGAAAAAAAATTTGCAGCAATAGCAGCTGCTGCCCGATCCCCTAATGCCCTGGGCACTGTGGCCGCTACCCGATACTTACTGCCAGGTTTCCCAACAGATCACAGCCTATCATGGGTAATCCCAGCAAAGGGATGTATCGTTGTCAGACGTCCTACTAAAAAAGGAGGGAGACCCCTTTAACAGCCAAAAAACTATACAGCATCTGTGTATCTACATTTGGGATGGGGACGGCTCTTACAATCCCTGCTTGTCTTATTACAGCACTGAGCTTACATGTGCATACACATGAGTTTGTTCCCACAGTGACACACAATACCCAGCAGAGACGCCGGGAATGTATTTGTCCGTCTTTAAAAAGCTTTTAGGAAATGGAAGAATTTGTGCTGCATTTCAGAAATGCTGGCATGATGCTGATATATCTCATTACGCTCTAAGACTTTCGCACAGCCTTCTATGACACAGATGTTAAGAGAGCACAAACTACATCTGCGCTAAATGATTGTCTCACTTTGTATCCTGTTGTGAAAAATACAACACCTGCTTCATGAGTCAAGTCATAGAAGTAAAGTAACACCGGGAAACAGGCATTTACAAGGCGCTTAATATCTCCATTTTATTGCACAATTTTTTAAATCCCTATGGCCCTGGAAATTTTTATTAGCCTAAATAGATGTATTTTATAGTCAGGTGTGAAGTTGGTTGCTCTTTGCATTTGTATATTTGTGCATTTATGGATGCACAAAAGCAATATGCAAAAGTCAGTAGATAAAGAACCAGTTCAGAGGATCCCTTTAATGTAGAGTTAAAGGGATGCTGCAAACAGCAGCAAACTCAAAGGCGTTCGGGTGGGTGTAAACCCCACCAAAAACATTATACTCATCTATCTTTGATGCTTCATTGTCCAGTCCCAGACCCCTTTCCCTCCTGTGCTAGGACTTGGGACTGGACAACACAACTAGGTTGGCCATAAAACCAAAAAAAGTTACCTATCCCTATCTCTCCATTGTACAGTCCCTGTCCCCTTGCTGAGACTCGTTATTTGGGAAGTGGAGAAGATCATATGACCACTGAGACCAATCACTGGCCTCAGAGTTGATGAGGGACTGATGACATCACTCACATATGTCACCAATTTGTTATCGTGACTGTTGAGGCCAGTCATTGGTCTCAGTGGTCATGTCATCTTCTCCACTTCCCACATGGCGAGTCCCAGCACAGGGACAAGGACTGTACAAAGGAGAGATGGAGTTAGTTCCTGTGCATTCCCTTTAATGTCCATCCTTAAATAAATTGTGTGTTTGTGTTCTTACTTATTTGCAGCATGGCCTGAAGTCTGGATAAAGAACGAGTCTGACAAGAGATCTGTGCAAAGAGGTCCTGGTTTGCGGTTTCCATGTTTATTTAGGGGTCGGGTGTGAGGTTTGTATGAACAGTCAAGTCCATTATTACAAAACTGGAGCATACATGTTATCGTATAGTATATACATGACTGCTTGACCCTGGAAAAGGTCAGAAGAACCACCATGGGAACTCCTCAACTTCTCCTATGTTCTTTCAACAAACCAGATTTACTGTACTTTATCTGTAGACCAGAGAAATAGATTATTAAAATTGGCATTGTATCTGAATTGGCATGCCCGCGCATGCGCAGTCGGCTCTGCCTAGGCCGGATGCCTAGGCAGAGTGAATTCCAGCCGGAAGACGCCGCGGGGACGCTGCACGGAGAAGACTTCTAAAGGTAAGAGAAGAACCAGCGTTGATTGGCAGAATGTATAGCATTCTGCCAATCAACGCTGGTTCTGCATCGAACCTTAAACTTCGAACAGCGAGTAGTGTTCGATCGAGTACGAGTATTTAGAATACCGTAGTATTCAATCAAACACCTACTCGATCGAACACTACTCACTCATCTCTATTATCTATCTATTCCCTGGAAAACCCCTTTAATAATCCTGACTAATAGATTTCAGTTTTATCTTGAAGCAACTTCTCTACAACTGGACTTGCTTCCTGCCTGGATTCATCCATTTTTTTTTGTGGAAAATACCAAAAAGTTGCAATTTTTGCACAAAAAAGTAGTGCCAACTCTTGTAATGCCTTGTACGCTATAGAACTTTCCTGTAGAGCATGATAAACAGGCCCCACTTATTTTCAGTGAGGGAAAACCAAGATTGAACTACTTGGAACTGACAGACCACCCACTGATATGCCGAGCCATAGACCACCTCAATCACTTGTACTCGGAGATTTTTTGGAAGTCTCTGAAACATAACTCTAAGCATAGGGTCATGGAAATCTATAACAATCTTGTTTTCCCAGATTTCTTGAAATCGCTGAGTAGAGCTGGAAGGATCTCAACATGTTAATCTTAGCCTGGAAGAAATGGAAACCAGAAGTTAGTAGTCCTGATGGTGAGAGGTGGCAGTCCCTCTCTGTCTTCTCTAGTCCACCAGACAGTAGAAAGCCTACCTAGTAGGGTTGAGCGATCAGGATCAGAAAAGATCGGATTCCGATTCCGATCTTTTCCCGCGGGATCGAGGTTATTTCCCACCAGGCTTGGCTACTGGCCAACCATTGTTAGCTTTTCCCACAATGATTGGTAAGTAGTCAAGCATTGTGAAAAATAACCTCCGACCTTCGATCCCACGGGAAAAGATCGGAATCGGAATCTGATCTTTTCCGATCCCGATCGCTCAACCCTACTTCCTAGATATAATGGCTGCTTGGGAATGGTGGTGGCTGGCAATAAATTCCACCTACACCAGAATCAGTGGAGTGGTGCGTATTGAAAGATGCAAAGAGTTGGGGGAGGTGATGAAAGTTAGTAGTCAACCAAGTCAAGGATTCTGATCTAGCGGTCTACCGGAGCTGGGTGTGTGGTGGAGGAATGAATAGGGCAGAAGAAGCGTCAGACCATATGGAAATAGGAAACCAGAGAAACAAGTAGCCTATTAAACCAACATTTTGCCATTTTGTCTTGCTTTTCAATGAACCAACCAGCAGTGGGTACTGTACACGTCCCCCAGCATTTCCTGTTGAAAATTTTGGCAACAGCTGGACTGCCAGGTGTTCCTGGAGTTTGTAAAGGTAAGCATGTTCCAGTAATATTATTTAATTAACGCTAATACCCATCAATGCTTCATACCTGCCCAGATCACAGCTTGAATCTCCAATATTCACATAAAAAGTTAGAACCATGAATATAGAGTAGGCTCCGGAAAACAATAAATCTCATATACCGTATGTTTATTTATAGGCCGATCCTCCAGATATCTGTTGAACGTGACAAGTCCACATTAATCATGTTCTGCATGTTATTCCATGCTGGGATCATTAAGCGCTGAGTACCAGAAGCTGAAATGGCGTATTACATTACAATAATTTCTACAAATTGACCATAGAGGAATCTAACAAGCATGATGAGGACTCCATATGGTGGAAACATGCCTCTTGTATGCAGACTGGCCTTCCCAAGGATGTTTCAAGTAAACACACAAAAAGACTCAATCTAATACCCCGTCCTGCAGTCTCATGTTCTACCGATACATCAACGATTCTCTCAACCCTTTGACTGCACGAAAATGGAACCGATAATGATTTATCTATATGTTAATACACAATGCAGTAGACTTTAATGAATGCCATTGGTGTGATGTATGGAAGTACATAAAGGGTTTGGCCTGGGGTAAAACACAAATGGTCAACCCATTCACATGATGACAACAGCTAGCTACTATGGAAGGGTATGTGAAGGCTTTAATGAGTTGGCCGCTGTGTTCTGCTTCGAGGTGCCATATTTATGGGTCGAAATATTTCCTTTAATGATGTCTGGAGGGAAGTCTACTCGTAAAGGACCTTCAGATACAATGTATAGTGGAAGGTTCCTTTACTTGGGTGTTCTGTTTCTAGAATTGACTGGAAATAGTATAAAATACTGCACATCACATATAGTATATCTCTATTAGTAATGCTGATAATAATTGTAATCTATACAGGATGAGCTTAACCCACACCCTTTAGAAACATCAAAAAATTACTGCGTCCCGAAGACTAGGGCTACACGGTAACAGGAGTCTCGCAACATAAAGTTGGACCAAAGTCGTTCACCTAAAATTCTCCGACTCTCTATAGTGTCACATTGCAACATCAAGAGACTGCACCGAAAATCCAATCTTGTTGTATGCAACTTTTTACCATACACAGTCATATTCCATACACACAGTCAAATGGAACATGTCTACGAGTTGACTGTGTTTTTGCAGTCAAATCATGACTCTAGAAAAGCTGCATGACAGCAAGTCCAGTGAATCGTTTTAGTTGAGGGACATCTGTGTAATGTTTTGTCACAAGACATGTCACCATATAGCCATAGCCTTAGTGTGGTGGACTGATGTCTAATAGAAACTAGTACTAGACTGTTTAAAGGGATTCAGTTCATTGGTTAAGGTAGCGAACGATTGGTAGTGATGTAGACAAAAGAGAGTGGTCAGACAATAGCCAAGGTCAAGTGGATGAAAGGTGAAAATCAATCTATGAAGACCAGGCCAAAGAACCTGATGAAAGAGTATTCAGGTCTTTGGACATGGACTTTTAGCCTTGAGATTGCTCATGCTTCCTCACAATTTTGCTTCTCAAGTCCTCAGACAGTTCTTTAGTCTTCTTTCTTTTCTCCGTGCTCAATGTGGTCACACAAGGACACAGGACAGAGGTTGAGTCAACTTTAATACATTTTAACTGGCTGCAAGTGTGATTTAGTTATTGACACCACCTGTTAGGTGCCTTAGGTAAGTAACAGGTGCTGTTAATTACACAAATTAGAGAAGTATCACATGATTTTTCAAACAGTGCCAATACTTTTGTCCACCCCCTTTTTTATGTTTGGTGTGGAATTATATCCAATTTGGCTTTTTGACAATTCTTTTTGTGGTTTTCCATTGAAGACAAATTAAATGAAGATAATACCAAAGAATTTGTGATTGCAATCATTTTCTGGAAGAAAATGAGTATTATCTGACAGAATTGCAGGGGTGCCAATACTTTTGGCCAACACTGTAGTTAGTCTTGCCATGACGAAACTCAGGTTTGGAGTCTAAGGTACATCACCAGGAACTCCTGCAAGGGGTCTGTGCCTTACAGGTCCGACTCCAAGGTTGTGGTTGTGGACATTCCAACAATGTAGACAAAGGAAGGTAGTTAGACGGCAGTCAAGATTACGACCAGGTGATAAATGGAAGATGTAAATCAAGGTCTAAAGTCTAAGCCAACAACAGGGTATATGAGGAGCAATGGTTAATGGGGGTCTGACTCCTGCCAGCCCAGACAATCAAGTAAATGAAGGGGCTTTAGTTGTAAGTAGACTTATCTTAAGAATCGGAAGCTTGGAATTGGCCATTGGTCTTGTCTTGACTAAACTGAGGTATGGAGTTTAAGGAACATCCCCAGGAACTCCTTCAAGAGGGTCAAAGCCTAGTCAAATTCCTAGGTTACAATGATTGGTAGATGGGTACTGCAGCGAAGTAAATAAAGATGGTAGTCAGATGGTAGACGAAATCACAATCTGGATTCGCAAATCCTGGTCTGAAGTCCAAGCCAAAGCACCGGCCAACAGGGTGCAGTGAGTTTAAGAAATGGTATACATTAGTGATATAGAGGGTGGCCATCTCCCGCTTGGTACTGACCATTCACTTGAACTCAAAATTTCCATAATAAAGCATTATTAGAAAATGTGTTTCATAACAGGCATGTCAGCGCGCAAAAGAAATCTAAATGAGAAAATGCTGGAGCTTCAAATACACATTTAGATTAAAAATATCAGCTCGGTAAATGTTGCTGAGTTTTTCTAATTTCAGGTCAAGTGTTAAATCACGTTTTTCATGCTTTTTAACACCGACTGTTAACGTGCCAGAAGCTTGTCTAAGTGAAGGATGAGAGTTTTTAATTAAAAATGCTCATCTGCAGAATCTCGCTAAACGCAGAACAGAATATACAGTGAACAGCTCCAGTACTTCATCATCACTGGACTGGAGCAATGGACTATCGAATATTCTGGACTGTCAGAGGGTCAAACAAAAGGTTAGGTGAAACGGACTTGTAAAGGAGGCCAAACACATTGGGGTCATGTCTGACTTCACCGATTTTGGTGGAAAGGGTGAACTATCTAGAGTCCCCACTATCCACACAGTGATGTCACAGCACAGGATAATACACAAAGTGATGTCACAGTACAGAGATAATACACACAGTGATGTCACAGTACAGGATAATACACACAGTGATGTCACAGTACAGGATAATACACACAGTGATGTCACAGTACAGGGATAATACACTGTGATGTCACAGTACAGAGATAATACACACAGTGATGTCACAGTACAGAGATAATACACACAGTGATGTCACAGTACAGGGATAATACACACAGTGATGTCACAGTACAGAGATAATACACACAGTGATGTCACAGTACAGGGATAATACACACAGTGATGTCACAGTACAGGGATAATACACACAGTGATGTCACAGTACAGGGATAATACACACAGTGATGTCACAGTACAGGATAATACACAGTGATGTCACAGTACAGAGATAATACACACAGTGATGTCACAGTACAGAGATAATACACACAGTGATGTCACAGTACAGGATAATACACACAGTGATGTCACAGTACAGGATAATACACACAGTGATGTCACAGTACAGGATAATACACACAGTGATGTCACAGTACAGGGATAATATACACAGTGATGTCACAGTACAGGATAATACACACAGTGATGTCACAGTACAGGATAATACACACAGTGATGTCACAGTACAGGATAATACACACAGTGATGTCACAGTACAGAGATAATACACACAGTGATGTCACAGTACAGGATAATACACACAGTGATGTCACAGTACAGGGATAATACACACAGTGATGTCACAGTACAGGGATAATACACACAGTGATGTCACAGTACAGGGATAATACACACAGTGATGTCACATTACAGGATAATACACACAGTGATGTCACAGTACAGGGATAATACACACAGTGATGTCACAGTACAGGGATAATACACACAGTGATGTCACAGTACAGGGATAATACACACAGTGATGTCACAGTACAGGGATAATACACACAGTGATGTCACAGTACAGGGATAATACACACAGTGATGTCACAGTACAGGGATAATACACACAGTGATGTCACAGTACAGAGATAATACACACAGTGATGTCACAGTACAGAGATAATACACACAGTGATGTCACAGTGCAGGGATAATACACACAGTGATGTCACAGTACAGAGATAATACACACAGTGATGTCACAGTACAGAGATAATACACACAGTGATGTCACAGTACAGAGATAATACACAGTGATGTCACAGTACAGGATAATACACAGTGATGTCACAGTACAGAGATAATACACACAGTGATGTCACAGTACAGGGATAATACACACAGTGATGTCACAGTACAGGGATAATACACACAGTGATGTCACAGTACAGGATAATACACAGTGATGTCACAGTACAGAGATAATACACACAGTGATGTCACAGTACAGAGATAATACACACAGTGATGTCACAGTACAGAGATAATACACACAGTGATGTCACAGTACAGGATAATACACACAGTGATGTCACAGTACAGGGATAATACACACAGTGATGTCACAGTACAGGATAATACACACAGTGATGCCACAGTACAGGGATAATACACACAGTGATGTCACAGTACAGGATAATACACACAGTGATGTCACAGTACAGGATAATACACACAGTGATGTCACAGTACAGAGATAATACACACAGTGATGTCAAAGTACAGGATAATACACACAGTGATGTCACAGTACAGGGATAATACACACAGTGATGTCACAGTACAGGATAATACACACTGTGATGTCACATTACAGGATAATACACACAGTGATGTCACAGTACAGGGATAATACACACAGTGATGTCACAGTACAGGGATAATACACACAGTGATGTCACAGTACAGGGATAATACACACAGTGATGTCACATTACAGGATAATACACACAGTGATGTCACAGTACAGGGATAATACACACAGTGATGTCACAGTACAGGGATAATACACACAGTGATGTCACAGTACAGGGATAATACACACAGTGATGTCACAGTACAGAGATAATACACACAGTGATGTCACAGTACAGAGATAATACACACAGTGATGTCACAGTGCAGGGATAATACACACAGTGATGTCACAGTACAGAGATAATACACACAGTGATGTCACAGTACAGAGATAATACACAGTGATGTTACAGTACAGGATAATACATAGTGATGTCACAGTACAGAGATAATACACACAGTGATATCACAGTACAGGGATAATACACACAGTGATGTCACAGTACAGGGATAATACACACAGTGATGTCACAGTACAGGATAATACACAGTGATGTCACAGTACAGAGATAATACACACAGTGATGTCACAGTACAGAGATAATACACACAGTGATGTCACAGTACAGAGATAATACACACAGCGATGTCACAGTACAGGATAATACACACAGTGATGTCACAGTACAGGGATAATACACACAGTGATGTCACAGTACAGGATAATACACACAGTGATGTCACAGTACAGGGATAATACACACAGTGATGTCACAGTACAGGATAATACACACAGTGATGTCACAGTACAGGATAATACACACAGTGATGTCACAGTACAGAGATAATACACACAGTGATGTCACAGTACAGGATAATACACACAGTGATGTCACAGTACAGGGATAATACACACAGTGATGTCACAGTACAGAGATAATACACACAGTGATGTCACAGTACAGAGATAATACACACAGTGATGTCACAGTACAGGGATAATACACACAGTGATGTCACAGTACAGAAATAATACACACAGTGATGTCACAGTACAGGATAATACACACAGTGATGTCACAGTACAGGGATAATACACACAGTGATGTCACAGTACAGAGATAATACACACAGTGATGTCACAGTACAGAGATAATACACACAGTGATGTCACAGTACAGAGATAATACACACAGTGATGTCACAGTACAGGGATAATACACACAGTGATGTCACAGTACAGAAATAATACACACAGTGATGTCACAGTACAGGGATAATACACACAGTGATGTCACAGTACAGAGATAATACACACAGTGATGTCACAGTACAGGGATAATACACACAGTGATGTCACAGTACAGAAATAATACACACAGTGATGTCACAGTACAGGGATAATACACACAGTGATGTCACAGTACAGAGATAATACACACAGTGATGTCACAGTACAGGGATAATACACACAGTGATGTCACAGTACAGAAATAATACACACAGTGATGTCACAGTACAGGGATAATACACACAGTGATGTCACAACAGAAATCTAATGTGTAGTTACAGGACAGGGATGCTGCAGAAGCTGACAATATTGTGATGCATGTCCCTATTTCTTACACCTCATGGCTGGCAGATCTATACTTCAATATTTCAATATAACTTGGCACATTGTATGACACATATCCGTCACCTCCCTTTTTCTAGACTCTGGGTCCACTTTGCTTAGTAAATCTCCCCCATTATCCTACATTGATGTCACATTTTCGGAGACTAACCCTGGAAACTTGCATTATTAATAAAGTAAAATCTTTAGTGTCCCGTCAGGACGTTTCATTATCCAGAAGGCAATGAGGCAATGTTTTTTTCCTGGTCCCACCCTTGGCCTCCGCGCCAAAGCTTCCCATTATATTTGGTTGTAAACTGAATCGAGGATTTCGATCTTCTCATTCTCTGTAGCCGGCAGTGCTGGGCCTTATAACACCGAATGCAAGTTTTTGGGAAAAGTTACGCTATGCGGTAGGGCCTGTGTGTATATATCCCATCAGCAACGGGGGAATTTTTTCTGGGAACATAGCTTCTCGGCAATTGTGTACAATTTGCAGCGGGGTAAACACATTGGCGGTATAATGTTCACTGACGTCCGTATGAAGCTAATTGCATCGCTAATAGAAATCATTATATTATCATCTGGTGCAAGTTATGTGCGAGTAGCTTAGCAACAGGCTCAGGTTGTGTGATGTAAAGATTTACTGAGGAACACGCTGACATGCGAGGAATGTGGAAATATGGAGACGGCGAGGAGCGAGCCTGACATCTATATACCGTATATGTATAGCGTGCCACTACAGGGCGTTATAACAATGGTAGAAGTGGCCCGGAGGGGACGACGTATAAAGGTCCCTTTGTTGCCCATATCATCCAATCACATCAGAATATGAAAAAAAAAGCTGTGCTATGATTGGTTGCCATGAACAATATCAACAGCTATTAGATCTGCCCCCAGCGCCACACCTCCCATGAGGCGACCTGAAACGACCGCTTCAGGCGGCGCTATGCCAGAGCCCCGGGAAGGGCGGCATTTTTGCTGACCTAAGCCAGTCCAGGACAAGCTGTCCTGGACTGGCTTAGCGTCACTGAGCAGTGGATTGGGGAGGCCCTGTGGATGCAGCGCTGTTCCAGCGGCCTCCCCTCACGCTCAGGCAGAGAGCAGGTCCTCTCCGTGCCTGCTCTCTGCCTGTTAATGCCGCTCGGCCACGCCTCGGGCGGCGAAACAGGCAGGTTCACCCCTGTCTGCCCCACTATTCCTTTTAACCCCTTTCCATCAGGGACATTTTTCATTTTCATTTTTGTCTCCCCACCTTCCAAACCCCATATTTTTTTTTTATTTTTTCCGTTCACAGAACCATAAAAGTTTGAGGCACAGATTGTTCTTCATAGCGGGACCATTTATTATCCTGCACAATGTCCTGGGAAGCTGGAAGAAAATCAGAATGGGGTGGAACTGAAGAAAAACCACATTTGCACGATATTCTTAGGGACTTTGTTTTTGCGGCGTTCACTCTGCAAATAAAATGACATGTCACCTGTATTATATGTTTTGGTACGGTTCCGGTGATACCAAATTTGTATGGTTTTAGTTACATTTTAACTGCTTAACAGAAATCTAAAACTTTGCAAAAAATTTTTTTTTCTAAAAGTCGCCATAGTCTGACTAGAGATGAGCGAACAGTAAAATGTTCGAGGTTCGATATTCGTTTTGAGTAGCCCCTCAATATTTGACTACTCGAATCGAATATCGAACCCTATTATAGTCTATAGGGGGAAAATCCTCGTTTCAGGGGTAGGCAACGTTCAATGAAATTATACTTACCAAGTCCACGAGTGAGGGTCGGGCTGGATCCTCCGTGCAGTCTTCTCCGTGCAGCTTCCCCGCGGCGTCTTCCGGCTCTGAATTCACTCTGCCAGGCATCGGGCCTGGGCAGAGCCGACTGCGCATGCCCGCACTACAAGCAGACATGCGCAGTCGGCTCTGCCCAGGCCCGATGCATGGCAGAGTGAATGAAGAGCCAGAAGACGCCGCGGGGACGCTGCACGGAGAAGACTTCTAAAGATAGGAGAAGAACCAGCGTTGATTGGCCGACTATATAGCATTCGGCCAATCAATGCTGGTTTTGCATCTTACTTTTACATTCGAACAGCGAGTGGTACTCGATCGAGTACAAGTATTTCGAATACCATAGTATTCAATCAAATACCTACTCGATCGAGAACTACTCACTCATCTCTAGTAATGACTACTACTGCTCCCAGTGTCCCGGCCTCCCCAAATGAGCTTCTACACTGAACCAACCACTGACCAACACTTGATCCCTGCTGACTAAGTACACTGCCATACATTGCATAGCGGTGGTGCTTGGTATTGCAGCTCACCTCAATGTCATGGCCTCTTCAAACAGCTCAATGTCCGGTATACCGAGTGCTGGATCCTTGATATTGGTGACTTATCCTAAGCAGGGGTCATCAGTATGAAACCTCTGGAGAACCCCTTTAAGAATTAAATATCTTACCATATTATTAGAGCACTAAACCTCCTAACAATCCACAACCTGATATACAGTACCTATATCCCCGCCGTTCTCTCCAGGCTTCATCATGAAGAAATGTCAAGTGCCCTTAGAACTCAGAAGAATGTCGCGTTTCCCTATGAACTATTTGAGTCCGGACCTGAACACACTCTCTGCATTTGGAAGGATCCGGTCTCCAGCCCTTGGTAAGATCAGATGTGTTCCCAGCCTGGTGTGTGACTTTCTTAAGTCAACATATCCTTGGAAGAAAAATTGTTCTAGATACTTTGTGATTTGAGGAATGCTTCGATACAGGCCAAATATTTCCTTTTGCCTTCGTAAGGATGGAATTTATAGATTAAATGAGGTGGAGATTTTCTCCAACTCTTAAACACAAGAATCTTCTGGGTGTTAACAGTTTTTAGAAATATGTTCTTCGTTGCATGCGAGCCTTATTGTTGGCAAGGAAGAAAGGGTGGAACTATTTAGGCAAGGAAAATATTCCACAAATTTTCAGTATATTGTACGGTTGACCTATAGCGATCAGCGAGCGTCCCAATAAGGGTGGTCTGGGCTTGGGGTCAACGGTATGGACTTGTTCCATGATGCTAAATGTCTGTAGGCGCGTCATAAGGTGCCCCAATTTAAAGGTCTGCTCCATGAATTCTGCTCTATACATTGCCATGCAAAAGTTTTAGACAGGTGTGGTAAAATGCAAAGAATGCTTTCAGAAATAGAAGGGTTAATAGTTTATTTTTGTCAATTACTAAGTAATAGGGGAGCAAGTGCCGCCGTCCACTATGTAGCAGTGGTGTCCGGGTACCGCAGCTCTGCCCCTATTACTTGCATAGGAGCAGAGTTGCTTCAAGTCCTGTTCTCTGCAGTAGTTACCATCGAAATAATGGACCTGGGTGTCGGACTCCCATCCATCGGAAACCTAGGATTTATGCCCTGGATAAATCTGTATAAAAAACAAAACACGGGGCGATGAAAATCCCTTTAAGTCAGAAAGTGTCTGCTCATTAAATACTCCGGTTCTTAAAGGATCTTGCCCATTTAAGCAAATGATTCCTTATCCATCAGAGGGGGTCTGGCCTACTGATATGGGGGTCAGACAGTGATGGAGACACAAGACGCGCTTACAGTACAGGTGTACTTTATATATCTCCAGCACTCTGAGCGAGATATTGGGATAACATGCTTGACACTTGAAAGATAACAGTCCAAACCTTAAAGGGGTTGTTTCCCCTATTCATAGGACAAGGAATTAGTGTTTGATCGCTGGGGGCCAATCGGCAGGTCCTCGAGGAGGAAGGGGAACTGAAAGTCCTCCTCAGGCCTCTTTGTAAGTGAAGAGAAGGCCCTAGGCCCTTGGGAGTAGGGACCAGGGCCGGCTCCAGGTTTTTATGGGCCCTTGGGCGACAGAGCCTCAGTGGGCCCCCTTGTAAAGGAGGTGGGGGAGTCGAGACACTGTGTGTCGCAGATGAAGCAAATGATGTCATGCAGGAGTGTGGTGTCACCAACGCCATACCTCCCAATTTTTAAAGAGAAGAAAGAGGAGCAAAATGTGCGGCGCGCTCTGCGCGCCGCGGCAAATTTGGCTCCACCCACTTTTGTTGATTCCACCCATTCTCATTCATTTATCATGTGCTCCCACACAGTACAATCCTCCTACAGTCACCCGTAAATTATATGCCCCCCCTCCATCTCTCCCCCAGTTTCATATACACCCTTCCTTTGCCCCCAGTTTCATGTCCCCCCTCCATCTCTGTCCCCAGTTTCATCACGTTCTCCCCCTTCATCTGCCCACAGTTTCATGTCCCCCGTCTCTGCCCCAGTGTCATGCTGTTCTCTCCCCACCCCCTTCATCTGCCCCAGTGTCATGCCGTTCCCCCCTCCCCTTCATTTGCCCCCAGTTTCTTTGGGCCCCCTCCATCTTTGTCCCCAGTTTCATGCCGTTCTCTCCTCACCACCTTCATGTTCTCCAGTGTCATGCCGTTCCCCCCCTCCCCTTCATTTGCCCCCCATTTTCATGGGCCCCCTTCATTATGTTCCACCTTTATATTTAATACAAAACAAACACTTACACTCACCTTCCATCACTCACCTTCCATCGATCCCCCGATGCTCCTCTCTCCAGTCACATACGCGATTAAAGCAGGAGCTGTGAGTTCAGCTCCTGCTTAGCTGCGGCCCGGCTTGCGTGTGTAGGCGTGATGACGTCATCGCGCCTACACACGCAAGCCGGGCCGGAGCTTTAAAGTAGGAGCTGAACTCACAGCTCCTGCTTTAATCGTGTATGTATTCCAGCTCATCGGCGGACGGACGCCGATGAGCTGGAATCGTGACAGGCAAGTGCCGGGGGGCCTCCAGAGGCTCTGTGGGCCCCGGCACTTGCCCGACTATGCCGTGCGCTGACGCCGGCCCTGGTAGGGACGGCATGAATGTGGGGAGGATTAGGCAAACAGAGTCTGCCATTGGCTACATTTTCGGCGCAAAAAGGCAGGGAGGAGTCAGAGGTGATTTAAGGTTGTGCCCTGCACAACCCCGGGGTCAGAGCGTCTAGAAGGAGCAGCGTGTCCCACCTACCCTCCCTTCTCTTTGTTTTACGGGTGGTTTTGCCGGGAGTTAGAGGGGGTTAGAGGCCTATAGGCCTAGTTTGTAGGACCTCATCGTTGGTATGTGGTCCCTGGTGAGGTTGTTTGAAGCCTGGGATGTCCCCTATTTGGGCTTAGGTCCCTTAGGGGTCTCAGTCTTGTGTCAAGTTTAAAATGGTTGCTAGCTCTGCTCGAGGTCAGGGTTTATTGCACCTGGGCAGATTGGGGTGTGGCCTGTCCCGGGGGAGGGATAGGCTCCACGTTAATAGCACTTTAAAGGCGGTTAACGTTATTACGGTTACTATGGTTATTTATGGGTTTCTTTTCTCCGCCTATCTTAAGGCGGTGCTTGTTAAGTATAATGTAATATGTTTAATAAATCGGCCTTATACAGGCCAATTAAAATCCAGTTGGTGGTCTGTGTCTTTATTGGGTTTATGGAAACTTAGTTGCTAAAGCAGGTTAATGATATGGAGTGAGGCTTATTCCTCCTCCTCGAGTCAAGGAGGCCTTAGGAGGACTTTGGTCCCCCATCCTCCTGAACAATGGGTTACCCAGCGATCGGGCACTTAGCGATTGTAAACTTATTCCCTTTCGTGTGGATTGTCCATAGTGGGGCAACCCCTTTAATGCGTAGTCAGAGAAGCAGAACTTGTGTGAGCCGAGCGCAACACCTTTGTGTACAGGGGGACCGCTGAGTGTTGCTGCGGGGTTTCTTCTCTAACCTTATAAGAAGTTTGCTTAGTGACCACTGCTCTGTCCTCCTAGGGTCCAGACAGGCCATAGCCGGGTACATAATAATAGGCCATACCAAGGTCGTACCCAGATCCTGGAGCTGAATTTACACTGGTGGTAGTGAACTTCAGCTGAGTTCTCCTTCTTCTTTGCCCCATGGGTTGATGGTGTATATATCAGCCCCCTAAGGCATGGGGACCCCCCTAACGGATTGCAAGCAGTGTGCAGTGACCCCATAATGGAGTCTGAGTGCTTTCCGCACGGTCTCTGCACGAGTCATTCGAAAGCAAAGTAGATTGTGAACTACTTTTCTGTCCTCATGTTCCGTCCGGAGACTGAGTGTCTGTGTGCTTTCACTGCACACCGCCTGCCAATGCGTCCGGTAGCCCTTTCGGAGGGGTCCCCATGCAGACTCCCCTGAACAGATTACCGAAGCAGATGTGAATGAGGCCTAACTCCTATCCAGGGGTGAACCTAGCTTTTATGCCGCCCGAGGCGAACGACAGAAAGCTGCCCCCCCCCCCGGGAGGAGGGGGCGGAGCGGAGGGGGCATGGCGTTAGCAGGCAGGGAGAGGACCTGCTCTCTGCCTGAGCATCAGGGGAGGGTGCTGGAGCAGCGCTGCGTCCACTGGGCCTCCCCAATCCACCGCTTGCTTCTCGTGCCAGGCTGCCGAGATGGTGACGCTCAGACAGTCCAGGACAGCTTGTCCTGGACTGGTTTAGGTAAGCAAAAATGGCATAGCGCCGCCTGAAGCGGTCGCTTCAGGTCGCCTCATGGGAGGTGCGGCGCTGCTCCCATCAACAAAATCTGATACGTTGTCAAATTGTTTAAATTTTTTTTTAATTTTGAGATTTTTCCGCTAAACTTGAGCAGCCTCCAATTGATCACGCACAAAAGTTATCACCTAGTTGTCCCAGGCATCGGAACGGAGCCCTACAGTATATACATGTTTATAGTGATGTCGTATTACTTACCTTCAGTTCTATATTACTGTATATATGTCAGTAATTCCCGGGGTGCAGGGAATTGTACGATATACGTCTCCAGCTAAATGACAACGCTCCAGGACTCCTCTTCACGCTATCGCGTTCCTATCCCTTTCTATTTTCATTTTTTTCGCAACTGCCATCTCAGATTTCCTGACATTTTGGAGAGGATACATTTAATAAGCCCCCGCCGCACAGACACATAGCAACTGGAGGGAGATGAGGAATGTAGACGCATTGTATAAATACGTGGCTTTGATGACATGAGTTTTTATGGTATTGTCCTTAATGGGTCACGTGTTGACAGATGCACCAGATGGCATGAAAACTTTCATCTCTTCCCCGACTCCCCCCTCTCCCCTTCCCCCCATCCTCGGCACATATATTTTTGGCAGTGATAGGGTCGTAACTCACGTCTCGTGCCAAAGTCGTACAATGGTCGATTACTGTACATTTCCAGAGGGATAAATAAAAATATCTTCCGAAAAAAAGAACACTTATCTCCTGTTGTGTTAATGGATTTTCAGTTGTAAGAAGCATTTACTATACTTTTATCTCATTACTAAACAGCGCACATGACGGGGCTGGGGAGAGTCACCAGAAAGACGCGGGTTGTACGTACTTTTTGTGTATTTGCAAGGTGCATTTTGTGCTGTCGCGGTGACATTCAACGAGAACAAATGTATTTTACCTTTATATTTTTTTTGTATGCAAACTGTGCAGATGAGAATCTGCTGTAATCTCCGAGCAAGGCTTGAGATTCTATAATAAGAGAGAGGTTAGTCATAAACGTAGTCTTAAAATATCGCTCAGGAGTGGAAAATGGATCAGGTCTGACTGCAGGAGGAGCAAATATTTTATAGATTGGATTTTTCTGGAAGAATTCACTTAATATAGTTTGTTGATGTATTTGGTGAGCAAAGGAAAGGTAAGTGCACAAAGGTACTTATGGTATTCGGGCTTCTGTTTCAGGAGAGGAACCGAAGAGCAGACTAGAGAGTAAAAATTGAACTGTCTAATGGCAGACACCAATGGACGCCAAGAAACTCCATTGGCCATAATGAGGTTCTTCAGGCATCTGCTTCTTGTACTGTAACCAGTTTGGCTCTGGTAACTTAGGGTGTGAAGTCCAGCAGAATCCCTGATTTTTTACCCTTACCTTCTAGGACCTGCACCTATTTACCTCACCCTCTGGGACCCACACATACTTCTCTCAACCTCCAGGACCCACACTTATTTCCCTTACCCTATGGGAGTGACATCTATTTCCCTCACACTCTGGGACCCACACCTATTTCCCTCACCCTCCAGGACCCACACCTATGTCCCTCACCCTCCAGGACCCACACCAATTTCTCTTACCCTCTGAGACAGACAACTATTTCCCTCACCCTCTGGGAGTGACATCTATTTCCCTTACCCTCTGGGATCCACAACTATTTCCCTCACACTCTGGGGCTCACACTTATTTCCCTCACCCTCCAGGACCCACACCTATTTCCCTCACCCTCCAGGACCCATACCTATTTCCCCCACCACCAGGGACTCATGCCTATTTTCAGAACATATTCTTTCTACCAAACACTAATGGTACTTGCTTCTCTTCATGGGCTCCATAGCAGTGATTCTCGTTGGTGGAGGGAACCTAGTCTTGGTTGGTGACATCACATTTGTGACGTGGTGTAAGAACCTGTGCAGGACTCTTTCTTCTTCAATGTACTGCTAATCTAGGTCTACATTTGTTTTGTCATTTCCATATGTCTTTTCTGTCATAGGAGTTGAAAAACAATGAATATAAAGTTCCAGACACCTCGCAGGTACAGACCCTATCAACTTATAATATGGTAAATTGCATAGTGCCTGTTTCTACTGGTGCCAGTGGCGTAACTAGGAATGGCGGGGCCCCGTGGCGAACCTTTGACATGGGGCCCCCTCCAAGAGGGATACATGGGCGTGCAGGCTGTTTGTGAATAAGAGGGTGACCTGGGGTTCAGGGTGTGTATAAGCAAGAGGGGAAATGGGGGTGCAAGCTGTGTGCGAGCAAGAGGGGGATCTGGAGGGGGAACCCCCCATTCCACTACACTCTTGCTCACCCACAGCCTGCGCCCCCAGGTCACCCTCTTCGCTCACACACAGTCTGCATGCCCATGTACCCCTCTTGCTCACATAGGGAAGAATGGGGGGTGCAGACTGTAAGTAGGAGGGGTACATAGGTGTGCAGGCTGTATGTGAGAAAAGAAGGAATGGGGGTGCAGACTTTCTCACACACAGCCTGTACACCCATGTACCCCTCTTCCTCACAGTCTATAACCCTTTCCCCCCATTGTACACTGACCTGTACAATCCGGGTAGCTCCGCCAACAAAAGACACTGAGTCTATGTTAGTAGATTAAAGGACCTTTGATGACGTCATGTCTCAGGTCCTTCAATCTACTAGTATAGATGCTGACACAGGGCCTGTGGACAAACGAGATTCATCGTGGAAAGTTCGACAATTTTAATAAGTGTGCCCTATTGTTGATAAATATGTTGTAAATGGGGTGCACCATACATTTTGTCCCTATTGTGTTGGAGAACAGTAGGGATGGCAATGGTAGAATAAAAATGAAAAAGTTTCACATTTTTGCATGAAAAACTGACTTGAACAAAAATTTGCTTACACCTTGAGGCTCAATAAATCTCCCACAGTAACGCAAAGTCTTCCGAGCTATATTTTGAGGCGCTGGGCTTGGCATTTGTGTAGATTCTTCTTCAGATTCTCAATTCCTATGTAAACATCACACAATAATGAAATTACCCGCACATAAGAAACAAATAAAATGTCAAGTTTTTTTCGATACACTTGAGACCTATTATATTGTGCCCCGCTTTCTCGACTTAATTGCCAACGCAATTACACAAATCGCACTTGATAATGTAAATCTAGGACTGCATTGTTCATAAAAATTCATTGACTTATTACATACAATTACCATCTGAAGTCGGCAGCGCAGTCACATCCATATTATCGTCACTTGGCAATACAAGCTGCAAATTCCACATTCTACAATGGAAACAATAAATATATGAAGTCATTCTATTACCCTGCGCAAGTGTCGGATCCGACAGTCAAATTCTTGTGTTTCTTTTTTTCCCACCGGGTTTCCGTAAAGACCATTGGTGGCGTGGAATATACTCTTGAGCGAGCCTCATGAGGTTTCTTTCAACAAATATTGGTGAGGTCCAGCCCTTCAGTTCTAGGTTATACTCTGGGGTCTCCTCAAACCCCATGGTATAATGCGTGGAGGTCCAGTGATGTCAAAACCCGGAACAGGACTGAAGAAGAGATTAAAGGACTGCTGGTTGTCCAGGAGAGGTGAGGCCAGGTGAGTGTAACTGTTTGTAATTTTTTTGTTGTCAACCCTGGTCCTTGGCTTATTATAGTCTGGGGACTGAGTACACAAATCCTAAACGTTTCGAGTTTGGGTAGAATTTTAAACTTTTGGAAATTCAGGATGAATCCAGCTCTATCTGAAATGGTTCTTTAAGGGAATTGCTATAGGAGAAATTTCCCAGTAGCTGCTGGTGAACCCTAGGGGGAGGGCCCAATACACAGTGAGCCCTAAGCTGAAACCCCCCCCGCTGTCCCTTCCTGCTTGCCTGTCCTATCCTAAGCAATAGGCAACAACTAGTCGACGGGCCCTTCCTATATAAGTAAAAACATAGAACAAAGACAAGGCAAGCAACAACAAAGGGAGGTCAGCTAGCCAATGGTCTGGTAACAGTCAAAATCTGGTACAGAATCAAAATCCAAGAGAGTAGTCAAAGGGTAAGCCAGAGGTAAGTAATACAATAGAAGCAGAAGAGGAGCTGTCAATCACACAGGGAAGGTTAGATTATAGGGATCCTATCATTCAAACACATTTAGTTCTCATTAACATGTCAGAATAGCCATAAGAAAGGCTATTCTTCCCCTACCTTTCGTTGTCTTCTCCATGTTGCCGTTCGCTTGAAATTCTGTTTTTATGTCGGTATGCAAATGAGTTCTCTTGCAGCATTGGGGACGCCCCCAGCGCTGTTTGAGCGCTGGGGCCCGCCCCCAGTGCTGCGAGATAACTCATTTACATACCTACAAAAAACGGAATTTCAAGCGAACGGCGGCGCGGAGAAGACAACGAAAGGTAGGAGAAAAATAGCCTTTCTTAAGGCTATTCTAACGTGTTTGAATGATAAGATCCCTTTAAACTATTTAATGGACATAGGGAACAGACAACAGGGTACTCCTGTGATGTGATGTGGTGCAACTTGGTTTTCAAGAAAGCCAGGAGCCTATTGTCAAGGTGTTATACAAGTGAAGAAGATAGATAGGTTCCTAGGAGCCCTGACAGTGTTCTACACTATCTATATTATAAAAATGAATTTCTGTCTGTCTGTCTGTCTGTCTGTGCTCTAATGCGAACCAAACGACTGGACCGATCTTCACCAAATTTGGTACAGAGATACTTCAGATATCCGGGAAGGTTTAAGACAAGACTCCAACTCGCTCGGACGTACCGTTGCTGAGATACAGCATTTCAAACACAGTGCCCCCCCCCTTAGCCAGTACAAACCTGCAAGACTTTCACTCATATTCCAACTGCAATACACACAGTCACTCCACATGCACAATACAACACTGATGTCCAAACTGAGATACACGCATCAGAGGATTAGATACACAGATCAGCACACAGTATCACACACCAGAGGATTAGATACACGCTTCTGCACACAGTTCCACACACTGAAGGATTTGATACGTACGTCTGCACACGGTTCCACATACCGAAGGATTAGATACAGGCGTGTACACACAGTTCCACACTGCAGAGGATTAGATACACGCGTCTGCACACATTTGTACACGCCATAGGATTAGATACACGCATCTGCACAGAGTACCACATGCCTTAGGATTAGATACACGCGTCTACACACAGTTCCACACTCCAGAGGATTAGATACGCGCGTCTGCACACAGTTGTACACGCCATAGGATTAGATACATGCGTCTTCACACAGTACCACATGCAGTAGGATTAGATACGTGCGTCTACACACAGTTCCACACTCCAGAGGATTAGATACGCGCCTCTTCACACAATACCACACAGGAGAAGAATAGATACGTGTGTGTGCACACAGTACCACACTTTGGAGGATTAGATACATGCCTCTGCACACAGTACCACAAGCCAGAGAATTAGATACGCGTCTCAGCACACAGTACCACATGGGGGAGGATTAGATACGTGCGTCTACACACAGTACCACATGCCATAGGATTATATACGCGCATCTGCACACAGTACCACATGCTGGGGGATTGGATACATGCTTCTACACACAGTTCCACACACTGTAGGATTAGATACACACCTCTTCACACAATACCACACAGGGGAGGATTAGATACACGTGTCTTCACACAGTTGTACACGCCATAGGATTAGATACACGCGTCTTCACACAGAACCACATGCAGTAGGATTAGATACGCGCGTCTACACACAGTTCCACACGCCGAAGGATTAAATACGCGCCTCTTCACACAATACCACACAGGGGAGGATTAGATATGTGTGTGTGCACACAGTACCACACTTTGGAGGATTAGATACATGCCTCTGCACACAGTACCACAAGCCAGAGAATTAGATACGCGTCTCAGCACACAGTACCACATGGGGGAGGATTAGATACGCACGTCTACACACAGTACCACATGCTATAGGATTATATACGCACGTCTGCACACATTACCACATGCCGGGGGATTGGATACATGCTTCTACACACAGTTCCACACACTGTAGGATTAGATACGCACCTCTTCACACAATACCACACAGGGGAGGATTAGATACACGTGTCTTCACACAGTTGTACACGCCATAGGATTAGATACACGCGTCTGCACACAGTACCACATGCCGTAGGATTAGATACGCGCGTCTACACACAGTACCACATGGGGGAGGATTAGATACGCGCGTCTGCACACAGTACCACATGCCGTAGAATTAGATACGCGCGTCTGCACACAGTTGTACACGCCATAGGATTAGATACACACGTCTGCACAGAGTACCACATGCCGTAGGATTAGATACACACGTCTACACACAGTTCCACACTCCAGAGGATTAGATACCCGCGTCTGCACACAGTTGTACACGCCATAGAATTAGATACACGCGTCTGCACACAGTACCACATGCAGTAGGATTAGATACGCGACTCTTCACACAGTACCACATAGGGGAGGATTAGATACGTGTGTGCACACAGTATCACACTTTGGAGGATTAGATACATGCCTCTGCACACAGTACCACAAGCCAGAGAATTAGATACGCGTCTCAGCACACAGTATCACACGGGGGAGGATTAGATACGCGCCTCTTCACACAATACCACACAGGGGAGGATTAGATACGTGCATCTGAACACAGTACCACACTTTGGAGGATTAGATACAGGCCTCTGCATACAGTACCACATGCCAGAGAATTAGATACGCGTCTCAGCACACAGTTCCACATGGGGGAGGATTAGATATGCGCATCTGCACACAGTACCACATGCCAGAGTCATTACATACGCGCGTCTGCACACAGTTTCACTTACTGGAGGATTAGATACGCGCCTCTTCACACAATATCACATGGGGAGGATTAGATATGTGCATCTGCACAAAGTACCACACCAACAAGAATTAGACACGTGCATCTAAACACAGTACTACACGGGGAAGGATTAGATACAGCTTTACTCCAGGTATCCATAACAACTGATCAAAGGTTTTTCACTGACATCCAAAATGAGATACACATAATCACATGACGCTTATGGACATACACACAAACCACATACAAGATACACCAGTGCAAAATTGGACAATTCTTATGGGACCAGTACACAAACATAAATTGTAATATACCCGTGCGAAGCCGGGTCCTCCCTCTAGTCTATATTATAAAAATGGATTTCTGTCTGTCTGTCTGTCTGTCTGTCTGTCTGTCTGTCTGTGCTCTAATGCGAACCAAACGGCTGGACCGATCTTCACCAAATTTGGTACAGAGATACTTCAGGTATCCGGAAAGGTTTAAGACGAGACTCCAACTCACTCGGTTGCTGAGATACAGCATTCCAAACACAGTGCCCCCCCCCCTTAGCCAATACAAACCTGCAAGTCTTTCACTCATATTCCAACTGCAATACACATGGTCACTCCACATGCACAATACAACACTGATATCCAAACTGAGATACACGCATCAGAGGATTAGATACACAGATCAGCACACAGTATCACACGCCAGAGGATTAGATACACAGATCAGCACACAGTGTCACACTCCAGAAGATTAGATACACGCGTCTGCACACAGTCCCACAAACCAGAGGATTACATACGCGCTTCTGCACACAGTTCCACACACTGAAGGATTTGATACGTGCGTCTGCACACAGTTCCACATGCCGAAGGATTAGATACACGCGTCTGCACAAAGTACCACACCCCGGGGGATAGGATACATGCGTCTGCACACAGTACCACATGCCAAAGGATTGGATACACGCATCTACACACAGTTCCACACACCAGAGCATAAGATATGCACGTCTGCACACAGTACCACATGTCGTCGGATTAGATACGCGCATCTACACACAGTTCCACACTCCAGAGGATTAGATACGCGCGTCTGCAGACAGTTGTACACGCCATTGGATTAGATACACGTGTCTACACACAGTTCCACACACCAGAGCATAAGATATGCACATCTGCACACAGTACCACATGCCGCAGGATTAGATATGTGTGTCTACACACAGTTCCCCACGCCGTAGGATTAGATACGCGCCTCTTCACACAATACCACACAGGGGAGGATTAGATACGTGTGTCTGCACACGGTACCACACTTTGGAGGATTATATACATGCCTCTGCACACAGTACCACAAGTCAGAGAATTAGATGTGCGTTTCAGCACACAGTACCACACGGGGGAGGATTAGATACGCTCATCTGCACATAGTACCACATGCCAGAGGATTAGATACGCGCATCTGCACACAGTACCACACAGGAGAGGATTAGATACGCACATCTGCACACAGTACCACATGCCAGAGGATTAGATACACACATCTGCACACAGTTCCACACGCAATAGGATTAGATACACGCCTCTTCACACAATACCACACAGGGGAGGATTATATACGTGTGCCTGAATACAGTACCACACTTTGGAGGATTAGATACATGCCTCTGCACACAGTACCACAAGCCAGAGAATTAGATACGCGTCTCAGCACACAGTACCACACAGGGAGGATTAGATACGTGCGTCTGCACACAGTACCCCATGCCAGAGGATTAGATATACGCGTCTGCACACAGTAACACATGCCGTAGGATTAGATACGCGCGTCTACATACAGTTCCACACGCCGCAGGATTAGATACGTGCCTCTTAACACAATACCACACAGGGGAGGATTAGATACGTGTGTCTGCACACAGTACCACAAGCCAGAGAATTAGATACGTGTCTAAGCACACAGTACAATACGGGGAGGATTAGATACGCGCGTCTGCACAAAGTACCACATGCCTCAGGATTAGATATGTGCCTCTTTACACAATACCACACAGGGCAGGATTAGATACGTGTGTCTGCATACAGTACCACACTTTGGAGGATTAGATATATGCCTCTGCACACAGTACCACAAGCCAGAGAATTAGATACGCGTCTCAGCACTCAGTACCACACGCCAGAGGATTAGATACGCGCATCTGCACATAGTACCACATGCCGTAGGATTAGATACGCACCTTTTCACACAATACCACACAAGGGAGGATTAGATACGCACATTTGCACACAGTTCCACACACCAGAGGATTAGATAAGCACATCTGCACACAGTACCACATGCCATAAGATTAGATACACGCATCTGCTTACAGTTCCACATGCCAGACGATGAGATACGCACGTCTTCACACAGTTAAGTTAGTACACGCTATAGGATTAGATACATGCGTCTGCATACAGTACCACATGCGGTAGGATTAGATACGCATGTCTACACACAGTTCCACACGCCGTAGGATTAGATACGCGCCTCTTCACACAGTACCACACTTTGGAGGATTAGATACATGCCTCTGCACACAGTACCACATGCCAGATAATTAGATACGCGTCTCAGCACACAGTACCACACTGGGGATGATTAGATACGCGCATCTGCACACAGTACCTCACGCCAGAGGATTAGATACACCTGTCTGCACACGGTACCACAACGCCAGAAGATTAGATACGCGCATCTGCACATAGTACCACATGCCGTAAGATTAGATATACACGTCTGCACACAGTTTCACTTACCGGAGGATTAGATATGTGCCTCTTCACACAATGCCACACATGGGAGGATTAGATACAGACATCTGCACACAGTACCACATGCCGGAGGATTAGATATGTGCATCTGCAAACAGTACCACACCAACAAGGATTAGATACTTGAGTCTAAACACAGTACTACACGGGGAAGGATTAGATACAGCTTTACTCCAGGTATCCATAACAACTGATCATAGGTTTTTCACTGATATCCAAAATGAGATACACACAATCACATGACGCTTATGGACATACACACAAACAACATACAAAATACACCAGTGCAAAATTGGACATTTCTTATGGGGCCACTACACAAACATAAAATGTAATATACCCGTGCGAAGCCGGGTCCTCCCTCTAGTGTTTTATAGATAGGTTCCTAGGAGCCCTGACAGTGTCATACACTATGTGTTATAGATAGGTTCCTAGGAGCCCTGACAGTGTCATACACTATGTGTTATAGATAGGTTCCTAGGAGCCCTGACAGTGTTATACACTATGTGTTATAGATAGGTTCCTAGGAGTCCTGACAGTGTTATACACTATGTTTTATAGATAGATTCCTAGGAGTCCTGACAGTGTTCTACACTATGTTTTATAGATTGATTCTTAGGAGTCCTGACAGTGTTATACACTATGTATTATAGATAGGTTCCTAGGATCTCTGACAGTGTTATCTCTATATTATAAAAATGAATTCTTGTCTGTCTGTCTGTCTGTCCATCTGTCTGTCTGTCTGTTCTCTAATGCGAACCAAACAACTGGACCGATCTTCACCAAATTTGGTACAGACATACTTCAGATATTCGGGAAGGTTTAAGACGAGACTCCAACTCGCTCGGACGTACCATTGCTGAGATACAGCATTCCAAACACAGTGCCCCCCCCTTAGCCAATACAAACCTGCAAGACTTTCACTCATATTCCAACTGCAATACACACGGTCACTTCACATGCATAATACAACACTGATATCCAAACTGAGATACACGCATCAGAGGATTAGATACACAGATCAGCACACAGTATCACACGCCAGAGGATTAGATACACGGGTCTGCACACAGTCCCACACACCAGAGGATTAAATACGCACTTCTGCACACAGTTCCACACACTGAAGGATTTGATACGTGCGTCTGCACACGGTTCCACATGCCGAAGGATTAGATACAGGCGTCTACACACAGTTCCACACCCCAGAGGATTAGATACGCGCGTCTGCACACAGTTGTACACGCCATAGGATTAGATACATGCGTCTGCACACAGTACCACATGCACTAGGATTAGATACGTGCGTCTACACATAGTTCCACACGCTGAAGGATTAGATATGCGCGTCTACACATAGTTCCACACACCGAAGGATTAGATACGTGCCTCTTCACACAATACCACACAGGGGAGGATTAGATACGTGTGTGTGCACACAGTATCACACTTTGGAGGATTAGATACATGCCTCTGCACACAGTACCACAAGCCAGAGAATTAGATACGCGTCTCAGCACACAGTATCACACGGGGGAGGATTAGATACGCGTGTCTGCACACAGTACCACACGGGGGAGGATTAGATATGCGCGTCTACACACAGTACAACATGCCGTAGGATTAGATACGCGTGTCTGCACACAGTACCACATGCCGGGGGATTGGATACGCGCGTCCATACACAGTTCCACACGCCGTAGGATTAGATACGCGCCTCTTCACACAATACCACACAGGGGAGGATTAGATACACGTGTCTTCACACAGTTGTACACGCCATGGGATTAGATACACGCGTCTGCACACAGTACCACATGCCGTAGGATTAGATACGCGCGTCTACACACAGTACCACATGCCGTAGGATTAGATACGCGTGTCTGCACACAGTACCACATGCCGTAGGATTAGATACGTGCGTCTACACACAGTTCCACACGCCGTAGATTTAGATACGCGCCTCTTCACACAATACCACACAGGGGAGGATTAAATACGCGCGTCTGCACACAGTACCACACGCCAGAGGATTAGATAAGCGCGTCTGCACACAGTACCAAATTCCGTAGGATTAGATACGCGCGTCTGCACACAGTACCACATGCCGTAGAATTAGATACCCACGTCTACACACAGTTCCACATGCCGTAGGATTAGCTATGCGCCTCTTCACACAATACCACACAGGGGAGGATTAGATACGTGCATCTGCACACATTACCACACGACCGAGGGTTAGATGTGCGCGTCTGCAAACAGTTACACACGCTGAAGGATTAGATACGTGTGTCTGCTCTAAGTACCACCGCCAGAGGATTAGATACGCATTTCTACACACAGTATCACACGGGGAAGGATTAGATATGCGCATCTGCACACAGTACCACACGCCAGAGGATTGGATATGCACATCTGCACACAGTTCCATATGCCGGAGGATTAGAAACGCACGTCTGCACACTGTATCACATGCCGTAGTATTAGATACGTGCGTCTGCACACAGTTTCACACGCCGGAGGATTAGATACGCGCATCTGCACACAGTACCATACGCCGGGGGATTGGATACATGCGTCTGCACACAATACCACATGCCAGAGGATTGGATACGTGCATCTGCACACAGTTCCACACACCAGAGGATTAGATAAGCAGGTCTGCACACAGTACCACATGCCGTAGGATTAGATATGTGCGTCTGCTTACAGATCAACACGCCAGAGGAATAAATATACGCATCTTCACACAGTTGTACACGCCATAGGATTAGATACACACGTCTGCATACAGTACCACATGTTGTAGGATTAGATACGCGCGTCTACACAAAGTTCCACACGCCGTAGGATTAGATACGCGCCTCTTCACACAATACCACACAGGGGAGGATTAGATACGTGCATCTGAACACAGTACCACACTTTGGAGTATTAGATACAGGCCTCAGCACACAGTTCCACATGGGGGAGGATTAGATACATGCATCTGCACACGGTACCACACGCCAGAGTATTAGATACGCGCGTCTGCACACAGTTTCACTTACTGGAGGATTAGATACATGCCTCTTCACACAATACCACATGGGGAGGATTAGATATGTGCATCTGCACAAAGTACCACACCAACAAGGATTGGATACTTGCATCTAAACACAGTACTACACGGGAAAGGATTAGATACAGCTTTACTCCAGTATCCATAACAACTGATCACAGGTTTTTCACTGACATTCAAAATGAGATACACATAATCACATGACGCTTATGGACATACACACAAACCACATACAAAATACATCAGTGCAAAATTGGACAATTCTTATGGGGCCACTGCACAAACATAAAATGTAATATACCCGTGCGAAGCCGGGTCCTCCCTCTAGTACACTATGTATTATAGATAAGTTCCTAGGAGTCCTGACAGTGTTCTACACTATGTTTTCTAAATAGGTTCCTAGGAGCCCTGACAGTGTTATACACTATGTATTATAGATAGGTTCCTAGGAGTCCTGACAGTGTTATACACTATGTTTTATAGATAAGTTCCTAGGAGTCCTGACAGTGTTATACACTATGTTTTATAGCTAGGTTCCTAGGAGTCCTGACTGTGTTCTACACTATGTTTTCTAAATAGGTTCCTAGGAGCCCTGACAGTGTTATACACTATGTATTATAGATAGGTTCCTAGGAGCCCTGACAGTGTTATACGCTATGTTTTATAGATAGGTTCCTAGGAGCCCTGACAGTGTTATACACTATGTATTATAGATAGGTTCCTAGGAGCCCTGACAGTGTTATACACTATGTTTTATAGATAGGTTCCTAGGAGCCCTGACAGTGTTATACACTATGTTTTATAGATAGGTTCCTAGGAGTCCTGACAGTATTATACACTATGTTTTATAGATAGGTTCCTAGGAGCCCTGACAGTGTTATACACTATGTTTTATAGATAGGTTCCTAGGAGTCCTGATAGTGTTGTACACATTTTTTTTGTAGATGTGTAGCCATGACAGTGTTAAACACTATGTTTTAAGCCAACTCAAAACATTTGTATTCTATATTTAGGAACTGTCTGGTATAGAAAACCCATTTTCTTTAGACTAATTCTTCATGAGAAGAGTGGGATCCTATCCAGGGAAGAGAGATGTTATCTAGAACATTTCACGCTCAACATATCTGTACAGTACATGAGCAGCCCATTTGCTATAATGACCGTGATGTAATGCCTCATTTTCCCCGTGGTGAGAAAAATTGAGCCCTTGCCACCAAGATTACAGCCGATTGCTGGAGGTCCCACAAGCAGGACACGCTGCGATCAGCAGGGTACCTTTCTAATAAATGGATTTGGACTAAAATGTATGAAAACCCCCTTTAATATATATCCTTAGTTTAGTCTCTTGTAGAGTAAATTTTCTCGAAGTCCCCGATGACCAGACTTTATCTTCATTCTAACCTAACTCTATACACTCCTATTCCCTCCATAGCTCATATTTCTGTTTTGTTTCCTCTGGTCTTCCTAATGACTATCTAGTGTTCCCCTCCACTTGGCATTTGCGGCCACAGAATCAGCCACTGGCAAGCGAAACATAATTTGCTAAATATTAGTCACACAGGCAAAAATATAGTAAAGATCTTCCAACCGCTGGGAGCGAAATTCACTGGTATGATAATGTTACACGGTGACTCTACGCTCCGCATAAAAACAAGTAAGCTAATAACGCCATGCAATTAGGATGCCAGCGTTTGATTGACAAAAATCTGAGACCTAAGTGTGAAAGACCCCGGAGCGGTGTAGAATTAGTTGGATTTCTGTGTTGACAGTAAAAGCTTCGATAAATCCAAAGAGACTGTAAGAAATCTCTTATTATTATAGGCTTCAACAGAAAACGAGATGAGTTTGGAGACTGATGTCACCTCTTTATGGGGTGTTCATTGGCGCAACGTACGTTTAACTCTTCGGAACATCATAGAAACTTTGTATCTCCTTTGTGAATTAGTTCTAATTATTTTTTCATCTTTCAAGACTCTCTTGATGTCTTTCAATTCTTCTAATCTCTGATATAACGTTATCTAGATGAAGCTTCTCAGGCTTTGAATTATTCATGTCCTCCATGACGTGCCACCAAACTCTGTAGGTCATCTGTGGCAATTACTGTGACAATGACTCCCTTAATCCATTGATTTTTCTAATTACTATCGGAATTGATATTATTCTCTGTTTCAAGAAACAATCCAAAACTTTCATTGTTATCAGAAGAATCAAACTAGGAAACTAGGTCAAAGCTACAATGTAATGATGTAGCTCGTGTATCACTGTAGACCTACCATGAGGTTTTCTTCTGATAGAACTTCTTAATTGTTTCATAAGTTCTTAAAGGGAGTGTGTCAACTGAACCCAGTATTTCAACCAGGCCCTGCAGATAGATAGGTTACTGTCACCAGAACCAGCATATCACCCCAGCCCTGCAGATAGATAGGTTAGTGTCACCAGAACCAGCATATCACCCCAGTCCTGCAGATAGATAGGTTACTGTCACCAGAACCAGCATATCACCCCAGCCCTGCAGATAGATAGGTTAGTGTCACCAGAACCAGCATATCACCCCAGCCCTGCAGATAGATAGGTTAGTGTCACCAGAACCAGCATATCACCCCAGCCCTGCAAATAGATAGGTTACTGTCACCAGACCCAGCATATCACCCCAGCCCTGCAGATAGATAGGTTACTGTCACCAGAACCAGCATATCACCCCAGCCCTGCAGATAGATAGGTTAGTGTCACCAGAACCAGCATATCACCCCAGCCCTGCAGATAGATAGGTTAGTGTCACCAGACCCAGCATATCACCCCAGCCCTACAGATAGATAGGTTAGTGTCACCAGAACCAGCATATCACCCCATCCCTGCAGATAGATAGGTTACTGTCACCAGAACAAGCATATCGCCCCAGCCCTGCAGATAGATAGGTTAGTGTTACCAGAACCAGTATATCACCCCAGCCCTGCAGATAGATAGGTTAGTGTCACCAGACCCAGTATATCACCCCAGCCCTGCAGATAGATAGGTTAGTGTCACCAGACCCAGCTTATCACCGCAGCCCTGCAGATAGATAGAAAAAAAGGTTATTAGTAGAGATGAGCGAACAGTGTTCTATCGAACTCATGTTCGATCGGATATTAGGCTGTTCGGCATGTTTGAATCGAATCGAACACCGCGTGGTAAAGTGCGCCATTACTTGATTCCCCTCCCACCTTCCCTGGCGCCTATTTTGCTCCAATAACAGCGCAGGGTAGGTGGGACAGGAACTACGACACCGGTGACGTTGAAAAAAGTAGGCAAAACCCATTGGCTGCTGAAAACATGTGACCTCTAATTTAAAAGAACAGCGCCGCCCAGGTTCGCGTCATTCTGAGCTTGCAATTCACCGAGGACGGAGGTTTCCGTCCAGCTAGCTAGGGCTTAGATTCTGGGTAGGCAGGGACAGGCTAGGATAGGAAGGAGAAGACAACCAACAGCTCTTATAAGAGCTAAATTCCAGGGAGAAGCTTGTCAGTGTAACGTGGCACTGACAGGCTCAATCGCCGCAACCCAGCTTTCCCAGGATCCTGAATGGAATACACTGACAGTGTATTCCCGTATACCCCATATATACACCCCAAATCCCCGTTCCAACAGTGTGCCCCCCTCCCCACCTTCACCTCAGAAATACCCTGCAAGTCCCCTAGCAATAGAATTGGGGCTATATACACCCACAATTTTTGCTACTGGTATATAGTGCCATTGTCTGACTGGGAATTCAAAGAATATATTGGGGTTATGTGCACCCACAATTTTTGCTACTGGTATATAGTGCCATTGTCTGACTGGGAATTCAAAGAATATATTGGGGTTACGTGCACCCACAATTTTTGCTACTGGTATATAGTGCCAGTTTCTGACTGGGAATTCAAAGAATATATTGGGGTTACGTGCACCCACAATTTTTGCTACTGCTATATAGTGCCATTGTCTGACTGGGAATTCAAAGAATATATTGGGGTTATGTGCACCCACAATTTTTGCTACTGGTATATAGTGCCAGTTTCTGACTGGGAATTCAAAGAATATATTGGGGTTACATGTACCCACAATTTTTGCTACTGCTATATAGTGCCAGTTTCTGAGTGGAAATTCCCCAAATAATTTGGTGATTCATTCACCCTACATCTCAGGCTCTTGCCATATTCACCCAGGTTGTCAGTGCTGCACCAGCTCGTTCCCAGACAGCTCGGCCCGAAAAACACATTACCTATATAGAGGATTTGGACAATGAAGACAACATGTTCTAAATCTAATGTCTGCACCTTCTCCAGAATTAAAATAAAGGCAGCGTTTAACTTTCAAATAGCACTGCACAAAGGAAGAGCTTATCAGCTTGTCTCATGACATGCTACTAAAAAGTGTCATTTGTGTATCTTAATGTAAATATAGTTGTATAAGCTTTTTGGGTTTTAGGCACTGCCAAGTTATTTATTACAACCCGCTCCCTTATAATGATGATGACGCCAAAGTCACTGTGGGTGTTCAGAGCTCACAGCTTTGGTTGACATTTGTCTTGCTCTCTGTCGGTACCAGCTGTCTTTTTGGATACCGTAAAGTTATGTTGACTTTATTAACAGCTATAGAAGCTTTAGCCAGGTTGTGACGGTGTGTAACCCTAACAACACTAAGTGGGATACACATTAATAGTCAGTCTATGTACGCTAAACGTATCACTGAAGTAATTTTTTTTCCCTCTCCCCTAATATAAGAAAGGAACAGACATTAGACCTAGACCGGGGTTCGAGGCTTGTAAAAATCCAGTATTATTTGTTCTTCATGATGTGAAATATGTGTTGAAAAGCAACCCGAGATGAAGTCAGCCATGTGTGCCAGTGTGTTACTTGGCATGCCTTTGCTGGCCCCAACTGTAAGGGTCACTCTCCATTTCCTCCATTTTCCACTCCCCTTCACACCATTTGTGGTGAAGCAATGGGATGCACTGAAGTGCACCCTCTAGCCTCGTGTGGGACAGGGACATCAGATGCCACTCCAACCCCCTCGTCTTCCTCCGCCAGCCAACGGTGCGAAGATGAGAGGAGTGTGCTCTGAATGTTTTCTGCCTAGCAGAGGCTAGTTCTCACTTACGAAAATGGCCCCACTTTGACCTGTATATCATGCACAATGGTGTAGGTTTCAAAGAAACATGGCACCAACAAGTTGAAAAACATGGGCCATGCGTGGACCGTGTTTGAGTCTGGCAAGCTCCAGATCTGCTACCAGGTTCCAGCCATTATCACAGGCGCAAAAATGCCAGGCCCCAGGTGTAGCAGGGAAAAAAAAAAGCCATCTCAGCCAGGATGGCATCCCTGACCTCGGAGGCACTGTGCTGTCTGTCCCCCAAGCTGATCAGTTTCAGCACGGCCTGCTGACATCTCCCCACACCAGTGTTACAGCGTTTGCCGCTAGTAGCTGGGGTGGAGGTTGCAGCATTGTAGGGTTTCAGTCTACTCCTGCCATGAATTTTGGCCTGGGAGAGGAGATAGGCCACCCCAGTTTGCACCCGGGGACCAGACTCCACCACATTCACCCTGCCTGTCATTAAAGATAAGCACTGCAGCATCCCTGACCACAGGCGCTTGTCCATGTGTCGGTGGTCAAGTGGACCTTGCAGCAAAGCGCAGAGCTCTGGGCCCGACTGATGTTATGGGACACATGCAGGCGCAAGGCAGGGACAGCACACCAACAGAAGTAGTAACAGCTAGGCCCAGCATAGGGAGGTGCCCCAGCTGCCATCTGCTGACGGAAGGCCTGGGTATCCAGAAGCATAAACAAACACCAACATCTCCAGGGCCAGCAGTTTATCGATGAGGCTGTTAAAGGCTTGGGCATGGGGGTGGGTTGTGTTGTACTTCTGCCTGCAATGAAAAGCTTGGGAGATGTGGAGTGGCTGGGAAGAGGCGCATGGTGGTGCAGGCCAAAAGGGCGCATGAGGGTGAACTCCCCAATGTGTCAGAGATAGGTGTGTAGGTGTCCTTGCATCATATACTTGCACCATATTTGGCTTTGGAAGTTAATTTTGTGCCAAAAAGTGGTTAAGACAGCGATCCCTCAGCTACTCCCGTTACACTGTCTATTGACAACTCCAGCACTGAAGTTACCATCTGTGGAAGTGGACCACCACTTCTAAGATCCCAAAGGAAGTAGGCAAGAGATGTGCAGTGCAGAAAAAAAGATGAGAAAATAAGTGTAGGCTGTAGAGCACAGAGGGATCGGAGAGGACAGAGCTGGTGTCGGCCAAGTATTCCCACAACATGCGCCTATACTTGTCCCTCCTGGTGACACTAGGCCCCTGAGTGGCAGTAATTTGTCCAGGGGGGCCATTAACGTGTTCCAGACCTAGGAATAAGTCTTCCAACAGGGTAGAGTTTTGCATGCCTTTGCTTCTACCCACTGTTTTTGCTGCTTAGCTTCCCTCCACATCTACACTGCTTTCGCCCCTAAACATCACCCCAGTTTATGCATCTGCTTCTACCCTGTTTTTTTGTTGAATTAGCTTCCCTCCACATCTACACTGCTTTAGCCCCTAAACATCACCCCAGGTTATGCCTTTGCTTCTACCCTGTTTTTTTGTTGAATTAGCTTCCCTCCACATCTACACTGCTTTAGCCCCTAAACATCACCCCAGTTTATGCCTCTGCTTATACCCCCAGTTTTTTATGCTTAGCTTGCCTCCACATCCACACTGCTTTTGCCCCTACACATTACCCCTATCCATGCCTGTGCCTCTAGCCATAACTCTGCCACCCATGGAAAGTCATGGTGCAGAAAGTGAGGGAGCTGACTCTGAGGAACCCTTGGGTTTTGTAGCTGGTACTCCATCAAAGGTCTCTGCTGCTCACACACCCTGCTCAACATACGGTATCTAGGGTTTGAGCGTGTGGTGACCTCGCACAACAGTAGGTGCTTCAGGCAGATGTAGGCCTTGCTGGAGTGTATTGCGGCTAGCTCCAGGTACTGTAGACTTGGGAAAGTGGGTGTCCAAGTGCCCCACTTTCACCCTTATCTCTGCTAATTTGGGGTATGTTTTTAAAAATCGTTGCACCACTAGATTGAACACGTGGGCCAGGCATGGAACGTGTTGGAGGCTGGCAAGCTCCAGAGCCCTCCAACAAAACAAAAAAGCCTGGCCCCAGGGGCAGCGGGGATAAACAAATTGCCATCTCATCCAGGATGGCATCCCTGACCTCAGAGGCAGTGTGCTGTCCATCCCCCAAGCTGATGAGCTTCAGCCCGGCCTGCTGACGTCTCCCCACACCAGTGTTGCAGCGTTTCCAGCTCGTAGCTGGGGTCAATCTAACAGCGGAGGAGGAGGGTGGTGTTTCAGCCCTCCTCCCAGGAATGTTGTGTGGGGAGACAAGTCAGTCTACCACATTTTGCGACCCGGTCCATGCCTCAAGTACATTCAACCACTGTGCCAAGATTAAAAGTTAGCGTCCCTGTCCGCATGCTCTTGTCCATTCATAGCTCGTCACGTGGAACTTTTGGGCAAAGCGCTGAACTTAGGGACCGCCTCATGTTTGGGGAAAAGTGCTGGTGTGGATGGCACAGTGAGGTGGCGCAGTAGCCAGCAGGCCCAAAAAGGGCAGAGTGTCCACAAGCCAGGACCCCAACATCTCCTGGGCCAGAATTTTTGAGATGAGGCTGTTGAAGCCTTGGGCATGTGGGTGGGTTGTGCTGTACTTTAGCCTGGAATGAAAGGCCTGCGAGATGGGGAGTCGCATTGCAAAGTGTGTAAACCACACTCAGTTTGTCCTCGACCTATACATTTAGAAATTATCTCCCCCAGCGAGGAACGTGGCCTCGATGGGGGAATTTTTCTAAGGAAGCTAGAAAAGAGGGCATCTTGGGCCTTGCTGGCTCAGGTCTAGCTTCTGTCATGCAGCTGTCTTCTGCCTCTGGACATCCATTTGCCTCTAGCCACCTTTTTCCCTGCTTAGCTTGCCTCCACATCCACACTGCTTTTGCCCCTAGACATCACCCCAGTCCATGCCTTAGTTTGTACCCCCAGTTTTTCCTGCTTAGCTTGCCTCCACATCTACACTGCTTTTGCCCCTAGAAATCATCCCTATCCATGCCTCTTCCCCTAGCCATAACTCTGCCACCCCTGGAAACTCATGGTGCAGAAACTTTGGGAGCTGACTTTGAGGAACCCTTGGGTTTTGTAGATGGAACTCCATCAAAGGTCTGTGCAGCTCACACACCCTGCTCAAGATATGGTATTGTAGGGTTTCAGCGTGTGTGAATGACAGACAACAGCCTGTGTTTGGACAGATGTAGGCCTTGCTAGAGTGTTTTTAGGCTAGCAGCAACTCCTGTACACTTGCAAAAGTGGGCGCACAAGCGCAGCATTTTCAACAGTAGCTTCGGTACATTTGGGTATGTTTTCAAAAATCGTTGCACCACTAGGTTAGACGTGGGCCAAACATGGAACGTGTTGGAGGCTGGCAAGCTCCAGAGCCGCTACCAGGTTCCAGCCATTATCACAGGCGTAAAAATGCCAGGCCCCAGGTGTAGCAGGGAAAAAAAATGCCATCTCAGCCAGGATGGCAACCCTGACCTCGGAGGCACTGTGCTGTCTGTCCCCCAAGCTGATGAGCCTCAGCACTGCCTGCTGACGTCTCCCCACACCAGTGTTTTAGCGTTTGCCACTAGTAGCTGGGGTGGAGGTTGCAGCGTCGTAGGGTTTCAGTCTACTCCTGCCATGAATTTTGGCCTGGGAGAGGAGATAGGGTACCTCAGTTTGCACCCCGGGACCAGACTCCACCACATTCACCCTGCCTGTCGTTAAAGATAAGCAGCATCCCTGACCACAGGCGCTTGTCCAAGTGTTGGTGGTCAAGTGGACCTTGCAGCAAAGCGCGGAACTAAGGGCCCAACTAATGTTGAGTGACACGTGCTGGCGGGGACGCCACACCGGGAGAAATTGTGACAGCTAGGGACGGCATAGTGAGGTGCCACAGTTGCCATCAGGTTGCCATCAGGTCCGGGAAGGCGGGAGTTTCAACAAGCCGGAACGCCAACATCTCCTGGGCCAGCAGTTTAGCGATGTTGGCGTTCTAGGCTTGCGTGGGTGGGTGGTTAGCGGTGTATTTCTGCCGGCGCTCCAATGTCTGAGAGATGGTGGGTTGTTGTAAAGAAGTGCCTGATGGTGTCTTTGATGGTGCAGGAGAAGGAGATAAGACAGAAACAGGAGAGGATGAAGGAGAAGTCAACAAAGTGGCGGAGGCAAATGAAGTGATGTCCTGGCTTGTCCTCTGGAGTGCATCGCCAGCACTGTGAGCAGAGGCAGTGGCATGAACGGCGGGCGACGTTTGTCCTGCCGTTGCTGCCTGCCACTGATTCCAGTGCTTGGATTCCAAATGACGGTGCATTGAAGTGGTGGACAGGTTGCTCTTCTCAGGGCCCCTACTCGATTTCGAGAGGCAAATTGTGTAGACAACACTATATCTGTCCTCGGCGCATTCCTTGAAAAAACTCGACACCTTCGAGAAACGTGCCCTCGATGGGGGAGTTTTTCTGGGCTGGGTACAAAAGGGAACATCTTCGGACATTCCGGGTCTGGCCTGGCTTCGGCAAAGCAGCTGACCTCTGCCTCTGGACATGTCTCTGCCTCTAGCTACCCTTTTTGGTGCTGCACCTGCCTCAACATCCACACTACTTTCCCAGCTTGACATCCGCCTTGTCCAGGTGGGGTCGGTGTCCTCGTCGTCCACCACCTCCTCTTCCAACTCCTGTCTCGCCTCCTCCTCCTGCACAATGCGCATGTCAACTGGCTGCCCTGACAGCAACTGCATCTCATCGTCGTCGATGAGGGTGGGTTGCTGGTCATCCGCCACCAAATCGACCGGAGATGGAGGAGACTCTAGTGTTTGAGCATCTGGACACAGATACTCGTCTGTTAGGTCCGTGGAATCGCGAAATGGAGGGGCAGGTTGCGGTACAGTCAAAGGAAGGGAGAACAGCTCTGGGGAGCAGGGACAGTTGGGGTTATTGTTCTGGGAAGATTGGGAATTTTGGGTGGAAGGAGGACAAGACTGTTGGGTAAGAGGAGGTAGAGGCTGACTGGCTGGTGGACAATGTGCTTTAAGCGTTATCCGACAGCCATTGCAAGACCTGTTCCTGGTTCTCGGGCCTACTAAGGCTACTAAGGTTAATGTTGAACTTTTGTGCAAAGTGCAGAACTTAGGGCTCGCCTGATGTTAAGGGACACATGCTGGTACAAGGCTCAACTCACCCTAAGTGCCAAAAACACTGCTGGTGCAAGGCTCTACTCATGCCAAGGGCCTCAATCTCTGCTGGTAGCTCAGCTTAAGGTCATGTAACTTTGTTTGGAAGGGCTCATGTTAAGGGCTAGAAAAGTGAATTTTGGAAGGTCTTACCACATATCACACACACACACACACACACACACACACACACACACACACACACACACACACACTCAAAATGACAGTTAAGGGTGAGGGCTCCCATTTCCCATTGTCTATTCCATCCGTGGTTGTCATGGGGAACGTGATTTAAAGGGGTGGTTGTTACTGTTTGTTGAGCTTAAATTGGGGTTTGTGTCCATCCATTTGGGGAGTAAAGAAGGTTTCCAGGTATTTTCCCAGTTTGATAGAGGTTTTTTGGAATGTGTAAAGTGTGTAGTTGTTAGGCAGTGATGTTGGGGTAATAGAGGGTCTTTGGTGTGTTAGATGCCCCCAGACATGCTTCCCCTGCTGTCCCAGTGTCATTCCAGAGGTGTTGGCATCATTTCCTGGGGTGTCATAGTGGACTTGGTGACCCTCCAGACACGGATTTGGGTTTCCCCCTTAACGAGTATCTGTTCCCCATAGACTATAATGGGGTTCGAAACCCATTCGAACACACGAACATTGAGCGGCTGTTCGAATCGAATTTCGAACCTCGAACATTTTAGTGTTCGCTTATCTCTAGTTATTAGTGAAGTTACTCCAGTTATAGACCCTAGCTAAAAGAGAACCACTGCACTGTAGTCAAGGTAGGTGTAGATGATCCCCAATGAAAGATTTGTTATGGGGCCATGACATTCTATTCAATGTGCAATCTCTGATACAGATGTTCTTTTATATGGTAGAGAGACATTGGGCCCCATCAGAGTACAGGGACCAGTAGTGACTGCTACCTCAGTACCCCCTGTAGCTAAGCCCCTGGTTAGATGAGATTGTCTTCTGGTAGACCCTATGGCTGACCATACACTGTAGGTAGTCAGACATTCATTCTGCCAGAAGCTATCTCTCCTAACCAGCAGAGCTTACATGCGGATGTATCTATGACAACAAAATGGTTAGACATGTTGAAATCCATCTGCCCAATTCTTCACTCCCCTGATGTCTCCATCAGCAGACAGTAATATTACCAGGTTCAGACGACTTTAGTTTCAGTGCCAGCTTAATAAGTATCACTAATTAATTTATTGATATTGATTTTGCTTTGACTTGACTTGTATAGCACCAACATATTCCATAGTGCTTTACAAACCGCTGTCTGTTACTTGTTGTGTAGGTATCACCAGATTGCACCACAAACAGGACCTGGACATCCTGCGGTGAGAATAGCGTACAATCCCACAGTATACAATCTATTTATACATAATTACCACTGAATGAGGCTCCACTATTAGACCTCCTACGCTGAGCCGCCGCCAATGGAACCTCTTAACCCTTTAAGAGAATATTACCAGACTAATACTTCATTAAAATGTCATAGACAAACATTTGCTTCATTATCCGCTTACTAATAAGGGCCATATTACCATATGTATAACGAAGTATACTGAGCAAATGTAATTATATCACGTACTGGGGTGGATATCTATCTATCTATCTATCTATCTATCTATCTATCTATCTCCTATCTATCTATCTATCTATCTATCTCCTATCTATCTATCTATCTATCTATCTATCTATCTCCTATCTATTTATCTATCTATCTATCTATCTATCTATCTATCTATCTATCTATCTCCTATCTATCTATCTATCTATCTATCTATCATCTATCTATCTATCTATCTATCTCCTATCTATCTATCTATCTATCTATCTATCTATCTATCTATCTCCTATCTATCTATCTATCTATCTATCTATCTATCTATCTCCTATCTATTTATCTATCTATCTATCTATCTATCTATCTATCTATCTATCTCCTATCTATCTATCTATCTATCTATCTATCTATCTCCTATCTATCTATCTATCTATCTATCTATCTATCTATCTATCATCTATCTATCTATCTATCTATCTATCTCCTATCTATCTATCTATCTATCTATCATCTATCTATCTATCTATCTATCTATCTATCTATTCATATCTATCTATCTATCTATCTATCTATCTATCTATCTATCTATCTCTCTATCTATCTATCTCTCTATGTATTCATATCTATCTATCTATCTATCTATCTCTCTATGTATTCATATCTATCTATCTATCTATCTATCTATCTATCTATCAATCAATCTATCTATCTCCTATCTATCTCCTATCTATCTATCTATCTATCTATCTATCTATCTATCTATCTATCTATCTCATACCTGACTATCTTAACCATAGATGCCTTTTCCTTATCTATATATCTGTCCTTTCTCCTTACTCAGACTTTCTGTGATAAATGATCATTCTTGTAATATCTATCACAGCAGGACAATATGTAGATAAGATGATGTATATGATTGAATACGGATGCCTCAGTAGTAGGTGGTCGACATCTATCTTGTAGCTGTGGGTGTATTACAAGGACTTGCTCTTTCCCAGGATCTACAGTTTGGAACATTGCCTGAAACATTGTAATATCATAATTTGTATTTTTATTAATGGACAACGTATTTATTAATTCTAATAGGGAAACACAGAAAATTACATGTCCTAGTAAATGCAGCCATTATTATATAAAAAGCATCAAAGTAATGCAATTTCATCTACAGGACAAGTACAACTGTCTATCTATCTATCTATCTATCTATCTATCTATCTATCTATAAATCTATTTATATCTGTATGTGTGTGTGTATGTATGTATCTATCTATCTATCTATCTATCTATCTATCTATCTATAGGTGGGGGGGGCGGGTGGATGGATGAGTCAATGGGTGTATAGATTTGAATTAAATATGAGTATGTTATGAGATAGGGAATATATATTACATAGATAGATAGATGCTAGATAGATAGGAGATAGATAGATAGATAGATAGATAGATAGATGATAGATAGGAGATAGATAGATAGATAGATAGATAGATAGATAGATAGATAGGAGATAGATAGATAGATAGATAGATAGATAGATAGATAGATAGGAGATAGATAGATAGATAGGAGATAGATAGATAGATAGATAGATAGATAGATAGATAGATAGATAGATGAATAGATTGATAGATAGATAGATAGATAGATAAATAGATAGATAGATAAATAGATAGATGAATAGATAGATAGATAGATAGATAGATAGATAGATAGATAGATAGATAGATGAATAGATAGATAGATAGATAGATAGATAGATAGATAGATAGATAGGCAATAGATAGATAGATAGATAGATAGATAGGCAATAGATAGATAGATAGATAGATAGATAGATAGGCAATAGATAGATAGATAGATAGATAGATAGATAGATAGATAGGCAATAGATAGATAGATAGATCGATCTGAGTTACATATAAATAATCTCTTTCCTTTCATGGGATATATACAAACATATAAATGGCGGCTGGCTGGAATCCATTAGGTTTCTCATACCCGATGTTTTTTGAATGATAATAAAACTTGCACAATTGGTCACCGCTCAGCCCCATTGTCTGCTGCATGGCCATGTCACCAACGAATGTGATGTCACTTCCTGAGTAGAAGAAGTGACGTCCAGTATCATACGATAGCCCCTTTAATAAAGATAAAGTAGCCCTGTGCATCTATACATAAAAGACGTATAGGTTACTGAGGAGAGACGTGATAAGAAGCGCAGTGATTAACCCTGTATTACCCTACTGACACCAGAAACGGGAGATGACGGATAATCCAACACACAGAGAATTAAAGTCAGACACAAATATGACATAAAAATATTGAAGACTTCTTCAGACTTGTTGTTAGAACATGGTGTCTTGCCAGAATGATGTCCTCATCATGTAGAAAAATGCAATCAGAAGTCTAGCAGATGCGGGATGGAGCCAGACAGCTTTTAGGAAATTGTGGTAAAACTCTGAGTTTCCATTTTAAGATTTTTTTTTAATTTATCTTCATCGCCAAAGTTCAAAGGTTTATTGTTGTGTATCTGCTAGAAGATCAAGTCAGATCATGATTGTCACCGATCTATCTATCTATCTATCTATCTATCTATCTATCTATCTATCTATCTCATATCTATCTATCTATCTATCTATCTATCTATCTATCTCCTATCTATCTATCTATCTATCTATCTATCTATCTATCTATCTATCTCATATCTATCTATCTATCTATCTATCTATCTATCTATCTATCTATCTATCTCATATCTATCTATCTATCTATCTATCTATCTATCTATCTATCTATCTATCTCTATCCATCCAGGGCTCACAATCTACATCTCCTATCAGTATGTCTTCCGAGTGTGAGAGGAAACCCATGCAATCAAGTGGAGAATATACAAACTTCACACAGATGTCATCCTTAGCTGGATTAGAATCCAAGACTCCAGCGCTGTAAGACAATGTTTGCATAGTATTTTTCTCTATAGCAGGGGTCCTCAAACTGCGTCCCGAGTGCCACATGCGGCCCACCAAGCACTTCTGTCTGGCCCTGCCGACAACGCCGGCAGGCGTGCATTTATAATGAAGCACCTGGGGAGCTCGGGCCAGGCCATGGAGCGCACGTCACTTTATCTATTGGAGGGCATAATACACACAGTGATGTCACAGTACAGGGATAATACACACAGTGATGTCACAGTACAGGGATAATACACACAGTGATGTCACAGTACAGGGATAATACACACAGTGATGTCACAGTACAGGATAATACACACAGTGATGTCACAGTACAGGGATAATACATACAGTGATGTCACAGCACAGGGATAATACACACAGTGATGTCACAGTACAGAGATAATACACACAGTGATGTCACAGTACAGGATAATACACACAGTGATGTCACAGTACAGGATAATACACACAGTGATGTCACAGTACAGGATAATGCACACAGTGATGTCACAGTACAGGATAATACACACAGTGATGTCACAGTACAGAGATAATACACACAGTGATGTCACAGTACAGGGATAATACACACAGTGATGTCACAGTACAGGGATAATACACACAGTGATGTCACAGTACAGGGATAATACACACAGTGATGTCACAGTACAGGGATAATACACACAGTGATGTCACAGTACAGGGATAATACACACAGTGATGTCACAGTACAGGATAATACACACAGTGATGTCACAGTACAGGATAATGCACACAGTGATGTCACAGTACAGGGATAATACACACAGTGATGTCACAGTACAGGGATAATACACACAGTGATGTCACAGTACAGAGATAATACACACAGTGATGTCACAGTACAGGGATAATACACACAGTGATGTCACAGTACAGAGATAATACACACAGTGATGTCACAGTACAGGGATAATACACACAGTGATGTCACAGTACAGGGATAATACACACAGTGATGTCACAGTACAGGATAATACACACAGTGATGTCACAGTATAGGATAATACACACAGTGATGTCACAGTACAGGGATAACACACACAGTGATGTCACAGTACAGGGATAATACACACAGTGATGTCACAGTACAGGGATAATACACACAGTGATGTCACAGTACAGGATAATACACACAGTGATGTCACAGTACAGAGATAATTCACACAGTGATGTCACAGTACAGGATAATACACACAGTGATGTCACAGTACAGAGATAATACAGACAGTGATGTCATAGTACAAGGATAATTCACACAGTGATGTCACAGTACAGGATAATACACACAGTGATGTCACAGTACAGAGATAATACAGACAGTGATGTCACAGTACAGGGATAATACACACAGTGATGTCACAGTACAGGATAATACACACAGTGATGTCACAGTACAGGGATAATACACACAGTGATGTCACAGTACAGGGATAATACACACAGTGATGTCACAGTACAGGGATAATACACACAGTGATGTCACAATACAAGATAATACACACAGTGATGTCACAATACAAGATAATACACACAGTGATGTCACAGTACAGAGATAATACACACAGTGATGTCACAGTACAGGGATAATACACACAGTGATGTCACAGTACAGGGATAATACACACAGTGATGTCACAGTACAGAGATAATACACACAGTGATGTCACAGTACAGGATAATACACACAGTGATGTCACAGTACAGAGATAATACACACAGTGATGTCACAGTACAGAGATAATACACACAGTGATGTCACAGTTCAGTGATAATACACACAGTGATGTCACAGTACAGGATAATACACACAGTGATGTCACAGTACAGAGATAATACACACAGTGATGTCACAGTACAGGATAATACACACAGTGATGTCACAGTACAGAGATAATACACACAGTGATGTCACAGTACAGAGATAATACAAACAGTGATGTCACAGTACAGAGATAATACACACAGTGATGTCACAGTACAGAGATAATACACACAGTCATGTCATAGTACAGAGATAATACACACAGTGATGTCACAGTACAGGGATAATACACACAGTGATGTCACAGTACAGAGATAATACACACAGTGATGTCACAGTACAGGGATAATACACACAGTGATGTCACAGTACAGGGATAATACACACAGTGATGTCACAGTACAGAGATAATACATACAGTGATGTCACAGTACAGGGATAATACACACAGTGATGTCACAGTACAGGATAATACACACAGTGATGTCACAGTACAGGATAATACACACAGTGATGTCACAGTACAGGGATAATACACACAGTGATGTCACAGTACAGAGATAATACACACAGTGATGTCACAGTACAGGATAATACACACAGTGATGTCACAGTACAGAGATAATACACACAGTGATGTCACAGTACAGAGATAATACACACAGTGATGTCACAGTTCAGAGATAATACACACAGTGATGTCACAGTACAGGATAATACACACAGTGATGTCACAGTACAGAGATAATACACACAGTGATGTCACAGTACAGGATAATACACACAGTGATGTCACAGTACAGAGATAATACACACAGTGATGTCACAGTACAGAGATAATACAAACAGTGATGTCACAGTACAGAGATAATACACACAGTGATGTCACAGTACAGAGATAATACACACAGTGATGTCACAGTACAGGGATAATACACACAGTCATGTCATAGTACAGAGATAATACACACAGTGATGTCACAGTACAGGGATAATACACACAGTGATGTCACAGTACAGGATAATACACACAGTGATGTCACAGTACAGGATAATACACACAGTGATGTCACAGTACAGGGATAATACACACAGTGATGTCACAGTACAGAGATAATACCTAATATGACATCATAGCACAGAGGTTCTGCACACAAGAAGGACTGAAATCTCAGGTTTTTAGGACTCAGTGGAAATGGGCCCTCTAAGTTTTTGAGCCCATAATGTTATAGTATAGTGGAATTTGTCCAAAAGGCAGTTTCACTGTGCTTCCATTTTCAGTTCCTACTGAATATCAATGCCTGTTTAAAAAAAAGTTACAAAAAAATTGAGTAGAACCTACTTCCACAATTGCTTGTCTGTTCGTGGATTGAACCAATGTCCTATTCTTGTCACGGGTGGAGTTTTCCTGCCCTTTCTCTTCATGGGTGGAGTTTTGCTGCCCTGTTCTCTGCATGGGTGGAGCTTGTTTGCCCTTTTCTTTTTATAGGTAGAGTTCTTTGCCCTATTTTCCCTTCCTTGGCTCCTCTGTGAATTATTATTTGTGGTCTACATGGTCCCCTAGACTGATAGTGGTGTAGTTTTTAACAAATGTAAATGGGACATCATTTTGAGATAAATGATGGCAATTGTGTTACATGGAGTGTTGTATCCATTACATATAAGGACCTTGGCTGCTATGACTTATCTTTCTATTATAAAAGGATGTTTTCCAATGTAGGAATAGGAGGAAAGAATTATACAAAAGCGAAAAAAAAAGTTATAAAAAGTTATACTGTGTGCAAAGCTGAGGACGGTAAGATGAGAACAATATCTTTTATAAAGGTCAGACACACAGATTATCCTTCTCTAGCGTTCTCTTGCTCCAATGAACCTTTTACAATATTAAAAATGCATTTTGAGAGGACTATATTACTGCCATATATCATAATGTCATTAGCGCTCTTCACAATGGAAAGATATGAACCGATCCCAATATGACCTCTGCTTCTTCTGTCCAGGTGCTTTTCATCATGTAGATCTGCTCCGCGGACCAGGACTTTTTTGTTGTTACAAGTTGTTATATTTCTGAAGTTCAGCAGTTCACTCTCTACGGTATACATCTTTATTCATAGTATCTTATGTGTTGTACATTAGTGCACTATTATCACTGGGGGGTGAAAACCAATTCATTGCCCAGGCCCCTGGTTCTCCAGATGCACCCAAGGCTTGGGTGTCAAGGAGTGGTGCACCAGAGACAGTATATGGTGGTATAAACTGAGCACTGGATGTCAATGTAATTTGGGAAGTGTTTGGCAGTGTTGTTGTGAAAAATGGCCCAATTACATGGGATTTATATGGTACTATTATTTGGGTACTGGCATTCTATGGAGGTTTTATATGACAGTGCTATGAGAGCATTGACTTTAAAGTTGATGTACAGGATTACCATTCTTTTTGAAAGGACACCAGGGAAGGTAAAAAAAAACAAAAACAAAAAAAAAACATACTCATCTGTCCCTGATGCTCCGGTGTCTCCCACCACTTTTGGGTTTTGCTTCTCCTAGGTCTTGCTCACCTGTCCCTGATGCTCCAGTGTTTCCCACCACTTTTGGGTTCTGCTTCTCCTAGGTCTTGCTCACCTGTCCCTGATGCTCCGGTGTCTCCCACCACTTTTGGGTTTTACTTCTCCTAGGTCTTGCTCACCTGTCCCTGATGCTCCGGTGTCTCCCACCACTTTTGGGTTTTGCTTCTCCTAGGTCTTGCTCACCTGTCCCTGATGCTCCGGTGTCTCCCACCACTTTTGGGTTCTGCTTCTCCTAGGTCTTGCTCACCTGTCCCTGATGCTCCGGGGTTTCCCACCACTTTTGGGTTTTACTTCTCCTAGGTCTTGCTCACCTGTCCCTGATGCTCCGGGGTTTCCCACCACTTTTGGGTTTTGCTTCTCCTAGGTCTTGCTCACCTGTCCCTGATGCTCCGGGGTTTCCCACCACTTTTGGGTTTTGCTTCTCATAGGTCTTGCTCAGCTGTCCCTGATGCCCCGGTGTTTCCCACCACTTTTGGGTTATGCTTCTCCTAGGTCTTATTATGGCAGAAGCCCCCATCTCATGTGACTGATTGGCCTCAGTGGTCTAAGGAAAAGACATAAGAGCCCACAGGTAATGTTGTGACATCCAGGTTCCTTTCTTTTTCAAAAAATGGTTATCCTGGACAACGCATTTAAGTATGATTTGACAATGACAGTATATGGGTAAAATTTGGGTAAAATTTTTTAATTTATCTGAACAATGAATGAAAACCTAGAGTTCATTGGATTTCCATTTAACTGACCCAACTCTCCCGATGAAAGTCAATGGGTTTGTGACAAAAAGGATTCTATACTGATGTTGGCTCAGTGTGAAAAAAAGGAGATAGGGAAGATCTTGCAGATTGGTGGGGTACGACCATCACGATCTCCACTGATCAGAAGATCAAGGGAACTGTTTCCCATCCAGAATAAAGTGGTGGTCAGGTATTGCATACACCACTACTAGAGATGAGCGAACACTAAAATGTTCGAGGTTCGAAATTCGATTCGAACAGCCGCTCACTGTTCGAGTGTTCGAATGGGTTTCGAACCCCATTATAGTCTATGGGGAACATAAACTCGTTAAGGGGGAAACCCAAATTCGTGTCTGGAGGGTCACCAAGTCCACTATGACACCCCAGGAAATGATACCAACACCCTGGAATGACACTGGGACAGCAGGGGAAGCATGTCTGGGGGCATAAAAGTCACTTTATTTCATGGAAATCCCTGTCAGTTTGCGATTTTCGCAAGCTAACTTTTCCCCATAGAAATGCATTGGCCAGTGCTGATTGGCCAGAGTACGGAACTCGACCAATCAGCGCTGGCTCTGCTGGAGGAGGCGGAGTCTAAGATCGCTCCACACCAGTCTCCATTCAGGTCCGACCTTAGACTCCGCCTCCTCCAGCAGAGCCAGCGCTGATTGGCCGAATTCCGTACTCTGGCCAATCAGCGCTGGCCAATGCATTCTATTAGCCCGATGAAGTAGAGCTGAATGTGTGTGCTAAGCACACACATTCAGTACTGCTTCATCACGCCAATACAATGCATTAGCCAGTGCTGATTGGCCAGAGTACGGAATTCGGCCAATCAGCGCTGGCTCTGCTGGAGGAGGCGGAGTCTAAGATCGCTCCACACCAGTCTCCATTCAGGTCCGACCTTAGACTCCGCCTCCTCCAACAGAGCCAGCGCTGATTGGCCGAATTCCGTACTCTGGCCAATCAGCACTGGCTAATGCATTGTATTGGCGTGATGAAGCAGTGCTGAATGTGTGTGCTTAGCACACACATTCAGCTCTACTTCATCGGGCTAATAGAATGCATTGGCCAATCAGCGCTGGCCAATGCATTCTATTAGCGTGAACTGAGTTTGCACAGGGGTTCTAGTGCACCCTCGGCTCTGCTACATCAGATTGCTACATCTGATGTAGCAGTGCCGAGTGTGCATCAGATGTGTAGTTGAGCAAAACTGACTCAGCACTGCTAAGTCTCTGCATTTGCATAGGAATGCATTGGCCAGCCTTCGGCCAATCAGCGCTGGCTCTGCCGGAGGAGGCGGAGTCTAAGGTCGGACCTGAATGGAGACTGGTGTGGAGCGATCTTAGACTCCGCCTCCTCCAGCAGAGCCAGCGCTGATTGGTCGAGTTCCGTACTCTGGCCAATCAGCACTGGCTAATGCATTGTATTGGCGTGATGAAGCAGTGCTGAATGTGTGTGCTTAGCACACACATTCAGCTCTACTTCATCGGGCTAATAGAATGCATTGGCCAGCGCTGATTGGCCGAATTCCGTACTCTGGCCAATCAGCACTGGCTAATGCATTGTATTGGCGTGATGAAGCAGTGCTGAATGTGTGTGCTTAGCACACACATTCAGCTCTACTTCATCAGGCTAATAGAATACATTGGCCAATCAGCGCTGGCCAATGCATTCTATTAGCTTGATGAAGCAGAGTGTGCACAAGGGTTCAAGCGCACCCTTGGCCAGAGTACGGAATTCGGCCAATCAGCGCTGGCCAATGCATCCCTATGGGAAAAAGTTTATCTCACAAAAATCACAATTACACACCCGATAGAGCCCCAAAAAGTTATTTTTAATAACATTCCCCCCTAAATAAAGGTTATCCCTAGCTATCCCTGCCTGTACAGCTATCCCTGTCTCTTAGTCACAAAGTTCACATTCTCATATGACTCGGATTTGAAATCCACTATTCGTCTAAAATGGAGGTCACCTGATTTCGGCAGCCAATGACTTTTTCCAATTTTTTTCAATGCCCCCGGTGTCGTAGTTCCTGTCCCACCTCCCCTGCGCTGTTATTGGTGCAAAAAAGGCGCCAGGGAAGGTGGGAGGGGAATCGAATTTTGGCGCACTTTACCACGCGGTGTTCGATTCGATTCGAACATGGCGAACACCCTGATATCCGATCGAACATGTGTTCGATAGAACACTGTTCGCTCATCTCTAACCACTACATTTATATCAGTGGGACTGCTGGAGATAGCTTTTCAACTGCCCCGGGTGTTCACTCTTTAACCCCAGTACAGGGATCTGGTCTTGGGTGCAGAGAAAAACCAGTTTGTTACATTTAGGAGTAGTCCTGCTGTTGGTGATGGCTGGTCAGACACCAGTGCCAGAGACACCAGCGTGAAACAACAGGGGATGGGTAGTATTTGTACGACTAAATGCCAGGATGTGTAGCATACATGCATGGTCAGAAGACCAAATAGTCAGAACCAGTACCAGAGGTGCTGAAATCAGGAATGGACCATGTCTGCAACAAATATGAGACCTTTATAGCTTATGCTAGGCTCACACTAGTGTTCAGTAGTATGAACCTAGTATCAAAACCACAGCAAGAAGTGATGAAGGCAGGTAGACAAGCTAGGGTCATATGCACAATCAGGAACACAAACCCCTACAGCAGGAACAAGACAGGCTAGGAACCTTTGCTCCGGCAGGGTGGGCTTGTGAAGTAGATCTTTGTACAGACAGCCTTGGTAGAGACTGTTTGGGAAAATACTTAGGTGTGTGCTGGCCTTTTAAGGTGCAAGTAGGAAGTGGACATTTGCACTATGGGCAGATCCAGCACCAGGTCAGAGGCAAATGCAAGTGCGTGCCATCATGGAGGAGCAGGAAACGTTTGGCGTGTAATAAAATGAACCAGGAGGCTGTGTCTGCTGGGAGAGTGCAGCGTGACGGCGTTACATACATCCATGTATTGCTAGTACCAGCTTCTATGTTATACTCACATCACTTTCTGGTTACTATAAGATTCTCAGAATTTTTGTATTCCTATAAATATAGAGTTTATAAAAATAAAGCGGTTAAGTAATTCTCTGTAATCAGTCCAATATGGGAGGTCGATTGAGTGAATTCTATTATTTAGGATGTGGTGAAGGATACATCTGATATGTATAACTCTACTACCCAGAATCCCCCCTCACACTAGGACGTATAACATTACATAAGATACACAAAGACATATTCTGGGCACATAGAGTAACAGCTGAGCGCGCTACGCCCATAACAATTTATACTTAATGACATTTAGATGGTGCGTTGTGTCTCTTGACAGTCTTCGTTTGGTTTTGCATAGCTTCACTTTCTGGTATTTTTGTAACCCAGTCACGAAAATGTAGATATGGGAACTGCCAGATGAGTTCAGCGCAGGTGTCTACTGCTTAACCTGCGAAACGTCACCAGGGAGCGGTAATGACTAAAATTGTGTAATGTATCAATTGCATGTTAAGAACTTAAGTGCAATAACTAATGTTTGGAAATCAAATGGGTGCTGAGTAGAGATGAGCGAAAACTAAAGTGTCCGAGGTTCGAAATCTGATTCGAACAGCCGCACACTGTTCGACTGTTCGAACGGATTTCGAACCCCATTATAGTCAATGGGGGAAATGCTCGTTTCAGGGGTAGGCAACATTCGATAAAATCATACTTACCAAGTCCACGAGGGACGGTCGGGCTGGATTCTGCTTGAAGTCTTCTCCCGGCGCAGGGTTCCCGCGTCCTCTTCCGGGTGGAATTCACTCTGCCTAGGCATCCGGTCTAGCCGACACCTGAGCAGAGCCGACTGCGCATTCGCGTGTATGCGCGTGCATGTCCGCGCATGCGCAGTCGGCTCTGCCTAGGCCGGATACCTAGGTGGAGTGAATTCTACCCGGAAGAAGACACGGGAACCCTGCACCGGGAGAAGACTTCAGAAAGGTAAGAGAAGAACCAGCGTTGATTGGCAGAATGTATCGCATTCTGCCAATCAACGCTGGTTCTGCATCAAACATTAAACTTCGAACAGCTAGTAGTGTTCGATCGAGTACGAGTATTTCGAATACCGTAGTATTCGATCGAACACCTACTCGATCGAACACTACTCGCTCATCTCTAGTGCTGAGCCAAAGTGTAAGAATGACAATAAAATCTATGGGAGTGAATATGCATCAAAAATGAGAGACCCTGCAGGTCCTACGACAGAAGGAGTAGAGTAGGGGTCTGCCTATCCATTTGAGAAATCAATGGGTAGAAGGCAAGAACCAAAGGTCCATGATGGAAGAGGATCCACACTCGCTGGCAATAGGACACGACATAAACCAATACCCAAAGTGGATTCTTTATTAAAATTGGTAGACCAGTACGACGCATTTCGGGCCAAATCGGGCCCTTTCTCAAATGCAAATAAACTTTTTACTTCCTTCCTATTGGCATGTTGCCCCCTTTTCATCTCTAGTCCCTAGTTTAGTTTTGCTCTCTAGTTGAGAAATACCCCCTACCTCTTCATCATCACTATAGATGGGAAAACCTCGCGAGATTTGTCACAGGTGTTCACAAGATTCCTCTGCCCATGTGTTTCCCCTCTTCTGACCTTCATCATCATTTGGTGTTCCCTTGGATTGGGTCTCATGGGGTGCACCAATATCATGAGGCTTGTGGGCTTCTACTTCCTATATTGCCATGACTGAAGGAACCCTCAGAATATAATACACTCGGATGGACCAAAGAAAAACCACGGCTTGGGTCTGATAGTAAGGAACCACGCTCCACCAAGGATCAATATCGAAAAGACCAACTTTAATTTACCAACACTACGCGTTTCGGGGTTCATAATCCTTTATAAAGTGTACAAGTAACAGATAACAGCACTCAGAATATAATAGTAACTTGTGGGTTGTGAAACTCAAAAGTTTCAGATGTTGGTTGAATTTGAAAAATTTGGAAAATTTGGGACAAATTCGGTTTGTTCGGAATTTGTTTGCCCATTTCAAATGATTATACAAATGTAGATTTCCATTGGAAAGGTAAATGATAGCATGAAAGTGGAAAAGAAGACCGTTACGCTGCAGAATTTTGCTGCTTGTATAGTTCAAGATTACATTTTTTGTAAAATTGAACCATAACAAAATCAATAGGCAGCACATTTGGAGGTTTTTTTGGCACTTTTTGGAGCATTTCATTAGCAAAAAAAAAAAAAATAAAAAAATTGAATGTATACTGTGGTGAATATGGTAGTGAAGAGTTTAATGGGAAACACTTTGATGGTGTCTAAAAGCAAATGGGTAAATTTCAGCACCAACCAATGCTCCAAGGACTGGTCTAAGTTGGCAGGAACAAGAGTCGTAGGCGTCTGTAATATGGTAGAGGCATCCAGGGACACGTGTGCAGGGCTTATTCACATGATCAAATTTCATCCATGATCCATGAAATAGAAACGCATGTACAACTTTTTTATGGATCGGGCTCTCCGCTCCAAAGAGAGGCAATGAGTACATGACAAAATATAGGTGGCAGGTTACTGTGGCTGGGGGTCACTTCAATATAGCATGGCATTGGCACGTGACTGTTTGTTTAAGGGTGCTATGCTTACCAGCCAAACTTTTGCAGGGTCTGGTCAGCCAGTCAGAGAATTTGGATGCAGATCAACCCAGGACATCGGTCAATATCCAATCTAGGGCTTAGGCAGGGTATATTTTTTTTTAACCTGGCCAAGACTAAGCCCCAGTGGTGTGAATAGAACCTTATACTTATAAGGAGAGTTAGCACACACCTGTACAATATACAAAACATAATGCTTGCCTCTTACATCAGAATTACATCAGGCAGATTCTAAAAAGTGCATAATTTTTTTTTGTTTAAATAAGCCCAAAAATCAGAACCAACCCAAGTTGTTCCATTATCCGTAAAGTCAAAAATATGAGCAGAGCTTTGCATGATGCAGATCTAGGGTTGGATATTGCCTCATGGTGGGCACAAAAATACTACTATATTGCTATTTTTTATTTTTTTTTCTATTTTAAGTCCGATAAAGAAATAAATCCTTCTTGGGCTCCGTGGGGTCAGCCATGAGATACAAAAATAACCTGAGGATTATGTCTTTGTGACCTCAGCGTTAACCTAACAAAGCAAGTGACCTTGAGACCAATACAATCCAGTGTTACTGCGGGAACCCTAGCCTAGAGGAAAGACAATGGAAGAAACCGCTCTAACACTACATAAAAATCATTCACATGGAGATAATTTCCGTACAGTAAATTTCCCATATGCTTTCTAAAAATTGTAACATAAAAATTCATGAGGCTCCCTACCTTCATATTTAACATCTAATGAGATGCAAATGTATGCGAAGAATCAGAACAAAACTATGTAAAAGTGTTTGCAGAGTAATTTTGCTGTTTCCGTTGGTTACTTTACAGTCTCGGGATTTCATCAGTAGATTGTATCTTACATAAACACTCCGGCTCCACCAGTTCAGAATTTCACACGAGAAACACGACGGAATATTTCATCATCTTCTCGCTGCCCGTGTGTTTGGGTTTAATGCGCTTGTCTAACATGTGTCGTTCTCCACACCAGGTGAAACATTTAGCATCTACGTTCCAGCCACATACAGGAATCCTAGTTCTTTTTTCCAAAACAAGTGGTGAAGCCACATAACTGGGACGCATGTGAGCCTAGCGGAATAAGAAAGGTACTTGGCAGATCTGCGGTGGGCACCAAGTACCATCAACAATTTTATATGGAACTAAAATAAAGTAACCTTGACTCAAAACTGTTTTTTTTTTTTTTCCATAGTCTGTTTCCAAACTGGATAACCATGAGAGAAAACAGCGCCTTGATATTTAGCAAGATGATATGAATCAACATTACCAAACCTAAACTTGGAGGAGTGGGGAATATTAATATTGGTTCAGGTCTGTATTCAGTGTCATAACATTTTGTGGGATTGGGTGGTTTCTCCAGATTATGCTAAACCGGTGGTGGTTAGGGTTGAGTGATCGTGTTCGGAAAAGATCGGATTCCGATTGGCGATCAAGAAAATTTCACAATCGCGATCGGAATTCCGAACACGATCTTTTTATGTGGGATCGAGATTGGTGATCTTTTCCCACAATGCTTTGCTTAGCCTTCACATGGAGTATACGCTGTATACTCAGTGTGAAGGCTCAGCTGCAGTTCCATAGGAATGAATGGAAGCAGCCGGCACACAGCCTTAACCCCCTGTGCGCCGGCTGCCTCCATTCATTCGAATGGGAGGCTAAACTAAACCTCTCTAGCAGCTACTTACCTCCAGAGATGGCTGCTTGGGTGCCCTCCTTCTTCTTGTCCTCGCTGCCACTCCACGCTGCAGTCTTCTTGCCTCACTGCCCCGCCTCCCAGGTTATTGTTTAAAGCGCTAGGTAGGCGGGGCTTGTGGCTTAGGAGAGTGTGGGCGGGTACAGGGTGGGGAGACGTGACGTCTCCCATCCTAGTACCTGCCCACACTCTCCTAACCTGGCAGGGAGGGGGCAGCGAAGGGAGAAGAGCAGCGTGGAGCGGCAGCGAGGCAAAGAAGAAGGAAGGCACCGGGCACCGGATCAGCCATCTCTGGAGGTAAGTGGACACCAGGGGGGACTAAGTAGCCAGAGGATTAAAAAAAAAATCCTCTGGCTACTTTAGTCATTCACTACACAACGTGGATTCTAATAATTCTTAGATTCCATGCTGTATAGTGAATAGGATTGCTTTTAAAATCCAATCTCCGATTAATAAAAAAATCCCATTGACTTGCATTGGGATCGGAATTGGGATCGAGATCGGGTTCGAAAGAAAAATGATTGGAAATCGTATTTTAAAATCGATCCTGAAAAGTCAAGATCGGCTCAACCCTAGTGGTGGTCATTCCCGACGTACTGTGGCAGGTCTCGACGTAGCCCTTGTTAGGGTGCAAAGCAGGTATGAAAGTGAAGGAGAGTACAAAAACTCTTCATTTCATGAAGGTGATAGTAATAGAACAAAGAAGCTGAATTAAGTTAAAGTGATTAGCTACTTGCACATTAAAAGTCATGTTGAATGTCAAGAATCTCAATATCCATGATCCTGTTTATCTGTCCAGCAGTCATCACTCTCTTCTCTGTAGTTCTGCTGGAATAGATACAATACACCATCTGCATTTGCCACATAACTATGTCTTTAAGGGTGCTAAGCTTACTAGTCAAACTTTTGCTGGGTCTGTTCAGCCAGTCAAAGGTTTGGGATGCAGACCCAACCAGGACATCGGTCAGCATCCAATCTAGGGCTTAGGCAGGGTATTTTTAGCCTGACACTTTCCATACTCAGGTCCCTGTGATTGAATTAGCTTTCTAGGCTCTGTGTTCTCGCAATTTATCTTTCTATGTTTTTTTTTTGTTTGTTTTTTTTTTAAATGTAGATTGTGAGCCCCACACAGAGCTCACAATGTACATTTTTCCCTATCAGTATGTCTTTTGGGAATATGGGATGGAAATCCATGCAAACACGGGGAGAACATACAAACTCCTTGCAGATGGTTTTTTTTTTGCCCTTGGCGGGATTTGAACACCAGGACTCCAGTGCTGCAGGGCTGACCGTGTGGCCCATCTTTCTATGTTTTTGCTTATCTTCTGGTTTACTTATTTAACTTTGTCTGTGACCTCCTATACTTGACCATGACTTGATCTTTGTCATCACTCTGCTTTCCTTTTAGCAATTCCGTATTCTCATGGTTTTGGCCCTCACTTGTATATTAATCTGTGTGACCACTATAGGGTTTCTGGTTTGACTCCTAACTTGCAGGTGCACCTATTTACTAGCACATTGTTTTGAGGTTTCGACTTGGGTTCGAGGCAGCCAAGCCAAATTCTGTCTTGCCGTGGGCTCTGGTGAATACCTTAACCTCTCTGAACCAGACTGGTGTTGGGTTATTGGTTGCTTATTTACTTGCTGTCTGTTAGTCTTGTCCACTTATTAGGAAATTGCTTAACTAGCAGCTCCATTACCTTTGGGGAATTGCTTAAAGGGGTTGTCCAGGGTAAAATTTTATTCATTAATTAGGCCAGGGAGCAGTGGCATAACTACCGCCATAGCAGCAGAGGCAGCTGCCACAGGGCCCGGGACATTAGGGGCCCGGTGACAGCCGCTACCGCTGCTATCATTATACTTGGGGGTCTTTTTGGACCCCCGAGTATAATGATCGGTGGCCCGGGTGAGATTAAGAAACATAAAAAACACTGTTACTTACCTCTCCACAATCCGGACAGGCTTCAGCCTAGTCGTCTGATGTCTCATGACCCCGGTCTGCGTCCCGGGTCATGTGACATCTGACGTCATTGAAGATCGACTACTTCGGAGGCCGACATCGTAGGAGCCGGGAGATAGGTGAGGTTTTTTTTTATGTTTTTCTCCCCTGGGTATCCAATTATTATACTCTGGGGTCTGAAAAGACCCCAGAGTATAATAATTGTTTATGGGTGTCCACTATGGGACATAATACTGTGTGGAGGGGCCACTATGGCGTACAATACTGTGTGCAGGGGCCACTATGGGGGATAATACTGTGTGCAGGGGCCACTGAGGGACATAATACTGTGTGGAGGGGCCACTATGGGACATAATACTGTGTGCAGGGGCCACTATGGGGCATAATGCTGTGTGCAGGAGCCACTATGGGGGGATAATACTGTGTGGAGGGGCCACTATGGGGTATAATACTGTGTGCAGGGGCCACTATGGGGGATAATACTGTGTGCAGGGGCCACTATGGAGGACAATACTGTGTGGAGGGGCCACTGAGGGACATAATAGTGTGTGCAGGGACCACTATGGGGAATAATACTGTGTGCAGGGGCCACTATGGAGGACAATACTGTGTGGATGGGCCACTGAGGGACATAATAGTGTGTGCAGGGGCCACTATGGGGCATAATAGAGAGCACAGGAATGCGTAGGAGGGGGTCGGTCGAGGTCTTCGGTGTCGGTTGGGGGGGGGCATGTCAATAGTTCTCCACGGGGCCCCGCCATTCCTAGTTACGCCACTGCCGGGGAGGTAAGAAAAAAATAAAAGAGAGCCATACACACTTCTATTTCAGACTTCTGTCTCTAGTGAGTGATTCTCCTTCCGCTGCACCTTTATTTAATAACAATCTCAACCCCACCTACTGTCCCGTACAGGGCCCCTCTGCCTCTCTATAACCTGTCTGCTCTTCCATGCCCTTTCCTGTCATCTGCCCCCTCCACTACTCCTTAGTGTCCGTTACATGGGGCTATCTCATTTAGCAAATTCTTGACCCAGGAACTAGCATACCGTATGTCAATGCTTTGCAGCATTAGAGTCCTGGGTTCAAATCCAGTCAAAGACATCTGCAAGGGGTTTGTAAGTTTGCTCCTAGTTTGCGTGGGTTTCCTCCCACACTCCAGCGACATACTGATAGGGAATTTAGATTGTGAGCCCTAATTAGGACAGCGATGACAATATCTCTGTAAAGTGATGTGAATACATTGTTGCTATATAAGTAAATAATAAGTCCTCTAGTTCTCCTCTGCGGGTCCTTAGGCAAGACGGCACTTGTATTCTGCACCTTGTCGATTCATATATTATCCCTATTTAGTTTTTATTTCAGATCCAACTCAAACTAATTATAATCCAGAATGTTCTGGCTGTAAAGTCTCTGGGCAGAAACCTGAGCTGAGCTGTCACAACTTTACCAATATTCATCAATTGTTACCTCTAATAATGTTAATAAGACGCACCTGCTGCACCTGCACCGAGCTGATAGGATTTGTTTATAGGCAGCAACTCAGCTAGGACATTTTTATTAAGATCATCAAACCAATTAGACAAGTTTTTCATTAGTACAAATGTACATTACGTCCTGTTTACAAAGTCCTGCTATTACCACCGCTAATCGGGCTGGAGGAGACGTTGTCACATTGGCAGAAAAACCTTCCAAATGAAGAAATAACATCTAAAAATAGGTCCAAAACACTTATATAATGTGAGGTTTCTTTTAAAGAAACAGTCACAAATCAAAAATGGTTACAATGTATCATGTATGTTCTTGTCTTCCTACAGGGGCACAACATGGTGGTTATAACACTCATAGAGGGCGCTAAGGGTTGGTGGTTGCTGCTTGGTTCATTCTAGGTGATTCTACTGCTGGAAACGTTCCGGATTACACTTGAACAGTTTATAACCAGTATTCATAGGAAAGCTCATCTCAAGCAATCCACATTGTTAGGTTGGGTTTATACATTGACATACAACACGCACCCGGGGATCAGATGACTGTTATTGAAAGCAATTTAATTTTTAATGCACATGGGGTACAAGGGTAGGGAGACTTCCTTACTATGGTGGGAGTAGGGGGGGGGGGATTGTCACTCCTTGGGGAGAGACCACCATATAGGTGTGTGGAGATTTATTAAGCCTTTAGCACTCCACTTTGCAAGGGACCATGGGAAGAATATGCAAATCTGTCTTGCATGATGTAATTAGGAAGTCAGGTGCCTCAGTGTTGCAAACCAATAGAGGGCGCTCACTGGAATGTGCAAGCCTGTCTTCCCTGATGTAATTAGGAAGACAGAATCTCAGTGAAAATAGCCCAATAAGGGCTGCTCCCTTTAACATCATGCTCAACCTTCCAAGAGGCCTTTGTTTTGCAATGATGCTGGGATTATTACCAGGTATAGTCTCTCAACTGAGGACAGCCGTTTCGATGTTATTGCATCTCATCAGCTCAATGTAGAGAAGACTAACCTGGTAGAGGTGAGAGGCTTAGACAGGGTAAGGGGGGTATCGTCACTCCTTGGGGAGAGACCACCATATAGGTGTGTGGAGACTTATTAAGCCTTTAGCACTCCACTTTGCAAGGGACTATGGGAAGAATATACAAATCTGTCTTCCATGATGGGAGTATGGTGGAAGTAGGCATGCATCAACCCACACTATCCCATGCTTATGAGAAGACTAGCTGTGCATGTATTTACAGATATATGTAAAGTTCTACTGCCCCCGCACAATTGCACTACTATACTGGCCTTACCTCTAGGACAGCTCCCACACCAGAACCAGAGCATCTAGCACTCTCTTGGTTTCTCCATTACTCTTCCATGATGATCCAACCAGACAGCCCAAGACTTAAGAAATTCAATTTCCGACTACACGCCCTCCTTGAATCCGATGACTCACACCTTATCTCCTCAATATAGTCATAGCCTCCCATAAATATCAATATAGAACCACCCAACCTACCTTGATTCCCTGATGTCTCTTAGAATTCCCACAGAGTCGCTAGTGGCACAACTTTCATGAGGCAACCTGAAGCGATGGCGGTGCCTCATGGAGCAGGCTGCCCTCCGCTGCCAGTTGTAGGCAGCATTGCACTTACTGTATGCCATGACGCTGAAGAATGGCAGGAAACTACATGCAGCGCCTCGGCGTTCTTCAGCATCGGCTACAAGGCACCTTGGAGGTAGCAGTGGAGGTTGGCCTGGACAGGAGCCTGGACAGGTGAGAAATAATACAATAGGTAGTGGCCTGACATATACTGGGCAGTGGGGTTATATATCATGTGTGTACGGAAAAAAAGGGGATCCTAAACTTAGTGGGGGTGTAAAAAAGGGGGTCACACACTGCATGAGAGCTATAAAAAGGCGGTGCTAAACTGTGTGTATGGGAGGGGTACAAAAAGGGGGTTATAGTCTGCATAGGGGTATAAAAAGGGGTCTAAAACTGTGTGAGGGCCATGAAAAGGAAGATCATATGCTGTGTGTGGGGGTAAAAAGGGGGTCGTAAACTGATGTCCTATACTGTGCGAGCCATAAGAAAGAGTTTATATATTGTGGGGGCCATAAGAAAGGGGTCATATAATGTGGCAGGCAAAAACGGGGGTCATATACTAGGTGATGGGCTACAAAATGGGGGTATATACAGTGTGGGAAAATAAAAGGAAGTGTTATACTATGTGGCAGTCAAATAAGGGGATTTTTTTGATCTGCCAATTGGGAATCATGTTGCAAACAAATATAGGCAGGGTCGGTTTCTTTTTTTTGACAATGGCTCCTTTCTACAGTTGTTTATTTTGATGTTTAATGGACCAGAAGAATTAATAAGCTTAGTAATCTTAAGTAGAGATGAGCGAACAGTAAAATGTTCGAGGTTTGATATTTGTTTCGAGTAGCCCCTCAATATTCGACTATTCGAATGGAATATCGAACCCTTTTATAGTCTATGGGGGGGAAAATGCTCGTTTCAGGGGTAGGCAACGTTCGATCAAATTATACTTACCAAGTCCACGAGTGAGGGTCAGGCTGGATCCTCCGAGAAGTCTTCTCTGTGCAGCGTCCCCGCAGCGTCTTCCGGCTCTTCATTCACTCTGCCAGGCATTGGGCCTGGGCAGAGCCGACTGCGCATGCCCGCACTACAAGCAGACATGCACAGTCGGCTCTGCCCAGGCCCGATGCCTGGCAGAGTGAATGAAGAGCCGGAAGACGCCGCGGGGAAGCTGCACAGAGAAGACTTCTAAAGGTAGGAGAAGAACCAGCGTTGATTGGCCGACTGTATAGCATTCGGCCAATCAATGCTGGTTCTGCATTGAACTTTTACATTCGAACAGCGAGTGGTACGCGATCGAGTACGAGTATTTTGAATACCGTAGTATTCGATCGAGTACTACTCACTCATCTCTTTTCACCACCTCTAAGTGGTTCCTGCAAGCCTGACTCTTTGGTCTACTGATGCCAGTGAGAAATAAAGGATACTCATCGCACCCCATAGTCAATGGGGTTCATCAAAATCCATTGTTATCCATCATTAGATGGATCTGTTTAATTGTTTATGTCGATGTTTAATGGACCAGAAGAAAGGATGAGCTTAGTAATCTTAAGCCTTTCCAACCCACATTCCTAAGGTGGTGATGATACCCTCAGGTCAGCTCAGGGTCTGCTCCATGACACTCCAGGCTTCCCAGGATCACATCTACTACACATAGGTTTCTCAAAAATTTCCCCAGGTGACCTACTATTCCACAGACCCAAACTCTCATTCCATTGACACTTCCCCGACAAAAATGTCCACCAAGGCAGGGTTTGGATCCACGTGGAGATCAGTAGAGATGGAGACTTCCCTAACTGGAGACACTAGGTCCTTAATATGTCATCTAGAACATAAATCAATTTTTTAATAGACATACCTATATAAGATCTTAAGAAATCCGAAACATACAGAGGTATAGAAGCCTAGGGGCTTCTAGAGGGAAATATCACCGTAATACAGTGCTCAATGAAACATGGAATGATTTCTTTTACTCGGATTCATAAGGTATCTAACAAAAATAAATTCTGTATGACATCAGGGGCTTGCAGAGGTGCGGTAGAGCCTCGTAGAAGTCCATGGAGGTTGCAGTCTTGCGCATGAGGCTTAAGGCAATAACACATGGGCGGTCATGCTATTAGCTGCAGCAGCCCTATAGTCTGAAGTCAAGGAATGGCAGTCCCTTGTCATATAGAAGTAAATAGATTCTTTACCGTTTGGTTCTTCTTGACTTGATACAGTCAACCAAGGGTCACAGTTTTCGGAGAAATCTAGGCTGAAGCAAATTTTTAAGGAGGCACCAGAAATAAATTATCTTCGGCTGAAAGATTTTTTTGGCAACAATTAAAATATTCACTTATATCCCTTTTAGCACATGCAGGAGATAAGCAGCGGACAGGGGACTATCGTGTTACTATTCTTAAACAAATAACAAAAATTGGTCATGAAAAATAAAAAGTTAGCTTGTGCAAGATGTAACGAACATAGCTATCATAGAGCAACCTTGTCATGAGACTTAGCCGGTGTTCACACACAGGAATTTGATGCTGATTTGAGGGCAGATTCCGCCTATTACTCAGGCACAGATTCTATCTATCTATCTATCTATCTATCTATCTATCTATCTATCTATCTATCTATCTATCTATCTATCTATCTATCTATCCATCCATCCATCCATCCATCCATCCATCCATCCATCCATCTATCTATCTATCTATCTATGTATCTTCTATCTTCTTCTCCAAGAAGTCTTCTCCATGCAGGCATCGGGCCTGGGCAGAGCCGACTGCGCATGCCCGCACTACAAGAAAATGGCTGCTTACAGTCAAAGCAGCCATTTTCTTGTAGCGCGGGCATGCACAGTCGGCTCTGCCCAGGCCCGATGCCTGGCAGAGTGAATTCAGAGCCGGAAGACGCCGTGGGGACGCTGCAAGGAGAAGACTGTACGGAGGATCCAGCCCGACCATCACTCGTGGTCTTGGTAAGTTCATTTGATCGAATGTTGCCTACCCCTGAAACAAGCATTTTTCCCCCGTAGAGTATAACAGCATTCGATATTCGATTTGAGTAGTCGAATATTGAGGGGCTACTTGAAACGAATATCAAATATTTAACTACTCGCTCATCTCTAGTCCCTAAGCATTTTGGTGTTTCGTTTAGCCAAATCTCTTCAGCCATTCCAAAGTTATAAGCCCTTTTATGGTTGATATAAACTAGTGTATATTAGTCAAGTGGGTGGTAAGAATGCATGACAAACAGCACACAGAGACTCCACTCCCAAGAGTGTTGCTGTCTACTTGGATAATAGACCCTAATTTGCATCAACAATAACTGGGGCTTATATCTTTGGAATAGCCAAACGGTGCTCAGGTTGACAGTGCCGATCAGATGATGTATGTTATTAGACTTTTCAGACCTGGTGACAAGTCCTCTTTCAAAGTTGACACATTGACACTACTACAAAGGAGGTTGGGAAGGGAGTTGTCTCGCAGCTTCAATATTCTCCTACTGTAGCTCTTGGGGACTCTGCACATATCTCCACTTATAATGCCCCTGATATTCCTCACTGCCCTCCACTGCCCTTCAACCCACATATAACAGACATCACTGTGCTGGGTTGCACATCCTCTACATGGGAGACTCCTCCTCTACCATGAACTCCATGAAGCTAGAGGAGGAATCTCCCATGTAGAAGGACAAGGGTCAGGAGCAGTAGGAACTCTCAGGTGACATTGTAAACCGAGGCACTCTGGAGTTGCTATAAATGGGAACACCAGTGGCATTGTTAACTTTGCTGGCGGTATCAATAGTAGGGTTTACGTTAGATTGTGAATGGAGGCACTTTGGGGGCATTGTTAATAGGAGAACAGTGGTTGCCCTAAACTAGTAGATTGTGGTGGCATCATTATGGTTCCAAGTGGAAACCCTATGATTGTTCCAGTTGATTTCCATATTATTTTTTTGTATAGATCTCCATGACACCAAGTTGGCCAACCCCACATTTAAGGGGCATATTATGGTTCTATGCATCTACTACGATGTATGGCGCTGTCATATTTCTCTTTTTCTATGGGACTCTACAGGCTTACATATGTTTCAATATTCCTAAGAAGATTGTATTTCTTTTCTTTTGTCGTCATGCTCCATTGGACATGATATTACAAAGAATTCTCTGTTAGCGGACTTGTTTTTAGGAGAGAACATTTCCAAAATAAGGCACGGTGAACGCCTGGACTCCATGTACCTCTATACAGCCTCTGTGCACATAGCAGAGAGGACGGGATCCAGGTAGAAGTCTTGTAGAGTTCACGGCCCCTTAGGCCCCTCGACATTGGCTACAGGTGTTGCAGACTCCAAACATTCCCCAGCACATTGTCCACGACTCGGATGATTTCTCAACAGTGAATGCTTCAACAAACAGTGATTCACCTAGAAAAGCAAATCCTTAGCCGCATAATACACAAACCATCCACACACATAATACACCTTAATAGGTTTTCTATTCAGTTACAGCTTAAGAAAACAGATTATGACTTGTTTAGGTAGTCGGAGTAATGTTAACACATGCTGAAACCGTATCAAATCCAATGGACTAATGGGCGTTTGTAAGACAAGTTGTTCTATTTCCATCCCATTGACTGCCATTGCCTGGATTCCTGAATACTTTGCGAAAAAGAAATTTTAAGCATTCCAAAAATTGCTGTCGCAGGGCTCTGCCATTGTTTGAGCAACCACAAATATGCAGCACTTGACATACATTAAGCCCATATCAGCACCTTCTCCGGCAGCTCCAGTCTTGCTGGTGTTTGCTTTGTATTTAGGAGATACTTGGGAATATTGGATGTATCAAGGTGATGTATCGTGAATACTGAAGTCTTTAGTAATATTCCACGTTTTATGTGATTGTGGGATCATCTTAATTTTAATAAAGGGGACCCTTCATCACCACCAGCTTCAACTCTTTGTATCCTTTGTGGGGGAAGTAACTTGGTAGCTGCAATGGTGCGGACCCAAACAGTCAAAGACAGGGACACAAAATATACAGCAAACTGGTTTATTTAGATAAAAAACAGGACAATAAATAAACCTTGACTTCAGACACAAAATAAGCAAAATAAAATACAGCCTTAACTTCAGGCAAAAACAAAACAGAATCCTGCTCGTCTGAGCGACTCATTAAATAGAAAGGATAACCATAACTATACCTGTGGCTTACGACCAGCCACACGAATGAAACAAGCACTCAGGGTTACAGGAGAGATCCAGACAGCTCCTCTCATTACCTGGATCTGAGCTGGAGTAATAAGCCAAGCATCTACAGCTGGCCTGAGGCCTACTCAAGACCCAGACTGGACTACACATATGTCAGAAACTTGGGGGACATATAGCATGATTCCAGCCTGTCACATTCTCAGACCTTCAATTGGTGCGGCCCCACTAATCTGGCACAGGCAAGCCATACCTTTCCTCAGCAACCCTTGCTTTTAGTTCCAGCACCAATATTGACTACAGTCAAATGGGTGGTACTGACTTGGGACTGCCCCCCTGACAGTAGAGCAGTGGTTCTTAACCAGGGTTCGATCGAACCCTAGGCCCTATGCACGGTTCATTTTGTGTACCAGTAAAAAACCATATACCTATGTTTTGAATTTGGAAAGAAGGGTTCGGTGAATGTACATATCAAACTGGTGGGTTCGCTACCTCAAACAAGGTTAAGAACCACTGCAGTAGAGAATCTATTAGCATGTTGGGTGATAATATCTGCACTATTGTGTTGGAATCAGTGGAATGTAGTCTATCGAAGGATGTTGGAGTTGGTGGAGTCGGTGGAGTTGGCCTCCTATAAAGCAGCACACAAAAACTGAATCTCATCCTTGAGAGGCAAGAAAATGTATCCTGGTGGTCAATCTTGCATCCTGCACCGCCGGTATAGATGACAGAGATTGTCTGATGACTATAGGACTATTAGAATGTATTCCACCGTGCATACAACTGGCTCACCAGTCATCAATGGAAAATATGGAAGCCATGGCTCGCCACAAGGAAAAAAATTCCAAAAAGTCCCCTGATGATTCTGACAATGTTGTGTACCTACGAACATTCCAGATTCCAAGCTTTTCCCTTAAGTCTCAGTCATACATGGTGATGCTTAGGTCACATCTGCTAGTAAATCCTTAGCACAGAATGTCGGGAATCGCTGCCTCTCGGATATTGCCAAACAAAATAATTATCCCTCTGCCTGCCAGTGTTGTCATACCTGCAAGCACTTCAGTTTTTTCTCTTTCCAAGAACATAAACCAAATTTATCCTATTAAGGGCTTATATGTTCGGCAGCTCATCCTAAATTATTTATGGCTTGGAATGTCCCGGTAAAGTGTAACGTGTAGGTAGAACAAAGCCCCCTCTGACTGCGGAGAGGACAGACAAAAATCCTAAAAATACATGACAAACAGCATCCAATAAACAAGTTATTAGTGTGATAAAGTGCCGAGAGAAGCGAGAGAATGTCAAAACACACAAAAATGAAGAGCGGCAACTTTACTGCTGAAGCTGTAAAAATGCACAAGCGGAACTTTCAATCTTCTCGTAAGTATTTGTTATATTGTAACAAATCGGAGTCGAAGGTTTTAAGACTCAACTGCCTATGCTTGTCTATCATGACCCGGAGCCATGGACAATTTAGAAACTGTCTGACTCTCACAAAAGAACAATACAATCTTTGATTCTTTGCCATGGCTTAGCCTTGGGGTTAATAGGCCCATCCCCAACCTTCTCACTTCTTTAACAATAAAGCCATACAAAAGCTGTGTTATTGTGATGTCTCGGCAATTTCTTCTCTTTCATTGTCTTTGTTCTTCCCGTTCTTTACCTGGAAGCAGATTTTATTCTATAGTACATGCTCAACGGTTGTGATGGTAGAAAATTCTGCATATCCAGCACTCGTGAATGATGTATGAGAGCCTGAGAAATATAGATTGGAGGACTAAGGAAGATATTGGTATAAGTCAGAGGTGTGATGTAGCTCCTGGGCCCTGATGGAAAACCTACAAGAGACCCCCCAGGTTCTATGTACCATTTATAATTCTAGTGTCTTCTTACGTGGGTAAGAGTCACCTCCGGTATTCGAACCCAGGTGCAATGGATGCCACCCTATGCCCTATGGCACATAGAATTGTGTCCATAAATATCTATTGATAGCTCGGGGCAACTACAGTAATTCTCTCAAAAGTCTTGTCAAGTCTATATACAAAAATGTATTATATGTATGTGAATTTCATCATATATAATGGCATGCAAACTAGAGATGAGCGAGTAGTATTCAATCGAGTAGGTATTCGATCGAATACTACGGTATTCAAAATACTTGTACTCGATCGAATACCACTCGCTATTCAAATGGAAAAATTCGATGCAGAACCAGCGTTGATTGGCCGAATGCTATACAGTCGGCCAATCAACGCTGGTTCTTCTCCTACCTTTAGAAGTCTTCTCCGTGCAGCTTCCCCGCTTCTTCCGGCTCTTCATTCACTCTGCCTAGGCATCAGGCCTGGGCAGAGCCGACTACGCATGCCTGCGCTACAAGAAAATGGCCGCTTTGACTGTAAGTGTAGTGCGTGCATGCGCAGTCGGCTCTGCCCAGGCCCGATGCCTGGCAGAGTGAATTCAGAGCCAGAAGACGCCGCAGGGACGCTGCACGGAGAAGACTTCTCGGAGGATCCAGCCCGACCCTCACTCGTGGACTTGGTAAGTTCAATTTGATCGAATGTTGCCTACCCCTGAAATGAGCATTTTCCCCCATAGAGTATAATAGGGTTCGATATTTGATTTGAGTAGTCGAATATTGCGGGGCTACTCGAAACGAATATCGAATATCGAGTATTTAACTACTCGCTCATCTCTAATGCAAACATTTTAGGCAGGTATTGAAAGAATAAAGAATAGAAGGGTAATGAAGAAAAGAGAAATGTAAGCCTGATCAATATTTGGTGTGACCTTTGCTCGTTGGAGGAGGAGTCATGAAAGTGATGATACGACCCCCACAGATAAAGCCCTGATCTCATCATCATCCAGTCTGTCTGGGATGACATGAAGAGACAGACAGATTGGACAAGCCTATATCCACAGAAGATCTGTCTTAAGTTCTCCAAGATGGCGAGAACAACCTCGCTGCCAAGTTCTGCCAAAAACTGTCTGCAAGTACCGAGAAGAACTGATGGAAGGCAAAGGGCAAAGGTCACACCGAATATTGATGAGATTTATATTCCTCTTTGCTTCATTCCCCATTAACCCTTCTATTTCTGAAAACATTCTTGCCATGCAGCATTTTTCGTCACTTATGCCTAAAACTGTTGCACTATTTTTTTTTTTTTTTGGGGGGGGTTGTTTTTTTTTAAGGTGTTATTTTGCAATGGTTACAAATTGAAGCTGACATTTTTTATCTTTGTTTTGTGTGTAGGTTTTTATTGGAGAAATTGGTGGCCTTGATGGTCACTTGGGGTGCAGGACATCTGCCAATGAGGGCACAACATGCGACAGAACAAATGGGTGCACCGAACAACGGAGCCCCAGGCACAGGCGAGTGTGATTTTTTCCTTATGTATACCTTCCCTTGCCTGTAGAGGTGTTTGTCCAATTCCTGCCCATCCCCTTTAATACATCACCTCTACCATCACTCTGCTCCGGGGTTTTCTGTGAATATTTCAGGCCCCTCTCACAGCACAGGGTCAGGATTTGTCAGGGATAGATCTAAAGGCAGTAGAACTAAATGCCAATAAAATTTATGTAATTCTAAGACATGTTATCAATTAAATTTTAGACTTATTTCCAAGTTGCATCTTATCCACGAGCCTGTCCTCCAGATGGGGAGGATTCTGCCAACCTGAATAGTTGTCCATGTGTTTTCCTGTGGTCTCTCTTGTATAACCTGCTTACGTAGAACTTCGTGTCCTACCGGGCACTGGAACTATGAAGTGTCCTAGGGTGACTTCATGTATATTCTTTCCAAGAACCCGTGCTTATTTCATTGTTTTTGTTCTCTTTTCGGTTTCTCCTAATCCCTTCCTGTTGCATACATTCAATTTTTTCTGGATTTGTAGCAGGTGGTCAGACAACGTGCCAGCAAAAAAAATGCCATTGCCTGTGTTGAACGTAAGCCTAGCAGAGCGGTGAGGCGCTGGGACAATTTTGGATGTGACCCAACAACCTTGATGTTCAGAGATAGAGTCGTAAACAAAGGTCAGAAAGTTCAGGAACAACAATTTGGTTTGTGACCTCAGTTTAGCACAGATCCGAGCCTGTAAATAAAACATGATGCCCAGTTCTCAGGGACACTTGTTAAATCAAAAAGATTATTGGTTTGATTATTTTTATGGAAAATTATCAGAAATTTTATAAGCTATAGCAGAGTGGAAGGGATGGCCAGGAATCTCCTTATGAAAAAGGGTGGGACGCTCCAGTAAAGTGGCCAGAGAAGCTAAGGACTCATAGGTAAGTTCCTCCTATAAAACATGTGGGGTACCATTATCGTTACAAGCAGGAGAGGGTTTAAGGGCTAGTTCACACGGGGGCAAGGAGGTGGATTTTGACAGCGGATTTCGCCTCAAAATCCACCTCCATACAATGGTGGTCTATGGAGACCACTAGGGTTCTTTTAGTGGCGACATGCCACTAGCGGAAAAAAGAAGCCAGCTGCCCTTCCTTCAGGCGGCTTCCGTGGCTCGCTGAGCTGCGGCTTCCCCATGGCGGCAGCAACCTCCGGAGTAGGCCCATTCATTTGAGCCAACTCCGGAGGGGGAAGCCGCGACTGCGACGGTCGTGGCAGGTGGGTTTTGACCCGAGAGTGACGCCCTGCGTCACTCTCGGTGCCAAAATCCACCCCACCGCCCCCATGTGAACGAGCCCTAAGGGGGTCATAAACAAATGTAGTGAATGACTCAGACTGGACTTAAAGGGGTTTGCCAGGACTATGGGAAACAGTGATGCCCATGGACTAGTTTACAGTGTACATGAGATGTATGATGCAGAAAATACTCTCGACATTGATGTGCTGTTAAAGAGTTAATTTTCTCCTTTTTTGACCCTGTATCAAAACCGAACTCCAGTGCAGAGGGTAGGGGTGATGGATTTACGATGCACAGACTGCCAGCCATCATGGGTCATCCGAAAGGAGCTCAAAAAAGTTATTCCAGCCCTAGTTTGGTTAAGGGGACCCGTGGACCAAATTGGATTCTGGGCCAGGTTGCAATTGAGACCACTGCGGCCCCTATAACAGTGGATTAAAGGGGCTCTATCATTGGGAAAACTCATTTTTAACTAATCACATCCTTGCATAGGCTTTAGAAAGGCTATTTCACACCTACCTTTAGTATGTAAATCCCCTCAGTGGTTTCTGAATAAGTCCGTATTTATTCATATGCTAATGAGCTTCCAGTCAGCACAGGAAATTCCCAGCAGCAGTCGTCTCTCCCATTATCCCCTATGTATATGTGCAAACAGGAATCTCAGTCATCATCATCAGCAGCAGCCTGTGCTGTATACACCCATAGGAAACAATAGCAAAGGGGGTGCACAATGCATTGTGCACCAGTCTAATTAGCCTATGAATAAAAACGGACTTATTTAGAAACCACTGAGGCAAATTACATACTAAAGGTAGGTGTGCAAGGATGTGATTAGTTAAAAATGACTTTTCCCAGTGATAGAGCCCCTTTAAAGGATGAATATCAGGAAGTCCACTCCCAGGTTTAGGTCTAAGTCCTTTGCAATCCAGTGGGTCCTTATTGGATCAAAAAACAAACAAACCCAAAAACATTAAAAAGCAAAAATAACCTTAAAAAACTAAAAAGGACACCAAAAACATTACGTTTTGTTATCTATAGGTGACTTGGATTTTCGGAATGTTCTAACCTCCATGTTTTTGCATGTGTTCGTACTTTGCATCACTTCATATTAGAGAAATTATCTTTTACGGCTTCCTGTTTTCGACTATGTGGCCGAATTGACTGACGAGAAAGATTTTACAGTGGAGTCATGACATAATGTTCCCTTCTCCCTGTAAAGGAATGAAACAGTTTATGAAACCGTCGATGGCTATTTTAACTCCCGCGGAAAGTGACCTCATAATGTAAATGGCTCTCTTCTCATTTCTTTGGTGGCCTTTAATATACATTCCAGGTCAACACGAAGATGGAGCCTTTGTGTTTATCTGGCTTTTATTTAGAAGGAAATATAGAAATGAAAATGAAAAAACCCCAAAATGTTTTACTTTGATGATTAGACGACCTATAGGGAAGGTGTCTATAGAAGGAATGAGGTGGGAAATGTGATATCCTTGAGGTCTGGTTTTCTACTTTTGCACTATTTAATATTCTGTACTACATGCTGGAAATCTGGTAAAAAAAAAATCAGAATGGGATGGAATAAGAAAAATTTGGAATATGGAATATTTGGAATATGTTTTTATGACCTTTGCTTTGCAGTAAATTAGACGAGTTACCTATATTCTTCGAGTGGGTACAAGTCATATGAACAGACAATTTATATAGCTTTTAAATTTTTTAATTTTGAAAAAATTTTAAACTGTAAAAAAATACAAAAATGTATTTGAGTCACCACATTCTGAAAGCAGTAGCTTTTTATATTTCCATGTACAGAACATATTATTTCTGGTGGAGCAAGTCGTCATTTTTATTTACACCGTTTTTGCAGTGTCTGCTGTTTTGTTCGCTTTTATTAAAACATTTTTGGGAATAAGCGAAAGGGTAAAAAAAAATTTCTTTTTTCACTATGGCATTCACCATAGGGGATACATTTGGGTATAGTGATGGTATTTTAGGATTTCCAATGTGTTTTTGTTTATTTATTTTTCTATTTGATGTAAGGAAAGTAGGAGGACTTGAATGTTTTTTTCTTTTATTTTATTTTTTTTAAATTAATTAGCTATTATTTATTCATCTATTTTACTTTTTTTTTTTTTTTTTGACCCTCTAGGTTTTTTAAAACCAGGGGGTCTGATCATGCACACAAGGTGCTGCAATACTAATAATATGGGGATGTGCCGTCTTTATTTTCCTAAATATTGTGCTGACAGTCCTGGAGGTGTTCAGTAGGCTCCCAGTAGTCATAGGAACTTATCTCTGCCCAGGGGGCATTGGCCTCAGTCAATATGGCAATCCCATTCAGCAGTTGAGCACTTGAGATAAATCGCCACAACCTGATTGCAGGCATTGCCTTTGGCGCCCAATATGGGGCCTCGACATCTACCATCAGTGGCGTAACTAGGCGCTTTTTTTGCACCAATAACTGCACAGGGGAGGTGGGACAGGAAGCAGGAAAAAGTGAAAAACATAGGAAAAAGTCATTGGCTGGCTAAATCAGGTGACCTCAGATTTATAAGAATAGAGTCAGCCATATTTTTGCTAGATGTGGTTTGGAGTTAGACAGGGAGAGACTTACTACTGAGGGCTAAAGAGGGATTAGCTTCTGTTACGCAGGAAACATTCAAACAACTGCTCTTTTGAGAGCTACACTGCTCGAAGAGTGTATATACACCTCTAGTACATACACCTCTAGTATATACACCTCTAGTATATACGCCACTAATATATACACTCATCCTGCAGCTAATTTCAGAAAAGCCCTCCGTTGTCGTAGTTCCTGTCCCACCTCCCCTGCACAGTTATTGGTGCAATAAAAGCGCCAGGGAAGGTGGGAGGGGATACGAATTTTTACTGCGTTTGCCTCATGGTATCCGATTGGAATCGAATACCTCGAATGGCCTGATATTATAATATTATTAACAGTGTTCGCTCATCTCTAGTATACAGTATATACCTGTCCCATATGGGTGTGAAGCGAGGTGTATACTTTCCATCCGGTATATACTGTACTTTGCATACGCTATATATATATATACCGTCCCTGTATACTTGGAAAAAATACGCTTGTCAGTTTGTGCACTCATTATACCTGTCCCATACGCCTGTGAAGCAAGGTGTATACTTTCCATCTGGTATATATTGTACTTCACATACGCTCAATATATACCGTCCGTGTATTCTTGCAAAATATACGCTTGCGCTAAATACTCTGCCGGTGTAAGGCTGAACTCACTTAAAGGGCCTAATACTGTGCTGGTGTTAATCAGCAGGACTTTGCTGCCCCCACCCCACCGGAAGGGTCACTCTCCATTTCTTCCTCTTCCTCCTCCCCTTCGCCACATCCGTGCTGAAGCAGTGGGACACACTGAACTTCCCCGCTAGCCTCATGTGTGAGAATGACATCATCTGCCACTTCATCCTCCTCTTCTTCCTCCGTCATTCCACACTGAGAAGCTGACAGAGTTGTGATCTAGCTGTGATGGGTCTGCTCCTATCCCAGACTCCTCAGCGTGCAATGAGTTATCCTTGATTACGATTAGGGATTCTCGCATCACACAGAGGAGCGGGATGGTTACACTCACTAATACGACCCTCTTGGTGGACTCCTCAAAGACGCGTAGGAATTCAGATAAGTCTGCCATCCATGGCTACTCATGGCTGACAAACTGAGGGAGCTGACTTTGAGGAACCCTTGGGTTTTGGAGATGATATTCCATCAAAGGTCTCTGCTGCTCACACACCCTGCTCAACATATGGTATGTTGAGTTCCAGTACAGGCAAATGTAGACATTGCTGGAGGGTTTTCAGGCTAGCAGTGGCTACTATAGACTTATGAAAGTGGGTACACAAGCACTGCACTTTCACCAGTAGCTCAGGCACATTGGGCAGGTTTTTAAAAACCTTTGCACCACCAAGTTGAAAACGTGGGCCAGGCATGGAACGTGTTTGAGTCTGGGAAGCTCCAGAGCCACTACCAGGTTCCGGCCATTATCACACACGGCCATGCCTGGGCCCAGGTGCAGCAGCAAAATCCACATTGCTGTCTCCTCTAGGATGGCATCACTCACCTCAGGGGCAGTGTGTTTTCTGTCAGCCAAGCTGATGAGCTTCAGCACAGTCCACTGATGTCTCCCCATGACAGTGCTGCAGCATTTCCAGCTTGTAGCTGGGGTCGATGTTATAGCGGAGGAGGAGGGTTTGTGAGAACCCCTGCCAGGAATCTTGGGCGGGGAGAGGAGGTAGGCCACCCCACTTTGCGACCTGGTCCCAGCCTCCTCTACATTCATCCAGTGTGCCGTGAGTGAGATGTAGCTTCCCTGTCCGCATGCGCTTGTCCATTTGTCGGTGGTCCAGTGAAGCTAGTGCAAAGCGCGGAACTCAGGGCCCGTCTGATGTTATGGGATACGTGCTAGTGCAAGGCGGGGACAGCACACCAGGAGAAGTAGTGACGGCTAGGGACGGCATAGCAAAGTGCCGCAGCCGCCATTAGGTCACAGAAGCCCTGAGTTTCCACAAGCCTGAACGCCAACATCTCCAGGGCCAGCAGTTTGGAGATGTGACCGTTTAAGGCTTGGGCATGTGGGTGGGTTGTGCTGTACTTCTTCCTGCGATCAAATGTCTGGGAAATGGAGAGTTGCTGGGAAGAGGCACATGATTGTGCAGGTGAAGGAACAGAGGCAGAAAAAGGGGAGGATGAGGGTGAAGTCCCCAAAATAGCAGAGGCAGATCTGGAGGTGTCCTGACTCATGGTCTGGACTCTAGCGCCAGCACTGGAAACAGTGGAAGAGGCAGTGACGGCAACGCTAGACGACGGTTGCTTTCTCCCACTTAGCCCAGTGCTTGCCTTCCAAATGACGGCACATGCCTGAGGTAGTCAGATTGTTCTTCTCAGAGCCCCTACTCAATTTTGAGTTGCACAGTGTGCAAACTGCACTCAGTTTGTTTTCCGCGCATACCTTGAAAAATCTCCACACCATCGAGGAACTTGGCCTTGATGGGGGAGTTTTTGGAGAGTGGCTAGCACAGGGAACATCTTGGGCCTTGCTGGCTTTGGCCTGGCTTCTCTGAAGCAATCATCCTGTGCCTCTGGACATGCCTCTGCCTCTAGCCACCATTTTTGGTGCGGTGCTTGCCTCCACATATACACTGCTTTCCCCGCTAGACATCACCTCTGTCCAGGTCGGGTCGGTCACCTCATTGTCCACCACCTCCTCTTCCAATTGCTCACTCTTCTCCTCCTCCTGCACACCGCACCTGACAACAGCAATCCCTGTGAGCAACTGTGTCTCGTCATCATTACTGAGGACGGGTTGCAGGTCCACAACCACAAAATCGTCAGGAGATGGCGGATGCTCCAGTGTTTGGGCATCAGGACAGAGAAATTCGCCTGGTAGCTTCTGGGATTCGGGAAGTGGTTGAAAAGAGTGCTTTAAGGAACTAAAACTCTGCTGATACAAGGCTCAACTCACTTCAAGGGCCAGAAAAGCAATTTTTGGATATTTCACTTCTCACTCATCTCTAATCGGAACGTGGTACTAACAATATTTTACAAACTACTCTAAAATGCATATACAACTTACGCAATACTCATTGTATTGATGGACAACCCCTTTAAGTGTCAAATTGCACTATCTATCTATCTATCTATCTATCTATCATCTATCTATCTATCTATCTATCTATCTATCTATCATCTATCTATCTCTCTATCTAGCTATCATCTAGCTAGCTAGCTAGCTAGCTATAGAGTGGGTTGCAGATAACAGCAAATGCCAAATTGCAGATACTTCAATTTCAATGTAAAAATTGCAATTTTCTATCATTTTTATTGTCTGGATATTGACATAAAAAATATGCCATACCAGGCTTCATATGATTAGATTTTCCTTTGAACACTAAATTATCTCTTCTCACCTTTAATATTTTCAGCTCATCTTACTTTTCCATGTTTAGCGGCTTTGAACTATTGTTTCGTGACGCGCCATCTCATACTTAGAGCAGTTCTCGCTCCTCACCTTTCACCTGGACCATTGGCTGTCTTTCTTTTTGCCTTCAGCGCTTTCAGTGTACAATGCTGCTAATTATTTCTGAAGTCCTATTCACCGTGTCTGTCGCTTCCCAATGACATTGAAGACTAGATCACAGGAAACCCGTGAACCGATGGCGAATAATAAAAACTCAATTTATCCTAATAATAATCTAAAACTGTACAGACACATTTCAGGCAGCTGCACTTACAAGAAGCGTCCAAATCAGGTTGGATTGAATGTTAAGGGTCCCCAAGATCTTTCCCTCCCCGATAGGAATTGTTTGATTCATCTTCCAAAAGGAATAATAACATAAAGTAAATGATGGCGCCTGCGGGAAAAATGGGTTTATATAATCATGTGACCTTATAAACTATTCCATATCCCATATACAATATAAATATAAGTGTTCTGTATAGAGCATTTCCCATCTAGAAGGTTGGGAGAATACTACTTAAAGGAATTGTCCATTGTGATTTAAAGGGATGGTCCAGGACCTATAGTTAACTGTGATTAGAGAGGCTTTCCAGGCCAAACTCGAAAGTTGATCATAGGCAGTTGTTTAAAATTAAAAATGGAGTGATACCACTCCATTCCAGTGTTGATGTCCAGTGGTCTATCTTTCCAATACTCCCCTCATATAGAAAGACCCCTCATATAAAGCTGAAGCTGATCAATGACCTCAGAGGTCACCTGTTGTAGTCAGTCATCTGCTGCAATGCTGAAGTCTCTGATAGATTATTACTTCTTGCTACACGTCTTTTAGTGTTTGATTCCTATCCAGTTCCTGACCTTGGGTTGACTTTTACTCTTCTTCTTTTCATGCCCTTGGACCTACTCTGATCTGTTTCTTATTGAATTTCTCTCTTAATTGACCTCGGATACTAAACTCTCTCTATGTCCACAGTCATCTTGCTGACTATTATTGGCTAGTCTCTGACTACTTTTTACTATGTTACTACACCACCATTGCCAATCCAAGGCCAATCCTGGGACCACAACCTAAGGACTTGTGGTGAGAAACTCCAGGTCCCTGTCTAGGTCTTAAAGGATGGCAATAGAGATGAGCGAACAGTAAAATGTTCGAGGTTCGATATTCGTTTCGAGTAGCCCCTCAATATTCGACTACTCGAATCGAATATCGAACCCTATTATAGTCTATGGGGGGGAAATGCTCGTTTCAGGGGTAGGCAACATTCAATCAACTTATACTTACCAAGTCCACGAGTGAGGGTCGGGCTGGATCCTCCGAGAAGTCTTCTCCGTGCAGCTTCCCCGCAGCATCTTCCGGCTCTGAATTCACTCTGCCAGGCATCGGGCCTGGGAAGAGCCGACTGCGCATGCCCGCACTACAAGAAAATGGCCGCTTACAGTCAAAGTGGCCATTTTCTTGTAGCACGGGCATGCGCAGTGGGGTCTGCCCAGGTCCGATGCCTGGCAGAGTGAATTCAGAGCCGGAAGACGCCGCGGGGAAGCTGCACGGAGAAGACTTCTAAAGGTAGGAGAAGAACCAGCGTTGATTGGCCGTCTGTATAGCATTCGGCCAATCAATGCTGGTTCTGCATTGAACTTTTACATTCGAATAGCGAGTGGTACTCGATCGAGTACAAGTATTTCGAATACCGTAGTATTTGATCAAATACCTACTCGATCGAGTACTACTCGCTCATCTCTAGATGGGAACCATTGCACAGTTAATCACCACATAGATATATGGGCCATCGGCAAGAGATTACAAGTATGACGTGATATTAATAAACCTTGAAGAGTTAATCCATGTTCTTCCAACACTCATTGCTTGAATAGTTATATCGTATTGGCTTGTAGTGGACCACAATTTATCCGATGTGTGTATCTTCCTTTACAACACACAAGCTTGTAATGTTGAGTTATGAATAATGTATGGAAAAGTAAATCTTCCCACCAATTAATTTTATATGGGAAGGATAGTCCATCACAATTCATGAAAACAAGGTCAGGAATGTCTATCTTTCGTTTGTTTGGTGACTCCCACACACGTCACACATATGGTTTTCATTTGGAGCTGGGTGGGATTGTTGAGCACATCATGAACTGCCGGGTCTGAAGTCTTGTTTGAAAGACATCAAGTGTGTAAATATTTTAGACTGAATGTCGTACAGTCCCCCAAAATTAGGTCATATATCACATTGACAAACATAAATATCCAGGCTCGAAGTAACACGCTTGGTACTGAGCTGTTTTGGAATTACCTTCAAGTGAACCTATTGCATAATTCCAAATGGACATAAATTGTTTTTCCAAAAATACACCTTACTATTGGAGGAGAGAGAGCCTTGTGGTCACTAATGTGTTTGCTCTTGTCATACAGTTATATTGGGAATGATATCTGGATTGGAACAGACCCCTGTGGTTGTACACAAGGCTATGTGGTAATAGACAGATTAACATCTGTGAAGTATCAGGAAAAACGTGTTTACATGAATGTACCCATTGTAGATCACTTCTCAGTCAGACATAGGTTATGTGCTCAGTGCTTACAATGGCACAATCCAAAATCACGAAGGATATGCACATACCGCCAAAAAGGCGTGCAAATATATTACAGGGAAATGTAAACCTTCTGCCTAGTGATGTTCATGTAATGAATTCCTCAGAATCTGTGCAAATAATCATTAACGTACAACTTCTGGGAGGCCTAAAGAGGAATCGCAAAGATTGACATCAAAATAATCGTATGGTTATAGATTTTTTTTTTTCATATAATTCTATAAATTTATATTCCAAAGCACTTTACAGACACCATCACTCACTTATCCCCACAATCTAACTGACTTATTTGTACGTCTTTGAAGTGTCGGAGAAAATGGAGGGAAATAAAGGCAACGAAGGGGAACAATTAAAAAAAATCTCCAGTCCTTGGTTGGATTTGAACCTATAGACACAGTGGTGGGAAATAGCAAGAGCACTAACCTCTGAGTGGCAAGGCTTGGCTGATCGAGTGATCTGTGCTGCAGAAAAATATTTTGCGGTCATTGGCTTACTTTCTAAAGTAGACCCATGATCATGAGTAACCAGGACTACTCGTCTCTCCGCCCTGTACCCGCCCACACTCTCCTAAGCCACAAGCCCCACCTTCTCCCTAGCTCTTTAACACTAACCTGGGAGGCGGGGGCAGTGAGGTGAATAAGAACGAGAACACCGAGCACCGGACCAGCCATCTCTGGAGGTAAGTAGCTAATAGAGATTTTAGCTAGTCTCCCATTAGAATGAATGGACGCAGCCGGCGCGCAGGGGGGTTAAGGCTGTGTGCCGGCTACTTCCATTCATTCCTATGGAACTGCAGTGGAGCTTTCACACTGAGTATACGCTCCGCTCAAAATGAGCGGAGTGTATACTTAGTGTGAAGGCTAACATTATTAGCTTTTCCTACAATGCTTGGCCAGTAGCAAAGTATTGTGGGAAATAATCACCGATCTCGATCCCACCTAAAAATATCGTGTTCGGAATTCCGATCACGATCGTGAAATTTTCTTGATCGCTGATCGGAGTCTGATCTTTTCCGAACAAGATCGCTCAACCCTAGTCACAGCACAATAATCAGACATCTGCCTGGTGATCAGCTGTGCACCTGTGTGCTCATCACATGACCATGGACCATAAATCACATGACCCTGGTCAGAGTTTTATCCTCTAGAAGTAACAGAATGAATGACAGCAAGCCGAAATCTAGAAAAGCGTGAGGAATTGATACAGAAAGTATATTGGGAAATTGTATATCTTTTTATTGTACATTTGTTTGTCAATTTTGGTCTGAAAGTGGCCAACCCCTTTAAACCAGCCAATGCTAGCTGTAGGCCGTGCATACATAAATGAATGATTGATTGAATGAATGAATGAAAAAAACAACAACATGGGAGCCTCCTTTTTTTTCATGATTAGCCAAGGTAAAAAAAAAACACAGCAGCCGGCTAGTATTATAAGAGTGAGAAGGTCCATGGCTATTGCCTTTTTCTATCCTAAAAATACAAAACTGTGACCACCACAGTACTCACCCGTTGCATCAGATGGTAGTGATATGTTAGTACCTGACTATTTCCAGTACCCCTGATGGAGTTGAGTACCAGGGTAATAGTAAGGTTAATTCGGTGTAGCCCCAATCTTATAGCTGTCAGTAACTGATTTAATGTGGTCCCTGATAGTTTTAGTCATTTCCCTAAGCAAAAAAGTAAGTGAATCCCCATGAGTAACCCTTTCCTGGCCATTTTCACCACCGAAGAATCTCCATTAGAGATATTCGATCAAATATCAGGCCGTTCGAGGTATTCGATTGCAAACGCACTAAAAATTTGATTCCCTTCCCAACTTCCCTGGTGCTTTTTTTGCACCAATAACTGTACAGGGGAGGTGGGACAGGAACTATGACAACAGAGGCATCGAAAAAAAATCAGAAAAAGTAATTGGCTGGCTAAATCAGGTGACCTCCAGTTTATACGTACAGTGGATTTAATATCCGGTTCATATGAGGCTGTGAACTATGTGACTGTGAGACAGGGATAGATGTACAGACAGGGTTAGCTAGGGAATACCTTTATTTAGGTGGGAATGTCACTCACACAGCTCTTTGGGGCTCTATCTGGTCGGGATCCCTGTCAGCTTGCGATTTGCGGGAGCTGACTTTTTCCCATAGGAATGCATTGACCAGCGTTGATTGGCCGAATGCCATACAGAGTACAGCATTCAGCCAATCAACACTGGTTCTACCAGAGGAGGCGGAGTCTAAGATTGGACCAGAATGGAGACTGCTGTGGACCGATCTTAAACTCCGCCTCCTCCGGCAGAACCAACGTTGATTGGCCGAAGGCTGTACTCTGTATGGCATTCGGCCAATCAACGCTGGTCAATGCATTCCTATAAGAAAAAGTCAGCTCCAACATATTGCAAGCTGACAGGGATCAGTTGCATTCCAGGGTGTTGGCATCATTTCCTGGGGTGTCATAGTGGACTTGGTGACTCTCCTGAGTCAAAGAGTGTTTTCCCCTGAAACGAGCATTTTTTTCCCATAGACTATAATGGGGTTCGATATTCGTTCGAATAGTCGAATATTGAGGGGCTATTCGAAATGAATATTGAATATTTTACTGTTCGCTCATCTCTATTCTCCACAATTATTGTTAACTCTGCACCTCATAAGTGATTTATGCACCTGAAAAATGAGATTTGGGACTCCAGCTACCATCCAAAGAATTCTCTCCACGGAATTGGTTATTCTCAATCATCGAGGGTCACTATTTTTAAGATTTAGGATATTACCAAGAACATGTAGTGTAATCTGTAGCTCTAACTGGGGTATATAAAACCTATAGTTTAGCACATTTTAATTTTCTACAGCCATTTTAGGGGATCCTATCTTGCACAACACAATCCCTTGCCCCCCTTCCGCCTGTCTCCTTTTGCATCTGTTTGAGGAATATAAATCTAACCCAATTTCCATTCACTCTCTAAGCAGAATGCATTTCCATTTTCCTCAGGATAATTAATTTTGCACATTGACAATTAATAAAAGCTATTAAAAAATGAAATAATGTATTATCCCACAGAAGAATGATTTAATGAAATGGCTCAATAGTTAGAAACGCCATAAAAGTATTTGTTTCCCATTATTTTACTTTCTTTATGTTCAAGGTACGAATAATTAGTTACATAATAATTCATTATTTCAGTCCTGGATTAAAAGATTGATAAACTATTTAGTCATTCCCCGATTCAGCCGTATTCCTATATAAAATAAGGAGAATATCAAACACAACTTAAAGGGAAACATCATCCAAGAACCTATAGAGTTCCCAGACCACACATTTTTTACCTTAGAACCTACTGTATATGGAGACTCCATCTTGATACATTGATTTATAATTTTATGGGAAAAGATTCAGTATAACTTGTCATTGATTGATCTAAACCATTGCTGTTTTTGATCTTAGGTGTCCAGTGGGTGGTCCTACTCAATGACTGAACACTACTTTGATGTTTAGACTTCTACAGGGAAGGAGGACAACCATAGATACGACCACCAATGGACCCTATATCAATCAGCTCAGCTTCTCCTGCTCTAGAACATTATAGAAGTAGACTGGATAGCATTTGGACAGTGACAAGTCTCCTTTAAGAACATGTGGAACATGGAATATCTGCTTGCAGAAGTGGAAAATGTGATGGAACAATTCTTGGCAATATGGACAACATGAGACAAAGTTTTGTAGACACCATTTTGTAAGCACTCACCCAAATATGTCTATGGGCAGTGAAGAAGTTTAAGACCTTCTTCAATACTTCCCATTTCTTTTGAGTCCAATTTTTGTCTCTGACGAAATGTTTTTTCCTTTCTGTGACGAATAAAAATAATTTTACCGGCCAACTACTCTATGTGTCCAAACCATCATTCTCCCCAAAAATAAGCTGTCCCATAGGTGTGACCTATTACCCTCTCCTATAGAAAAATGATGCATATTCTAAGAAGGGTCCAGAGGAATAGCTCTTAGCTGAACAAGCATTCTTTCTGTTGAAAGTTAATGACCAGTTTTATGGCAATACTCACCATGGCATGCTAAATTCTCCATACTGTAGATCTGAATGGCCACCATATAACGCTACCACTTGGCTACCGCTTCCCTCAAAAAGGGCGGAATTTCAAGGAAAAATGAAAACATGAGATCAGCTAACATAGATCCCGCTTACTGCTCATCTTCGTCCACTTGATCAGTGCAAGGGGAGTCTCCTTCTCCCTCGCGCAGGGTGCACTGTGGTCAAGTGACTGCCTTCACATGATGGTCTTCACTGTGTGGTCACTGGGAACAAGATGTCTATGTACACTTCTCTAGTCTGGACTCCTCTGGGGCTCCCCTGCTAGTCCTCTCCTTGGACTTCCCAAACTGGTAAAGTCTCTGCTTCATGAACCAACTTCATGCTTCATGCCAACCAACTGATAAGTGTCAACTGACAGGTTTCTATCATATCACCCCTCTTAGGCCTTGGTGGTCAACAGTAATAAGACCATGAGTTATGGGCCAGGGGTTCGCACTCCATGCTAAACAATAACAGAAGCTGAGCCAGCTTTTTTTTACTGAGGGTTTGCCTTTAACTATTTATAGGTTTCTCATCTTATATTCAGTTCCAAAAACATCAAAAAAGAACCAGACGCATAACGTGAAGCCTTTGGGCCTCAATTCAAAATCTCTATGGGCCACCTATCCAACACGTGGCATTTAGAATAGTGATATCCTTTACATGCTAGGAGGACCTTTGGGCCCCTTAGGTTCTAGAGCTGCCATCTCTGTTCCCTCTATAGCTACATCTTTGGAAAGAATGTGTGCAGTTAGTATTCACATCAATACATTTTATTAAAATTTTTACCCTGAGGACTGTCATCTTGAATTTACCCTATTTATGTATTTTCGTAAATCTACTGTAACATGTAAAACATCGTGTGGTTCAGAAAAAAAATATTCCAAAAATCTATCTTTTTCCTTAAAATTCCATAGTGGCCTCTACATCCCAACCTCAGACTGATGGATTGGGGAGCAGACTCATCTGGAATTTCAGGTCTGGAATTTGAAAGGAATTAATGTGGCAGGGTTACCCTAGAGCCCTGAATCACTATAACATGTATTCCTGGACTTCATTGTACACTCAACCTCTCTCAATATTTTAGGAATTATTTATCCCCAGAAGAACATTTTGTGATTTTTTTTTTCCAATATATATTTTTTTAGATCTCCATATTAAGCATGGAAACTTTTTACAAACAGATTTGAAGATTTTTCTTTTGTGCCGTGCATGGAATTCAAGAAGTAGCAAGAAAAGATAAATACAGGGATGTCATTGTTATATTAAGTAGAGGTGATAACTGTATGAACACTGTCCAGCCAGTGGGATCCCATTGATCACAAGATCACATTGATCAGAAGAAGGATAATGTGTCTCCCATTTGAATGGAGCAATGGTCTCTTCATTTAAGGTCTATGGGGTTGAAGAAAATCTCGATCAGTCATTTTGGCAGAAATTAAATGGGTTTTTCCATCTAAGGGTTTCACCTACTCTCTTGTCTCCTCTCCCCTCTAGTGATAAGTTGGGAGGTGCGCTTAGTTTGCAGCTGTTGTCTTTGGATTTAGACACAGTTCAAGCATAAGTTCATATTGCAGAGATAGAAGAAGGCTCCATTAGGATCGGTTCATATCTGCGCCGGGTTCCTTTCTGGTGGACCCGAACGACGAAGAGCAGCAGTTACACGTGGACGCTGGTGGACCCCATTATATTCAGTGTGGTTCCCTGGGGTCCGTATGTAACCGCTAATTTATCGGTCCATCTCTCTGTTGTTTAGGTTCCCCTGGTGTCCGCCATTTTCATACTAAAATAAGAGAGAAAAGTCCTGCACTGATTTTTACTGCAGCAGAGACTCTGACGTAGATATGAACTTGGCCTTGGCTGTCAAAAGAGGAGATGAGAAAAGAGGTGGCTGGAAACAGGAACTGATTTCACCAAGCTGGCCACTGCTGCTAGATAGCAAAGGTGGTCTGAAATCTGTACTGTAAACACTGAGGACATAATCAGAATTATCTGGCAAATGGTAAAGCTTGATAAAGCAATGCATTGTGTGAAATATTTCAGTTGGCTTAACCTACAAGTTCAAATATGATCCTGGAGACAGGTTACACCTTTAAGCAGACACCTAGGTATTGTTGTGGACTGTCAAAGTGTATTTTTTGGCGGGCGACAGATCCAGTTACAAACTGGTTAGGAGATGGTGTAAGACACTGTATCTCCTAAACAAAGTGGATAACAAAATTCTAAGTATTTGCTGAAGATATAGTGCATGGATTTCATGGTTCACAATAAGTGGTAGATAGACAGGATTGTTACAAATTTTGCAAAATTTCAGGTTTGACTGAATGGAAAGCTTTTGGGGTTAGCCACTTAAGATAGGTGAACCTCAGAACATTTGTTCTATCCCGTGTTCCGACGAAGCGAACCCCTGGTTTGGCTCAAACAAGAAAGGAAATTATTATTTTTGGAGTATAATAGTTGGAGGCCACAAAAGTAAAATAAAACACTTATACTCACCTTCCATGACCTCCTCGCGGAGTCCAGTGCTCCTTGTCTTCCCGGTTGTAGCATCTGACGTTTACCTTTCACTAGTGGTGGATTATTAGAGGGAGACCCTATAGAGTCAGGGACACACCCGTCACCCCCCAGCCCGACGTCCGTCCACCATGTCCAGAACGTAACATTTTTCTACGTTCCATCCCATTCTAGAATAGGTATCCAAGTAAAGGTAGAGGATTACTGCCTTGGATAGATCCGTACAATACTATCACAGGTGCCGCTATGTCACATTGCCGGCACATTATGCCAGCCGATAGCGCTTGTCATTCGACACGGTGACCTGTTTAATCTTTCCGGGTAATTTTATTATTACATTGTCACCTCGGCGCTTTGTGTCATTACTTTTGTGCTGTATATTCAGGCGCTCGATGAGTTTACAGCTTCAAATCAAAAGAGGCGCATTTGCAAACAAATCTTTGGCATCTTTTCATGCCAATTCAATCCTTTGACACTCGTGATAAGGAATAATTCATTTTCAGGAGCGTCCCGCTCGTCGTTTTCTCAAGTACAGTATCTGAAATAGCAGTTCTTCAAGTACATATATTATCTCTCCGCATTCCACCTCGGCAGTAATTTGCTCCATTCCGGTATTGCTCTCTTTCCTTTCTCCTCTCTTTTGAAGCAATTTATGTATTTTCCCCCTGAAATGATTAATTTCACCTTTTTCTATGTATTTTGAGTCAACTTGTCAAAAGAATGTCACACATTTGATATGACAATCTGCATCGTTCTCATATTTAATTAATGTCGCCTTCTCGATTCCTCACCCGGTGCAGTTTGGTACCTAGTTGTTCTATTCAGTAGCTGAGCTACATTGACAGAATCCATGATGAAACACAGACATATTCATCTTTACATATTCAACATTTCACATTGTGTGAGTGTTTGGCTCCTCCAACATTTTGCATTGACTTTATATGGAAAATTCTTTTCTATAGGGTCTATGTTCGTATGTCTGAGTCACGTATTTAATATTCTTCGGTGAATGTAATCCGCGCTTATCGTGTGCTTACAGCTCTGTTGGATAAAAATTACGGAAATTTGACATGTTCTGCATAGAAGCATTACCATAGTATCTAAATATCCATTTTGGTGAGTGTAAAAGAAGGCATGGCATAAATAAAAAGTGATCAATGAATAATAAGAGTGTAAACATGATAAAATATTATCTTATAGCTCTATTATTTGTAGTAGGTATACAGTTGTCCTCTGTTAACCAAGTAAGTTCAACTTGCCACGGAAAAAGGGTGCAAGGATATGCGGGCCTCTGGGGGCCCCCCGGCACTTGCCAGCCCCAGCACTTGCCTGTCCCGATTTCAGCTCCCTTGCCTGTCTCGATGAGCTGAATAGGCGATTAAAGCAGGAGCTGTGACACTGGGGCAAATGAAGGGGGGGAACGGCATGACACTGGGGCAGAGACGGGGGGACATGAAACTGTGGGCAGATGAAGGGGGGAGAACGGCATGAAACTGCGGACAGAGGATATGGTCTGTTGCAGGAAGGATGGATTCCACAAATCTTCCCAACCCTACATGTTAGAAGGCCATACAAGGGTAAGGGATCAATGGCCTTGGCTTGCAAAAGTTCAAGGAGTTACCCGAGGGTTCCTTAGTGTCCACCAAGGGGCATCAGTTGAGGTTGCACCCCTCGGAAGACGGAGACTGGTCCGAGGGCATCAGGAGCCTGATGGCCACACAAGACTGCTCTGGAGCATTTCCCAGAAGATAATTATATCTAGTATGGTCATTAATATTTTTTTTTCTTATATTTTTGACTAGATCATCCATTTATCTTTGGGGTTGCATTTTAACTCTTTTTCAAAAAATTTGCAAATTAGCTTTCTATTAAAGGAAGACAATGGTCACAAATTCCGTTCTGTAGGTATCCACCCTATAAATCAATACCCTAAAGCAAACTACCTATAGGTGGTATTAGAGAGACAGTTGTCATAATGTCCCCCTCTGCCTGGAATGTGGGTGTTCCTTCTGCTCAAATCTTTAAGGCTTAGTATCCATAGTGTTCCATTGGCTTGACATCCTCCCCACTACATCTCTCCTGGCCGCTTTACTTCTGTCTGCCATACTAACTTCTGCTCTTAAATCAGAGCCTAAATGTCTTTTAATAAATGTCCAGCTGTCATAGGCTTCTTACGCACCATTCCCACAACTGTCTGGAATGATCAATAAGGTCCATCAACTACAAATGTTTTTTTCTGTTTCATATTATCGGCAATTGACCCAACTTGTCTTCTGACCAGGTCTACCCATCTTGACCTACTACCAGTTTACCATTGTGTCAGAGTCCTGAACCTAGGCATGTTGTGTACAGACTCTGCCTGCCCTGACCTCTACCTGTCTGACCATGTCCTGGTTTCATCTGCTCAGTTCTCAACAGATCTTGCTCTGGAGTAGCTAACTTGTGATTCCCTGCAGTAAAATTTAGATCCCAATACTGAGATTAAAGTGTAAAGTGGAATCCATTAGACTCCCAAATTTAGCTGTCAAGCCAGATCTGTACCAATCTTATGGTCAGGGGTGTAACTTGAGGGGGTACAGTCACACCGGGACCCAGGAGCCTTAGGTGGCCCATAAGCATTGCCATCAGAGATTGCAGCTTCCATCGGGCCCATAAGCCAAGGAGACCCACAGATTAATTAACCTTAGGGTTAGGGTAAAAACTTTAGCTCCCATAACCGTAACTATCAAGAATTCTCTCTAGGGATGAGATAAGGAACCGCAAACAAAAGATAGCATCGGGGCCCACAAGACTTTAGTTACGCCACTGCTAATGGTCATTGGAAGTTTTGTGGCACCAGTTTTGTTCATTCTGGGGAAGACATTATTTGGCAGACTATCATATTCATGTCTAATATAATATTCATGTCTACATCGGAAATCTGTTCTTGATGAGAAAAATAGCCCTTTTTTCCATTAAAATGGTGGACACCCATTATAAATTGGCGTCTGTCAGGCACCGCTAGTGATGTTTTTCAACATATCCGGAAGAGCGCTATGGTTTCCATTATAGATGGGAGACATAACCCAGACATAAACATTGCCTAACATAAATACAGCCAATGACTTGATCTAATTGCAAAATTAACTTATCACCAGGTCTATAGATGAAGGGAGGGAATGTTTTTACTTCTGTCTCATCCTTAGAAGGGGATCTATAGAATGATCCCTGTGGACACATCCAGTATGAGCAGATGAGCTGTAGTAGTAGACAAACATTCACACATGACCCCCCACCTGACCCTGCAGCTGCATCCTTGAGATCAGTGACTCAGTAACAAGTCTATGTCAACTGCTCCATTACTGTACTTCATCTCTTTATCCAGTCCTTACCAAGTCCTCAAGTCTCCATATACACTGTTCAGTTTTTAACAAGCTTTGCATAATTGAATATTCCAGATCATTCTCATAAACTTTGCAATATATCTTATCTAAGGAATATGTCTCTTGTTGTTCCCATGTGGCTGTTTTCTTGCACCCCACCCACACTCTGCTAAACTGAGTTTCACTCTGAAATTTCTGCTATATCCATCATGAAAAGGACTGCAGATCACATGACTCAGGTTACACAATTATAGAATTCTATGGAGAGGGAAGGGGGAGTGAGTAGGAAGTGGCAAAGCGTGTCTCTGATAGCCATAGAGATAAACCACCCACTCAATCCCCCCACCCCCATATAGCGGTCACCAAACAAGAGGAAGATGAGACTCCACGGACTGTTATACCCCAAACCACCCACCCCACCTCCCCATATAGCAGTCACCAACTAAGAGGAAGATGAGACTCCACGGACTGTTATACCCCAAACCACCCCCCACCCCAACTCCCCATATAGCGGTCACCAACTAAGAGGAAGAGGAGACTCCACGGACTGTTATACCCCAAAATCAACCACCCCATACCCACCATTCACCCCCCTGACTCCAACTCCCCCCCACACACACACACACACTTTACTAGCTTTGGTAATGCCAAATATCTATTCGGACGTGCCAATAAAGCCTGTTTGATTTGATTTGATAAAAAGTAGAAATGACAAAGAATAGAAGACAGCTGTCTAGGCATCGTACAGTATTTTAATTTTATTCAATATATTCCAATTCAAATGAAAAAAATGTGTAACAATGAATATAAAAATTATATACAAAGCATGATACAAATCTAATATGTACATAAATAAAATATACTAAAATACATATATCAGAAGAAACATTCTTGCCACGTACCAAACCATGCTGCAGATAACATTACAATCATTTGTTGGCATTGATAGCCATACGTAAACGTAAATCTCTCGCACTGGAATATCAGGAAATCAAGGGTTTTCTAAAGCTGGTCTTCTTGTGCCATGCCATTGTGGCAGAGGTCCCATCGTTTTCAGGCCTCTTCTGTATTGGCACCCGTCGATACAGATGATTACTCTGGCAGGACTCCAGAGTCTACTGTGAGGTGCAGCATATTGGGCGAACCTCACGAGTTTATACCAAACATGTCCAAACCGGAACTGTCATTATTATACATAGAAAGAAGTCCAAAGAAGATGCGTCAGAGCCCAGGAGAGGTGAGTAACACAGTTTATTTTGTTTGATTACCTCGCCTACATCCCTGGACCTCAAGAGACCGCAGGGTATAATAGTAGTTCATAGGTGACAAACCCCAAATGTTTTTGGAAAAATTGATATTGAGAAATTGTTTCTGACAACCCTATTTATATGAAATTATTTCATACTATATGGACTGTATGGATGGGGCCAATATAAGACATTTTTACTGTGTGTGTGGTCACTATGGGACCTTATACTGCATGTGGGCCACTATGGTACATTATAGTGTGTGGAGAGGCCAATGTGGGACATTTTACTGAGTGTGGGATCTCTATGGGACATTAGACTGTGTGCAAGGGTCACTATAGGACATTATACTGTGTGCAAGGGTCACTATGGGACATTATGCTGTGTGCAAGGGTCACTATGGGACTTTATGCTGTGTGTAGGGACCACTATGGGACATTATGCTTTGAGCAGGGGTCACTATGGGGCATAAACCTGTGTGGAGGGGCAACTATGGTACATTATGTTGTGTGCAGGAGTCACTATGGGGCATTATTCTGTGTGGGGGGTCCGCAATGGGACATTATACAGTATTGAGGTGCCATTATGGAACAATATACTTTATGGGGCCACTATGGGACATTATTCTATGTAAAGGGGCCACTATGGGACATTATTCTGAGTAGAGGGTCTACCATGAAACATTATACTTTCACAAGGATTTTTGGTGTGAAAGGGGGCAAGACTGGCTTTTGTGAAACAGCCCAGGGCTCAAGGTATCCTTAATCTGCTTCTTCTTGCAACTAAGTAGCATGATGTTGGCACACCATACAAGACCGCTTAGATTCAATCACTGTCCTCAGCATTTTCCCGGGGCCACGGACATCACTCAAGAGCTCAAAAGAAACCCAATGGCGACCCATACTTTCCAGAAGAGGTAAGTAAGACTGTTTGGTATCTGGTACCTTTACTTAACTGAGACCCCAGAGTATAATAATGGTTTCTTGGTGGCAAACTCCAAAAATTTTGTGTTTGATCAAAACCAAAATTTTTTGAATAATTTAATTACAAACTTTTCTCAATTACAGTCGAGCTTCTCCTTCCCATACTCCTCACCAGGCATAGCCATTACGTGTTCTATATTTCTATTACATGCCATGATGATAGAGAATACGATGTCGAATAGTTTACCAGACTCTCTTGTAACTCCATGGAGGAAAACTCACTAATTGTAGAGACATGTCAGGAGAACAGTAACATTCAAGACGTAAAAATAGAAGGCGCAGTAAAAGAGAATATATAGTCAGAGCTTTGGACTGATTTCTCTCCAGTCTCCCCATCAGTAAATTCCCCCTGTGAAGCTTTAGGTAGATTTAGTGGAAGGGAAGTGGTTGGAAAGTTTTACAGCTTAATTGTCAACAACTGGAACTGAGTAAATGCAAATCTATGAAGCTATAAATGTTGCTTAGTTTTTATATCCTTTGCTCTCCACCTGCTTTTATTATTGTGTCGTTCGGAGTCTCTTGAAACAGTAAAGTAGTTTTGAATTGCACTTTTTTCTGTTGCTATGGATTGTTTGTGACAACATGCAAATCTGGAAAGGTATTTTTAGGATACTGCAAAAAGTATTGAAAGCAATAAGTAGCCAAGAAAATGATGATAATGAGAATCTAAGCACAGGCAAAGACGGGTATGCCGGTGAATGTGGCCACGCCCATGGACACCAAACCGCTCATTTACATAGAGAATAAAGGTTTATCCTCTCAGCTAGATTACACTTTGACACATAAACATATGTTCAGTTTGTCACTGTCCGCCCCTAAGTGTTTTAGATAAGATTTCAGTGGCGGTAGACTGTCTATAAGAGATGACAAACATATTAACCCGGGTCCTCTGTTCAAAGACTAAATCTGAAAGTAGTGTCCAACTCAAATCTTACTGATTCAGGGTAACATAATAACATAATTAATAGGGTTAGACGAAAACTAGAGATGGGCGCACCTCTTAAGATAATATTTGTTTCGGGTTCAGGTGCCTTGGATCCAGATTTGTTTGGCTTTGAACAAGTTGGCTTAAAACATAGTGTAGAACACTGTCAGGGCTCCTAGGAATCTATCTATAAAACATAGTGTAGAACACTGTCAGGGCTCCTAGGAACCTATCTATAATACATAGTGTATAACACAGTCAGGGCTACTAGGAACCTATCTATAAAACATAGTGTAGAATACTGTCAGGGCTCCTAGGAACCTATCTATAATACATAGTGTAGAACACTGTCAGGGCTCCTAGGAACCTATCTATAAAACATAGTGTATAATGCTGTCAGGGCTCCTAGGAACCTATCTATAATACATAGTGTATAACACTGTCAGGGCTCCTAGGAACCTATCTATAAAACATAGTGTATGACACTGTCAGGACTCCTAGGAACCTATCTATAATACATAGTGTATAACACAGTCAGGGCTACTAGGAACCTATCTATAAAACATAGTGTAGAATACTGTCAGGGCTCCTAGGAACCTATCTATAATACATAGTGTAGAACACTGTCAGGGCTCCTAGGAACCTATCTATAAAACATAGTGTATAATGCTGTCAGGGCTCCTAGGAATCTACCTATAAAACATAGTGTATAACACTGTCAGGACTCCTAGGAACCTATCTATAAAACATAGTGTATAATGCTGTCAGGGCTCCTAGGAACCTATCTATAATACATAGTGTATAACACTGTCAGGGCTCCTAGGAACCTATCTATAAAACATAGTGTATAACACTGTCAGGGCTCCTAGGAACCTATCTATAATACATAGTGTAGAACACTGTCAGGGCTCCTAGGAACCTATCTATAAAACATAGTGTATAACACTGTCAGGGCTCCTAGGAACCTATCTATAAAACATAGTGTATAACACTGTCAGGGCTCCTAGGAACCTATCTATAAAACATAGTGTATAACACTGTCAGGGCTCCTAGGAACCTATCTATAATACATAGTGTAGAACACTGTCAGGGCTCCTAGGAACCTATCTATAAAACATAGTGTATAACACTGTCAGGGCTCCTAGGAACCTATCTATAAAACATAGTGTATAACACTGTCAGGGCTCCTAGGAACCTATCTATAAAACATAGTGTATAACACTGTCAGGGCTCCTAGGAACCTATCTATAATACATAGTGTATAACACTGTCAGGGCTCCTAAGAACCTATCTATAACACATAGTGTATAACACTGTCAGGGCGCCTAGGAACCTATCTATAAAACATAATGTAGAATACTGTCAGGGCTCCTAGGAACCTATCTATAAGACATAGTGTATAACACTGTCAGGGCGCCTAGGAACCTATCTATAAAACATAGTGTAGAATACTGTCAGGGCTCCTAGGAACCTATCTATAATACATAGTGTATAACACTGTCAGGGCTCCTAGGAACCTATCTATAAAACATAGTGTAGAATACTGTCAGGGCTCCTAGGAACATATCTGTGAAAGAGAGTATAGAATAAATACTCCTCAGAACCTATCTATCCAATTTCTAGCTCTCTAAGACAAGCACAAATGAAAGGCAAACTTGAAATAATGTCAAAGTGAAAAGTGACATTATTTTACCCTGGAGTATTATTGGTTGAAGGTGTAAAAAGTAAAATAAAAATGTTCATTCTAACATTGTTACATCCTTTGGGCCTCCTCATGGTATCTGCAACTCTCTGTCCGCCTCCTTGGTGATGTCATCCACCTGGGTTCACTGCTGAGGCCTATGTTTGGTCACAGATGAAGACACAAGTCCATCCAGTCCAACCTATAAATCTAACATGTGGATCCAGAAGAAGGCATAAAACCCCCTGATGAGAATGGGGTGACATCTATAGAAGCTTCCTGGTCATGAGCATCTATTCCTCTCTTGTTATTTCCCATGATTTTATTCACCTTGGCAGCAGCTACCTGGCACTGGCTGCTATTAGAAATGAACAAATAAGATCCAACCCCAAAGTTTCAGACTGGACTTGAATCAGAAGCTTTGAGTTTTCATTACTCATGAACATATGTTTTTTGGCTTCATATAACCGGCATGTGATGTCATGTTGGATTTCAACATGTCCAATCCTTTTGCTCTTTGGGAAGATAAGGCTCAAAATTGCTCTCAATGTATATACAACTTGCTATTGATATTTTACTGCAAAAATTGTCACATTGGGTTGTACTATGATCTTACATGAATCCTTCAGAAGGACCTAACCTTGGTGGCCGATGTGGAGACATCCAAGATATCACAGCAGATTCCTTTGAAGTACATTCACTTCAATAGAATCCCATGCACTTGCTGTATGTATAGTAGGATTGTATATACGCCAGTGACTTATACTTTCCCAAAGTATCTTTCACTGAGATGAAAATGTGACTTTTACAGCGGAGGTCATCTCTTCTCCTTGGTTGGAAGACAACTTTGATATTTCAGAGTCTGTTAAATTAGTTACAGAAAATCCATAGATTTCACTGTGCGATATTAAGGGCGTAGTGACAGATATAGTAAGTATCTCTGAGCACTACACGCATGAATTACTTTAAAGAAAGGGAGAATATTTTTATCCACAGGAAATATAATCACATCTGGGCAGTAAGAAAGGAATTCCTTCAACTTAAAGAAAATGCAATAAATATGTACAGAGGAGTCACCGTAGGATTCCTATTGTGCAGTCTGCTCACCTTTCACCCATGCTATTAAACATTCCCCCGAGATGTCATTACATATAAACAATGTACTGTATGATCATCCATGCCTGAAAAATCCTGTACAAGAGAATCAAGGAGAAAAAGATAGAAACTTAACTCATTTTACCAACATAAGAATCCGTCAGGTCATTTCTGATCCTTTCTAGTAGAAAAAAATGTAAGAGGGGGAGGAATGCTGAGCTCTGTGATATATAGGGTTATATGATAGAGGAGAGAAGCTGAGCTCTGTGATATATAGGGTTATATGATAGAGTAGAGAAGCTGAGCTCTGTGATATATAGGGTTATATGATAGAGTAGAGAAGCTGAGCTCTGTGATATATAGGGTTATATGATAGAGTAGAGAAGCTGAGCTCTGTGATATATAGGGTTATATGATAGAGTAGAGAAGCTGAGCTCTGTGATATATAGGGTTATATGATAGAGTAGAGAAGCTGAGCTCTGTGATATATAGGGTTATAGGATAGAGGAGAGAAGCTGAGCTCTGTGATATATAGGGTTATATGATAGAGGAGAGAAGCTGAGCTCTGTGATATATAGGGTTATATGATAGAGGAGAGAAGCTGAGCTCTGTGATATATAGGGTTATATGAAAGAGTAGAGAAGCTGAGCTCTGTGATATATAGGGTTAAGGGTTATATGATAGAGGAGAGAAGCTGAGCTCTGTGATATATAGGGTTATATGATAGAGGAGAGAAGCTGAGCTCTGTGATATATAGGGTTATATGATAGAGTAGAGAAGCTGAGCTCTGTGATATATAGGGTTAAGGGTTATATGATAGAGGAGAGAAGCTGAGCACTGTGATATATAGGGTTATATGATAGAGGAGAGAAGCTGAGCTCTGTGATATATAGGGTTATATGATAGAGGAGAGAAGCTGAGCTCTGTGATATATAGGGTTATATGATAGAGTAGAGAAGCTGAGCTCTGTGATATATAGGGTTATAGGATAGAGGAGAGAAGCTGAGCTCTGTGATATATAGGGTTATATGATAGAGGAGAGAAGCTGAGCTCTGTGATATATAGGGTTATATGATAGAGTAGAGAAGCTGAGCTCTGTGATATATAGGGTTAAGGGTTATATGATAGAGGAGAGAAGCTGAGCTCTGTGATATATAGGGTTATATGATAGAGGAGAGAAGCTGAGCTCTGTGATATATAGGGTTATATGATAGAGTAGAGAAGCTGAGCTCTGTGATATATAGGGTTAAGGGTTATATGATAGAGGAGAGAAGCTGAGCTCTGTGATATATAGGGTTATATGATAGAGTAGAGAAGCTGAGCTCTGTGATATATAGGGTTAAGGGTTATATGATAGAGGAGAGAAGCTGAGCTCTGTGATATATAGGGTTATATGATAGAGTAGAGAAGCTGAGCTCTGTGATATATAGGGTTATAGGATAGAGGAGAGAAGCTGAGCTCTGTGATATATAGGGTTATATGATAGAGTAGAGAAGCTGAGCTCTGTGATATATAGGGTTAAGGGTTATATGATAGAGGAGAGAAGCTGAGCTCTGTGATATATAGGATTATAGGATAGAGGAGAGAAGCTGAGCTCTGTGATAAATAGGGTTATATGATAGAGGAGAGAAGCTGAGCTCTTTGATATATAGGTTATATGATAGAGGAGAGAAGCTGAGCTCTTTGATATATAGGTTATATGATAGAGGAGAGAAGCTGAGCTCTGTGATAAATAGGGTTATATGATAGAGGAGAGAAGCTGAGCTCTATGATATATAGGGTTATATGATAGAGGAGAGAAGCTGAGCTCTTTGATATATAGGTTATATGATAGAGGAGAGAAGCTGAGCTCTATGATATATAGGGTTATATGATAGAGGAGAGAAGCTGAGCTCTGTGATAAATAGGGTTATATGATAGAGGAGAGAAGCTGAGCTCTTTGATATATAGGTTACTAGCTGGTACCCGCGACTTTGTCTGCGGTGATTGTAGCAGTGGGTATATACAGGCGCGGGTAAGGTCTTCGTACTGTGTATAAGGTATGGGATATGAAATGTAACTTTGTATCTTGTTGTTGCTGTAATTGCGAGAATACGCGAGACTTTTGTGTTGAAGTTAATTTGTATTTGAGCTGCTATATATACGGTGTTGTGAGAAACTTTACATAGTGACTTTGGGACAGACGTATTTGAAGTTAACCCTTTCCCGCCGATGGCATTTTTTGATTTGACTCCCCTCCTTCCAAACCCCATAACTTTTTTATTTCTCCGCTCCCAGAGTCATATGAGGTCTTAATTTTTCCTGGGACAAATTTTTCTTCATGATGCCACCATTATTTATTCTATATCATGTACTGGGAAGCAGGGTAAAAATTCAGAATGGGGTGGATTTGAAGAAAAAATGCATTTCTGCGATTTTCTTACGGGCTTTGGTTTTACGGCGTTCACTGTGCAACCAAAATGACATGTCCCCTGTATTCTGTGCTTCGTTACGATTCCGGGGATACCAAATTTATATGGTTTCATTTACATTTTGACCCCTTAAAAAAAATCCAAAACTGTGTTAAAAAATTTTTTTTTGAAAAGTCGCCATAGTACAGCCGTAACTTTTTTATACGTGCTTGTACGGGGATGTATAGGGCGTCTTTTTTTGCGGGGCCGGGTGTACTTTGTAGTTCTACCATTTTCGGGAAATGTTATTGCTTTGATCACTTTTTATTCAAATTTTTATCAGAATCAAAATAGTGAAAAAATGGCGGTTTGGCACTTTTGACCATTTTTCCCGCTACGGCGTTTACCGAACAGGAAAAATATTTGTATAGCTTTGTAGAGCGGGCGATTTCAGACGTGGGGATACATAACATGTATGTGTTTCACGGTATTTAACTACTTTTATATGTGTTCTAGGGAAAGGGTGGTGATTTGAATTTTTAATCCTTTTTAAAAAAATTTTTATATTTTTTTTACTTTTTTTAAACTTTTTTTTTTTGCATGTATTAGACCGCCTAGGGGTATTGACACGGGTGGGCAGTGTCGCGAATTGTCAGAGTGGTGGGGGCAAACATGGCTGCTCCGGAGCATTAAAGAGCGCCTCCTGGAGTGTCGTTAAGGTGAGGGGTAAAGTGGTAAAGTATATGTATATGTGATTGTGTGGGGTTAGGGGCTAAGCTGTAGAGGGGAATGTGAATTTTGGGGCTTGCTATGGTCCAAAGTGTGTGAGATTGCAGAGATGGTGGTGTGAGTTTGGGTTTTGTGGGGGTCCTGGCACAAACGTATGTGAGCTATTGTGACGAAAAGTAGCCTATTGCGCAATCTGGTGTATTAGCTATGTTTGTGGAAAATTTCAGCCAAATCGGTGGAGCGGTTTTTGCGTGATTGAGGAACAAACATCCGAACATCCAAAACTCACAAACCCACAAACTTTCACATTTATAATATTAATAGGATATGATAGAGTGGGAGAAGCTGAGCTGTGTGATATATAGGGTTATATGATAGAGGAGAGAAGCTGAGCTCTGTAATAAATAGGGTTATATGATAGAGGAGAGAAGCTGAGCTCTGTGATATATAGGGTTATATGATAGAGGAGAGAAGCTGAGCTGTGTGATATATAGGGTTATATGATAGAGGGGGAGAAGCTGAGCTCTGTGATATATAGGGTTATAGGATAGAGGAGAGAAGCTGAGCTGTGTGATATATAGGGTTATATGATAGAGGAGAGAAGCTGAACTCTGTAATAAATAGGGTTATATGATAGAGGAGAGAAGCTGAGCTCTGTGATATATAGGGTTATATGATAGAGGAGAGAAGCTGAGCTCTGTGATATATAGGGTTATATGGTAGAGGAGAGAAGCTGAGCTCTGTGATATATAGGGTTATATGATAGAGGAGAGAAGCTGAGCTCTGTGATATATAGGGTTATATGATAGAGGAGAGAAGCTGAGCTCTGTGATATATAGGGTTATATGATAGAGGAGAGAAGCTGAGCTCTGTGACATATAGGATTATAGGATAGAGGAGAGAAGCTGAGCTCTGTGATATATAGGTTATATGATAGAGGGGGAGAAGCTGAGCTCTGTGATATATAGGGTTATATGATAGAGGAGAGAAGCTGAGCTCTTTGATATATAGGGTTATATGATAGAGGAGAGAAGCTGAGCTCTGTAATAAATAGGGTTATATGATAGAGGAGAGAAGCTGAGCTCTGTGATATATAGGGTTATATGATAGAGGAGAGAAGCTGAGCTCTGAGATACAGTCCTATGAAAAAGTTTGGGCACCCCTATTAATCTTAATCATTTTTTGTTCTAAATATTTTGGTGTTTGCAACAGCCATTTCAGTTTGATATATCTAATAACTGATGGACACAGTAATATTTCAGGATTGAAATGAGGTTTATTGTACTAACAGAAAATGTGCAATATGCATTAAACCAAAATTTGACCGGTGCAAAAGTATGGGCACCCTTATCATTTTATTGATTTGAATTCCCCTAACTACTTTTTACTGACTTACTGAAGCACAAAATTGGTTTTGTAACCTCAGTGAGCTTTGAACTTCATAGCCAGGTGTATCCAATCATAAGAAAAGGTATTTAAGGTGGCCAATTGCAAGTTGATCTCCTATTTGAATCTCCTCTGAAGAGTGGCATCATGGGCTACTCAAAACAACTCTCAAATGATCTGAAAACAAAGATTGTTCAACATAGTTGTTCAGGGGAAGGATACAAAAAGTTGTCTCAGAGATTTAACCTGTCAGTTTCCACTGTGAGGAACATAGTAAGGACATGGAAGAGCACAGGGACAGTTCTTGTTAAGCCCAGAAGTGGCAGGCCAAGAAAAATATCAGAAAGGCAGAGAAGAAGAATGGTGAGAAGAGTCAAGGACAATCCACAGACCACCTCCAAAGAGCTGCAGCATCATCTTGCTGTAGATGGTGTCACTGTGCATCGGTCAACTATACAGCGCACTTTGCACAAATAGAAGCTGTATGGGAGAGTGATGAGAAAGAAGCCGTTTCTGCACGTACGCCACAAATAGAGTTGCCTGAGGTATGAAAAAACACATTTGGACAAGGCAGCTTCATTTTGGAAACAAAAATTGAGTTGTTTGGTTATAAAAAAAGGCGTTATGCATGGCGTCCAAAAAGAAACAGCATTCCAAGAAAAACACATGCTACCCACTGTAAAATTTGGTGGAGGTTCCATCATGCTTTGGGGCTGTGTGGCCAATGCCGGCATCGGGAATCTTGTTAAAGTTGAGGGTCGCATGGATTCCACTCAGTATCAGCAGATTCTTGAGAATAATGTTCAAGAATCAGTGACGAAGGTGATGTTACGCTGGGGATGGATATTTCAGCAAGACAATGATCCAAAACACCGCTCCAAATCCTCAGGCATTCATGCAGAGGAACAATTACAATGTTCTGGAATGGCCATCCCAGTCCCCAGACCTGAATATCATTGAACATCTGTGGGATGATTTGAAGCGGGCTGTCCATGCTCGGCGACCATCTAACTTAACTGAACTTGAATTGTTTGTCCAAAATACCTTCATCCAGGATCCAGGAACTGATTTAAAGCTACAGGAAGCGACTAGAGGCTGTTATCTTTGCAAAAGGAGGATCTACTAAATATTAATGTCACTTTTCTGTTGAGGTGCCCATACTTTTGCACCGGTCAAATTTTGGTTTAATGCATATTGCACATTTTCTGTTAGTACAATAAACCTCATTTTAATCCTGAAATATTACTGTGTCCATCAGTTATTAGATATATCAAACTGAAATGGCTGTTATAAACACCAAAATATTTAGAACTAAAAATGATTAAGATTAATAGGGGTGCCCAAACTTTTTCATAGGACTGTATATAGGGTTATATGATAGAGGAGAGAAGCTGAGCTCTGTGATATATAGGGTTATATGATAGAGGAGAGAAGCTGAGCACTGTGATATATAGGGTTATATGATAGAGGAGAGAAGCTGAGCTCTGTGATATATAGGATTATAGGATAGAGGAGAGAAGCTGAGGTCTGTGATATATAGGTTATATGATAGAGTGGGAGAAGCTGAGCTGTGTGATATATAGGGTTATATGATAGAGGAGAGAAGCTGAGCTCTTTGATATATAGGGTTATATGATAGAGGAGAGAAGCTGAGCTCTGTGATATATAGGGTTATATGATAGAGGAGAGAAGCTGAGCTCTGAGATATATAGGGTTATATGATAGAGGAGAGAAGCTGAGCTCTGTGATATATAGGATTATAGGATAGAGGAGAGAAGCTGAGCTCTGTGATATATAGGGTTATATGATAGAGGAGAGAAGCTGAGCTCTGTGATATATAGGGTTATATGATAGAGGAGAGAAGCTGAGCTCTGTAATATATAGGGTTATATGATAGAGGAGAGAAGCTGAGCTCTGTAATATATAGGGTTATATGATAGAGGAGAGAAGCTGAGCTCTGTAATATATAGGGTTATATGATAGAGGAGAGAAGCTGAGCTCTGTGATATATAGGGTTATATGATAGAGGAGAGAAGCTGAGCTCTGTGATATATAGGGTTATATGATAGAGGAGAGAAGCTGAGCTCTATGATATATAGGGTTATATGATAGAGGAGAGAAGCTGAGCTCTATGATATATAGGGTTATATGATAGAGGAGAGAAGCTGAGCTCTGTGATATATAGGGTTATAGGATAGAGGAGAGAAGCTGAGCTCTGTGATATATAGGGTTATATGATAGAGGAGAGAAGCTGAGCTCTGTAATATATAGGGTTATATGATAGAGGAGAGAAGCTGAGCTCTGTAATATATAGGGTTATATGATAGAGGAGAGAAGCTGAGCTCTGTTATATATAGGGTTTAGAGATGAGCGAACAGTGTTCTATCGAACTCATGTTCGATCGGATATTAGGCTGTTTGGCATGTTCAAATCGAATTGAACACCGCGTGGTAAAGTGCGCCATTACTCGATTCCCCTCCCACCTTCCCTGGCGCCTTTTTTGCTCCAATAACAGCGCAGGGTAGGTGGGACAGGAACTACGACACCGGTGACGTTGAAAAAAGTAGGCAAAACCCATTGGCTGCCGAAAACATGTGACCTCTAATTTAAAAGAACAGCGCCGCCCAGGTTCGCGTCATTCTGAGCTTGCAATTCCGTCCAGCTAGCTAGGGCTTAGATTCTGGGTAGGCAGGGACAGGCTAGGATAGGAAGGAGAAGACAACCAACAGCTCTTATAAGAGCTAAATTCCAGGGAGAAGCTTGTCAGTGTAACGTGGCACTGACGGGCTCAATCGCCGCAACCCAGCTTTCCCAGGATCCTGAATGGAATACACTGACAGTGCATTCCCGTATACCCCATATATACCCCCGATACCCGTTCCAACGGTGTGCCCCCCCACATTCACCCCAGAAATACCCTGCAAGTCCCCTAGCAATAGAATTGGGGCTATATACACCCACAATTTTTACTACTGGTATATAGTGCCATTGTCTCACTGGGAATTCAAAGATTATATTGGGGTTATGTGCACCCACAATTTTTACTACTGGTATATAGTGCCATTGTCTCACTGGGAATTCAAAGAATATATGGGGGTTACGTGCACCCACAATTTTTGCTACTGCTATACAGTGCCATTGTCTCACTGGGAATTCAAAGATTATATTGGGGTTATGTGCACCCACAATTTTTACTACTGGTATACAGTGCCATTGTCTGACTGGGAATTCAAAGAATATATGGGGGTTACGTGCACCCACAATTTTTGCTACTGGTAGATAGTGCCATTGTCTCACTGGGAATTCCACAAATAATTTGGGGATTCATTCAACCTACATCTCAGGCTCTTGCCATATTCACCCAGGTTGTCAGTGCTGCACCAGCTCGTTCCCAGACAGCTCGGCCCGAAAAACACGTTACCTATATAGAGGATTTGGACAATGAAGACAACATGTTCTAAATCTAATGTCTGCACCTTCTCCAGAAATAAAATAAAGGCAGCGTTTAACTTTCAAATAGCACTGCACAAAGGAAGAGCTTATCAGCTTGTCTCATGACATGCTACTGAAAAGTGTCATTTGTGTATCTTAATGTAAATATAGTTGTATAAGCTTTTTGGGTTTTAGGCACTGCCAAGTTATTTATTACCACCCGCTCCCTTATAATGATGATGACGCCAAAGTCACTGTGGGTGTTCAGAGCTCACAGCTTTGGGTGACATTTGTCTTGCTCTCTGTCGGTACCAGCTGTCTTTTTGGATACCGTAAAGTTATGTTGACTTTATTAACAGCTATAGAAGCTTTAGCCAGGTTGTGATGGTGTGTAACCAGGCTCGGACTGGCCCACCGGTGTACCGGGGAATGGGGGATTCAGGGGGAGCCCTGACTTAAAGTTTTGATTTTTACCAATGCAGATGCATTGGTCGGGGCCCGATCGGGATGGCCAGGGGCCCCAACCGGGCACCTGGCCAATGCATCTGCCTCCACACACAGGGGCCCCCATTAGCTGATGCTGAAGAAGTACACATCGGAGGACAACGTGTCTTTCTTCAGCATCAGCTAATGGCTTCTCCCTTCACTTACCTGCAGCTGCTGTCCTGTGAGATCTCCCCTACTGCACGCACGCACGCACGCACTTCCTCCCCCTCCCCCCTCCTCCTCACACTGAGTCCTGTTACATCGCAGCGTGTGGGGAGGACAGGGAGCCGACTGCTGCTGGAATAGGTGAGTAAACTCTTTGTAAAATCTGTATGTTTAATATGTATATATGTACATTTGTGTAAAGTATGTGACTTGTATACTGTGTGAGTACTGTATGTTTGTATACAGGTATGTGTGAGTATATACTGTATGCTATAATAATGTGTATGTATATATGTATGTGTGTGTATATATAGTATTCATACAAGTATATATATGACTTATATGGTATATGAATGTATATAAATGTATATGTGCTATAGTATTGTATGTGTATATTGTATTGTATATATGGTATATGTTTAAGGCCTGGTTCACATCTGCGTTCGGTGATCTGTTTGGGGAGTCTGCATGGGAACCCCCTCCCCCTTCCCCCCGAACGGATTACCAAATGCATTAGCAAGCGGTGTGCAGTGAAAGTACGCGGACCGCATAGACTATAATGGGGTCCATGTGCTTTCCACGCGGTGTCCGCATGAGTCATGTGGACAGGAAAGTAGATTGTAAAGTACTTTTCTGTCCGCATGTTGTATGCAGACACCGCACGGAAAGCACATGGACCCCATTATAGTCTATGTGTGCTTTCACTGCATACCACTTGCTAATGCGTTCGGTAGTCTGTTTGGGAGGGTCCCCATGCGGACTCGAGTGCATTACTGAACGCAGATGTGAACCAGGCCTGAGTGTGTAGGTATATAGTGAGTGCAATCCCATCCACACATTGCAGAAAAACACACACGGCGGACACACTGCAATTTCCAAAACTGTTGCGGTTTTGGAAATTGCAGCATGTCACTTACATCTACAGAAACACCTGCAGTTTCACTATAGGTATAAGGCTAAGTTCACACAGGGTTTTTTGGTCCGGAACCTGAGGCAGAGGCCGCCTCAGGTTCCGGACCAAAAATCGGGTAGCCGCGACTGGATGCACCGGCATCCAGTCACGCACTCTGCTCCAGATTAGGCCCAATAAATGGGCCTAGATGGGAGGAGGGAGTGTCTTCAGGCTGAATCGCGAGGTGAAACGACCTGAAGAATGAGCACCACGCTTCTTTTTCTGGGAGCTGGAACAAACCGGCTCCCGGAAAAAAAAGAACTGACCGGCTCCCATTGATTTCAATGGGAGCCATCTTTTTGGTCAGGATTTTGAGGCAGATACGGCCTCAAAATCCTGACCAAAAATCCCTGCGTGAACTTACCCTAAAGGAAACAAAGTCCTCAGAGGAAACCTCTGCGGAGTTTCTGCAATAAGCGCTGCAGGAAAAACTGATGTGTTGCCGCCAGGGTTTTTCCCGCAGCGCTTTTTGCTTTGTCTTGCTACATGGGGCTTTAGGCTGACGCTAGGTTCACACTAGCGTTCGGCAGTCCGTTCTCAGCGTTCCGTCTTCTGCATGTAGAAGACAGAAAGCTGTCAGACCGGGTGCGGCGGTGTGCGTTTTATGCTCTCCGCCGCAAAACCGTTTAACCGCTAAGGACAGATGAGTATTCTTTTTTTATTTATTTGTTTTTTTATTTTACACCTCCCTCCCACCACATGAGTTGCTCCAATTCCTGGACAACCACTTTAAAGGATTTATCCATCTTTCTAATATTGATGGTCTGTCCTTAGGATAGGCCATCAATATTACATCTGCGATGATACAACAGCCAGGACCTCTGCAGATCAGCTTTTCCAGAACACTTCAGCTACGGGTAATGATAACATTTCTAGGAGCCATGCTGTTCACTTGCCATACAGGCTGTAGCAGTAGGTATATGTAGTGCGCATGGTATAGTGCGTGAGTAGCATGGCTCCCAACATGTTATTACCTTTAACCGCCCTGTCTCGGTACCGCTGATCTGCAGGGTCCTGGCGGTGGGCCCCTAGAAACAATTCCACTGGTGGGCCCTAGACATCCCAGTCCGACCCTGTGTGTAACCCTAACAACACTAAGTGGGATACACATTAATAGTCAGTCTATGTACGCTAAACGTATCACTGAAGTAATTTTTTTTCCCTCTCCCCTAATATAAGAAAGGAACAGACATTAGACCTAGATCGGGGTTCGAGGCTTGTAAAAATCCAGTATTATTTGTTCTTCATGATGTGAAATATGTGTTGAAAAGCAACCCAAGATGAAGTCAGCCATGTGTGCCAGTGTGTTACTTGGCATGCCTTTGCTGGCCCCAACTGTAAGGGTCACTCTCCATTTCCTCCATTTTCCACTCCCCTTCACACCATTTGTGGTGAAGCAATGGGATGCACTGAAATGCACCCTCTAGCCTCGTGTGGGATAGGGACATCAGATGCCACTCCAACCCCCTCGTCTTCCTCCGCCAGCCAACGGTGCGAAGATGAGAGGAGTGTGCTCTGAATGTTTTCTGCCTAGCAGAGGCTAGTTCTCACTTACGAAAATGGCCCCACTTTGACCTGTATATCAGGCACAATGGTGTAGGTTTCAAAGAAACATGGCACCAACAAGTTGGAAAACATGGGCCATGCGTGGACCGTGTTTGAGTCTGGCAAGCTCCAGATCTGCTACCAGGTTCCAGCCATTATCACAGGCGCAAAAATTCCAGGCCCCAGGTGTAGCAGGGAAAAAAAAAAGCCATCTCAGCCAGGATGGCATCCCTGACCTCGGAGGCACTGTGCTGTCTGTCCCCCAAGCTGATGAGCTTCAGCACCGCCTGCTGACGTCTCCCCACGCCAGTGTTTTAGCGTTTTCCGCTAGTAGCTGGGGTTGAGGTTGCAGCGTCGTAGGGTTTCAGTCTACTCCTGCCATGGCCTGGGAGAGGAGATAGGCCACCCCAGTTTGCACCCGGGGAACAGACTCCACCACATTCACCCTGCCTGTCATTAAAGATAAGCACTGCAGCATCCCTGACCACAGGCGCTTGTCCATGTGTCGGTGGTCAAGTGGACCTTGCAGCAAAGCGCAGAGCTCTGGGCCCGACTGATGTTATGGGACACATGCAGGCGCAAGGCAGGGACAGCACACCAAGAGAAGTAGTAACGGCTAGGCCCAGCATAGGGAGGTGCCCCAGCTGCCATCTGCTGACGGAAGGCCTGGGTATCCAGAAGCATAAACAAACACCAACATCTCCAGGGCCAGCAGTTTATCGATGGGGCTGTTAAAGGCTTGGGCATGGGGGTGGGTTGTGTTGTACTTCTGCCTGCAATGAAAAGCTTGGGAAATGTGGAGTGGCTGGGAAGAGGCGCATGATGGTGCAGGCCAAAAGGGCGCATGAGGGTGAACTCCCCAATGTGTCAGAGATAGGTGTGTAGGTGTCCTTGCATCATATACTTGCACCATATTTGGCTTTGGAAGTTAATTTTGTGCCAAAAAGTGGTTAAGACAGTGATCCCTCAGCTACTCCCGTTACACTGTCTAGTGAAATTACCATCTGTGGAAGTGGACCACCACTTGTAAGATCCCAAAGGAAGCAGGCAAGAGATGTGCAGTGCAGAAAAAAAGATGAGAAAATAAGTGTAGGCTGTAGAGCACAGAGGGATCGGAGAGGACAGAGCTGGTGTCGGCCAGGTATTCCCACAACATGCGCCTATACTTGTCCCTCCTGGTGACACTAGGCCCCTGAGTGGCAGTAATTTGTCCAGGGGGGCCATTAACGTGTTCCAGACCTAGGAATAAGTCTTCCAACAGGGTAGAGTTTTGCATGCCTTTGCTTCTACCCACTGTTTTTGCTGCTTAGCTTCCCTCCACATCTACACTGCTTTCACCCCTAAACATCACCCCAGTTTATGCCTTTGCTTCTACCCTTTTTTTTTTTGTTGAATTAGCTTCCCTCCACATCTACACTGCTTTAGCCCCTAAACATCACCCCAGTTTATGCCTTTGCTTCTACCCAGGTTTTTTGTTGATTTAGCTTCCCTCCACATCTACACTGCTTTAGCCCCTAAACATCACCCCAGTTTATGCCTTTGCTTCTACCCAGGTTTTTTGTTGATTTAGCTTCCCTCTACATCTACACTGCTTTAGCCCCTAGACATCACCCCTGTCCATGTGGGGTCGGTGGCCTCGTCATCCACCAACTCCTCTTCCAATTGCGCACTGCCCCCTTACTGCAAACCGCACATGACCACAGCTTGCCTTGATGGCAACTGTGTCTCATGATCCCCACTTAGGTCCAGACAAGTCGGTGGCGGGTCCAAAACCCCAAAATTGGAAGGAAATGGCAGATGCTGCAGTATTTCTAACACCTGTTCCTGGTGCTCGGGCCTGGTCTGTGTTGTACCCTGCACCCTGCTTAACGCAGCTGCCATATCCGAAGTTGTGCTGAGCGCATGCTAATGTTTCGTGTCCAGTGCAATGGATGGGATGGGATTTCACATAAGTCTGCCACTCATGGTTGAGCAACTGAGGGAGTTGACTTTGACGAACCCGAGGGTTTTGGAGTTGCTACTACATCAAAGGTCTGTGCTGCTCACACACTCTGCTCAACACATGATATGTTTAGTGCCAGCAGTGTGGAGACGTCGCACAACAGCCGTTGTTCCAGCAGGTACAGGCGTTGTAGGAGTGCATAGAGGCTAGCAGCGGCAACTATAGACTTTAAAAACTATCCGCACAAGCGCCACACTTTCACCAGTAGCTCAGGAACATTGGGGTACCTTTTTCAAAAGATTAGCAGCAATGAGTTAAAAACGTGGCCCAGGCATGGAATATGTTGCAGGCTGCCAAGCTACAGAGCCGATCCCAGGTTACGGCCATTATCACACATGACAACATGCCTGGGCCCAGGTGCAGTGGCAAAAACCACATTGCCGTCTCATCGAGGATGGCGTGACTCACTTTGTAGGCAGTGTGCTGTCTGGCCCCCAAGCTGATGAGCTTCAGCACGGCCCGCTGACGTCTCCCCACACCAGTGTTGCAGCGTTTCCAGCTCGTAGCTGGGGTCAATTTAACAGCGGAGGAGGGTGGTGTTTCAGCCCTCCTCCCAGGAATGTTGTGTGGGGAGACAAGTCAGGCCACCACATTTTGCGACCCGGTCCACGCCTCAACTACATTCAACCACTGTGCCCAAATTGAAAGGTAGCGTCCCTGTCCGCATGCACTTGTCCATTCGTAACTGGTCACATGGAACTTTAGGGCTAAGCGCTGAATTTAGGGACCGCCTCATGTTTGGGGGAAAGTGCTGGTGTGGACGGCACCGTGCGGTGGCGCAGTAGACACTCTGCCCAAAAAGGGCAGAGTGTCCCCCAGCCGGGATTCCAACATCTCCTGGGACAGATTTCTTGAGATGAGGCCGTTGAAGCCTTGGGCATGTGGGTGGGTTGCGCTGTACTTTAGCATGAAATGAAAGGCTTGGGAGATGGGGAGTTGCTGGGAAGAGGCGCATGATGGCGCGGGCAAAAGGAGAAATGGCAGGAAAAGGTGAGGATAAGGGTGAACTCCCCAAAGTGTCTGAGGCAGATGTGGAGGTGTCCTGGCTGCTGGTCTGGACTGCAGCGCCAGCCCTGTCAACAGTGGGAGAGGCAGTGGCCGCCAGGCCAAACGACGATTATCCTGTGCTTGCTCTCACCCACTGAGCCCAGGGCTTGCCTTCCAAATGATGGCACCCGCAAGAGGTGGTGAGATTCCTCTCCGCAGATCTCCAACCCATCTTGGACTTGCAAATTGCACTAAATTTGTCATGTAACTGACATGTATATGATGAGTCTATCCATTGTCTGTTCATTTTGGTGAAAGTCAGCCTGTCAGCTGACAGACAGCTGTGCTTGTCAGTGATGATGCCACCGGCTGCTTATACCCCCAGTTTTTGCTGCTTAGCTTGCCTCCACATCCACACTGCTTTTGCCCCTACACATCACCCCTATCCATGCCTGTGCCTCTAGCCATAAGTCTGCCACCCATGGAAACTCATGGTGCAGAAAGTGAGGGAGCTGACTCTGAGGAACCCTTGGGTTTTGTAGCTGGTACTCCATCAAAGGTCTCTGCTGCTCACACACCCTGCTGAACATACGGTATCTAGGGTTAGAGCGTGTGGTGACCTCGCACAACAGTAGGTGCTTCAGGCAGATGTAGGCCTTGCTGGAGTGTATTGCGGCTAGCTCCAGGTACTGTAGACTTGGGAAAGTGGGTGTCCAAGTGCCGCACTTTCACCCTTAGCTCAGCTAATTTGGGGTATGTTTTTAAAAATCATTGCACCACTACATTGAACACGTGGGCCAGGCATGGAACGTGTTGGAGGCTGGCAAGCTCCAGAGCCCTCCAACAAGACAAAAAAGCCTGGCCCCAGGGGCAGCGGGGATAAACAAATTGCCATCTCATCCAGGATGGCATCCCTGACCTCAGAGGCAGTGTGCTGTCCGTCTCCCAAGCTGATGAGCTTCAGCCCAGCCTGCTGACGTCTCCCCACACCAGTGTTGCAGCGTTTTCAGCTCGTAGCTGGGGTCAATCTAACAGCGGAGGAGGAGGAGGGTGGTGTTTCAGCCCTCCTCCCAGGAATGTTTTGTGGGGAGACAAGTCAGGAAAATTCTTGAAACAGGGGAGAGTTTTGCATCTTTGCCCTTGCTGCCTATGGACATCCCTTTGCCTCTAGCCACCATTTTCCCTGCTTTGCTTGCCTCCACATCCACATTGCTTTTGCCCCTAGACATCACCCCAGTACATGCCTTAGCTTGTACCCCCAGTTTTTCCTGCTTAGCTTGCCTCCACATCCACACTGCTTTTGCCCCTAGACATCACCCCAGTCCATGCCTTAGCTTGTACCCCCAGTTTTTCCTGCTTAGCTTGCCTCCACATCCACACTGCTTTTGCCCCTATACATCATCCCTATCCATGCCTCTGCCCCTAGCCATAACTCTGCCACCCCTGGAAACTCATGGTGCAGAAACTTTGGGAGCTGACTTTGAGGAACCCTTGGGTTTTGTAGATGGAACTCCATCAAAGGTCTGTGCAGCTCACACACCCTGCTCAAGATATGGTATTGTAGGGTTTCAGTGTGTGTGAATGACGGACAACAGCCTGTGTTTGGACAGATGTAGGCCTTGCTAGAGTGTTTTTAGGCTAGCAGCAACTCCTGTACACTTGCAAAAGTGGGCGCACAAGCGCCGCATTTTCAACAGTAGCTTCGGTACATTTGGGTATGTTTTCAAAAAACGTTGCACCACTAGGTTAGACGTGGGCCAAACATGGAACTTGGAGGCTGGCAAGCTCCAGAGCCGCTACCAGGTTCCAGCCATTATCACAGGCGTAAAAATGCCAGGCCCCAGGTGTAGCAGGGAAAAAAAAATGCCATCTCAGCCAGGATGGCAACCCTGACCTCGGAGGCACTGTGCTGTCTGTCCCCCAAGCTGATGAGCCTCAACACTGCCTGCTGACGTCTCCCCACACCAGTGTTTTAGCGTTTGCCACTAGTAGCTGGGGTGGAGGTTGCAGCGTCGTAGGGTTTCAGTCTACTCCTGCCATGAATTTTGGCCTGGGAGAGGAGATAGGGTACCTCAGTTTGCACCCCGGGACCAGACTCCACCACATTCACCCTGCCTGTCCTTAAAGATAAGCAGCATCCCTGACCACAGGCGCTTGTCCAAGTGTTGGTGGTCAAGTGGACCTTGCAGCAAAGCGCGGAACTAAGGGCCCAACTAATGTTGAGTGACACGTGCTGGCGGGGACGCCACACCGGGAGAAATTGTGACAGCTAGGGACGGCATAGTGAGGTGCCACAGTTGCCATCAGGTTGCCATCAGGTCCGGGAAGGCGGGAGTTTCAACAAGCCGGAACGCCAACATCTCCTGGGCCAGCAGTTTAGCGATGTTGGCGTTCTAGGCTTGCGTGGGTGGGTGGTTAGCGGTGTATTTCTGCCGGCGCTCCAATGTCTGAGAGATGGTGGGTTGTTGTAAAGAAGTGCCTGATGGTGTCTTTGATGGTGCAGGAGAAGGAGATAAGACAGAAACAGGAGAGGATGAAGGAGAAGTCAACAAAGTGGCGGAGGCAAATGAAGTGATGTCCTGGCTCGTCCTCTGGAGTGCATCGCCAGCACTGTGAGCAGAGGCAGTGGCATGAACGGCGGGCGACGTTTGTCCTGCCGTTGCTGCCTGCCACTGATTCCAGTGCTTGGATTCCAAATGACGGTGCATTGAAGTGGTGGACAGGTTGCTCTTCTCAGGGCCCCTACTCGATTTCGAGAGGCAAATTGTGTAGACAACACTATATCTGTCCTCGGCGCATTCCTTGAAAAAACTCTACACCTTCGAGAAACGTGCCCTCGATGGGGGAGTTTTTCTGGGCTGGGTACAAAAGGGAACATCTTCGGACATTCCGGGTCTGGCCTGGCTTCGGCGAAGCAGCTGACCTCTGCCTCTGGACATGTCTCTGCCTCTAGCTACCCTTTTTGGTGCTGCACCTGCCTCAACATCCACACTACTTTCCCAGCTTGACATCCGCCTTGTCCAGGTGGGGTCGGTGTCCTCGTCGTCCACCACCTCCTCTTCCAACTCCTGTCTCGCCTCCTCCTCCTGCACAATGCGCATGTCAACTGGCTGCCCTGACAGCAACTGCATCTCATCGTCGTCGATGAGGGTGGGTTGCTGGTCATCCGCCACCAAATAGACCGGAGATGGAGGAGACTCTAGTGTTTGAGCATCTGGACACAGATACTCGTCTGTTAGGTCCGTGGAATCGCGAAATGGAGGGGCAGGTTGCGGTACAGTCAAAGGAAGGGAGAACAGCTCTGGGGAGCAGGGACAGTTGGGGTTATTGTTCTGGGAAGATTGGGAATTTTGGGTGGAAGGAGGACAAGACTGTTGGGTAAGAGGAGGTAGAGGCTGACTGGCTGGTGGACAATGTGCTTTAAGCGTTATCCGACAGCCATTGCAAGACCTGTTCCTGGTTCTCGGGCCTACTAATCTTTGTACCATTCAGCCTAGTTAATGTGGAACTTTTGTGCAAAGCGCAGAACTTAGGGCCCGCCTGATGTTAAGGGACACACGCTGGTACAAGGCTCAACTCACCCTAAGTGCCAAAAACACTGCTGGTGCAAGGCTCTACTCATGCCAAGGGCCTCAATCTCTGCTGGTAGCTCAGCTTAAGGTCCTGTAACTTTGTTTGGAAGGGCTCATGTTAAGGGCTAGAAAAGTGAATTTTGGAAGGTCTTACCACATCACACACACACACACACACTCACACTCAAAATGACAGTTAAGGGTGAGGGCTTTTGGAATTCCCATTGCCTATTCCATTTGTGGTTGTCATGGGGAACGTGATTTAAAGGGGTGGTTGTTACTGTTTGTTGAGCTTAAATTGGGGTTTGTGTCCATCCATTTGGGGAGTAAAGAAGGTTTCCAGGTATTTTCCCACTTTGATAGAGGTTTTTTTGAATGTGGAAAGTGTGTAGTTGTTAGGCTGTGATGTTGGGGTAATAGAGGGTCTTTGGTGTGTTAGATGCCCCCAGACATGCTTCCCCTGCTGTCCCAGTGTCATTCCAGGGTGTTGGTATCATTTCCTGGGGTGTCATAGAGGACTTGGTGACCCTCCAGACACGGATTTGGGTTTCCCCCTTAACGAGTATCTGTTCCCCATAGACTATAATGGGGTTCGAAACCCGTTCGAACACACGAACATTGAGCGGCTGTTCGAATCGAATTTCGAACCTCGAACATTTTAGTGTTCGCTCATCTCTAATAGGGTTATATGATAGCGTAGAGAAGCTGAGCTCTGTGATATATAGGTTATATGATAGAGGAGAGAAGCTGAGCTCTGTGATATATAGGGTTATATGATAGAGGGGGAGAAGCTGAGCTCTGTGATATATAGGGTTATATGATAGAGGAGAGAAGCTGAGCTCTGTGATATATAGGTTATATGATAGAGGAGAGAAGCTGTGCTCTGTGATATATAGGTTATATGATAGAGGAGAGAAGCTGAGCTCTGTGATATATAGGGTTATATGATAGAGGAGAGAAGCTGAGCTCTGTGATATATAGGATTATATGATAGAGGAGAGAAGCTGAGCTCTGTGATATATAGGGTTATATGATAGAGGAGAGAAGCTGTGCTCTGTGATATATAGGTTATATGATAGAGGAGAGAAGCTGAGCTCTGTGATATATAGGGTTATAGGATAGAGGAGAGAAGCTGAGCTCTGTGATATATAGGTTATATGATAGAGGAGAGAAGCTGAGCTGTGTGATATATAGGGTTATATGATAGAGGGGGAGAAGCTGAGCTCTGTGATATATAGGGTTATAGGATAGAGGAGAGAAGCTGAGCTCTGTGATATATAGGTTATATGATAGAGGAGAGAAGCTGAGCTGTGTGATATATAGGGTTATAGGATAGAGGAGGGAGGCTGAGCTCTGTGATATATAGGATTATATGATAGAGGAGAGAAGCTGAGCTCTGTGATATATAGGGTTATATGATAGAGGAGAGAAGCTGAGCTCTGAGATATATAGGGTTATATGATAGAGGAGAGAAGCTGAGCTCTGTGATATATAGGGTTATATGATAGAGGAGAGAAGCTGTGCTCTGTGATATATAGGGTTATAGGATAGAGGAGAGAAGCTGAGCTCTGTGATATATAGGTTATATGATAGAGGAGAGAAGCTGAGCTGTGTGATATATAGGGTTATATGATAGAGGGGGAGAAGCTGAGCTCTGTGATATATAGGGTTATAGGATAGAGGAGAGAAGCTGAGCTCTGTGATATATAGGTTATATGATAGAGGAGAGAAGCTGAGCTGTGTGATATATAGGGTTATATGATAGAGGAGAGAAGCTGAGCTCTGTGATATATAGGTTATATGATAGAGGGGGAGAAGCTGAGCTCTATGATATATAGAGTTATATGATAGAGGAGAGAAGCTGAGCTCTGTGATATATAGGTTATATGATAGAGGGGGAGAAGCTGAGCTCTATGATATATAGAGTTATATGATAGAGGAGAGAAGCTGAGCTGTGTGATATATAGGATTATATGATAGAGGAGAGAAGCTGAGCTGTGTGATATATAGGGTTATATGATAGAGGAGAGAAGCTGAGCTCTGTGATATATAGGGTTATAGGATAGAGGAGAGAAGCTGAGCTGTGTGATATATAGGTTATATGATAGAGGAGAGAAGCTGAGCTGTGTGATATATAGGATTATATGATAGAGGAGAGAAGCTGAGCTCTGTGATATGTAGGGTTATATGATAGAGGAGAGAAGCTGTGCTCTGTGATATATAGGGTTATATGATTTTTGGCCAGAGGACGCCCTTTATGGCCTCCATTTGATCCAATAAGATAGACAGTCACTGTCGATGGAGAGACATTATGGCAGTATACATTCACATCCTTCCTATCTATTTGATCTGTAATCTCTATCACTCCATTCTAAGGTTTTCTTATCCTTCATACGTCCCATTCTATCCAATATCTCGACCCATAATGGTTTTATTAAGAAGTGATTTTAATATTTTCCGAAACTTAAAAGGAAAAAATTTGAACAGATCAATTTCCTTGGCGGTGAAAAATGACAGGGGAAGTAACATGGCCGTCCAATATCCTTTTAAAGAACAAAAAGCTATCATTTGTCAATGCTTTATGTTACCAAAAAGTAATTGTCTATCCATCTTGTGCTATCTCTCAGAGGCCGACAATTTCTCTTTCTGTCTGCAAGACTGATGAGCGATATGTCGAGAACTCCGCTCTACTTTTTTATGCCTGATCCCATTTTTGGATATTTTATATTCTTCAAAATTGTCCATAACTATTGTAAATTGTAGGTTTGGATAGACTCAGGAAGCCAAAGAATGTGATTCCCTATGGGCACCCCGGGTCATCGCTCTAAGTTGTGGAGTTTGCAGAAAGATTTCGGTAGGCACAAAGTAAAACCTGTAATTGTGGCTTTATGAAAGGAAAATGTTATGTCTGTTTTCAATCATAACTCGATGCCGCTTCAATCTTTTAACCAAGTCGGAGAGAGAATATGCGGGCACTCGGCGCATTGCGATACTTTGTATCATTCACATTCTTTATTTAAGAGCCTCATAAATGGATCTCGGTGCATAAACACGGAGGGCTTACTTTAAAGAGCGACTCCTGCCAAAATAGGCATTTAATGTCTAATCATTTTGGCAATAGAACACCCAAAAGTCAAAGCAATAAAAGAGCCTGGAAGAGATTTATAATATGCGGGGTATGGGCTATAGAATATAGAGAATAGGTATTGATCGGAGTCCATCTCCTTTGTGTTATAACGGGACATTACCATGGCGGTTATGTATGAAATAAATAAGAGACGCTATTATCACTTCATATATAGGATCTGCTGGAGATATTTAGTATCTCACTCTTTCCAAAAACTGTGGGTCACGACCCCCTGGGGGGTTATGCAAACACTTTCTGGGGTCATGAGCCAAGTTGAGAACTTTCTTGCATTTTAACTCTGCCAGCAATACTGGTTGATGGTATTTTGGAAGCATTGCAAAAGGATGCTGATGATGTCGCAGTCATGTGACCAGGCATAGTTAGGAGCGGATCTTGGACTATGGTGTCTGTAGGATAGAAGTGGTGCAGGGATGGATGTAGAAAGAACATAGAGGTAGCAGGGATGAGTATGGTGGGGAAAGATGGATGTAGATGCGGTGTTTGTTGGAGGAAGTGGGGTGGAAAAAGTGAATGCAGCAGAGCTGAGTGCGGGGGTGGATTGAAGTCTACAGAGCTGAGTGCATGGTGGTAGCAGGTTGTATGCAAGGAGCAAACATGCAAGCACCAGAGTTGTGGGTAAAGGGGAAGTACAGAGGTATCAGGATGGAAATAATAGGGGCAGCAGTGGTGTACATGTGTGTGGACGGGGAAATATGGAGGTAGCAGAGCTGTGGATGTAGCAGGGCTGAGTATGGCGGCGGAAGATGGATGTAGAAGCACTGTTTGATGGTGGAAGTGGATGAGCAGGACAAGGTGTGGTGGAAAATGTGAATGCAGCAGAGCTGAGTTCGGGGGTGGACTGAAGTCTACATAGCTGAGTGCATGGTGGTAGCAGGTTGTATGCAAGGAGGAAACATACATGCACCAGGGTTGGGGGTAAAGTGGGAAGTACAGAGGTATCAGGATGGAAATAATAGGGGTAGCAGTGGTGTACATGTGTGTGTACGGGAAATATGGAGGTAGCAGAGCTGTGGATGTAGCAGGGCTGAGTATGGTGGTGGAAGATGGATGTAGAAGCACTGTTTGTTGGTGGAAGTGGATGAGCAGGACAAGGTGTGTGGTGGAACATGTGAATGCAGCAAAGCTGAGTGTGGGGGTGGATTGAAGTCTACAGAGCTGAGTGCATGGTTGTAGCAGGTTGTATGCAGGGAGGAAACATGCATGCACCAGGGTTGGGGGTAAGAGGGGAAGTACAGAGTTATCAGGATGGAAATAATAGGGGCAGGAGTGGTGTACATGTGTGTGGACGGGGAAATATGGAGGTAGCAGAGCTGTGGATGTAGCAGGGCCGAGTATGGTGGTGGAAGATGGATGTAGAAGCACTGTTTGTTGGTGGAAGTGGGTGAGCAGGACAAGGTGTGTGGTGGAAAATGTGAATGCAGCAAAGCTGAGTGTGGGGGTGGAAGATGGATGTAGAAGAACTGTTTGTTGGTGGAAGTGGATGAGCAGGACAAGGTGTGTGGTGGAAAATGTGAATTCAGCAAAGCTGAGTGTGGGGGTGGATTGAAGTCTACAGAGCTGTGTGCATGGTGGTAGCAGGTTGTATGCAAGGAAGAAACATACATGCACCAGGGTTGGGGGTAAAAGGGGAAGTACAGAGGTATCAGGAAGGAAGTAATAGGGGCAGCAGTGATGTATCTGTGTATGGACAGGGAAAGAAGGTGGTAGCAGAGCTGTGTGTGAAGGGGGAAAACTTGGACGCAGCAGAACTGTGTTGTGAGAACGTGAAGGTTGCATAGCTATGTATGTGTAAAAAGAGTGTATAACAGAACAATAAGCAGAACAGAGGCAGTATACAGATGAAAAGCAGAATAGAGGATACAGTCAATATAGCTGAACTTTTTTTCTTTTGAGTGGGACTGTTCAAAGTCCTGAACTAAAGTAATCCCAGAAAGTTGGTCCCTTTATCATCTGTGACCCGTCACCTGTAATAATAGAGTCTACTGAAGTATAGCTGCAGATTAAACAATGGACGTGCGTAGAGATGAGCGAGTAGTATTCGATCGAGTAGGTATTCGATCGAATACTACGGTATTCGAAATACTCCTACTCGATCGAACACTACTAGCTGTTCGAAGTTAAGATTCGATGCAGAATCAGCGTTGATTGGCAGAATGCTATACATTGCTAATCAACGCTCTTCTCTTACCTTTAGAAGTCTTCTCCCTGCGCAGCGTCCCCGCGTCCTCTTCCGGCTCTGAATTCACTCTGCTTAGGCACTGGGCCTGGGCAGAGCCGACTGCGCATGCCCGCGCATGCGCAGTTGGCTCTACCTAGGCCCGATGCCTAGCAGAGTGAATTCAAGGCCGGAAGAGGACGCGGGGACGCTGCGCAGGGAGAAGAATCCAGCCCGACCCTCACTCGTGGACTTGGTAAGTAGAACTTGATCGAATGTTGCGTACCCCTGAAACGAGCATTTCCCCCCCATAGACTATAATGGGGTTCGAAACCCGTTCGAACAGTCGAACAGTGTGCGGCTGTTCAAATCGGATTTTGAACCTCGAACATTTTAGTGTTCGCTCATCTCTAGACGTGCGTATTAGTTAAAGCTTGGTAGACCCAAGTAGTAAGAACATATGGCACAGCTGTTTGTGTTCATGAGGCCTAAGGATACTATGCGGCTAGAGAGTCTTGTCTGGATGCTGCTTGTGAACTAGATATAGATATCAGTAGAAGCTCATCACGATGGAACCACAGATGAGCCCCCCATAACACAGGCCCCCCACCTACCATATACCATTTATATCATTGCCATTTTCTATGTAGCATACTTGAGCACTCCCTTTACTCTCCCCATCGCAACATCCCGATTTCTAAAGCACCCATTAGATCTGATGTGTAGTTGATAAGTACCTCAGTACAATAAAAACCTAAATCGTTTCCTCCACATAGAAACACAATTTGAGTACATTCTCTTCTCGACATGATTCACGGTTTTGCGTTTTGCCTCATTCTATTATATCGGATCTCGCCGGTTCATATCTAATCATTTTTAGCTTTTATGTAGAATACTTGAGTACAATTTCCCTTTGTATAGTGCTCTGCCTATTTTTATCATATTTAAAGACCTTAATCCTTCATAATCTCCCTAAACTCTTGTTTGCATAGACGGATTTTATTGTACCGATCGTTTCGCTAGAAAACAGTTTATGCGAGGACATTGTAGAACGTAAAGTGGAGGTTACAACGTCTCATTTCGCACTTCCAGCAGTGGAGGGGTATTGAACTAACTTTATTGTATTCTTTGCTAAAGCGTCAACAGACTGTTCTGTAGCATTATATTTTGGGCGAATTATGGGGGTATAATAAATACATGACGTGGCTTCAAAAAAAAAAAGATCACTTAGGCATTTGTGCATGCAGTATAATGCAGAATACTATATATATATACAGTCCTATGAAAAAGTTTGGGCACCCCTATTAATCTTAATCATTTTTAGTTCTAAATATTTTGGTGTTTGCAACAGCCATTTCAGTTTGATATATCTAATAACTGATGGACACAGTAATATTTCAGGATTGAAATGAGGTTTATTGTACTAACAGAAAATGCGCAATATGCATTAAACCAAAATTTGACCGGTGCAAAAGTATGGGCACCTCAACAGAAAAGTGACATTAATATTTAGTAGATCCTCCTTTTGCAAAGATAACAGCCTCTAGTCGCTTCCTGTAGCTTTTAATCAGTTCCTGGATCCTGGATAAAGGTATTTTGGACAAACAATTCAAGTTCAGTTAAGTTAGATGGTCGCCGAGCATGGACAGCCCGCTTCAAATCATCCCACAGATGTTCAATGATATTCAGGTCTGGGGACTGGGATGACCATTCCAGAACATTGTAATTGTTCCTCTGCATGAATGCCTGAGGATTTGGAGCGGTGTTTTGGATCATTGTCTTGCTGAAATATCCATCCCCGGCGTAACTTCAACTTCGTCACTGATTCTTGAACATTATTCTCAAGAATCTGCTGATACTGAGTGGAATCCATGCGACTCTCAACTTTAACAAGATTCCCGGTGCCGGCATTGGCCACACAGCCCCAAAGCATGATGGAACCTCCACCAAATTTTACAGTGGGTAGCAAGTGTTTTTCTTGGAATGCTGTTTCTTTTTGGACGCCATGCATAACGCCTTTTTTTTATAACCAAACAACTCAATCTTTGTTTCCAAAATGAAGCTGGCTTGTCCAAATGTGCTTTTTCATACCTCAGGCAACTCTATTTGTGGCGTACGTGCAGAAACGGCTTCTTTCTCATCACTCTCCCATACAGCTTCTATTTGTGCAAAGTGCGCTGTATAGTTGACCGATGCACAGTGACACCATCTGCAGCAAGATGATGCTGCAGCTCTTTGGAGGTGGTCTGTGGATTGTCCTTGACTGTTCTCACCATTCTTCTTCTTTGCCTTTCTGATATTTTTCTTGGCCTGCCACTTCTGGGCTTAACAAGAACTGTCCCTGTGGTCTTCCATTTCCTTACTATGTTCCTCACAGTGGAAACTGACAGGTTAAATCTCTGAGACAACGTTTTGTATCCTTCCCCTGAACAACTATGTTGAACAATCTTTGTTTTCAGATCATTTGAGAGCGGGCTGTCCATGTTTGGCGACCATCAAACTTAACTGAACTTGAATTGTTTTGTAGAAAGAAATGGTCCAAAATACCTTCATCCAGGATCCAGGAACTGATTAAAAGCTACAGGAAGCGACTAGAGGCTGTTATCTTTGCAAAAGGAGGATCTACTAAATATTAATGTCACTTTTCTGTTGAGGTGCCCATACTTTTGCACCGGTCAAATTTTGGTTTAATGCATATTGCGCATTTTCTGTTAGTACAATAAACCTCATTTCAATCCTGAAATATTACTGTGTCCATCAGTTATTAGATATATCAAACTGAAATGGCTGCTGCAAACACCAAAATATTTAGAACTAAAAATGATTAAGATTAATAGGGGTGCCCAAACTTTTTCATAGGACTGTATAGCAAGGGATTCTGAATTACGTGAACCATTAGTGCCCTACTGGGATCACTACATAAGCGTTAGGCTACATTTGGCGGTATACAGTCCATAGCTATTATTTTGTACATGACTAATATAATACTATACTTTTAGTGGAGCAAACCAGGTGAAACGGAGGGCTAAGTTGATGGTAGGACTTGGGCACTCTGAGTCAATGAGGGACAGTGGATATAGATGTATGAAGACGGATGTGGATGTGAGTCGGTGTCCAGTTTAGGCTGGTATCAGTCTCCGCAACAGTGTTGGTGCTGTTCTATAGTCAGGAGATGGGAGTTATCCCTGCTAACCTAATTTTCATTGGTAATACCATGAGTGACCTTGTTTTCAACCCTGTCTATTGAGTATTATTCCTCCACCTACCATGGTGGACACTCATAAGATAAGATAATTCTTTATTAGTCCCACAGTGGGGAAATTTCAGGAATGAAGGAAGACTTCATAGTCATCATCATTAGTTCTCTGTGCGGAGTGATCTTCGCTTGGTCTGATGCAGATTATACAGCCTGGTCGCGCGCGGAAGGAAGGACTTGCGATAGCTCCTTCTCCCACTTGCGGTGCAGCAGACGGTCACTTACAGTGCTGCCAAGTCCCATCAAGGTCCCATACATGGGGTGGGATTTGTTCTCCCGCATGGAGGTCACCACAGAAAGTATCCTTCTGTCACCTACCACCTGTACTGGGTCCAGGGGGCCCCCAGGACAGAGCTGGCCCTCCTGATCAGCCTGTCAAGTCTATTTCTGTCCCTGGTTGATATACTGCTCCCCCAGCAGGCCACACCGAAAAAGATGGCTGAAGCAACCATAGAGGTGAAGAAGGCCCTAAGAAGTGTCCCCTGGACTCCGAAGGCCCTCAGCCTCCTGAGCAGGTAGAGTCTGCTGTGGCCCTTTCTGTGCAGCGCCTCCAGGTGATCAGCCCAGTCAATAAGTCCACGAGTCTAGTCTCATGGGCTTATTGCTGTTATGATGTGCCCCAGGAAAACACTACTAGCACCATAGGACACCTTGGAAGCTTCCTTTGCAGGATGTGCCCCATGGGAACATTACCTCCACCATAATAAACCTTGCAGGCTTCCTTAGCAGTTCACCAGCCTTGGAGGAGCATCAGAGGGTTTGAGATCATTGGCATTACATGGCAATCCAAACTATACAACTCAAAGTCCACAGGAAATATTGTTGAAGCTGGAAAGTAGAGCACATCCTCTTGTGATCGGTTTATCTGTATACCAGGTGTCCTTTTCTGAACATATGGACTTTCTGATCAAGGCAGTAATTGTGTTCCTCTCTGGGGTGCCATTCAGTCACTCACTGCTAGCTAGTACACTCTGTGCCCTGTACACGTCTTCCATTTCTTGGCCTAGTCTTATTCCCCAGACAATAGTCAATAGTGCTTGAGCTCAAGTGCCTTCTGCTGTGTATATAGCTAGATATCAAATAAATATATATATATATATATATATATATATATATATATATATATATATTTGAAGTGATGTTGATACCAGTGTTCTGTGGTTCTCTGGTCATTCTCTCTGCACTGAGATGTTAGGATAGTGGTTGAGTATCTACCACAGTGTATACCTGAGCTTGCTTTGTGTCTCAGTGGATACTAGCTCAGGTGTGTGTAATTGTCGTCAACCTATCAGGTCTTTCCGGGGTCTGTATCAGGCTGACTGCTGGCTTCAGCCTCCGCCGGTTTTCTTGGTTACCAGCTTGGATTCTTGGCCCAGTTTAGAAGGAGGGTTTTGTTGTAGTAGTATGGCTTCTGGAGCAGAATTGGCATCGGTGTGAGTTGTGTTCTGTGAGAAAGTCTTTTTTCCCTCAAACTTCCCTGTTCAATCCCTGTCCTGTATTTCTTGCTGCCAGTCATTGTTTGGTATAAGTGAGTTTCTGTTTTTGGTTGAGGCTTGTTTTGCCCCTGTCCTGTGATACCCTTTCCTCACTACTCCACTCCTCCTCTCTTCAGTTCTTGCTGTGTGTTAGTGGTTGTGCTGCACCTGTTAGTTCTCCAGCACATCCCATCCTAGGTAGTACTGTTTGCAGCTGCACTTATTCTTTTGTTAGGGGTGACCACCTCTAGTTTCTCAGACCCTAGCCTCTTTCAGCTCTCATCCTACCTGTCTGTTAGGTCTTCATATTTAGAGAGCTAGTAGTTGTCGGGGCCGAGCTTAGCTCGGGAACAGCTGACCAACACCCTCAGACAGGGCCTAGTTAGCCGTCGTAGTGCTAGGGATAGATTACCTACCCCGTTTCCCTGGTAGTGCAAGCAACATTCGGTACCACAGTTGTCGGACATCTACATAACCATGACAAGTTTGTGTTAAAGTTTTCAGCCATGATTCTTGAAAAGTGTCTGCTCCTGCCCAGTGATTGGTGATTGTCCTGACTTAGACGTGATCCTTTGGACCAATACTGTATACCTGGGTGTTTTCTCTAGTCTTATAATAAACTCCACGGCTAGACAAAATGGAAGCAGTTGGCGTGGCCCATTATTGGCCCATCATTGGCTTGTGTTTTGTAAATGCAAGTCCTTTAGGGCACAGTAGTAGACAGAGAAGTCCAAATGTGGTAGGCAACCATGATATGGGGCACAGAGGTGAGCCATTACCACTGGCGAAAAATTAAGTTTCAAGAATTTCAAGTGGAATTTTTCCACTCCATCAATTTCCACCATGGAATGTGCCACAAAATATGCAAATTTACCATCTTCCACTCACTTCAATGGGAGTTATCAGACAGAATCCACCTTAATATTGAGCATATATAAATAGACTCTAGCTATGATTCTGTTTATGCAGTACTGTATATCTCAGACCTTTGCTGTTGTATATCTGAAGCATGGTGGTATTGTTTTTTTTTTGTTTTTTGTTTTTTTATAATGTAGATTGTGAGCCCCATATAGAGCTCACAACATACATTTTTCCCTATCAGTATGTCTTTGGTATATGGGATGGAAATCCATGCAAACACGGGGAGAACATACAAACTCCTTGCAGATGGTTTTATGCCCTTGGCGGGATTTGAACACCAGGACTCCAGTGCTGCAAGGCTGTAGTGCTAACCACTGAGCCACTGTGTGGCCCCAAGCATGGGGGTATTGTGACTAGTTTTGTATATTTATGTGCCCCCTTAATATCTATGAGAGCTCAAATCTCCATGCCACAGGACCAGCCAAAGATGTGGACTATCTTCGCCTCTACTTCACCATACTTCAGAAATAAATGAAAACAATTGTATCCATTACTAATACACGTAGCGCCACGTAATTCTAAATTGGATGTCTTACCACAATTATAACATGACATTACGGCTTCCTTATTTGAACAGGGCACGGTGGGGGAATGCGTACTAATTTCTTTTTTCCATGTCCGTTACTTCTATTCTGAACCAAGTGCACGAAAACCCACTAGAGATACTCGATCATATCATTGTCAGCTGTTGTAGAAGTCGTCTCGTGTTTATCATCCTCTAGGCGTCCTTTGGTGCTCATCTCCAATGAATAATGTAGTGCAATCTCATGACACATGTTTTTGGATTGTGGTGTAACACATCTTTGGAAACAAAACAAGCTTACGCAAATTTTTGGATCCTAATTGAAATTTTTCTTTCTCGTAAAAAACATCAACTCATTTCATGCATGGAGAAATAAGAAGAAACAGAATGAAAGCAGGATGATGTAGGAGAGGACGAGGAAAGTAGGAGAAGCTGAGAAGGATTGTATCGTTGTAGATGAATCTATATTAGGTAATAATTAGAGAAGAGCAAATTTCCTGAAATTTATTTCAAGTCCAATTTGATTAAATTGGCTATGAGATTTGATTTGTTCAAATTTAGTCTGAATTAATATTGCCCCATGGCCCTGAAATGGACATCTAGGACTGTATCCATCCCCCTTCAAGTCTTTTTCAAGATGGCATTAGTAATGTTGTCAAGTTGACAGCAATGACTGCTACCAATAGTCCCTGATGGTTGGCTGTTCTATTGGAACAACTGCCTGTAAGTATTTATGGGGGAATTTGATCCTTCTTGCTATAATACAGGTATACACAGGTGGAATCCGGTGGAGAGATGGAATAAGCCAGGAGCAGATAGGTATTGAATAGTAGTAGTCCAAGATATGGCTTGAAGTGTAGATCCAAAGGTAACACAGCATGGAGTAGAAACAGTCTGGGTAGGACAGTTCTGAGGAGCAGGAGACTGGAACAAGTCACAATATTCGAGCAAAGGCTCTACTGCCTCATAGGTATAAATAGGCCCAAACAGGAAACAAGATGGCTTCACATTGGTACAGATCAGTCATCTTTGTTAAGGCAATTCCTAGTGGTGAGGAGTGGAAGTACAACAATATTTCAGAGTGAGAGGAATAGTGGCCACTAGTCTTAGATTATCAAAATAGACCAGAATTCTGACGCTTCTTCTCTGTCTTCTTCTGACCTATAAAAGGATAGCCCCCATTTTTAGCTATATGTGGAAAATTGATCACAAAATTTGAAATTCATCGAAGTCCAAAACTTTTGGCAAATTTGTAACAAATTTGATTTGTGCCAAACCAATTCACTCAACTCTAGTCATAATGCAAGTAAGACGGGCAAGCTGTGACTACCCCTTTGTATTAAGAGCTGTGGTCACAATAAATATCAGCTGCCGGGAATACGATGGAATTCATGACCCCATGTCTTCAAAGGTAAAACAAGACTAAAGCAAAGTATTAGAGAGACCTAAGGCAAAACAATAAGAACATTCATTGTAAATTTCTATCAATTCTTATGTTTAGTGACAGAACGTTCACTTCCATTCCCATGACAACTTACCCTCTGGGCGTCAACCACTTGGCCGAGCTTTGTCTATATATGGTACATTGTTTCTCTAGGGGTAACGGAAGAACAAAGCCGAAAAAAACCTTATGCCAAAAAATAACGCCAAAATAGAAATTACAGGAAAAGTTACTTTATGGGAATTGATGCATAGGAGTTTCTCAATTTCAATTCTGGACATAAAGGTGCCACGGTACGACAGCCCCTTGATCTCCAATGATATAACACAGGCTCTGCAACTAGTTTTTGCATTGTTCCAAGGATCGAAACCACTGGCAATCTGAATTCCACGTGGCTCCTCTGTTGCCTCATTCTCCCACGTGGAGAGACAAAATCAGCCTGCCCCAGAGGACCAGAGATCAGAGAATCATCTACTGGACCAAGGTTTATACATAATAAATTATCCCAAATGGAAGAATCCAAAGGTTAGGAAAAGACGACACCATTAGGAACTGGTTTAGGAGCCGGGTGCCTTTTCGAGGGTCTAGCACTTAAACTATTTGACCTTAATGATATGGAAATTTTTGATTAAAAGTGGACATGTTCAAGGGTGGGCCTTCAGAATAATTTCCCCTCGTGGACCCAAGTGACCTCAGATCCCGAATAGGCAATAACTGAACAAAAATTCTTAAGGTAGGGGTAGACGGGCTTTTGAGGTGTTGAGGGAACAAGAAGACACTGGGTATTTGACAATAAACGGAATCATTTCTCAGATAAAGGATAACCTTGCTGAGACTCTACTCTAAGTATGGTCATACATATTTGATAATGTATAACATGTATGGGGCCTTCTAATCTTATAATGGGGGAAAAGGTCAAGGCATGTTGAATTTCAAAATGAAATAAACTCCCCCTGTCCCCATGGAGAACACATCTGCATGGGAGAGTCAGAAGGAGTCAACATACATAAGAAATGCATGGCCAGCGTAAAGCTCTGTTCCCATTTGCTATGAGGTTGTGCTTGTTCGATTGTACAACAGAGGTCATCAATAGAGATGACCGAACACTAAAATGTCCGAGGTTCAAAATCCGATTCGAACAGCCGCACACTGTTCAAACGGATTTTGAACCCCATTATAGTCAATGGGGGGAAATGCTTGTTTCAGGGGTACGCAAAATTTGATAACATTATACTTACCAAGTCCACGAGTGACAGTCGGGCTGGATTCTCCTTGAAGTCTTCTCCCAGCGCAGCACCCCCGCGGAGTCTTCCGGCTGGAATTCACTCTGCCTAGGCATCGGGGCCTAGGCAGAGCCGACTGCGCATGCGCGGTCGGCTCTGCCCGGCCCGACACCTGAGCAGAGCCGACTGCGCATGCGAGGGCATGCCCGCGCATGCGCAGTCGGCTCTGCCTAGGCTGGATGCCTAGGCAGAGTGAATTCCAGCCTGAAGACGCCACGGGGACGCTGCACGGAGAAGACTTCTAAAGGTAAGAGAAGAACCAGCGTTGGTTCTGCATCGAACCTTAAACTTCGAACAGCTAGTTGTGTTTGATCGAGTACGAGTATTTCGAATACCGTAGTATTCGATCGAACACCTACTCGATCGAACACTACTCGCTCATCTCTAGTCATCAACATCTAATGGAACCCATTGGTTTTTAGTTCTAGTTTTTAGATTTTTAGTGATACCTACAATACTATTCTTCATATTGAATCTGATGGAGTTTGATGTGGAGAATCTGAATTAAAGCAGTCAACCCAGCGCATCAACACAACAAAGTGCACAGATAGGTTCGGGTCACCCGAATCAAACAATGTTTTCCCTTTAGTAAATAGGTGTTTCCAATGCTGAGATATCCCCATTTATGTCAATATGCTAATGAGCTCTATGGAGTAATGAGGGCGTTGCCATTGCTCCAGAGAGGTAAGCGGTCATGCCCTCATTGCTCCAAAGAGTTCTGTGTTCTAATTATAGACTCCCGTCATTGTTACATTGGGCTAAACTTTATACTTAGACTGGTTTTATATACTGTATATCCCATATAACATACTGGGTATTATTAACCAGATTCTGACAGTGTTATTATGCCATTTTTTGCAGAATATTATAATGAGTGCCACCTATGACACCGAGGAGTGTACCACTGAAAGGAGGGGACCGGTGCCAATGGGGCTTCTTAATGTTCTGTGTATACAATAGAAGAAACAACGGTGGTCAGCGCCACAATGTGAACTTTTGACATGAAGTTAAATTAACTGCCTCATTAAAGAAGGATAATAGGTCTGTAATTGATTCCATTCTTATGGTCTGTGATATCTCACTGTCAGGTTCATTCCAACAAAACACGAACAATGCAGCTCATGGAGGGACAATGTGCAGCAAATCAGAACATAATTAAATCGCATTGCACAATGCTTGGAACCTCGCTCCCACAGGGCTATGTATCAAGCGTCAGAAGAGAATCAGGCTCTTAAAACCTACAAGGGAAAGATGCTTTATTTATAAAAGAACAGCATCAGTGTACTCCATGATCCCCACCATCCTTCACAATACATGAAACGCGTATCTCGTTCGGCAGTAGTGTTCCTTTCAATTACCACCCAAGCCGGACAATGGCAATCTCTAGGTAATGCTGGTGGGCTGGCAAATGGACACTGTAAAAGGTTTTTTGCTGTTGGTTGGGTTGGAAAGCTGTAGTTAAAATGGAAGAGAAAAGCTGGCGATGCACAATCGATGAATGTTGGCAGAAACTGCTGACCACGTAATGAATGGCTAAAAAATCGGAAATCACTGCTGTGTCCAACTAGAAGCGGGCCACGGGTCACATTTATCAGATGACTCATCATAGGAGTCTGGAAAGGGGAGAGGGTGAAATAAGCAAGAAAAAACAGATGCTGCAGCTAAAAAGGAAGATTCTATCTTATCCCAAGTGCTTATTCACATAAATATAGGTAGGTAATTATCTCCATATATGTCCTAGATCAGGGGTGCTCACACTTTGTCAGCATGTGAGCTACTTTATTATATGACCAAGTCGAAAGATCTACCCACTTCTTGTGGACGGGGCCAGGCGGAGTCTGTGGGCGGGGCCGGGCGGAGCGTGAGAGCAGGAGACAGCGGCATTCTGTGGCCACCCAGGGATCCCCGCTGTCTTCTTGTTCACAGCGCAGGCTGAGAGTTATCTCTGGACACTGGCAGGCTGGGGCTGCCAGTGTCCGTAGATGACTCTCAGCCTGCGCTGTGAACAAGTAGCACCCCGGCCCTCTCCATCCCTAAGAGCGGCCTGAAAGTGTCCAGAGTGCTTGTCCACAGCGCAAGCTGAGAGTCGACTCTCCACCTGTACTGTGAACAAGCAGACACCGGGGATCCCTGGCTGCGTCCCGCGATCGACCCATATGTCCATTGCGATCGACCGGTAGATCGCGCTCAACGTATTGGGCACCCCTGTCCTAGATGATCTTGGGGTTGTTTCTGCATAAATCTACATGCACATGTGCATCTTCGAGAAAATAGCTCGAACGGCCTATGGCCATTTGCTGTCCATGATCTTCATGGACCCAAACATTTCAATAGTGAGTCCAGGCCATGAAATGGAAAGGGATAAGACCTGTCCTGAGTTTTGCCACCAAGCACAGCTCTGTACACGATAATACACAGGCTTGTATTTGGGGACAAGAAGAAAATAACAGGTCAAGGTACTAGCTTTTAGAAGCCAGCACACTGACAAAGGGCATGGTTGTATGCCTAGGCGCTTAGATGGCTTTCACGTGAATTTAGATGATAAAAAGGCTATAAAAATATTGAGCAACTTAGTGTATTTCCATTTTTGATCCATACATTTTTTAAAATGCACCTGTATGTCGCTATTGCTGCTTCATACTTGTGATAGAACCCTCTTAGATTCTTCTGATTTCCTTTAGAACGTCCTCCTAGTATGTCCATCTATGGTAAGAACAAGCTGATCCTATTGCGCCATGTTGTATTTGCGCAATACCAATAAACTTGAGAATTCCACTAAAACATTCAGTGATATTTTTCCACATCGCTTTGATTATCTTTTTTCTTAGTTGAAGGAGCTAAACATAGCAAACTGGTGAAACTATCAGTCATTAAAAGTACAATCTTTAGCAACTCCAAAGAAGCGATGGATTGACAGTTTTGTTACCAGTTTTTGTCAAATATCATTAGCCATTTGTTAAACATTGCAGCGTTACATGTGTTCGCATCGCACACAGCCTACACATCCCATTAGCAATTCCACAGTAGGTTGTTTCACCACTTCAATGTGATTATGAAGGAAAACATTACTTGAGAATGTACTTTAATAAAACGTGTAGGAGACTGGCAGCTCTATAGATCCGTCCTTGTCAGAGAAGCATTGATATTAGTCTTAGCGTTTCAGAAGTTATGACAGATATTTATTGTTGCGTTTGTCAATTTTTTTTTTTGCCTTTTGTTAGGTCTTTGTTATGTTCCTGAAGTTTCAGAAGAAAATGAAGTGTATTGTATATGGACCTCAGAGAGGGGTTGGGAGTCTATGGGGATTTAATTGGATTTTTATCAGAAGGACCCAGCCTCACACGGGTATATTTCATCATATTGCCCGGTTTGCACTGGTGTATTTTGTATGTCGTTTGTGTGTATGTCCATAAGTGTCATGTGATCTTGTGTATCTGAGTTTGGATATCAATGAAAAACCTGCAATCAGTTGTTATGGATACCTGGAGTAAAGCTGTGTGAATGTGAACTTGTGTATCAGAGTCATCTATAGTGCCCTGCCCCTTTAAAGCTGACATACAGCAGTGAAGAAAAATTGCTGGGTTGTTATGGAAAACTGGTGTAAGGCTCTGATGTGTGATACTGTGTGCTGAGCTGTGTATCTAATCCTCTGATGTGTGATGGTGTGTACTAAGATGTGTATCTAATCCTCTGATGTGTGCTGGTATGTACTGAGCTGTGTATCTAATCCTCTAATGTGTGGTGGTGTATGCGGAGCTGTGTATCTAATCACCTGATGTGTTATGATGTATGCTGAACTGTGTATCTAATCCTCTGATGTGTGTTACTGTGTGCTGAGCTATGTATCTAATCCTCTGATGTTTGGTAGTGTGTGTTTAACTGAGTATCTAATCCTCTGATCTGTGTTGGTGTGTGCTGAGCTCTGTATCTAATCCTCTGATGTGTGTATCTCAGTTTGGATGTCCGTGTTGGATTGTACATGTGGAGTGACCACGTGTATGGCAGTTGGAATATGAGTGAAAGACTTGCAGGTGTGTATTAGCTAATGCAGGTCATATTTTTGGAAATACTGTATCTCAGGAATGATACATCTGAGAGAGTTGAGATCCAGTCTTAAACCTTCTCGGACACCTGATGTATCTGTTCACCAAATTTGGTGAAGATTGGTCCTGTTGTATGGTTTCACATAGAGGACAGACGGACAAATAGACAGAAACTCATATATATATACATACAGTACAGACCAAAAGTTTGGACGCACCTTCTCATTCAAAGAGTTTTCTGTATTTTCATGACTATGATAATTGTAGATTCACACTGAAGGCTTCAAAACTATGAAGTAACACACGTGGAATTATATACTTTACAAAAAAGTATAAAAAAAGCAAAAAAACTTGATAGTCTTCAGTAGTCTTCCTAGTAGTCTTCCTACTGAAGACTATCAAGTATTTTGCTTTTTTTATATTTCCAACCCACTGGCTAACACGGTACAAGAACGAACATTTTCCTTATACTTAACAAAAAAGTGTGAAACAACTGAAAATATGTCTTATATTCTCGGTTCTTCAAAGTAGCCACCTTTTGCCTTGATTCCTGCTTTGCACACTCTTGGCATTCTCTTGATGAGCTTCAAGAGGTAGTCACCTGAAATGGTCTTCCAACAGTCTTGAAGAAGTTCCCAGAGATGCTTAGCAGTTGTTGGCCCTTTTGCCTTCACTCTGTGGTCCAGCTCACCCCAAACCATCTGGATTGGGCTCAGGTCTGGTGACTGTGGAGGTCAGGTCATCTGGTGTAGCACCCCATCACTCTCCTTCTTTGTCAAATAGCCCTTACACAGCCTGGAGGTGTTTGGGGTGATTGTCCTGTTGAAAAATAAATGATGTTCCAACTAAACGCAAATCAGATGTAATAGCATGCCGCTGCAAGATGCTGTGGTAGCTATGCTGGTTCAGTATGTCTTCAATTTTGAATAAATCCCCAACAGGGCCATTTTCCTGTGGCCGAACAGGAGAGAAAAGGCGAAGAAGGCAGCGCTGGAGAGTTTTCTCGCAGTACAGGTGATGCCCCAATGTTGTTTGAGCGCTGGGGACCGCCCCCAGTGCGGTGAGAAAACTCAATACCATAATGAAGGAACCAAGAATATATACCGAACGGCAATGCAGAGAACACTTCTAAAGGTAGGGAAAAATAATAGCCTTTCTTAAGGCTATTCTGATGTGGATTTAGCTAAAAATGCAATTCTAATGATAGAATCCCTTTAAAGATTTTATCTAACCATCTTAGCGATGACAGGGTTGTTTCTTGATAGGTTACCTTTGGATACCACCATGAATGTCAGAAACTCAGCCATGAATTCCTTATTTTGGCCGGGTGATCGTCTTGAGCTGGAACGCAAAAGCAGTAGGTAGTGAAGAGATAACCCCATCTCAAAAAGGAGATCATGGCTGGGTTTCTGACAAGTCCATAGAAAGTTCCTGCATTCATGGTCCTATCCATTGGCAACCAACCAAGGCGAAAGATATCACTAGTAAGATGGTTAGAGAAAATCTATAAAACCCTACAAAATTTAGAATTTTTTTATATTTGAAAAAGTTTTAACTTTCAATTAATCAATTAATTTTAACCATCAAAATCGTGACGCTTGCAATTTTTTGTCTGCATGTGTGACTATTCATATTTACCGATGAGCCATGAACAAACACAGAGGGATATTTTTTAGTCACTTTTTTTTTTTTTTTTGTTCTCATCGAGTTGTATCTAAATTTGTGTCTAAATCCTCCTGCTAAGGTCAACAGTACAAACCTTTTACAAAGAAGTCCCCCGACCCGATAATGAGCAGTCCATGTCTTGCCTCCATATTACAGACTGCACAGGTTCCTGTAGGAAGTTTACTCAAGTCCTCGCACCCTGCAGAATTTCAGACTTTAATGAAATCTCTGTTAGTTTTTCCACCGCTCCAAACAAAACCTTTGTCTGGCGTTTCATAGGGGATTGATAAGTTCTTATTATTGTTTGGTTTATCATATAGTGTATTGTTTGGTGTTGTGCATTTCGAGGGGACCTGTCACCACTTTTGTCACATGGAAAACAACATTGTGCAGGTCCTCAGGGGGTCTTCATTTTTGTGCTAGAAGGTAAAGCAAGTTACATCTCCAAGTAAGGGCGCATTCACATTGTGCTTTCTACATCCAAAAAATATTTTGGAAATTGCAGCATTTTTACTGGTTGCCCATTTTTTCTTACTACTTTTCAGGTGTTGTAATATGCAAAATTTTGGGGGCTTTTTTATTTTTTTTTATTTTTTTTAATTATTTTTTTATTTGCCTTTTTTTATTTTATTATTTTTTATTTTTTACATGATAGACCTTTGGGGAGCAGAAAGTCTTACAGTTCCTGTTCCCTGGCAGATCACATGACCGGCAGCTTAAAGGGATATTGGGAAGGCAGCAATCGGGAAGAAACCATCCCTGATTTCTCAATAGGAGCTCCGGCTGTTAAAGCTGGCTCTCCAATTTTATAGCTGTATGATTTCAGATAAGTCCTCGCAGAGTTAAGAGTGGACCATGCAAACATATATGTAGTCAATGACCGATCTGGAATTGGTTAAGCAAAAAAATCTAATTTTTATTTTTTTGTTACAGAAAGTTTACCAAAATGTGCTATATTAACCTTATTCTGTGTACAAGACAAAAATGTAAAAAAAAAAATAAAAAAAAAAATACACACCTGTCTCCAATTTCTTTGTTGCTGACCCATGGCCCATGTAAAAAAAAAATGGATATCTGAACAAAGACATTGAAATGAATAGATACGTATGTTGTCCACAAAAGATGCAGATAGAATATTGCATGTGCGAATGCAGATATGTGAATTTTAGGCAATTATGTAATGAGAAATGTTACTTCTACGCAATGTCTGATTCCTCTCTACTAACACAATCTGCAAACATGCAGTAGATGTACAAGTACTTTTTTTTTTTTGTTAAAGAGGACTTGTCAACATTACTGACCTGTCTCTTTGAGAAAATACAGCACTTACACATGACAAAACAATTCTGCTACATACTTTCTTGGAATTCTGCGTGGTTCACATTCTCTATTATTCCTCTAGGGTGTTTCTATTCCCCTGGGCAGGGGTGTGTCCCTACACACTGTAATACTGTCAACACTGGTTAGACAGCATCAGCGGGTGTGGGGACACCCCTCCCAACTGGTAACACACAGCTGTGAATTTATTTATAAATAATAGCACAACGCACAGTTGTAAGAAAAGCTGCAATAGAAGTGTTATATCCTAGTGTTATATTATAGGCAATGCTATACTAAAATAGACATGTGGTGACAGGTCCTCTCTAATGTCTTATAAATGTTTAACCCTCTGATGAAGATGTTTCCATAACAAACTGATGGCTACTTTTGTTATCAGAGTAATTTGTACTGGGTTTTCAGTAACACAATTGGGGGCTTTGACATGTATTAAAGTGGACCTCCAGTTATAAAAAAAATACTATTCATAAATGTATAATATAGGTGAATATAAGAAACTTTTATCTTATGAAAGAAATGCTTTTCCTTCTGTCAGTACTCTGACTTATCTATAAAACATAGTGTATAACACTGTCAGGGCTCCTAGGAACCTATCTATAATACATAGTGTAAAACACTGTCAGGGCTCCTAGGAACCTATCTATAATACATAGTGTATAACACTGTCAGGGCTCCTAGGAACCTATCTATAAAACATAGTGTATAACACTGTCAGGGCTCCTAGGAGCCTATCTATAATACATAGTGTATAACACTGTCAGGGCTCCTAGGAGCCTATCTATAAAACATAGTGTATAACACTGTCAGGGCTCCTAGGAACCTATCTATAACACATAGTGGATAACACTGTCAGGGCTCCTGGGAACCTATCTATAATACATAGTGTAAAACACTGTCAGGGCTCCTAGGAACCTATCTATAATACATAGTGTATAACACTGTCAGGGCTCCTAGGAACCTAACTATAAAACATAGTGTAGAACACTGTCAGGGCTCCTAGGAACCTATCTATAATACATAGTATAGGACAGTGATTTTCAACCTTTTTTGAGCCGCGGCACACTTTTTACACTTAAAAAATCCCGGGGCACACCACCAACCAAAATGGCACAAAATGACACTAAAACAGTACATATTATACATATAGTTAATAATATAGATTCTAAATGTATTTATACTCACTCAGTGTGAAACCTGGGCCTGTTTCGATGAACACAAAATTTCATTATCATTCATTATCTGTCCCCAGATTCATGTCCTCTCCATGTCTGCCCCCAGATTCATGTCCCCTCCATCTCTGTCCCCAGATTCACGTCCCCTCCATCTCTGCCCCCAGATTCATGTCCTCTCCATGTCTGCCCCCAGATTCATGTCCCCTCCATCTCTGTCCCCAGATTCATGTCCCCTCCATGTCTTCCCCCAGATTCATGTCCTCTCCATGTCTGCCCCCAGATTCATGTCCCCTCCATCTCTGTCCCCAGATTCATGTCCCCTCCATCTCTGCCCCCAGATTCATGTCCTCTCCATGTCTGTCCCCAGATTCATGTCCTCTCCATGTCTGTCCCCAGATTCATGTCCTCTCCATGTCTGCCCCCAGAATCATGTGCTCTCCATGTCTGCCCCCAGATTCATGTCCCCTCCATCTCTGCCCCCAGATTCATGTCCTCTCCATGTCTGTCCCCAGATTCATGTCCTCTCCATGTCTGCCCCCAGAATCATGTGCTCTCCATGTCTGCCCCCAGAATCATGTGCTCTCCATGTCTGCCCCCAGATTCATGTCCCCTCCATCTCTGCCCCCAGATTCATGTCCTCTCCATGTCTGCCCCCAGATTCATGTCCCCTCCATCTCTGCCCCCAGATTTATGTCCTCTCCATGTCTGTCCCCAGATTCATGTCCTCTCCATGTCTGCCCCCAGATTCATGTCTCCTCCATCTCTGTCCCCAGATTCATGTCCCCTCCATCTCTGCCCCCAGATTCATGTCCTCTCCATGTCTGTCCCCAGATTCATGTCCTCTCCATGTCTGTCCCCAGATTCATGTTCCCACATCTCTGCCCCCAGATTCATGTCCTCTCCATGTATGTCCCCAGATTCATGTCCTCTCCATGTCTGTCCCCAGATTCATGTCCTCTCCATGTCTGTCCCCAGATTCATGTCCTCTCCATGTCTGTCCCCAGATTCATGTCCTCTCCATGTCTGTCCCCAGATTCATGTCCTTTCTGTGTCTGTCCCCAGATTCATGTCCTCTCCGTGTCTGTCCCCAGATTCATGTCCTCTCCGTTTCTGTCCCCAGATTCATGTCCTCTCCATGTCTGTCCCCAGATTCATGTCCTCCCCATGTCTGTCCCCAGATTCATGTCCCCTCCATCTGTGCAGACAGTGTACACATTAGACTTACCTTTCTCCTCGTTCCCTCGCTGCTCTCTCTCTCCGCGGTCTTGCTAACAGTTAGAGACGTGATGTGATGACGTAGCCAGACTACGGAGAGAGAGAAAGCGGCGAGAAGAACGAAGGGAACGAGGAGAAAGGTAAGTGTAATCGGGGAACTTTCCCCGCGGCACACCCGACCATGTGTCGCGGCACACTAGTGTGCCGTGGCACACTGGTTGAAAATCACTGGTATAGAACACTGTCAGGGCTCCTAGGAGCCTATCTATAAAATATAGTGTAGAACACTGTCAGGGCTCCTAGGAACCTATCTATAAAACATGGTGTATGACACTGCCAGGGTTCCTAGGAATCTATCTATAAAACACAGTGTAGAACACTGTCAGGGCTCCTAGGAACCTATCTATAAAACATAGTGTAGGACACTGTCAGGGCTCCTAGGAACCTATCTATAAAACATAGTGTATGACACTGTCAGGGCTCCTAGAAACCTATCTATAAAACATAGCGTAGAACACTGTCAGGGCTCCTAGCAACCTATCTATAAAACATAGTGTATGACACTGTCAGGGCTCCTAGGAACCTATCTATAAAACATAGTGTAGGACACTGTCAGGGCTCCTAGGAACCTATCTATAAAACATAGTGTATGACACTGTCAGGGCTCCTAGAAACCTATCTATAAAACATAGTGTAGAACACTGTCAGGGCTCCTAGCAACCTATCTATAAAACATAGTGTATGACACTGTCAGGGCTCCTAGGAACCTATCTATAAAACATAGTGTAGAACACTGTCAGGACTCCTAGGAACCTATCTATAAAACATAGTGTATGACACTGTCAGGGCTCCTAGGAACCTATCTATAAAACATAGTGTATAACACTGTCAGGGCTCCTAGGAACCTATTTCCATTCCTATAGTTTCTCCCATTGCTAGTTACAATAGTTTTCTACAATGATAGGTACACGTTAAGGAAATCCCCAGTTACTAGAGCAGAAACAATGAGCTCAGCAGATAACTTTGTTGATGTTGATTATTCCTCTGATTTACTCTACTAAAGCTTTCTTTACATCCCCTGGAAGGCCGGAACAGAATGTGTGTCTATTGTAATTACATTCACTATACCTCAGGTAAATGACTTTGTTTTGTGGTTGGCTGCTTTTCTCCTTGAAGTCGTGTTTCAAAGAATGTATTAAGAATAACCTTGATGTTACCTGAAAAGACATTCCGCTGCATAAGATAAGTTAGTAGGACGGGTTAAATACACTACATTGGAACCTTGTTTGGGGTCATTATTTTTTATACTATCTTTCCTTGGCCTTATAGCATACCTCCAAATGAATAGTACGCGTGAATATGAGAAACTTAGCATTATAACTTATTAAAGAATTCTGTTTTCTTCTCCACTTTTTAGGCTATTACTTTCTCCACTTTCTATTAGTCTGTGAAAAGAACAAATAGAAAAGACACCCAAATAATTGCAGCTGTTACACTCTGCAATTCTTTGTTTTTTTTATCACTGCTAGGTTGCAGATAAGAAGCTGTGAGAGCACAGAATGAAGCAACTAATCAATTAAGCAGATGGAAGGAAAATCTCATTCCATCCTTCCTCCTCTATAGAGTTGTATGTGTGAGGCTGAAGATGGAGCCCTGTCACCGTGCCCACGTCATCACAATCACAGATTTCAGAGCATTAGGTCACAGGACAGTGCTAGATGCCGCAAGGAGACAAAGAAAGAGCTCAATATGCGGCAAAGAGTCTCAAAACGGTTAACGGAAAGTGAGTATAGATATTTTTCATTTTTTTTAAACCTGCCCTGGGTCTCCACTTAATATATTCGAGGATCTAAAGAGACCTCAGAGTAAAATAATTTATAGCAAAGCGTGTCGTGGCGGCCATTTTAGTTTGTCCGAGATGAATTCCAAATTGTTAATTTTCATTAAAAACCAAACAATTTAGAATATTTGGGTCAAATTTCAAATAGGGTTGAGCCGATCTTGACTTTTCAGGATCGATTTTAAAATCTGATTTCCGATCATTTTTCATTCGAACCAGATCTCGATCCCAATTCCGATCCCAATTCAAGTTAATGGGATTTTTTTATTAATCGGAGATCGGATTTTAAAAGCAATCCTATTCACTATACAGCATGGAATCTAACAATTGAATGCTTTAATTGTTAGAATCCACGCTGTGTAGTGAATCACTAAGTAGCCAGAGGATTTTTTTTTAATCCTCTGGCTACTTAGTCCCCCCTGGTGTTCACTTACCTCCAGAGATGGCTACTTCTCCTTCTTCTTCGCCTTGCTGCCACTCCACGCTGCTCTTCTTGCCTCGTTGCCCCCTGCCTCCCAGGTTAGGAGAGTGTGGGCGGATTAGGAGAGTGTGGGCGGGTACTGGGAGGGGAGACATCACGTCTCCCCGCCCTGTACCCACCCACACTCTCCTAAGCCACAAGCCCCGCCTTCCTAGCTCTTTAAACACTAACCTGGGAGGCGGGGCAGTGAGGCGAGAAGAGAAGCGTGGAGCGGCAGCGAGGCGAAGAAGGAGAACACTGGGCACCGGAGCTGCCATCTCTGCAGGTAAGTAGCTACTAGAGATGTCATGTTAGTTTAGTCTCTCAATAGAATGAATGGAGGCAGCCGGCGCGCAGGGGGTTAAGGCTGTGTGTCGGCTACTTCCATTCATTCCTATGGAACCGCAGCGGAGCCTTCACACTGAGTTTACACTGTATACTCAGTGTGAAGGCTAAGCCGATCTCGATCCCACCTAAAAAGATCGTGTTCAGAATTCCGATCGCGATCGTGAAATTTTCTCGATCGCCGATCAGAATCCGATTTTTTCTGAACACGATCGCTCAACCCTAGTCGAGAATCTATTCACCCGTTTCTAAAAAGGAGTCTGTCACCAGAACCCAACATTTGCCATGGCACTTGGCACCGGTGAGGCCCAGTCACCGGCTCCTCCGACACATGACATCACAACAGCCTGTATTTCCCCATTCTTTCCCTACAAACTGTCTGTAAATGTTCAGGATCCTCCTCTGTCACAAAAAATTCTGTAAATATAGACAGGAAATCCATGATGCTGCAATATGCAAGTAAGACTCATGCTGTGAGAGGGAGGAGGGAGCAGCTGATTGGTCCAAGCACACAGCACAGCTTTTTAGCTCCACCCACTTAGCACAGTTATGGAGAAATGAATATTTATAGAAAAGTTACTTGGAAGAGTCTAGTCTACATAAAATGCACATCTTTTTATACTTCCTTAGGCGCTTCTTACCGTTTGGCGCTCGCCTTTTATTACTTTTTGACTTGCGTTACAATAATGGTCAATCGCCTATCTAAATACATGGCAATAAAGTCGCACAGCACCAAGCGAAGGGACTATTTAAATACATTTTTTATGATATATTTCTGATTTTGCAGACTTCCTTCTGTGAACATCGATGCATTCTTGTACCCAAACCATCCAATTAGCTAAAATGCTTTTGTTCACAATTTTATTTCCATTTTTGTGTTATTATTCTATTTGTCTCGGCGGTGACATATATCACGATAATTGCAAGACGTAAAAATAGAAGTAAACGGGGGGGATTATAAAATAATGCGTTTTGCCCTACAAAGCGTCCTTCGCATCCTCTGACATGTGCCACTTCATTAGCAAATATTTTTTAGCAGGTGGGAATTTTTTTTACAATCCAAACAATTCCCATTATAGCATTACTGCCGTGCAATTATTATTAGGTTTTTTTAAAAAAAAAAATAAAATAAAAATGATATAACATTTAAGTTAGATTGGAATTACCAGGAGCAAAGAAATGAATTTCTATAAGTCATAAAAATAAATTGTTTTATAAAACCTATTAATTTTCCAATATTATATTTTCTCGGCTTAGTTGACTACACTAGATGATGGCTTCAGGAAAGGCTTAGATGATATTTCGATACAAAATAACAACAAGGTTTCAAGTAAATGTATTCAACACTTGTACTAATGTTGATCCTGAGTGATCGCCAGGAAGGATTTCTCCTCCCCTTTTAGGGTTTTTGTTGTCATTTGGATTAATTGGGTAAATTATCCCATCCATATCCTTGTCACGTTGGTGATGGCCGGCCAGGTAATGGATGGGGTGTACATCTTACTCAGACTACTAATGTGGGTGAGATGAGAAAACTCCAGAAAAAATGTTTCTCATCAGATAACTATTGTCTGCTCAGGGTTATTTCAAAGTTCCGATTATTGAGCTGGATTATTAGGAATGGCAGATAGGTTGGTAGTGGGACCTGTCATTCCACCCCCCTCCAGTCCACACTTTGGGGATGTTCCGGCAGCGACTCAGCTGTTGAGATCTCCTCATCAAGGAGGCTTAAGAAGCCAGCTCCAGCAGCAGACTGTGGGTAGAGCTTGGCTGGAGGACAAACAGAGAGGTCATATTTTTGGAGCTGTGTCCTGAATGATTCAACTGTTTTTTCTATGTATTCTATTCTATGTTTAGTTAGAGCCTAGCCGGGCAGGTATTTATTTTTGTATTGTTTCCTTTTGTTGCTGCACTACCTTTTTGAGTGAAAATAAACTCTACCTTTGTTTTGGACTAAAGAATCTGGACTTTTGTGTCTATGCAACCCTACCTAGCAACCCCAGACCCTGACAATTGCTATAAAGTGAATGTACACGTATTATCAATAATCATATTTATACATTTTTGAGCTTTGAATGCCATACATACTATAGAGGCATCACTTGCACCCTAGGAAGGCCATTCCAGATCCATCATTCCCCTGCTCAAACCGGTTGTCTAGGTCTATGATACTGAGCTCCGTTTCCTCTTTTCAGGAAGTGACATCACATTTGCTGGTCACATGGCCATGCTACAGCTCAGTCCTACTGAAATCAATGGGGCATGGCCTCAGCATGGCTATGTAACCAAGCTGAAATGGAGCTCAGTAGCAAAGTCCTAGACAACCCCTTGGTGGTGAGAACCTGGGCTAGGATAGAGTTCTTACAAGTTAAAATGAGATGAGGTGACCTGGACCTCTCTGTTGTTTATGAATGTGGTGCTGTCAAGATTCACCCAACTTGTTCGGTCCAAACCTAAAGTGCTGTTATTATTAGAGATGAGCGAACACTGTTTGGATCAGCCGTTCCGAACAGCACGCTCTCATAGAAATGAATGGAAGCACCTGGCACGTACACTTTGCTGGCGGCCGGTCGCCGTGCCAGGTGCTTCCATTCATTTCTATGGGTGCGTGCTGTTCGGAACGGCTGATCCAAACAGTGTTCGCTCATCTCTAGTTATTATACTGTACTCTGTGCTCCTTGGCAGCTTCTGTTATACTTCCCTGTTTGTCCCCTGGCCTCCTGTCTGTCATCAGGGTCCCTGTTGAAACTTGTCTTTGGGCCTCAACAGCGATCTGGGACCACTGGCGTTGCACAGGAGACCCAAGTTGCTCAGGATAAAACAACAGGTGCTACCAAGGGGCCCAAGAGAAGTTAGCAATGGTGAGTATGAGTATTTATTATTGCTCTGCATCTCCCCTGGGACTCCGATTATTACGCCAGTATAGTATGTTTATGTTGCCATATATCCAACTCTACTGTCACTTATACGGACAGGATTAGTGGTCATCGGATCAGCGGTCAGTTCCGATTCAGTGGTCATAAGCCTGTACAGCAAGTCATCATTGTAAGGAAAGTAAATAAGACTGGCAGCGACGAAGTGAAGGTGGATATAAGTAGAGATGAGCGAGTACTATTCGAAACGGCCGTTTTGAATAGCACGCACCCATAGGGATGAATGGAAGCAGCCAGCACGATGACTTTGTCGGCGTCTGGTCGCTTAACCCCCTGCGTGCCGGCTGTGTCCATTCATTCCTATGGTTGCGCGCTATTCGAAACGGGAGCTCATCTCTATATATAAGATGTAACAGAGGATTCTGTTTTTGTAAACTCTTCCATTATGGAAACTCTCGGACAACCCCCTTTTCGGAATAAGAGCATTTGTTTCCCTTTGGATAATTCTCGAGATAAGATCTCTAACATAATAAAAATCCAATCTTTGCTCTCTTGGGGTTAACGCAAAAGCATTCTTGAAGACTGACTTAATTCCTTGGTTTCTTATCCCGGAATGTTATTGTGTATCATATGATGCAGGGAAGAACAGTGACATCATCAGGAATGTGAAGGATGTGTCAGTCGCTGGTTGACTGACACTTACACATTACTCAATTTTCCCCTCTTCTTATAAATCCCCCTGTGGATATCACTTTTGTCAGTTCTATATATGACATAGGCTATATTACACAACCCGCTGAAAGAGCTTCATTCAGTATAGTCGCTCATGGGTGGTAAGTCGTCGGTAAATATTATTGAGTTCGCTATTTAGGGGCTTAGGAAGTATCTGTGCTTTCTTGCAGGTGCTCTCTCCATAAATCCACATGACTCATAGTAATATCCGCAGATTGGGGTAAGCTTGGAATTACGTGGGACATGCAATCATGGAAGCGGACAACATGAGATCCTGTAGTACTAGGGGGGTATATTTACAACGTACTGACTGCGTATTTACTGTTACAGTTACTGAAGGTTTATTTTCATTGAGATGATCATTGGTGACATATTTAGTAGAGATGAGCGTATAGCGTTCGATCCAGTACGTGTTCGATCGGATACCAGGCTGTTCGAGATGTTCGATTCGAGTCGAACACCATGTGGTAAACTCACTAAAAATTCATATCCCCTCCCACCTTCCCTGGCGCTTTTTTTGCATCAATAACTGTGCAGGGGAGGTGGGACAGGAACTACGACAATGGAGGCATTGAAAAAAAATCGGAAAAAGTAATTGGCTGGCTAAATCAGGTGTCCTCCAATTTATACGAATAGTGGATTTAATATCCGGTTCATATGAGACTGTGAACTATATGACTGTGAGACAGGGACAGATGTACAGGCAGGGTTAGCTAGGGATTACCTTTATTTAGGGGGGAATGTTACTCACACAGCTCTTTGGGGCTCTATCTGGTCGGGATCCCTGTCAGCTTGCGATATGTGGGAGCTGACTTTTCCCCTAGGAATGCATTGACCAGCGTTGATTGGCTGAATGCCATACAGAGTACAGCATACGGCCAATCAACGCTGGTTCTGCCGGAGGCTCGTCCGTGAAGAGGTGGAGTCTAAGATCGGACCAGAATGGAGACTGCTGTGGACCGATCTTAGACTCCACCTCCTCCGGCAGAACCCGTGTTGATTGGCCGAATGTTGTACTCTGTAAGGCATTCAGCCAATCAACGATGGTCAATGCATTCCTATGTTGAGATGTAGCAGTGCTGGCCGTGCGTTCAGCACTGCTACACCAGAGATGAAGCAGAGCTGAGTGTGCGCTGAACCCTGCTGCACACTCAGCTCTGCTGCATCAGAGATGCGCTGAACCCTGCTGCACACTCAGCTCTGCTGCATCAGAGATGCGCTGAACCCTGCTGCACACTCGACTCTGCTGCATCAGAGATGCGCTGAACCCTGCTGCACACTCAGCTTTGCTACATCTCTGATGGGTCATACCAAGTCTCAGCTGGCATTCCACAGTGGTTCAGCCCATTACAAGGGGTGACTAAATATTACATACACATTACACATTACAGACACAAAAAAGCAAGAAACATTTGGTAGTGGGACATTACACAGGTTTTCACTACCTTCAAAGTATTTTCCCATAATTCAATAATTTAATGAACCATATGGTGTCGACAAATTCCTCACTGCTGTACAGAAGTTGACAAAGGCTTTATTAAGAAACCAAATTTGACCTGAATTTTCCAAAGGTTTAGGGATCGACTGAAACCCGAAACTTTGGTGGTTTGGCACCTACAAAACAATATTATACTATGAAGTTTCTTCTGGCCATAAGGTTTAGTAAGTGGAGGCCCAGAGAAGGTGAGCATAAAATACTGTTATACTCACCTTGCCTCACCGTTCCTGGTTGTCCAGTGGCATCCTATGGTCCCACGGTGTCACTTCAAGCTTCTGGCTGACATCACACGCCCCGGGGATCACTGATTGGACCTCAACAGTCACATGTGACACAACATCTTGATGCTAGGTCAAAGTGCCAAGTTATTGGTGTGCACTATGGAAGAGGACATTGGTGGACCATAGGATGCCATCAGATGCCTCTAGGATGCCCAGGAGAGGTGAGGTGAGTATAACTTTTTTATACTCACCACTTCTGGGCCTACGTTGACTATACTCTCGGTTCTGAAGAAACCCCAGAATGTAATAATGGCACTTTCAGCTCATTTCGATACATTGTATCTCGTTGGGTTCACCCATTGCTACTTATTACCATGTTGCCCAACAATGTGTTTTCAAAGCCAACTTGCCCCTTGATTTCTGTTGCCCTATTCGAGAGCAGAGTTTTGTGATGTACCCTAGTATTATCCTAGGAACCTAGTAATATGACAACCATCGATACGCTTATTACTGTTATTATTACTAATATGATTATGAACCCCTTTGTGCAATTGTAAAAAGTGGACACACCCCAGAATAATTTGCAGAAATTTTTTTAAGTCGCTTTCAATTCACAGATTATTAAATTCCCTAATAGAGAAAGACCAAGTGACCTTAAGTGTATATATGACATAAACTATGGCCTGCAGTCATCTTTTGGAAGAGCGCCACCCGGCGATCCCATGATTGTCGGCTTTACTCTAATCGTTTATTAGATGGATTGACACAATGCATTTGGAACATGTGTCTTGAGCTGTGCCGATGTGTAAAGAGGTTGTGCAAGCAACATTTCACATTTAAGTATGTGCAGCTGTCTTGTGAATCAGAGACAGAAAGGTTTAAGTCAATGGAGTACAGAGTATAGCGTACAACAAATGAGGACATCTGGAAAATTAAGTCACACTATGGCATTATAGATGATACTGGCAGAAATTACAAATCATTTCTATGCAATTACATCTGCGCTGGATCATTGCCTTATTTAACTGCTCGGGACTAGCTTTTTCTGGTTTTATGTGGGATTTATATATTATAGCGTCATCTACGGCGTGTGGAGGCAAAGCATGCATTAGCATTCTGGTGCACATGCCTACAAGAGTGGACCTATGGTCTGAAACACTTATTGGCCCCTGGCATGACTTTGGAACCAATTGCTTACCACTAGGGTCTATGTCGTATGGGATGGTTTGCAGATAACCCATATTAATGGTATGACATATGTGTACAATGGGAACTACAGAGAACATTTGCACATGGGAGCGGGGGTCTCCTATGACAGAGAGTATTACAGTTCACTGTCCACTTAAAAAAGTGTACCCCTGGTTATATATCAATGTATCATACATAAATAGTCCAGGTGAATATAAGAAACTTGGTAATATATCTTATTAATGAAATCTGTTTCCTTCTCCCCTTAACAAGCTGCTCCCCTCCCCCTCATCTTCACTCAGGCTATTTAACGGTATAGAATCCATCTCTGTATTCACCTTTAATACAGAAGTCTATGGAGAGGGGGGAGGAGGAAGAGGCTGTTAATTGATTTATTGCCTCATTCTGTGCAGGGATAAAGTCTTATCTTGAAATATAGCAGTGTTAAAAGAACAGGAACATATACAGTCCTATGAAAAAGTTTGGGCACCCCTATTAATCTTAATAATTTTTAGTTCTAAATATTTTGGTGTTTGCAACAGCCATTTCAGTTTGATATATCTAATAACTGATGGACACAGTAATATTTCAGGATTGAAATGAGGTTTATTGTACTAACAGAAAATGCGCAATATGCATTAAACCAAAATTTGACCGGTGCAAAAGTATGGGCACCCTTATCATTTTATTGATTTGAATACTCCTAACTACTTTTTACTGACTTACTGAAGCACAAAATTGGTTTTGTAACCTCAGTGAGCTTTGAACTTCATAGCCAGGTGTATCCAATCATGAGAAAAGGTATTTAAGGTGGCCAATTGCAAGTTGTTCTACTATTTGAATCTCCTCTGAAGAGTGGCATCATGGGCTACTCAAAACAACTCTCAAATGATCTGAAAACAAAGATTGTTCAACATAGTTGTTCAGCGGAAGGATACAAAAAGCTGTCTCAGAGATTTAACCTGTCAGTTTCCACTGTGAGGAACATAGTAAGGAAATGGAAGACCACAGGGACAGTTCTTGTTAAGCCCAGAAGTGGCAGGCCAAGAAAAATATCAGAAAGGCAGAGAAGAAGAATGGTGAGAACAGTCAAGGACAATCCACAGACCACCTCCAAAGAGCTGCAGCATCATCTTGCTGCAGATGGTGTCACTGTGCATCGGTCAACTATACAGCGCACTTTGCACAAATAGAAGCTGTATGGGAGAGTGATGAGAAAGAAGCCGTTTCTGCACGTACGCCACAAATAGAGTTGCCTGAGGTATGAAAAAACACATTTGGACAAGGCAGCTTCATTTTGGAAACAAAAATTGAGTTGTTTGGTTATAAAAAAAAGGCGTTATGCATGGCGTCCAAAAAGAAACAGCATTCCAAGAAAAACACATGCTACCCACTGTAAAATTTGGTGGAGGTTCCATCATGCTTTGGGGCTGTGTGGCCAATGCCGGCATCGGGAATCTTGTTAAAGTTGAGAGTCGCATGGATTCCACTCAGTATCAGCAGATTCTTGAGAATAATGTTCAAGAATCAGTGACGAAGTTGAAGTTACGCCGGGGATGGATATTTCAGCAAGACAATGATCCAAAACACCGCTCCAAATCCTCAGGCATTCATGCAGAGGAACAATTACAATGTTCTGGAATGGCCATCCCAGTCCCCAGACCTGAATATCATTGAACATCTGTGGGATGATTTGAAGCGGGCTGTCCATGCTCGGCGACCATCTAACTTAACTGAACTTGAATTGTTTGTCCAAAATACCTTTATCCAGGATCCAGGAACTGATTAAAAGCTACAGGAAGCGACTAGAGGCTGTTATCTTTGCAAAAGGAGGATCTACTAAATATTAATGTCACTTTTCTGTTGAGGTGCCCATACTTTTGCACCGGTCAAATTTTGGTTTAATGCATATTGCGCATTTTCTGTTAGTACAATAAACCTCATTTCAATCCTGAAATATTACTGTGTCCATCAGTTATTAGATATATCAAACTGAAATGGCTGTTGCAAATACCAAAATATTTAGAACTAAAAATGATTAAGATTAATAGGGGTGCCCAAACTTTTTCATAGGACTGTAGCAGCTACAGCCATTTATGTATCTTTCAGCATCCTCCTCCCCCTCCCCCTCTCCATATATTTCTATGTAAAAACTCAGCCTGATAAGCAGAGACAGAAATACCTTTCTATGATATAATATAATATAATACTTGTACTATACATGCTTGAAACATTGTTTTACAACTGTACTTAAAGAGGACCTTTCACCACTTTTGGGCACATGCAGTGTTATATACTGCCAGAAAGCCGACAGTGCGCTGAATTCAGCGCACTGTCGGCTTTCCCGATCTGTGCCCGGTGTGAAGAGCTTACGGTGCCGGTACCGTAGTGCTCTATGGTCAGAAGGGCGTTTCTGACCATTAGCCAGAGACGTCCTTCTGCCTCGCGGCGCCAATCGCGCTGTACTGTGGAGCCGGGAGCTCACACAGCTCGTCCATAGACGAGCATTATCAGGAGCAGGAGGGGGGAGTTCCTCCCCGCTCCACAGTACAGCGCGATAGGCGCCGCGAGGCAGAAGGACGTCTCTGGCTAATGGTCAGAAACGCCCTTCTGACCATAGAGCACTACGGTACCGGCACCGTAAGCTCTTTACAGCGGGCACAGATCGGGAAAGCCGACAGTACGCTGAATTCAGCGCACTGTCGGCTTTCTGGCAGTATATAACACTGCATGTGCCCAAAAGTGGTGAAAGGTCCTCTTTAAGCTATAAAGTAGGTGCTTCACGTACAATCAAAATGAGAAGGTCGTGTACATTGGACTTCCCTCGAGAGTTTGGTTGATAGTTTGTGAGATCAGGGGATCATGGAGGCCATTGCAGGGAGCTGTAAAGATCCATCCTCTGATCTCCAAAGTGAAGCACCACTGAATGGCTCACACTTGACAATGTATGAAGCAGCCATGATTTACATCAATCTAAGACTTTTTAATGAGCTATTAGTCTAAATCTCTCTTCAGGAAAAATCCTTCATATATATGTAATCTATTGCAGATTTTCTTATTGCTGATTTGCTCCCTAGTTTAGAAAGTTTAGAATAATGTTTTTATTTAGGGTTCATTATATGCTTGCTGGTGCAGGATGTGTATAATTCCTTCACTTAGCTGACTGGTCTGTTGAATCTGATGTAAATCCCATTGAACACTAACACTCTTTGTCTGTATGCAATTTGAAGACTGTGCTAGTCTTCAGGTAGATGTAATTTTGGCTGTCTCTTTGCCCAAAAAAACAATCTTTGAAGTATCAACAGTTAGGTAGAGAAGGTTGTATACGGCAGAAAGTGTCTGTATACAGCATAAAGTGGAAAAGGCCTCTCATAGGCATTAGAAGGAGAAATCAGTACTGAAGTGATGTGGTGCTGATTAGGGTTGAGCCGATCTTGACTTTTCAGGATCGATTTTAAAATCCGATTTCCGATCATTTTTCATTCGAACCCGATCTCGATCCCAATTCCGATCCCAATGCAAGTCAATGGGATTTTTTTTATTAATCGGAGATTGGATTTTAAAAGCAATCCTATTCACTATACAGCATGGAATCTAACAATTGAACGCTTTAATTGTTAGAATCCATGCTGTGTAGTGAATCACTAAGTAGCCAGAGGATTTTTTTTTTAATCCTCTGGCTATTTAGTCCCCCTGGTGTCCACTTACCTGCAGAGATGGCTGGTCTGGTGCTTGGTGTGGTCTCCTTCTTCCTCTCGCTGCCGCTCCACGCTGTTCTTCTCGCTTCACTGCCCCCTCCCTGCCAGGTTAGGAGAGTGTGGGCGGGTTAGGAGTGTGTGGGCGGGTACAGGGAGGGGAGATGTCACGTCTCCCCGCCCCCTACCCGCCCACACGCTCCTAAGCCATAAGCCCCGCCTTCCTAGCTCTTTAAACACTAAGGAGGCGGGGCAGTGAGAAGACCAGTGTGGAACGGCAGCAAGAGGCAGAAGGAGACCACACCAAGCACCAGACCAGCCATCTCTGGAGGTAAGTAGCTACTACATTAGTTTAGTTTAATCTCCCATTAGAATGAATGGAGGCAGCCGGCGCGCAGAGGGTTAAGGCTGTGTGTCAGCTGCTTCCATTCATTCCTATGGAACTGCAGCGGAGCCTTCACACTGAGTATACAGCGTATACTCAGTGTGAAGGCTAAGCAAAGCATTGTGGGAAAAGATCACCGATCTCGATCCCACCTAAAAAGATTGTGTTCAGAATTCCGATTACAATCGAGAAATTTTCTCGATCGCTGATCGGAATCCGATCTTTTCCAAACACAATCGCTCAACCCTAGTGCTGATACATAAGAAATAGTGAAAGCAACAGCATCCTGGGCACAGATACATCCCATCTAGTATCATCCACAGAGATGGGCAAACTCCCCCAAATTTGTTTGGTTTTAGTTCAGATAGCTTGGGACCCTGTTTTGTTTCGGGTTGAACAAGTTTGGATACAACCAGAAGTGAACTTATTATACTCTGGGGCCTCTTCAGACCTCGGAGTATAATATTATTCAAGAATTCTGGTTCTCCCTTCTCCCTTCCGCGCTCTTAGAATTAGAGAACACTGTCCATCATTTACTAGACCACTGGAGACTAGATCTTTGCCAGATGAACCAACAGGTATCCATTAAGTCGTCACAAAGTATGCCTTACCTCCTAGGTTGTCAGCCTGTGGTATGTGTAGTAGGGGGTAGTCACACTATTCTTCTTTATAATGTTCATGGACTTCGCGGTACTAGTTGTTTGAGCAGAGGTCAACCAGAAGTTGACCAGACAAGGAAGTTGACAAAGACATAGATGTTTAGGAACATGGTTACAACATGTTTGACGCTACTTCTAATACAGTAGTACGGATATTATTAGAATGGATAGTATGGGGAATTTACCTAGTTTGATTTGTAATATATGGAAGTTAGAATGCATTGCTCGGATTTCTTTTTGTGCATAAAACTTTTACTCCATGGTTACAGACCACCACCAAATCAAGTAGTCTTCTGATTCTGCTGTCACGTGTTACTCTGTTCAATCTACTTCTCCATCTTGGAGGGTCAGTGGCCCCATGAACCATTCTAGAGTCTATAATAAGCAGAGCCCCAGAGGAGGTGCATAAACATAACAGGCCATCATACTCACCTCTCCGAGGGCTCAGCTGTAGTGTATGCTGTGAGTCCCCATACTCTATGGCCTTCTGTAGGAGGTCTGTTATTGGATCCTAGCTAGAGATGGGAAATTGGTTCGTAATAAATCTCACACGCACATGTCATCTCCAGCTCAAAAACATCTCCAGAATACGCCCTTTTCTCACCAGAGATACATTAAAGACACTTATTGTTGCTCTAATTCACTCTTGCCTTGACTACTGTGACTCCTTACTAATCGGTCTTCCCCTCACTAAACTCTCCCCTCTACAATCTATTCTGAATGCAGCGGCCAGGCTCATCTATCAGGCTAGACGCTGCAGCGATGCCTCCGGTCTGTGTCAGTCACTACATTGGCTGCCTATTCATTATAGAATACAATATAAAGTTATCACCCTCATCCACAAGGCTCTCCATAATGCCGCACCTCCATACATTTCCTCCCTCATCTTTGTCTACCGCCCAACCCGTGCTCTCCGTTCACTCAATGACCTAACACTTACATCCTCTATTATCAGAACCTCCCACGCTCGTATACAAGACTTCTCCCGAGCTGCACCACTTCTCTGGAATGCTCTACCCCGGACAATAAGATTAACGATCAACTTCTACAGTTTCAAACTCAAACTAAAGACACATCTTATCAGACAGGCCTATCACAATTCCTAATGTAAACCCTTCTGCAGTTAGAAAGCCTAAAACGAACCCTCCTCTGTTCCCGCTCCCACATTACCCCTCAGGATATGATGTCGTATCGGACTGTATAAGCAATGTTACCTCTTTCCTGATGTGTTTCATCTTTCACTTTTGGCATTAATGAATATTAAATTAAAAAAAAAATCGATATCATAGATTTCCTGACACGTCCTGCATATGAATGAATTTGTGAATTATAAGGTATGGTCATATCTCCGGAGATACGATTTCCAGATGCAGATGAGATGCTTTACGCTGACCTACAACTGACGCCATAAATAGTAACTTCCATACAAATAAGTGTTAATTCACATTGCCTGTGTGATTATACTGTCAGGCTCTCGCTCTCATTAGACATCAGGAATTTGAGATCTTTCTTCTTGTCACGTTTCCAGAACCATTTATAATAATAATAATAGAATTATAATAGAAAAGAATAATCCCCTGATCCGACATATGGCCGACTGTATCAGAACGAGTGACGTAGACGAGATGACCACAATTAGTGCCCACGAGCAGATTGTGATGTCACTTGGTTAGATTGGCGCTAGAAGCTTCGGTTCTGCCAAAATGGATTTATTTTCATGGTATGGTTGATTATTTGCAAGGACACAGATGACTTGGAGAAGAAAGAAGTTCTAAGAGTGTTCTAAGATTTTACTATAAAGAGTATTATTAAACATTATTATTAGAGATGAGTGAGTAGTATTCGATCGAGTAGGTATTTGATCGAATACTACGGTATTCGGAATACTCGTACTCGATCAAATATTACTCTCTATTCGAATGGAAAAATTCGATGCAGAACCAGTGTTGATTGGCCGAATGCTATACAGTTGGCCAAACAAAGCTGGTTCTTCTCCTATCTTTAGAAGTCTTCTCCGTGTAGTTTCCCCGCGGCGTCTTCCGGTTCTTCATTCACTCTGCCAGGCATCGGGCCTGGGCAAAGCCGACTGCGCATGCTCACGCTACAAGAAAACGGCCGCTTTGACTGTAAGCGGCCATTTTCTTGTAGTGCGGACATGCGCAGTCGGCTCTGCCCAGGCCTGATGCCTGGCAGAGTGAATTCAGAGCTGGAAGACGCCGCGGGGACGCTGCACAGAGAATCCAGCCCGACCCTCACTCATGGACTTGGTAAGTTCTATTTGATCGAATGTTGCCTACCCCTGAAACGAGCATTTTTCCCCCATAGAGTATAATAGGATTCGATATTCGATTCGAGTAGTCGAATATTGAGGGGCTACTCGAAACAAATATCGAATATCGAACATTTTACTGTTCGCTCATCTCTAATTATTATTATTATTATTATTGCAAAAAAAATATAAAAAAATTATAATATAATAATAATAATAATAATAATTATTATTATTATTATTATTATTTATTTATTTATTTATTATATATCAGCTTTCTTCTAGTAGACAGGCTATGTCCTGACCTTGGGCTTTAACCTAATGGATGTGTATAGTACCCATATGAGTGATTTTCTTCACCTCTTGGGCATTATTATATTATTATTTGTTAAGGAGATAATGACTATATAAAGAGTTTCCCCACAACTCATCACTCGACCAAGTAGAGTCTTGGATATCTTCACTAGGATGGACGAAGATAGCCAAGTACTATGGTTGGCTGCCATTATTCCATGCGGGACTGCCCCTTAATTCAAACAGGTAAAAAGAGACCCTTGTCCTCATGATCAGTGCAATCCTAGTGGTGATATAAGGTGGTGGACACACAACTTCATGGCTTGTTGCATTGGAAGAGTTAAACCCCTGTCCCGACTGTGCACACAATAATGGAGGGAGAGCAATGTTAGCAGAGTTTAGTACAGCAAGTAAGTGCACAGATGGTTTATTATTATACTGTTATGTGTTAGGGTCACATCTTTTATATGTAAGCCATAGATCTCCGTAAAAAGGACCTCAGGACCTGTTATTCTTTGCTTATCTCCACTGGTGCAGATTTGGGTGATTCACATGGGTTGGTATCTGTGCAGCAGCCCAGGAGAAGACAGACTGGACCTACTTGGACTGGACAGACTGGACTGGGCCCACCTCAATGTGTTAAGTACAAAGGAGTGAGGTATTGGCTACAGTGACCACTGTCCCGGTACCGGTGACCAACCACTGGTGCCTATTTCAGTGGGATCCCCTTCAATCAGGCACTTATGACTAACAGCACCTTTTGGATAAAGCTGTTCATGTTTACAACTATTTATTGCTTTTTAACCTCAACTATACATTGCAGATCGGTGTGGGGCCCAATCTGAAAGGTGCAGAGGTCAAACAAGCATTCCCCACTTCATTCATTTCCATTTGATGAAATGGAGTGCACTTATCCAAAAATTAATCCATTCAAAATTGGAAGCTACCCCCATTTCTGGTGATGGGGCCCCAGCAGTACAATCCCCATTGATCTGCAACTTATCCCCTATACATAGTTTCCCTTATGGGAAAACCTCCTTAAACTGGAATTCTCACTTTTCTATAACAACATTATCATGAGACTAATATTCATTGGGCACCAACTTTTAGATTTGATACCAGGTCCGGTGCTATAAATGACTCCCTAGAACATCAGACAAGACCACCTTATAATCCGGTTATCACCAACACTTGCCCTGTAGGCCACCCGGGACTTGACTCTTGCCCCACAATAACTAGTTTCTATACCAGGACATATACAGTCCTATTAATATTATAAATGTGAAAGTTTGATGTTTGTGGGTTTGTGTGTTTGGATGTTTGTTCTTCAATCACACCGAAACGGCTGAATGGATTTCATAGAAATTTGACACACACCTACATATTGGCCAGGAAGGAAAATGGGCTACTTTAAAAGTGTCTCGCTCACCCCAAAACGCCACCACGACCTTCAAAAGTTGTCTCCTGCTCCGCAGTCAGCCTGGGCATGACGTTAACGCAGGTAGTTACACACCACTCTTATTGGTGCATGGCGGTGTGTGGACGGGATAGGGAGCCAGCACAGTAGCCCATAGGTTGGCGCCAAATTGTGGGTGTGGCCACCGCACGGGGACCCTTTCCTCAACATGGCGGCTGCCCGCATGGTTCTGAACGCCGCTGACATGCCTGCCACACGTTGCCTCAGGCCTAAGTAGCATGCAGCAGCGCACCCGACCCGAACAAGCCCAGCCACACATACCCGCGAACTGTGCAGCCGGGAACACATGGCACGGGAAGGACCGCACATGCTTGCTGAAGCTGCAGCCATGAGACACACAGCTCCCCAGCATCTACATGGAGAGTGCTGCGGGGAACAGGGATCGGTAGGTTGCTTAAGGGAGCGGGGGTACAACAGGTGATGGGTAGGGGCTGGGGGGGTGGTGGTTTGGGGGAGGTGGTGGGGGTTAGGGAGGGAGAGGGGGGGTTTGGCACCAGAGAGCAGAAGGTAAGTAGGGGGGAGGGGGGCCAGATTGCACATGTGGAAAGGGGGAAGAGGGTAACCGGGGTCACGGGTAGGTGGTGGTGGGGGAAAGGGGTAGATGTAGGAGGTGACTGTGATCGCTAAAGGGGGGGGAAGGGGGCTGGGGGCGTGGGTGGGGGGAAAGGGGAGGGCCAGACGTGCAGCAGTGGGACTGCGGGGTCCCTGTCCACAATGCTGTGGGAGGGCCCAGCGCCGGCTGCAAGGAAAGGGCCGTGGGGGTCCACAGGGCGCGCTGCAGGTGGTTCGCGCAAGGGTGAGGGGACAGCGGACGAAGTCGCAGGTTATAGCTAGTAGGTCATAAAAACCATCAAGATCAAGATTGCCAGACACAACATTTCCTTTAGGATACGTCCAATTTCTTCTGACCTTAGGTGGACCACTAAGACCTCAATAGTCACAAGGATCACTCTGTCGTCATGACGCTTTGACACCAGCATCATGACATCATCGTGCATGGATTTACTGATGTCACTAATCTCATTTCTTCCCGGGCTCTATAGGAAGCTACATTGTATCATTTCACCAAGCTCCACTACCAATGGACCTTCCGTTTCATATCAGCCGATGCTGTTCGCGAGGTCGGCTACATGGTATCACATTAATGTAAGCAGACAGAAGTCACCGAAATGGAAAAGAACAAATTGTCAGCACAAACTGTTGAGATGAATAATTTTAGATTTAAGAGAAATGAGGCAAAATGCAGAAAACACCCGGATCGTTTATGAATTCCAGACACGGCCTTTGTTTTAGATATTCAGCATTCCAGATTTTTTCCACAGACATTTAATGTTATTGCTGGAAACTTTTGTTTCAATCAGATGTATATTTTTAGTGCCTTTGCCTAAGTAAAGCGATTTCTCAGACGGTTAAAACGTAACACATGTTTTGGGGCTGGAATACCAAACGGTTCACCTGCACATTAGGTTTCATTAGGCGACGCACATTAATGCGCGGTAGTAACTTTGATATATTATACGTCTGCTTTAATGCTCTATTAAGCGTGCATTAACAAATCTAGTCTAGCCGGGCCTCACAGAAGGACGACTAACATCCAGCTTCTGTATTCATTAAAGGGGCTCCTGCGTATTACATTAAAAGGGTGGTACAGGACTTATGGATAGGTCATCCACTGATAATACTTAGAGGTCCGACAACTTGGACCCCTGTGGATTATTTGTTATAAGAGAAGCAGTTGTCCCTGAACCCAGTGATATCACGAGGCATGGGATGTCACATTCATCGGTCACATGACCTGATTGGCTGCAGCATTTATGGAAACGTAGCCGATGCTTGGCTGGTGACGCAGGTGTCGGATCCCTGCCTATGTTTGATGAGCTATCCTAAGGATTGGTCATCAGTTACTAAGTCCCAGAAAACCCCTTTAGGTTAAGGCCCTACAGTCAAAAAGTGTTGTGGGAAAAACCGTGGAAGAAACGCGTTGCAGTTAATGTAAAACAGCACGGTTTTTCCTGCTACGTAGGGACATGGCTAGAGGTGAGTGAGTACTATTCAAAACGGTAGTTTGGAATAGCACGCTCCCATAGGAATGAATGGACGCAGTTGGCACGCAGCTGGGGCCGGCGTCCTGCCGCTTAAACCCCTGCGCGCTGGCCACTCCCATTCATTCCTATGGGAGCATGCTATTCCAAACTACCGTTTCGAATAGTACTCGCTCATCTCTAGACATGGCCCTAAAATTGGTCACAACCACCGTTTGGTAAAGCCAGATTGACCATCCCCAGTAAGGGGACATTCACACTACTGTCTTTGTCCACCCCAGTGTTTCCGTACTAAACCCCGGGGAAACTGGACAGGGGACGGCTTCATTTGAATGGGTTTTTAAAGGTAACCACCAGTCGTACATGCAGGACTGTGTGTCCGTACAAAAAAAATGGAGAGGCCACACACAGACAGCAGCGGTTTGCTTTTAAAAAACATTGAAATGAATGGGCTTTAATGCTGACCACCGGCAAGCCGTCCCCTGTCCAGTTTCCCCAGGGATTAGGGCAGCAACCCTGGCCATAGTGTGATCGCCCCCAAAGATGTATAAGGGTTGCATGGACTCTCCCCACTGGTAGATATTAGACATCAATCCAAAAGGAACAAAATGGCATCTAAAACATAACCTTTAATAATATTCAAGGATAAAAAACATGTACTATAAACATTAATAACAATGGTGGTGATGGTGGATTCATTAAACAAGTTCAAAGACGGCCTGATTGCCTTTCATGAAGAGAAAAATATAACAGGTCATGGACTCTAGATTTTAAGGACACATTGATCCAGAGTTTTTATACTGACTGCCAGATTTGGAGTCGGGAAAGAAGTTTTTGCCCTGAAATGGGGCAATTGGGATGAGCCTCATGGGGGTTTTTGCTTTCCCCTAGATCAACACTGTAGGGATTGTTGGGTTATATTTTGGACTTGATGGACTGATGTCTTTATCCAACCTCATCTACATACGGCATACACGCACTACCCATTGAAATCAATGGTTTCTTCTCCTACCTTTAGAAGTCTTCTCCGTGCAGCTTCCCCGCGTCGTCTTCCGGCTCTTCATTCACTCTGCCAGACATCGGGCCTGGGCAGAGCTGACTACGCATGTCCGCTTGTAGTGTGGGCATGCGCAGTCGGCTCTGACCAAGCCCGATGCCTGGCAGAGTGAATTCAGAGCCGGAAGATGCCGCGGGGACGCCGCACGGAGAAGACTTCTCAGAGGATCCAGCCCGACCTTCACTCGTGGACTTGGTAAGTATAATTTGATCGAACGTTGCCTACCCCTGAAACGAGCATTTTCCCCCCATAGACTATAATAGGGTTCGATATTCAATTCGAGTAGTATAAATGTCCATGCCAGATATATTCCTCAAATTTGACGTGAACCGAGCTTAACATGTGACACGGCAATGACCAAAATGACAAATGTGGAAAATGTAAAGTAAGAATAACAGAGCTACAGCTGCGGAAAAGGAAAAAAAAAGGCGCACCTGCAAATGTAACAAAAGGCAAAGCAAATGCTTCTATAATTGTAACACAATACAAAGCGACTTACACAACACAAGACAAATGCACCAATTAGCAGAAGACAAACACACTCGTGATTCCTTCTCAAGACACAAAGCTCTTATAGCTGAGACAGATGGCAAAGTGCACTTATGGAATAAACATGGAAGGAATAAAATAGGGAAATAAAAAACAGTAGATGTGACATGTAAAAGGGACAACTCTAATCGGGGTCTACCCGGGCAGTCTCATAGTCAATGTACCCTGGATACTGTAATAATTTGCAGTATTTTACCGGCCATTCATAACCATGCATAGAGGTAAAGCTGTAGACAAGAAATAAACACAGTCTAAAAAAAAGTTCCAGTGGATTCAATTCAGTGGCCTTCCGTTTTGGTGGAACAAACCATTTTGGCTGAAGAGCAAATGGTACAGCCCTTGATTTAGCATGGATAGAGACTTTTCTTCTTCCCCAGCCTAGGAGAAGGAGGACCTGTTGGCTATAAGGCAGTTCCACTTTGCATCGTGGCCAATACCCTGCTAACTTTTATAGATTTAGTATGAAAACAAGGACCTCATCGCCATGATCCAGCCTATGAGCCACAGGTCAGGTTAGACCTCCTTTGTGTACCCCTTCCCTGCAACATTGCAGATACTTTATGGTGTTTTGTGAAAAACTTGAAGTCTACGTTTTGAGAAGACTGCTCCATTACAGGAGACACCAGCTGACCCCAGTAAGTTCCTTGGCCTCAGCATCAGCCTTGTGATGTTAAGTAATATTTATCCATCACATGGGAGATTTGTTTGTTGCTACCTCCTTTTCGTCAAGTCTACCATGACTGTATATTTGTCTTCCATGAGTCCTCAGTCCTGCATTCCCTATTAAGAGCCCTCCAACCACCATCAGGCTCAGAAAAGTGCCATAGGAGCTACTACCAGTATCTTACACATTGCAGGCCAATCTTCATTACCCCAAACCTGAGGAGTGTAGGAGTAGCTTTCTTGAAGAGAACAATATTACGGGTTATCGATTCTAGATTAGAAGGACACATTGATCCAAGGATTTTATACTGACTGCCAGATTGGAGTTGGGAAGGATTTTTTTTCCCCCTGAAATGGGGCAATTGGCATGAGCCTTATGGGTTTTTTTTTTGCCTTCCCCTGGATCAACACTGTAGGGTTTGTAGGGTTATAGGTTGGACTTGACGGACTGATGTCTTTATCCAACCTCATCTATACCATGTAACTATGCTTGAGCTGACTACTGAGCCAGCAATTGTGAGCCCATCTGTGTGCGACTACTACTCCCAACCTTCTTGTTAACCTCTACTGGGTGGCTACATACCTATAGACATATGTAAATCACCTATATTGTACAAGAATTATAGAGTACATCTTTTCCTGGTAAAACCATAAGCCATGCTTCCTGGTGGAGCGAGAGGCAAATCGCTTCTAAAACATATAATGAATTTGATATAATTCATAAATTTAAAAATGGAATTATGTTTTATGTCCTTCGGCACAATGAGATCTTGTCTTGGCTTCCAAAGCCCTTGTAGGACACTATGGATAATGACACTGAATCTGGAAACCAACTAAAGCAGAAGGTTTTAAATGGTTCTCTGAAAACCACTATGACAATGAATAAAATTCCTACATATGAAGGGAGAAACCCTAAGGCTCCCATAGTAAATACCTCTTCTTTATCATCTTAAGCTGGCCTTGCACAAGCTTGTTTGGCCTAGAGCTGTTCTTCGTGATCTTACACATGCATGCTTAGCTCAGCTCTGTATTCGAAAAGGGAAGAGGAGAGTAAGACACTACTATACAGGTGATTTTTCTCCCCCAAAAACAAAAGGACCGGGCATGTTTGATTGATCCTACTTTGCCCTGACAGCTGCACTCAGTCAAGGGTCTAGAGGCTCCTATAGACATTAAGTCGTCCAAACCGACAAGTTCAACCAGAGTAAAGTCTAGAGTCTCCTACAGACATTAGGTTGGTAATTTCCAACAGGAGCGTCTTAGATACCCAACACGGGGATGGGAAGATGACCGCATGCCTCAGTACAGGACTTTTTCCTCTGCGTATTTTCAGTGGACTCTACAACAAAGTCTTCAATGGACACTCCGCCATAGATGTAAACATAGTCCTAGGGGATCAAAACAGACCCTATAGACATTAGGTGGTCAAAACCAACAAGTTCAACCAGAGTAAAGTCTAGAGGCTCCTACAGACATTAGGTTGGTAATTTCCAACAGGAGCGTCTTAGAAACCCAACAATCTGGATGGGAAGATGACCACATGCCTCAGTACAGGACTTTTTCCTCTGCATATTTTCAGTGGACTCTACAACAAAGTCTCCAATGGACACTCCGCCATAGATGTAAATATAGTCCTAGGGGATCAAAACAGGCAAGCTCAACCAGGGCAAAGTGTAGAGGACCCTATAGACATTAGGTGGTCAAAACCAACAAGTTCAACCAGAGTAAAGTCTAGAGGCTCCTATAGATATTAGGTCAGTAATTTCCAATAGGAACGTTTTAGAAACCCACCATATATGGGACATTTCCCTCTACTTATTTCCAGTGTCTCCAATGGTCACTCTGCCATAGATGTAAGCATAGTCGTAGGGGATCAAAACAGGCAAGCTTAACCAGGACAAAGTCTAGAGGACCCTATAGACATTAGGTGGTCAAAATCGGCACACTCGACCAACATTAGGCTGCTTTCCCACAGAGTAACGCTCCGCTCATTCTGACACGTAAACACGTGTCAGAGTGAGCAAAACAGAATCCCATTGACTTCAATGGGTTCAGTCTTACATGCACTACCCATTGAACTACCTATTGCTTTCAATGTGATAGTTACATAGTTACATAGAAGATGAGGTTGGATAAAGACATTAGTCCATCAAGTCCAACCTATAACCCTACAATCCCTACAGTGTTGATGGGATTGTGATATGGCCAGCTTTAGCATGGTTGGTGTAGACTTTTGCACAGACAAAATCCTCAACCAGGTTCACTGAATGTACTTTCTAGGACTTTTATCGACAGCAGTTTCATCCCAAGAGTTGGCAAAAGATCCAAGAAGAGTAGAATTTAAATTGACATATAAGTAACCGTGTTATTTTGTCTTGCAGTTTTTGTTCCCTTCTGATCAGAACTTTCCATCTTTGATGTTAATTGTATCATTGTTATCGTCTCCCTCTTTATGACCTTCTTGGCTCTGCTCAGAAAAGGAGGTTAATGCAAGATAGCTGCCAAGAAATAAATCATGGCAAGGTGGTCTTCTTCTGACCTCTGTGCTCGGTAGATGAGACATAAATCTTCTCTTAAGGAAGGTTGAGGCTTTGCTCGGAATAAAAGGAACCGGTAGAGAACAAGATGATTCAAACAAGAAGTTTTTGTTCTGCTTTTCTTGACGACAACAAGACACGAGGACAAGGTGAGCGGATGATTAACCGCGACTGACTTCTGTTTGACAAGCACGGCTTAAGTCAGTGCCTGCTCTCGGAGCGTAGAGCCGTCTACAAATTAGGCCAGTTCTAATAATTGTAGCTTGTAAAATGGGAATATTAGCAACATTTTCCATATTTCAGCAGTATTCGGTACATTTTATTTTTATGGAAATTGTATTTCAGCAAAAATAGAAAAAAAAAAGAAGAAAGCAGAATGGGCGCTCGGAAGGAACGCTCGAGAACTAAATGTGATCTCGCTCAAACATTACAGAGGTTCATATTACTATCCGTATTAACATTTAGAAAGTGACAGCAGCTTACAGAAGACAGATGGTGACACAATAACAAAATGCATAAAAGATGTGGTAGGGATACTTAAAGGAGTATCCCATTGTAGACATTGGTGGCAAGTCCAAAGGATGGACTATAAATATTGGATAGAAGCTGGCCACATTTCTTGGACCTCTATTGTAGGTTGTCCATGGGTGCCCCCGACTACGTACATAGTTCTCCGTACTATCAAAAAGAAGGTGGGTCTCTGCTTATACCCATTTACTGGTGGTCCATGAATAAGGGATTCTATTAACTGCTGTACTTGCGCATATGAACTTCTATTATCAATGTCCACATTTTATTTACCAATTAAGAAAATGAAGTGAACAAAGAAAAGAAAAATATAAATTCCATCAATATTCGGTGTGACCTTTGACCTTTGCCTTCCATCAGTTCTTCTCGGAACTTGTAGACCGTTTTTGGCACAACTCGGCAGGGAGCAGGTTCCCACCAACTAAGATCTTCTGTGGATGTAGACTTTCTCCAATCCGTCTTTCTCTTCATGTCATCCCAGACAGACTGGATGATGTTGAGCTCAGGGCTCTGCGGGGGCCGTATCATCTCTTCCAGGACTCCTCCTCCAAAGGACGCTCATAACATATCATATTGTATATTTAGATTTCTCTTTTCTTCATTCACTTCATTTTGTTAATTGATAAAAATAAACTATTAACTAGAGATGAGCGAGTAGTACTTGATCGAGTACCACTCGCTGTTCGAATGTAAAAGTTTGATACAGAACCAGCATTGATTTGCCGAATGCTATACAGTCGGCCAATCAATGCTGGTTCTTCTCCTACCTTTAGAAGTCTTCTCCGTGCAGCTTCCCCTCGGTGTCTTCCAGCTCTGAATTCACTCTGCCAGGCATCGAGCCTGGGCAGAGCCGACTGCGCATGTCAACTTGTAGTGCGGGCATGCGCAGACGGCTCTGCCCAGGCCCGATGCCTGGCAGAGTGAATTCAGAGCCGGAAGATGCCGTGGGGACACTGCACAGAGAAGACTTCTCGGAGGATCCAGCCCGACCCTCACTTGTGGACTTGGTAAGTGTAATTTGATCGAACGTTGCCTACCCCTGAAACGAGCATTTTCCCCCCATAGACTATAATAGGGTTCGATATTCAATTCGAGTAGTCGAATATTGAGGGGCTACTCGAAACGAATATCGAACCTCGAACATTTTACTGTTCGCTCATCTCTACTATTAACCCTTCTATTTCTGAAAGCATTCTTACTCTATAGCGTTTTTTTCGAAACCTAACTAAAACTTTTGCACGGCACCGTATAGTTCTTTAAGAATCCCTGGGAATCTTAGCGGTAGATTCATCAGTATTACTACTGTTGCAGGATGATGCTGTAAAAACTTCAAAAACAATACCTTCCATATTTCTCCCCCATAAAAGGCATATAAAGAAGAACAACCTGTAATACGGAACAGACAGTACTCTGGTAGTTGAATGGTGCTACGTACATAATCCTCAGATATCACTATAAATCTGTTGGGTTAGACGCTAGATTGGATAATAATGCGGAGGATTTGCTGGCTGGCTGTATCATATTTCAGCTCTAAGAACCTCGCAGCAAGCATCAGCCTACAAAAATGCAGCAGAGCTGACTGTGCAGGAGGGACATGTAAAAAGAGCAACTGCAAAGGAAAATATTAGTTCGAAGGGGATCGTCATCCTTCCCAATGGTACAGTTAATAATTTTTTTTTTCATTTTTAATGTGGTGGTCTTGTGAACAATGTCCTAAAGTTTGCCTGAAAAGGAGCAATTTTTGACAATTTTTGGTTATTCCTGGCTGGGATTTACAGAAGCTCTCAAACAAAAATATTTTTGTCCTCCATCCATCACCTGATAGTACCCGGCTTCTTTTATGTATATTTTATCCTACAATCCAGCTTCTCTTTGCCTCCCGATTAGACACCATCTTGGTTTTTATAGCTCTCTTTCTCTGTGCTCTGCCTCAGCAAAGTATTACATGGGCAGCTACAGACAGTACCATTTGTGGGCAGCTGCAGATAGTACCATTTATGGGCAGATACAGACAGTAACATTCGTAGGCAGCTACAGACAGTACCATTTGTGGTCAGCTACAGACAGTACTATTTGTGGGCAGCTGCAGATAGTACCATTTGTGGACAGCTACAGAGAGTACAACTTATGGGCAGCTGTAGAAAGTACCAAATCTGGGCAGCTACAGAGAGTACCATTTATGGGCAGGTACAGACAGTACCATTTGTGGGCAGCTACAGACAGTACCATTTATGGGCAGCTACAGACAGTACCATTTGTGAGCAGCTAAATACAGTACTATTTATGGGCAGCTACAGACAATACCATTTGTGGGCAGCAACAGGCAGTACCATTTATGGGCAGCTACACACAGTACCATTTGTGGGCAGCTAAAGACAGTACCATTTATGGGAAACTACAGAAAGTACCATTGGTGGGCAGCTAAAGACAGTACCATTTGTGGGCAACTAAAGACAGTACCATTTGTGGGCAGCTACAGACAGTACCATTTATGGGCAGCTACAGACAGTACCGTTTATGGGCAGCTAAAGACAGTACCATTTATGGGCAGCTACACACAGTACCATTTGTGGGCAGCTAAAGACAGTACCATTTATGGGAAACTACAGAAAGTACCATTGGTGGGAAGCTATAGACAGTAGCTGACTGACAGAGTAAAATTTTCTTTCAGTTTAAGTTGTCCAAAATAGTTTAAAAAAAAAAAAAACTTTGATGGGATCATCTTATTATTGTTATTATTATTATTAACAAATCAAAACTAAAAAACTGGGGCAGAAATGGTACATCTCGGTGCATGTCCAGATTTGTGCCAAAGATGTAACAGTTGTTGTTTTTGTACCCCACTTGTCAATTTTTAAAAAAGTGGCAGCGACCTCTTGTAGTAAGTGGTCACAAAAACATGGCCGCGCACAGGTGCAGTGAGCTTTGCCCGAGGCCTGCTGGCAGAGCCTGACTGAGCATGCATAGAAGATTGAAAGCCAGGCCAGAAGACGACGTGTAGAGCCCGGTTCCTGAAGAAGATGGAGGCGGCACTGGAGATTTCTTTCGCAGCATTGGGGACATCCCCAATGATGTTTGAGCACTGGGGCCTGCCCCCAGTGCTGTGATAGAACTCATTTGCATAAAGACGGAAAACAGAATATCTACCGAATGGCGGCGCGGAGAAGACATCTAAAGGTAGGAGAAGAATAGGCTTTCTTAAGGGTATTCCTACATGTTAGTTAGAAAAAAAGGGATTCTAATGCTAGGATCCCTTTAAATCTGTTTTGTTACTAATCATTTCCCTCATCTCTATTCACAGAATTCCTGGGTGACTGAATATTTTTAGAATTTTTTTAGTATTGGGGGATATTAACCCACATTTCATGACCCAATATTTCATAGAGTGGAGGGAATTTATTAAAACTGGTGTTCTGTCTGCCAGTCTTGGTCCATTTCCCTTTTGGCCTTAGGGCTCACACAGAGTTTTTTGGTCCGGATTGGCAGTGGGCCAAAGATGTGTCATATTTGCAACCATGTACACCAGAAAACTAGCGAACATTTGTCAGTAAATACCCCCCAGTATCGTTATTTTTCCCCATAACGTATACAACTAGAGATAAGCGAGTAGTATTCGATCGAGTAGGTATTCGATCGAATACTATGGTATTCAAAATACTCGTACTCGATCGAGTACCACTCGCTATTCGAATGGAAAAGTTCGATGCAGAACCAGCATTGATTGGCCGAATGCTATACAGTCGGCCAATCAATGCTGGTTCTTCTCCTACCTTTAGAAGTCTTCTCCGTGCCACTTCCCCGCGGCGTCTTCCGGCTCTTCATTCTCTCTGCCAGGCATCAGGCCTAGGCTGAGCCGACTGCGCACTCTGCCAATGCCTGGCAGAGTGAATTCAGAGCCGGAAGATGCCGCGGGGACGCTGCACGGAGAAGACTTCTCGGAGGATCCAGCCCGACCCTCACTCGTGGACTTGGTAAGTATAATTTGATCGAATGTTGCCTACCCCTGAAACGAGCATTTTCCCCCCCATAGACTATAATAGGGTTCGATATTCGATTCGAGTAGTCGAATATTGAGGGGCTACTCGAAACGAATATCAAACCTCGAACATTTTACTGTTCGCTCATCTCTATATACAACATTAGTGTCTTAACACTGTACATTATGGCCAGACCTTGCCCCCATACATTTGCCCCATTACTACACGATCCCTTTGCTTCTCCCCACCGGAACGAGCAACGGGAACGGAATAATCGATACATTT